>NC_143164.1:31220000-31845000 GCF_047325235.1 Durio zibethinus | reverse complement strand
CTTGAAAGTTAAGTTTCCTACCTTTACAAGAGTGATGTATATAAAGATAAGTCCAATCACTACTAGCTAGTGCCATCTCCTAAGCCTTTAATTGACCCAAAAAGAAAACTAGACCACCAGCCCAACCCTACCACTAGAAGACCCAAAAACACAATCCAGTCATTCACTATCAATCCATATGATAAACCTAACCTTAGTCCAAACACTCAACATTGACAATTTAGATGATGAAATAAGAAAGTCCAATGTTCGACATATCAAGCAAACAATATTAATCAAACTTTACCCTTCAAACTTAGACCTATTTACGCAATAGTGTATTTATTAGACATTAAGGCAAAAGGCATACTACATAAATTTTTTTAGAAGAATGTTGATGTATTTGCTTGGTCTATAACAAACATAGCTAGTATTGATGAGCATGTTATTGCTCATCACTTGAATGTCGATCTAGTTATCAAACCAATTAAATAGAAAAAAAAAGTTTACCCTTGAGTGAATAGAAGTAATAAGAGAAGAAGTTGACAAATTGCTAGTAACTAGATACATTAAAAAAGTAAAATACCTTAACTAGCTTGTCAATGTAGTTTTGATGAAAAAGGTAAAAAACAAGTGATGAATGTATGTAGACTTTATATATTTGAATAAAGCATGCCCAAAAGATTGGTTCCCCTTACCTTCAGTTGATAAATTGGTTGACTCCTCAATAGGTCATAAATATATGAGCTTCATGTATGCTTTTTTAAGGTATAATTAGATTAAATTAGCAAAGAAAGATTAGGGGAATATATCCTTCATCATCGATGATGGTTTGTTTTGTTATACAGTTATACCTACTAGAGATTGGTAAATAAGATTTTCAAAGAATAAATCGGGTAATCTTTGAAAGTATATGTGGATGATATGTTAGTTAAAAACCCCTCATTAGAATTGTATATATAGGACTTAACATAAGCTTTCACTATTTTAAAAAAGTATAACGTGAAGTTGAACCCTACCAAATTTACATTTGGTGTAGAAGCAAGGAAATTCCTGGGCTTTATGGTTTCCAATAGAGGAATTGAGGCAAACCTTAAGAAAGTAATAGGAATATGGGATATGAACCCCTCAAGAACAACTAGGGAGATGTAAAGATTGATAGTGTGAATACAGCCCTCAACAAGTTCGTGTCCAAACTGGTGGACAAATGGTTACCATTTTTTAGGATTCTTCGAAGTGTAACTAATTTTATGCACAAGCAAAGTAAAAAAACTTTTGAAGAACTCAATCAATATCTTCATTCATTGCCTCTACTCGCTAGCCCTATACTCGGTGAGCCTTTTTATGTGTATTTAATGGCATCTAATGAAATGGTCGCTGCAATGTTGTTAAAAAAATCAAATGGGAACCAAGTCTCAATATTCTATGCTAGTAGAACCTTACAAAATAGAGAAGTTAATGGCACAAGGTTAGAAAAGATAATTGTTGCGTTGGTCACAACCACTCACCAGTTAAGATAATATTTCTAGGCACATGTCATAATCATGCTAACAGACTAGCCAGTCATCGAATTTTTGTGTAAAACAGACACATTAGGAAGAATGATGAAGTGGAATGTTAAGCTAAGTGAATTTCACATCAAGTATAAGTAATAAAAAGCTATCAAAGCCCAAGCTCTATTAGATTTCCTCATCAAATATTATTTCACGCATGAGATATACATTCAGTAGTAACATATTCCAAAACCTCAAGCCCAAGCCCAACCCCCACCCATACCTCAAACTCCCTAAACAAGGTCACCCTAAGTAGAACCACAAACAAAATTGATAAACTAACTGTGCCCCTACACTACCCCCTGATTATCTAATGCCTTTAGTATCTGGTCTCTTACCAAAGTGAATGTTTTTTTATATATGGATGGTTCTTTAGGGAAAGATGCCTCTAGCCCAGAGATATTATTGTTGCACCCACAAGGGTAAAAGTGGTAGTATGATTTGTCTTTTGGTTTTTTTTATCTCCAATAACGTAATTGAGTATGAGGTTTTAGCTGCAAGACTAGAACTGACAACTAGTTTGATTGTCGAAGACCAAATTATGTATACAAATTCTTAGTTGGTCACCCGTTAGGTAACGGTGAATATAAAGTCAAAGATTTCACACTCACCAAGTACCATGCCATCATACACCAACTTAGCTAGCCCTTTATAACAATAACCTTAGAATAGGTCCTCCAAGCTAGTAATACTAGAGTTGACTAATTGTCAAAGTTGGTAGCTTTTATTGAGATTAAAGAGCTCGAGAAGATCCTATTAAAATATATGCCCACACATCGGTGCTTACAAATCCCACCTATCTTATGTATAAAGAAGAGAAACTTAGATAACCTTTACTAAAGCATATCTCAAAGGGGAGAGTGCAAAAAAGGTCTAAAGGAGAATAGTAGGGTTTACATTAATGAGAGATAATTTGTATAGAAAAGCTTTTGTAAGCCTTTCCTTACGTATGTATCATTATTTAAAGCAAAGTATGCGTTAAAAGATTCACAAAAGGGGGTGTGGCCACCAGGTTGGTTAAGAAAAAGGATGCAAAAGGATGAAAAAAGGATGTAGTAAAGTTAGTTAAAAGGTATGACAAATGCCAAAAGTTCACCAAAGTCCCCAAACAACCAACAAAAACTCTTAACCAAATTTTTAGTTTGTGGCCATTTACAAATAAAGTATTGATATCTTGGGACCCTTTTTTGTGGCAAACACCTAAAAGAAGTTCATGATTGTGCCATGTGATTATTTCACAAAATGGGTAGGTAAAGTCTATGAACCAGAAGATTCTAACTACCTTTAAGAAGAAACTTAATAAAGCAAAAAGGGTTAGGTAGAGGAGGCCATTGGTATACTTTGGGCAACCAGGATTACAAATCATTCTATGATAGGGGAAACATCTTTCACATGACCTATGGGATAGAAACAGTAATATCTATTGAAATAGGCACGAATATACTTAAAACAACATATTTTGATCCCAATCAAAATGAAGAAGCTTTGAGGGTTAACTTGGATTTACTAGAAGAAACCAGAGACTTGACCGAAGTTAAAATGGCTGCTAGGGCTTAACATTAAGCACAAACACTTTTAGGTGGGTGACTTGCTCCTTAAAAATTGTGAAGTAAGTAAGCCAAAAGATGAAAAGAAAAAAAATCAAATTCGGGGCTTATAGGTTGGAAAACATAGGGGACAACCCCATATTAAGGACTTGGAATGTCGTTCATTTGAACAAATATTACATATAGCCACTACTAGGTTCTTTATGTTTTTTAAACAATTTTAATTATACTTCTTTCAAACTGTATATTTAGGTTTCACTGGCCCCTCTTGTTTTGTTAGCAACCTTGTATTAAAAAATTTTAATAAAAACTAATGGTGCTCTACTATCCCATTACAAACCACATCCACATCTATTATGTTAAGACTTTATGCCCCTATGCACCATTTTATTGTGTTAAGGCATATGGGTAAATACAGACCCTATTTCTTACCAACATACCCAATGTGCTCTAGTGCACCACATTTATTACATTAAAGCTCTATGCCAACATGCTCAATGCACCTCTGTGTGCTATTTTATTACATTAAGACATATGGGTGAACACAGACCTCACTTTCTATCAACATTCCCAATATGCCCTAGTGCACCATATTTATTGCATTAAGGCTCTATATGAATACACTCAATGTGCCCCAATTCACCATTTTATTATGTTAAAGCATATGGGCAAACACAAACCCTATTTTCTATCAACACGTTCAGCGTATCCTAATGGAACACATTTATGGCGTTAATGCTTTATGTTAACACTCTTAACATATCTTTGTGCACCATTCTATTGTGTTAAGGCATATAGGTGAACACGCACCAATTTCTTACTAACACGTCCAACGTGCTTCAATGTACTGCATCTATTACGTTAAAGCTCCATGCTAACATGCCCAATGTATCCTAGTGCACCACACTTATTACATTAAAGCTACTTTGCCAACACGCCTAATACAATCTAAACATCATTTTTCGTCCCGCCAATGCAATTATCACACCAACTAAGCCAACATAAGGCCTATACACTAAGGAAAAAAAATAGCAAGGTAGTTACCTTACATCAAGGTATACACACTTGTTACTTTTAATAAGTTACTTTAGATCAATTGTTACGCCAAGCACTTATAGGCAATGCTTGCCTTTAATGAAAAACTCTTCCCAAAAGTTTTAAGTCCTAATGAAAAAGAACTTAGTTTATAATATTGAGTCATAATTGCTTTGTCATAAACTGGGTAGTAATTTTGTTCATGGCATATGAACTACATAATGGTGACTATGCTGATTATTGTAGCAACTCTAATAAACTTAATTTCAATTATACAAATATTTAAGTATTATTCCAATACTAAATGCTCACTGCTATAAGTTCAAACACAATCATAACTTAAGTCTTCCTTGAAGATTAGAAAGTTAAAACACCCAAGTAGAATACAAGGCTATAGTGCTTGAACATTTTAACTTAGCAAATTCTTGCATTAAATTATGAATGAATGTTTTACTTTGCCAACTTTGCACAAAGTGTGATGATTACTCATTTTTAACTAAGTCATTTTTTCTTTATATACAAGCAAACACAAAGCCAAGTCATAGTAGTAGTTGATTTTACCAACTTTGCATAAAAGTGTGATGATTACACATTTTTAACTTAGTCATTTTTTCTATATACAAGCAAACACAAAGCCAAGTCATAGAAGCAGTTGATACTAAACTATGGAAATAGTAAAATGAATTAGACAAAGCTTGTGAAAATACTTATTTCATTGAAAATACAATACGAAAAGGTATAAAAAATTACAGATCATAAATTACAATTAAAAAAATTGAAAGTACAAACAAAAAGCCCTAAGGGGCAGAGACAATATCATATCTAGTATAAAAGGTAGTAAGCTCGACTTCAACACCAATAGGAGCTTCAACAACAGGTAGAGCCTTTTCAACCAACATTACAGAAGTGGGCTCTGCACTTAACAAAATTATAAGCTCATTTGGTGAAGGAAGAGTAGCAACACCATAGAGACCCCTAATTTTTTGGAGTAAGCTTTGTACCAAAATTATTGGTTGGTAGAGCATTCAAATCTAGACTAACAACAACCCTAGTCAACCTAACAAAAGCCCTCAAACCTTCTAGTATGGCTAGATCCTCAAGAAACTCTATAGTAAAACTTTTAAGAAGGACCAACATGTATGAGAAATCTACCTTTTTTAGGTCCACAGGGCACCATGTGAAGCAAGACTTGGTAAAAAGCTGAGAGCTTATACTACTAGCCTGTGGTCATACAAACTTCAATCCATTTTACATCTTGCTCTTCCACCCTCTAGAGGACTCTATTCTCTTTCCCTTTAAGTTAGCATTCAATTTAGCCAACTTTTCCTTTAGCTGTATAGTACGAGCCAAAGCTTGATCCTTTTTTACCAAGGCTTGCTTTATGTCTTTCTACAGTTGGTTAGATTGAGCAACCATTTTTGTTTGCTTTGCTTACATTTTATTTCTTTCCCTCTCTATAGTTTACAGGTGAGAGAATGCCTTATCTATAAGCTACTAAAGAGCTACATTTTTGCCAGTGGTTTCTTTCATATGGATCTCCATGTCCTTCATTTCTTGTAGCAGGAAATCATTATGAGTTTTTAATCCCTTAATGGAAGCATATATTTTTTTTCTTTAGAACTTTTTGATTAGTCATTCTTTTTTGCTCCTTTTACAGCTCTTCAATCTAAAAGAGCAACTGGTTAACTAGTCATCTTACCTATTCATAGATGCTCATATTATTTGCTAAAGATTGCACCAAACATAACAACAGAGGAAACTAATCTCATTTTGGAGATTGTTGAATAAAAGAAACTATTGAACCTTATCCTTGGCAAACTTGGGTAGGTTAGTAGCAACCCACACACAAAAAACATCAACAAGAAATAGAGTTTTTGGCCTCTCAAACACAAAAGCAAAATCTACGGAGCAACTACACCTTATCTAGCCCTTTCATAATATACCTAGTAGAAAGAATAGTTACTCTAAGGCTAGCCTTAAATTGCTAAGTAGACAGTTCACTCAATTCAACTTCTAAAGTGGTAAAAAAGACTACAAAAGAGGATAATAAAGGTACAAAAAATAGGGTTAAAGTTGGAGTACCATGAACAAAGCAATAAGGGCTAGTGAAATAATTGGTAGTGTTATAGTATGGATATTTAGTGATGGAATTGGAACAACAAGAGCCACTACCACAGATGAATAAGATGGTGGAAGGCTAACAACATGTTGTGAAAGAGATGAAACTAGTGCAGTAACAACAAGAACAGGGTATGGCGAGCTAGAGGCCTGTAATGTCTATCTCTTGACAGGATGAAGGCTAATGTTCAAAAGCCTTTTTCCCGTCTGCCTCTGTTTGCCTAAGACCTATTGTATCATAGCAGTATGGTCCATTTCTACAAAATAAAAGCATAACAATTAGAGTTAGTAAGGTAGCAAAACAATTAGCTATAAAAACAAATGTTACCCTTAAAAAGGTAACTGCCACTAGGCACTCACACATTTTCTATTTTTCTAGTCTTTTTACCATGCTTAACACACCCATTACCCTCTACCCTTTCCACCTTAAAAGTTAAGGCTAGTGCAAGAATTGTTTTATGGTTAGGCTCTACAACATCAGTAGGTGGACACTCTTGGCAAGCCGTAGGTTTTTTAGCCTTTACAGCCTTACTCTTTACTGTAAACACATCAAACGTCACAAATAATTAAAAAGGATTTACCACCACAATAACAATCATAAACAATAGTTAAATAAAGATTTACATCTCTATCCCCAAGGATAAGCCTTTGTTCCTTTACCCTTAGATGTTTTCCCTTTCTTGGCCTTCTCATTATCAATAATTTTTTGAATAGTGGTAGCCAAGGTTTGATATTCCCTAGCCATAGCATAATAGTCATAGATGTTCTTTAGTAAGGCTAGCTTACTGTAAGAGATCTCAGCATTTTTCAAGGCTTTTATCTGTCTGGCTTTATCTTCACTTAGCTCGAAGACCTTTTTTGTTAAAGGGCTAGCATAAGACCATCAAACCTTAAAGGGGAACCTTACACTTGGATCTTGATGTGTACCACCATATATCAATTATAGGCTAAATGACTGTTAGAGGAAAGATCCATGATCAAGAACTTATCCCCGTGCCTATAGATAATATAGCCAACCATCAGTGATCCTTAATGTGTAGAGAGTGAAGATCACATTCACCAAAGTGATCCACCTATTCATCTTATAGAAGATTAAATATGTCACCATGATCACCTAACTAATAGGCATGATTTGTGAGGCTGCCACGTTAAAGGTGGCTAGCAACAAGTAGAAGAACAGGTTCAGTGGTAGGTGGAACCTGTGCTTGAAGTTATGAAAGAAAAGCCACTCCATTTCTTCATAATCCCTTACCTAGCTGATGGTAAACCCTAGTAGAGGTAGAGAGATCTCGTACATGGGATTGTTGTGGTTAAATAGCATATGACCCAAAGTAGGCTGCACTATTTATTGAACAATATTGTAAGAAGCCTTATTTAGTAGTGGCCATGTACCAAGAGCCAAGTTTTTTGGTTTTTCCACCATGATTTTCTTCCCCTTATCTTTTTTCTCCTTCTTTTTTTTAGTAGTAAGGATAATAACATCATCAATAAGGGATCTCACCTCCTTGATAACAATGTCGTGAACATGGCCCCCAATACCTTGACCACTACCCTAGCCTTTATGGCTTTTATTCTGGCTACCTTCGATTTTTTCTTAGGCCCTTTCAATAGTCCTTTCCCTAGCTTGGCCATTGGTGTTGGTGGCCAGAACCTTAGCCAAATCCTTCTTATTCGATTTTTCAATCATATTCTTTTTTTTATGCCATTTCTTTTTTTTTTTCCAAATACCTAAATAAGAACACTGAAAAACAAGGAAAACAAATAAATCTTATCCATAGAAAAGCTTTTGTAAAACTTTTGAAAATGACAGGAAGCAGAAAGCAAGAAAAGCATAAGAATATTTAAAAGCAAAAAAACAAAAGTGAAATGTAAAATTCCTATGTTCCCTTTTTATACCTTGTCAAACGGTATGTTTGAAACACACCTATTTACAATTTTTAAAACATTAAATGACAACTTTGAAATGGCACATATTTGAACCATTTCAATTGATTTATGAACAATACTAAATTAATCCCTTTTTAAAAAACCCTTTAGTTACCCCTTTTTTAAAAATTAAAACATACATTCTTTTTCAAAACCAATGCATGTTGACAAAAATACACCAATTAATTTTAAACAATAACTCTCCATTAAAAGTGTAACACGTAGCCTGTTCAGCTGCATCCTTAAAAACATAGGCATGTGCCACACACTACTTTAAATCAGATGCTCCAATCATGTATGCTTTCTAAGTAAGTCCTAGAATTTCACAAAAAATTTTTCTAAGTCCTTACCTATTGTTCCTTGTAACTCAGCCAACTTTATAGTTTACCAAAGGACATTCATACCTCTTAGATTGACACATCATCAACTAGGCTTATTGAGCATACTCATCTCGCCTAACAAGGACACCACAGCATAACTACTCACCAACAATGCTCTTTTCACCACAACAAGACACGTTGCCATAATAAGCTTGCAAACCATAGTTGCCTCCTTGCCAAATAATTTTTCTCTTCTTTCTATTCCTAGGCTTTAGACAATGATTCGAGGGTAGTCACTTTATAACCCTTTTTAGACCTGGCGGTAAATTATTATGCCTAACTTACCTAGTGAACTTAGTCAAAGCTTAATCAACACAATTATATTCTTGGGTTGCTCAGGTAAGGCATGTCCAAACCACCACGTCATCTGCTCCTAAAAAAATGGTTTGCCTTTCACCAAAAGGACTTGCCCAACATCCCATTGATGTTCCATAAATGTAATCACTTCAAAATTGACCACTTGACTTTCAACTTTTCTGAGACCATTAAATGCAGCCCACACCTTGCTTGGGATCATTGAATGCAATTCATAGCTACCCACATGGAGCATTCTTGAGCTTTATGTATACATCCTATCAACTATCAACTACCCTGATCTTATCATTGTCCATTGCCTCATACGTAAGACAATAAGGAAGCCTAGGTATGTAAGACTTTCCATACTTCACATCTAAGCTTTCCCTCCTTTAAAGCTTCTCACACACTTCACTATCTTCCTTTTTCTTCCTTCCCTACCATTACCTTCGGAACGTTACTGACTTGAATATTGGAATACACTTCAGAGCAATAACACCGATGCCTCTTAACTGTGTTCTTTGGCTATAAGTCTAAGCTGTTTTCCTTTAAACCTTTCCTCATTTTCTTCCATCTAAGACACCTTAAAACATCATAAAAAAAATCCTAATCCTTATTGTTAGACTAATAGATAGAATGATATGTTAGATACCCTTATTTTCATCTTAGCTATTTTTTTTTAATAATTGAAGTTATCAAAATTTAAACCTTGATTAAAGGAATTAAAAATATAATAATCTACCAATGCGACCATTGACATTATTTTAGCTAGCTATTTATCCCTCAAATCTCAATATATAAATATATATTGACACTAACAATGAAAGAAAGAGATAATTTTGATTAGACATAAAAAATCATCTTACCCTACTTTTAATTTTATATACAACATATATTTAATAAAAATTATTATTATATCTTAATTTTAATCTTTTAGTATAACAAAAAATTATATGATGATATTATTTAGTAAAATTTATTGTCTATATTATCTAATTATCAATGATGGATCCAAGATTTTTTTTTCAAAAATGTTCACTTATAATTAATATATATATATATATATATATTGTAAACAAAAATTAAAATAATATATTACTATATTATTACAATTGGCTACAACAAGTTCTTGTGTCTTGAAAAAAAAATAATTGTTTCATTACTAATACTATTAAATATATTCTTCTAAATATATGTAACTAATTAATAATCACTCAACTAATAATTGTTGACGAATTTATTAATTTTATCAATGAAAAAATATTTTAAAAAATATTTTTTTATTTTTTTATTTTTAGAATGTCTATGAACATCATACCTTGAGGCATGGATCTGTCTCTACTTATTATATCTTTTTCAGAATCCTACTAGAAACACCCCCATAAAATATTCTCTTATAGTAATTTTTTTAATTGGCATATTTGTTAACATTAACCTTAACAAGTATATATGAAAACTCGTTAGAAAGGCTTTAAAAGGAGAAGAAAGTAGATATATGTATCGTTTCACCATAAAAACAGGTACCTCATAAAATGTGACAGTTTTGGTTCAATCCATCTCAATTGAGTTGCTTGGCATTTGGCAGCCTTTCTCAACTAACATTTATGGAAACACATTTTCTCCCCCGAAAACTGTCTCTTGTTGAAAAGGTCAGCCAACAGATTCAGTTAGTGACCTGAAAAAAATAGTGACTGACTAGAGTTGAAGTTCTTCTTAATCCATCATCAGCCTATTGTAATGTAACACTTCTGCACGTCTCAATTTTGTCATTCACATGGAAAACAAAAACTTAACGGCGAAGGTTTATAACAATATAAAACATGGGTCAACATGATAATATATTAATTTTGTTCTTTTATTAATATTAGAGTTGAAGTTCTTTTATTCCACGTGGACTTTGACATTTCAAATCTTCTTTTTTTATTTCAAATATCAAATGAGTTCATAATAATTTTAATTTTTTTAAAAAATTTGGTTAGAGGTAGTTCAAGTTTTATTTGGATATAATTTTTTTTTAAATGATTTTAAAGATGCATTTTCTTCTATTGATTTTATTCATTCGTGATTATATATTTTTTTTAAATATTCTCCATAAAAGGTGAATTTTGACCTATAAGAAAAAAAATTTTCCTTCCTTAGCAGCAAAGCTACTCATCATGTTGATATACTAAATTACTTACCTAACAAAAAATCAAGCTATCATTAGTTATAAAGGAAGCAATCTTTTATTAGTAAAAAATATCAATTTCTATTGCAGAATTTTACAATTGGGTCAATTGTTCTAAGCTTTGTTATTTAATAAGCATAAGAGGCAGCGCGAAAGATGCATGAATGGTTATAGAGAACGGCCTGCAAACGTTTCACGTTCAAAAACGAACTGGGGCAAGACAAGATAAATAAATAAATTTATACTAAATTCATTAATTTAAGTTTAGTCAACTTCATGAAACCTCAATAAATTGAGAGTTCAAGTTCGAGCTAGCATGCAGCATTTAAATATTACAAAACCATTTTTTAGAGAAAATTAAAAAATTAGTGTAAATTAACGATGAATTTTAAAATTAATTGATATAATATTGGATTTTATACTTAAATGTTGCGAATTTACAAAATTTTATATGCGTGATATTTTATTTAAGTATGAAAGGTAAAAAAAATTCAAAAAATAGATTAATAATTAAAAATTAGAAGTTAGTCGGGTGAGCCGTTGGAACTAGGCAGTCATTTTACGATGACTCTGGGAACAGGGCCAGCCTCTCTTCATTCAGAGGTTTGTCTTCTTTCTTGTATTATTATTATTATTATTATTTTTTTTTTTTTTTTTTAATTTCGCAGCCGCTAGGTGGTTACGACTACTACTGCCTTCTGCCATAAGGTTTCGACTTGGTCGTCTTCTATCTAAACAGTGGTTTCTTCATCAAAATAAAAATACAAAATTGACTTTCTTTTTGGTATTTAGAATCACAAATAATTCATTTAATAGCCTTTCTATAGAAATTCAAAAATAAAATCACTTTTTTTTGTTTAATCTCTCATGATGAGGAGATTGATGATCTTTATAAATATAAATTGTTATAGATCTATGAATTCAAAATTTAATTTAATTGTTCATAAAATCATTTTTGTCACTTAATAAATTTGATATTCAAATATTAACACTTATAATTATTTTTCATATCTCACCCTACTATCTCATTTGTAGAAAAATCATTGTCAATTTGTTAATCGCTTTCATGCTTTCAAATCATTAATAATCAATTCCAAAATTTTTAAAGAAATTTGAGATTTCATCAGGTGAAAGATCATGATCATGAACTTAATCATACATTTCTATAATTTAGTTTTGAATGTTATAAAAAAACATGTGTTATCCATGGCTGCTGGTAAGGTATCTCAAGTTTTGGACGAAATGAAAAAATTGGAGATTTTCTCATAAATATATACTAATGCTAGTAAAAAAGTTTGGTGTTTGATTTGGACTTGAAATTGCTAACCAAATGCGTGGAAATAGACTTCGAGAGGTAGTTAGGTTAATTAAATATTAATTGTCGCAAATTATATACCTAAAAGCAATCAAACAACCATATTATGATATATAAGCATATTAAATAATGGGGTTTTTAGCCATAATAATCTTATTGTTGTTAGCCTGTCTTTGTTGATATCATACGTATTCTAAATTATACTAATTAGCATTGCATTTGTTACTACAAAACAACACTAGTACTATACATAAATGAACATTGCATTTTTACTACAAAACAACACTAGTAATATTTATAAATGAATTCTGATCGAATATTTTAAGGTTTCCAGATTTCAAGTTCTACAACTTCGGATGACAAAAAACAGAAAATAATGGAAAATTTGACCTCGTTTATATAAGGTTAAGGAGAAATGACTAAAAGTAGGTTAATTTAATAATTAACTATCCACGGGTTAACCTAATTGGTAAGAGGAAGAATCTTATTTTTTGTCAATCAAAGTTTTTTGTTGGTAGCATAATTTCGGGAATAAAATCTTACATGCATCCATTGATATGAGATAATGCATCTGGAAAGTGTACCAGATTGATATAAAAGTAAGCCTTTTACTTGAAAACTCAAAGTTGGGGTAAAGAAAAAAAACTTGTTGCAATAGCAAAGTGCACCGGATTGATTGACTAATCCGTTTGTGAGTTAAATTTTAAAAATATTTTATCAAATTGAGAGAAAAAAAAATTTGCTGTGGACTTGAGAAACATGCAAGTGGTGCTATTTTTTGACTGTGCTGAAATGCATATCAGAAAAAGTGAGAGTCGGAGAGACTACTTAGAAAGTGATTCTAAAAGCAAGCATTCTATACTTTCCAGTGCTAAGAGCACAAGAAGCTTATAAAGGAAAACAAATCAAACGGTTCCTCCAAACGAAGGAAAGGCACGTTGACGTTGAATTCCAATAAAAAAAAAAAAAAAGGTTTTGATTCTAACATTTCTCCTGTTCTTGAAATTAATCATTCATTTTTTATTTTTTTATCGACCTAATTAACGTGTCTTTAACTCAAAAAAAAAAAAATGTTGCATTTACACCATCCCAATTGCAAGGATGAAGCTATCATATTATATTTATATATACTAATAAGAATATATTGCTCTTCGTAGGTGGATCATGGATGAAGGTTAGGTGTATTAGAAAACAAAAAAATTTGATGAAAATTTTTCTTTTACATGTCATTTTCGTTAACAAAATTGGTAAATCTATCATTAATTCTTCAATTTCAATGAATACTTAAAAAAAAATTTTAAATCCATCAATGTTATTTCTTAATTATTGTTTAAATGATATAATAGACTTAGTGGGTTTTGCACTTTCATAGCACAAGAGATTGTTTTGTTTTTACGGGTAAAGATTAAGAAGCCACTTTTTTTGTTATATTTTTATGTATTTTATTTTGAAACTTTGTGCTTCTCATAGTACTTGTTAATTACTACTTACTAGTGTTGATCTTTTCGGAAGGATTTGAGATAATGTTTGCTCTTGTTCCAAAGGTCAATTCAAAATTTGTCGATCAACATGGGTTGGGCTTGGGGATAGGCTGAATGTTGAGATCCAACAAATATTCAGAATTGGGTTCTATCGTCTGGACTCTAGTCCCAGACTACTATCGGTTGGTTTTAGTTTTTGGATATCGAATTCGAACATTGCCAACAATGGCCAAGTCTATATAAACTTGGGTTGAACTCAAGCATATTTTTTTGTGCTTATTATTCTTTAATAATATTAGGCACAAGTATAAAAAAATCCTAAATTAAAATTAAATAATCAATACAATTTTTATCATTTTATTGTAATCAGTTAAGTTATCAAATATTTATTTTTATCAATTAGATGAAAATAAATATTTAAAAATTTAATTCAATGAAAATAAATTGTTAAAGACTCAATTTAATAAAAATAAATGTTTGAAAATTCGGTTACAATAAAACAATAGATATTTGAATAGTTATTTAATTTTTTTTCAAAAAATTTTTATATTAAGTTATAATATTAACACTTTAATACCAAATTTCACTCATCAATGCTCTAATATTAAGTAACTACTAAAGTTCCGTTTAGATTGTACTGCATCTCCATTAGAGATGTGGTTGCAATCAAAGTATGTGCTTATTGGCTGCTGAGGTGAGATAGGTGGTTGTTGGCCGTTGGATTTTTTGGTCCAATGGTCAATCACATTGTAATTTTTTTTTTCATTATATCCCTAAAATTTTAATATTAATTCAAAAATACCTTGACTTTAATTTTCTATTTTGATTATTATTATTATTAGATAATAAATTCAAAAGTAAATGTTATTATTATATAATATATAAATAAATTTATTTTAATTATTTATTATTAAATTTTAATTATTTATTAATAAAATTATTATTTAAAATAATTTTATAAATGTTAAATCATTTAAAATATTTATTACATACAATTTTTATTCTAATGTTTTTATAGTGATTTTTTCCTTTTATTATAATTTAACTTATTTCACTATTATTTTTATATTTAAATACATATTTCATCATTAATTTTATTTTTATTATTACAATAACTAATTTTATTTTTACCATTATTATTAATCTCATTAAAATTAATCTCGTCAGTTATTGAAATATACCCTAACTTAGTAATAACTAGACATGTTACGCAGTAAAAGAAGAGAGTCACAGGTGGGCGGTGATTGGTGTGTCTTGGCCCTTGATGCAATGTTAAGAAGAGAGTAGGAAAACTGAATTAATTATAGATTGGTACGTATAACAGATGTGGACCTTAGTCGTGGGATTCCTCCATTTCGAGTTGGCGCAGTTATGTGGGGCCGATGGTCTCTAGCAGCCAGGGGGCAACCACATCATGGATGATGTAACATTACTGTGCACTTGCATCAGAAAATGAATTGTTTGGATACAATGATCTTGAAAGATTACCGATAATTTTGAACAGAACATGTTTTATAGCTTCGTTTGATTTGATTAATAAATTAACATACCATTTGACCAATGATTTTTTAGCTGAAGTATTCACACATCAACTTCTCTTGCTTTGAATCAAGGAATGGACGGCAAGACTGGTCCCCATACTAGAATAAGGTCAGCGGTCGTTTATTTTTTTATTTTTTATTTTTTATTTTTTTTCCTGCTTTCACCTTTAACAAATTGGATTTTAGAAAAACAGGAAGCTGATAAAAAAAAAGTTTCATTAATTCAGTAAAGATTTTTTAGGTTATCTGTAGACAATAAATATTGAAAATATGTTATTATAAACTTTTGCTTTGTTTTTGTTGTCTAATGTAGTTAAAGATTTACTGATTTATGATTATCTAATAATTAAACTAGTTATCTTCTTTTCTTTTTTGATAGAAAAAATTTGAAATAAAGATTTACTGATTTATGATTATCTAATAATTAAACTAGTTATCTTCTTTTCTTTTTTGATAGAAAAAATTTGAAATAGATAAGTTGTTATGTTTCTCAAGTTAAGATAAGATGTATTATATTTAATAGCTTAAGATAAATAATTATATGACTTCAACAAACGATTATCGACAAGATTCAAACCCAAAATTTCTTCATAAAAAAAGATAAATTTTAATCAATTAAGTTAAGCATTTATTGATAATTAAATCAATTATCTTTAAATATATTTATACTAGATAGCAATATTTCCGGTTAATTGAACACAACCGATAATTGAGACCATTGTTTTAAGGTAAAATAAAACAAAAGAAAAAGAAAGAAGGAAACTCAAATTTTTAATCTTCATCTTTAAAGTTTGAATCGGAAACAATTTGAAAAAGGTTTTTTTTTTTATGTTAGACCATGCTAACAATGTCATAACGGTTTTGGGATCGTCAAACGTAAAAGATGATATTTTAAAATCGAGAAAAATAAAAGGGGAGGAGTCGCCACCAATTTTTGTTAGGGTGTAATTGGTCACCCAAAAGGTTATCCTTTTAATAAAACTATAAAAACGGATTTAAAGTTTATCAAAAAGATAAATTTTGGTCTACGAAAAATCAGGTTGGGTCCGGGAGTCGGTTACACATGGGGAAGGATTAGCACCCCACAACGCCCATGAATTGGTACCATTTAATTACGCGCTATTTTCGGTGTTGGATAAAAATAGTTTTAATTTGAAATTTAACACTAATTCCCTTTATTAAAAAAATATTTTTGCTAAAATTTTTATTTAGGAATATTGAGAAAATCTTTAAGTTAAAGAATTATCTTGAAATTCTCCAACATCTAAGTAAAATTTGAAATGACTCTTTTCGCTTAAGATTTAACACAACAATCCTTAAAATGAAATAACACTCTTTATAGAAAATTATTGGTGACTCTCCAACATCTAGGCAGAGTACCAAAAATTATTTCTCTCGGAATGTTATTTTTTGTTTTATTTATTAATATCACAAAATGATTTTTTTTCTTAAGTATTATTCTTTTTTTATTATAAAATATTTTATCATTGAACAGTAAATTAAAGAGAGAATAATACAATCAATTATCGATGATAACATGCTAACGTATGTATGCTAATAAATGTAATGTAAAATACAATTTAAGAGTTGAGTTCTTAAGTATAATGAGACCACCCCAACTCTCTAACATCTAGGCAGAGCTTAGGTGTGACTGTTTATATTTAAGATCCCGATTTTTATTATACTTTTTATTTATTAACCTTATTATTAATATGAATTAAGAACTCAGTGTGAAAAACTTCATCGTTTCCTAAGTACCTCATCATTTAGGTAGCATTCGGGAACAAACCATCTCATGCGAGACTTTCACACGTGTCCTTAAAGTTTTGAAATAGATTTAGGGTAAAATTTTAGGGTTTAAGTTTAGGGTTTGGGGTTTAATTAAAATGCGAACGTCTCTAAAAATCCCCATCATCTAGGCGAACTTTCGGAGCAAGTTCAATTTTTTTATAATTTTTGAAAACTAGTTAAAAATTTTATATATATAGTTTTTATGAAAATTTATTAATAATAATTCTCAAACATCTAGGCGAAATTATTTTTAAAAAAAAAATATTTTTATTCCCTCCAACATCTAGACAGAGAAAATAATAATAAATATTTTTTAAACATTTTTAATATATTTTTAATTATTATTTGTTTTCAATTTTATTATTATTAAAACAATTAAACATTTATTCTAATAAATTCAAAAAGTTATCATGCATAAATATAAAAATATACTTAAAATAATAACAATAATAATATAAAAAAAAAAACTTTTACCTGAGTCGGATCGGTCAACGGTCCGGTCAACGTTGGTCCGGGCGGTTTGACCGGTTCGACGGTTGGATCTGCGGTTCGGGCGATCCGACCTGTTCGACGGTCGAATCGACGGTTCGGGCCGGTTTGATTGAACCGACAGAGCTGTTGGAGGAAATGGGTCAGCGGGTCATTGCGCGGATCCTCCCTGGTTGAAACGGCGTCGTTTTGCTTTTAATGTTTTCTATAAATAACTTGAAAAATTTTTTTTTGTTCACTTGGTTCTGTTTCCAGAAAAAAAAAACAAGAAAGAGAGAGAGAGGGCTCTGGGGGAGGGGTCCGACCGGTCGTCATTCGGTCGTCAGACCACCGCGCCAACCGCCTCTTGGGTCGTTGTCTGCGGTTGTCACCGGTGACCAAAAAATTCAAAAAATGATCAGGAAGCTGCTTTCAACACGATATTTCCAAATCCGAAGTCGATTTTACTAGAAACACCCATGATCGACGTAGATCGGGGCTTGAAGCTTTCGGTTTTTTTTTTCTCTTTTTTTTTTGGCGAAACTAATGATTTCTTTGCTTTTGCAGGGAGCTTGGCGCTGAGGTTCCTCCCTGCGGGGAGGACTGTGTTTTTTTTTTCGTTTCTGTTTTTCTTCTTGTTTTTTTTTTTCGGTTAGTGTGGTTTCTGTTGGGTATTTTAGGTGTTTGGGAGTGTTTTGAAAGAGGTTTCACAGAGGTTTAAGGGGATTTTTTAAGGGAGATTGAACGGGATTCCGAGAGAGCTTTCTTTTTTTTGTTAGATAGCCCAGAAACCTTTTGTGAGGAAGATGGCTGGAGATTTTAAAGGGTTTCGATTTAGAGGGATCTAGGTGGCTGTAGAATAGTTGGTTGGTGGCTGTAGGGTGGCTAGTCGGGAGGCTGGTTGGGAGGCTGGTCGGGTAGTTGGTCAGACTAGTTCAGCACTGTACCAACCCCTTGACTTTTGTCTTATTTTCGTTTCTTTTTTTTTGTTTATTTTTTTGTTTTTTTGTTTGTTTTGTTAAATATTATTATTATTAAAATAAAACAATAGACCCGAAAAAAATCGGTGTTTACAGTTGCCCCTCTTTGCACATTACTGAGAATCAAGAATAAGGCAAAGACAAAGACAACAATTTTGTCCGAAGATAAATCATGATTTGATTTTTTTTATTTTTTGTTTCTTTTATTTATTTTATTTTTGAAAGGGCTCCTCTCAGCAGAGGCTCAACAACTTTAAAATCTCATCTGAAAAAGCTCATTTGAAAAAGTTCCTCTCAACAGAAGCTGAACAACTTTAAAAATCTCATCTGAAAAAGCTCCTCTCAGCAGAGGCTCCACAACTTTAAAATTCTCATCTTGAAAAAGCTCATTTGCTCTCAGCAGAGGCTCAACAACTTTAAAATTTTTTCTTGGAAAAGCTCATCTCAACGGAGGTTCAACAACTTTAAAAATCTCATTTGGAAAAGCTCCTCTCAGCAGAGGCTCCCATAACTTTAAAATTCTTATCTTGAAAAAGCTCCTCTTAACAGAGGCTCAACAACTTTAAAAATCTCATCTGAAAAAGCTCCTCTCAGTAGAGGCTCAACGACTTTAAAATCTCATTTGAAAAAGCTCCTCTCAGCAGAGGCTCAACAACTTTAAAATCTCATCTGAAAAAGCTCCTCTCAGCAGAAGCTCCATAACTTTAAAATTCTCATCTTGAAAAAGCTCCTCTCAGCAGAGGCTCCACAACTTTAAAATTTTCATCTTGGAAAAGCTTCTCTCAGCAGAGGCTCAACAACTTTAAAATCTCATCTGAAAAAGCTCTTCTCAGCAGAGGCTCCATAACTTTAAAATTCTCATCTTGGAAAAGCTCCTCTGCTCTCAGCAGAGGTTCAACAACTTTAAAATCTCATCTGGAAAAGCTTCTCTCAGCAGAGGCTCAATAACTTTAAAATTTCTTTTTGGAAAAGCTCCTCTCAACAGAGGCTCAACAACTTTAAAATCTCATCTGGAAAAGCTCCTCTCAGCAGAGGCTCCACAACTTTAAAATCTCTTCATCTTGGAAAAGCTCCTCTCAGCAGAAGCTCAACAACTTTAAAATTCTCATCTGGAAAAAGCTCCTCTCAGCAGAAGCTCCACAACTTTAAAATCTCATCTTGGAAAAGCTTCTCTCAGTAGAAGCTCAACAACTTTAAAATTTCTTCTTGAAAAAGCTCCTCTCAATAAAGGCTCCATAACTTTAAAATTCTTATCTTGAAAAAGCTCTTCTGCTCTCAGCAAAGGTTCAACAGCTTTAAAATCTCATCTAAAAAAGCTTCTTTCAACAGAGGCTCCACAACTTTAAAATTCTCATCTTGAAAAAGCTCCTCTCAACAGAGGCTCCACAACTTTAAAATCTCATCTGGAAAAGCTCCTCTCAACAGAGGCTCCACAACTTTAAAATTCTCATCTTGGAAAAGCTCCTCTCAACAGAGGCTCAACAACTTTAAAATCTTATCTGAAAAAGCTTTTCTCAACAGAGGCTCTACAACTTTAAAATTCTCATCTTGGAAAAACTCCTCTCAACAGAGGCTCAACAACTTTAAAATCTCATCTGGAAAAGCTCCTCTCAACAGAGGGTCCACAACTTTAAAATTTTCATCTGTTTTCAAATTTGAGTTCTCATCTTTGAACAAGTAAATTTCTCTCTTTTGAATTCTTTTGTTTGATCATCGTCTTTACCAAAATCTTGTTTTTCATTAAGAAATGAAAATTTTTTTATCTTTGTTACAACTTTTCATGAATGCATGTACTGAGTGCTCATAATGCAATGCATGTAATGCAATCAAAATCGTTCATTGTAGTAAAAAGGTTCTCGAAATCTCTCGCTTTTGGTTTCTTTTATCCGAATTCTTATATGACCTATCTGTTCTCAACATCTGACCACAATATTTTTTTTTTCAAAAGTCTGCAACATCAATGTCTTGTTATGCTTTTCTCATCCTTTTTCATTTACCTTTGTCAACTTTAAAAGTAATGCTGAGATCTTTCATGTTTGTTTTTCTTTTCATCATTTTAAGTTCAAGACAAATAAAATGTAATCACATTTCTCTAATGGACAAAAATATCAGATAAGGATAAAGGAAAGGATAGGCATTATTTTCAAAGGAAAGATAATGTATTTCATATGGCTGATAACAAGTGTATGTCAAAGTGTTTGAGTTGAAATAAAGGTGTTAAAAGAATGATCACAAGATAAGCATGAACAAAATATTCTTAGATTCTTTCTCTAAAACTAAATCAGATGACTTTTTTTATTATTCAAAGTTCGTCAAACTATACTTGCCCCTGCATTGTGGGATCTTTTCTTGATGATGCTTTTGCTTCACATCTAAGCCGTCTTTTCAGGTTTTCAACTTAGATAAGTCATCATTTTTTCTCTTTTTTTTTAAGTAAAATATTTCTTCACAACATCTGAATTTATTGGGGTAGGCAAATCACCTCCGTCCATTTCTGTCAAAATCAATGCCCCACAAGAAAAGGCCTTTTTCACCACATACGGGCCTTTCCAATTTGGTGTCCATTTCTTTCGATTGTCATGTTGATTTGGAAAGATTCTTTTTAGCACTAAGTCTCCTTCCCTAAAGCAACGAGGATGAGTTTTCTTGTCATGTGCTCTCATTTTCCTCTTTTAATATAATTGACCATGACAAAGTGCTGATAGTCTTTTCTCTTCAATGAGGTTTAACTGCTCATAGCGATTTCGAACCCATTATGCTTCCTTTAACTCTACCTCCATCAGGACTCTTAGTGAGGGAATTTCCACTTCGATCGATAGCACAACTTTCATTCCATATACCAAAGAGAACGATGTGGCCCTAGTAGATGTTCTGACTGATGTTCTATAAGCATGCAAGGTAAAAGGCAACTTCTCATGCCAATCTTTGTAAGTTTCAGTCATTTTTTTCAGGATTCTTTTGATATTCTTATTCGCAGCCTCCACTGCCCCATTCATTTTCGGACGATATGGTGCTAAATTACGATGACGGATTTTAAACTGAGTGCATACTTCATTCATCATTTTGTTGTTCAAGTTTTTGGCATTATTATAAATAATTGTCTTTGGAAGCCCATATCTGCATATTATCTCTCTTTTTATGAACTTACATACCACAGATCGGGTCACGCTAGCATATGATGCAGCCTCTACCCATTTGGTGAAGTAATCAATCATCACAAAAATGAATCTATGCCCATTCGAAGCTTTTGGAGTGATGGGACCAATGACATCCATGCCCCAAATAGAGAATGGCCAAGGAGGAGCTAGAACGTGTAATGTTGATGGTGAAGCATGAATCTTGTCAGCATAAATCTGACATTTATGACATCTTCTAGCATAATCAATACAGTCTTCCTCTATTGTCAACCAATAATAGCCTACCTTCATAATTTGTCTAGTCATCATATGACCATTCGCATGTGCCCCACAAACTCCATCATGCACTTCTTCAATAATCTTTTTTGCTTCAGCTGCATTTACACATCTTAAGAGCACTTGATCTCGACCTCTTTTGTAAAAGATATCTCCATCAATGAAAAAACTCATGGCCAATCTTCTGATAGTCTTTTTATCATTTTCTGTTGCATGTTCTGGGTACTGCTGGCTTTTAATGTATTGCATGATATCATGATACCATGGCTTTTCATTAAATTTTTTTTCAACACTTGAGCAATATGCCGGTACATCTTTCACATTCAGCTTGATGGGTTGGATTTCAGTATTTGCATCTATTTTGATCATTGCAGCTAGAGTAGCCAGTGCATCAGTAATTTAGTTTTTCTCTCTAGGTAGATGCTCAAACTGAACTTCTTTAAATTGCTTAACCAACTTAGAGATGTATTTATGATACTGAATCAACTTAGAGTCTCTTATTTCCTATTCACCTCGTAACTGATAGATGACTAGAGCTGAATCTCCAAACACATCTAACACTTTGATCTTCTTTTCAATTGCTGCTTGTAGACCCATAACACAGGCCTCATATTCAGCCACATTATTTGTGCAATTAAAATTTAATTTGACTGTGATGGGGTAATAATGTCCATCAAGAGATATCAAAATTGCCCCAATACCATGACCCAAAGCATTAGTAGCTCCATCAAAATACATCTTCTATGATTTTTCAATAGGTTCATTTTCTTCAATGGCCATCATATCCTCATCAGAAAAATCTAATTTCATTGGCTCATAATCTTCGACTGCACGATCAGTAAGGAATTCAGCTATTGCACTTCCTTTAATAGCCTTTTGAGTCACATAAATGATATCATATTCTAAAAGTATAACTTGCCACCGTGCTATTCTTCCTGTTAATGAGGGCTTTTTGAAGATATACTTAATAGGATCCAACTTTACTATGAGCCAAGTAGTGTGATAAAGCATGTATTGTCTAAACCTTCGAGCTGTCCAGGTTAATGCATAACACATCTTCTCTAATAGTGAATACTTTGACTCATAATCAGTGAACTTCTTGCTCAAGTAGTAAATTGCTCGTTCTTTCTTATCAGTTTCATCTCTTTGCCCCAGCACATATCCCATTGAATTTTCATGTACTGTCAAGTACAAAATCAAAGGTTTTCTTGACATTGGTGGCACCAACACAGGTGGATTTGATAAGTATTCTTTGATCTTATCAAAAGCTTCTTGGCATTCGTCATTCCATTCTCCAGGATCATATTTTCTGAGAAGCTTGAAAATAGGATCACATTTATAAGTGAGTTGAGAGATGAAGCGAGTAATATAATTTAATCTCCCTAAGAAGCCTCGCACTTCTTTTGAGGTATGAGGAGGAGATAAGTTTTGGATGGCTTGTATCTTATCTAGATCAACTTCAATTCTTTTTTCATTGACTACAAAGCCCAATAGTTTTCTCGATTTGGCTCCAAATGTATATTTGGCAAGATTCAACTTCAATTGAAATCTTCTCAACCTGTCGAACAGCTTTTTAAGATTGACTATATGATCCTCTCTTTTACGAGATTTTGCTATTATATCATCCACATACACTTTTATCTCTTTATGCATCATGTCATGAAAAAGAGTCACCATTGTTCTTTGATAAGTAGCACCAGTATTTTTCAACCCAAAAGGCATAACTTTGTAACAGAATGTCCCCCACATGGTCACAAATATGGTTTTCTCCATATCATCTCGAGCCATCTTGATCTGATTATAGCCTGAGAAGCCATCCATAAAGAAAAACATGGAATGCCTAGCAGTATTATCCACTAGAGTATCAATGTGAAGTAAAGGAAAGTTATTCTTGGGGCTTGCTCTATTTAAATCTCGATAATCAACACACATTTTCACTTTTTCATCCTTCTTAGGAACTGGCACTATGTTGGCTACCCATTCAGGATATTTTACCACTTTAAAAAATCCAGCATCGAATTGTTTCTTCACTTTCTCTTTAATTTTCAGCAACATCTCTGGTTTCATGCGCCTTAGCTTTTGCTGCATGGGCTTACATCCTGGTTTTAAAGGTAACTTGTGCTCTACAATATCAATGTTGAGTCCTAACATATCCTGGTAAGTCCATGCGAACACATCTACATATTCTCGGAGTAGCTCTTCTGGCTTCTGTCTTTCAGCTGGTAAAAGAGATGTACCAACTTTGACCTCTCTTTTGTTCTCACCATCTCTCAAATTTACTGATTCAATAATTTTTTGGTAGGGTTCAATTGACTTATCTTCATGTTCTATTAATTTTAACAAATCAAGAGGCAGTGTGTAGTTATCTGAATCTTCCTTATTATCAAGTTCATCAACATGAATTAAGTTTTCAAAATCAAATCCGAGATTATTGCCATGATTATCTTCATGTTCATTGTTTGAGACCCTGCAAAAGGGTAAGATGGAGAGAATATTGGCACACAAAAATGGAATGGCAAGAAAATGATGGAAAGAAAAGAATGGAGAATAGAATGAAGATGAAAATAGTGGAAGAAATGTGGATACATCTTCTAAGTCTTTTATTAAAATGACAAACATAAACACACCATAAAAGATCTCCTAATACTCGTAAAAAGTAATTAGGGATTTAAAGTTTCACATTACTTTTCCAAAGTTTTAAAAACAACAGGCATCTCTGTAACTTTCCAATTATCCAGCTCAAAATCTAAAGGACAAGGGTGCACGAACAGCTCTTCACTTCGACTCTTCTTTTCTCCATCATCCATCATTTGAATGGTCAGTTCTAAAAATTTTTCCACGAATCCTGTACTTGGGGCTCTCGATAAATCTGGATAAATATATCCTCTCGAGTGAAAAGAATTATAGAGGTATGGAATGACTATCGGCTCTGACTCCAGCTCATATCCCTTAAGATTAGCTATCCTCTTATCTTTTTTCTCATTCACCATTCTTACTCTGTCCCCTCTTGTTGGCTTATATCCCAAGCTAAACCTGTATCTCTTTTCATATATGACCGATGGTTTCATGATTTCTTGCAGGTTCTTTTCAAGTCCGACTTCAGGTCACCATCCCATCTTGGTAAGCTGTCTGACTATCATTTTAGTAGTCGTAGATAAGTGTGGCGAATACAATTTAGATCCTCCAGTTATATATGTTGCATTGGTAATCTCGAAGGATCTATAAGAGCATTTTAAAGCTTCATCTGCCGATTTCACATAAGGAGTATTTATCAGTTGAGTTACCAATAAATCTTCTTCTCTTGCCACACATGTTAGCTTCCTTTCAATAATGAATTTAACTTTCTGATGTAATGAGGATGAGACAGTACCTGCCATATAGATCCACAGTCTACCCAATAAATAACTATATGAAAGAGAGATGTCTATGACTTGAAATTTCACATTGAAAGTACATGGGCCAATCTGCAATGACACTTCTATATCTTCCAACACTTCTCTTCTAGTTCCATCAAAGGCTTTCATTATCATATGACTAGGTTTCATATAAGATCCATCAACAGGGAGTTTTGCCAGAGTAGTCGCAGGCATAACATTGATGGATGAGCCATTATCAATCAAAACTTTAGCCATTATATGACTTTTACATTTCACAGTAATGTGAAGAGCCTTGGTACTTTCTTTACCCTAAAAAAAAATCTCTTCATCATTGAAAGAGATATAGTTTGAAATCGTCAGATTGTCAACAAGCTGTTTCACATATTCAACAGAAGCATTATGAGACACATATGCTTGATTTAGTACTTTCAGCAAAGCATTACGATGTGACTCTGAATTGAGCAATAATGACAATAGCGAAATTCTAGCTGGCATCTTGTTAAGCTGTTCTATCACGCTATACTCACTATGTTTTATTAACTTCAAAAATTTACCTGCTTCACTCTCAGATACTGGCTTCTGACATTCTTTTTCTGGTGCTGCATCAAGATCACTTTGACTTTCATTTTCTTCCCCTACCTAAGTTTTTTCTTTTCTAGCTTTTTCTAGAGCCTCTGGGGTATAGCACCTGCCACTTCGAGTTATGCCTCCTACACCCGTTATATTGGTAGTATCTAGGTTGATTACGACATCATAATCGTACTTTTAAGGTACTATTTTATTATTCTGATATGAAAAAGGGCCAGAAACTTTAATTGTCACCACTGGTCGAGAGACGGGTTTTTCTAGCTTCAATGTTGGCTTTTCATCATAATAGATAGTTACTGGTCTACGCCCAAACTTATTCTTTGAATCAATGGTAGACACTTTCACCAACTCTTCTCTCTCTTGGTAAAACTCCATTCGACCTTCATCCATCAATTTTTGCACTTTCTGATGAAATTGATGACAATTCTCGATAGAATGCCCCATAACACCTCCGTGATAATTGCAGCTTTCAGTTGAGTTAATTACTTTAGAGGAATTTTAAGGTTCTATTGGCTTCAACATGTCAGCTTTGACCAATACTTCGAACACCTTAGCCATTGAAGTCTTAACTTCATTTATTTTCTCCTTCATGTGACTTCTTTGCCCATTAATTAAAGTATTTATTGATGGTCTGGTATGATTTGGTAGGGGGTTCCCATTGATATTTGGAGTCCCTTGTTGGTTGGTATCAAAATTTAATACTCTTTCATTGATTAACCCTTGCACTTTACGCTTCAAAGCAGTACAATACTCAGTAAAATGACTTGGATTCCCATAATGATAATCACAATATGCATTGAGGTCATACCATTTGAGAAATGGAGGTTTCAAAAGTTTAATAATAACAAGAGCAAGCAGATGTTTCTCAACAAGTCGAGGATACAAATCTGTGTATGTCATGGGAATTAGGTCAAAATGAGGTCTTTCTCGATTGTTATTATTCTGTGAGTTTCTTTGATTGCTGTTTGGGTAGATTGGTCGAGTAAATGGTCGAGCTGGAGGTGTCGGGGTGTAATTGGATGGTTGAAGGCTAAAACTTGATCTGGGTAGTGGTTGTTGAGGTGCTCGATAATGGTATGGTTGTTGAGAGATTTGGTTTATGGTAGGGTAGTACTGGGGGTGTGGGTTATATGAAATAAAAAGATGGTGTGGGGGATTTGTGTGAGTGACAACATGTGTCTCCTACTCTTTCTTCTTTAAAGTAGCTATCTTCTTTTCAGACCCTTCAATTTTACCACTTTTAATAGTGTTTTCCATCATCTCCCCTAAAATTACCATGTCAGAAAAGTTTTTTGTGGTATTTCCCACCAATCTGTCATAATACGGGGCCTTCAGTGTATTGACGAATAGCACGATTATCTCTTTTTCAGTCAGTGATGGTTGTACTTGGGCTGCTGCATCTTTCCACCGATGTGCGTATTCTTTGAAGATTTTCATCGACTTTTTCTCCATATTTTGTAATGACAGTCTATCAGGGGCTGTATCCAAGACGTGCTTATACTGAGCAAGAAAAACTTTAGCTAAGTTTTTCCATGAACTGATCTTATTTCGATCTAATTGCACTTACTATTTAGCTGCTGAACCAGTCAAACTATCCTGAAAATAGTGTATCAATAGTTTGTCGTTATGGGTATAACCCGTCATCTTTCTACAAAATATAGTGATACGAGCAGATGGACACTTTGCTCTGGGGTCTTAAATTTTGGTGGGATAACCAAGTCAGGCACTAGTCTGAGCTCGTTGGCGTGAATAACCCTATAAGTGTCATTACTTTCAACCGTTTTAAGCCTCTCTTCAAGCTGGTTATACTTGTCTTGAATTTTTAAATTTATAACAGGTTCTGACATTTCGTGAGACTTCTCTTGCTCAACAGGTCATCAAGATTTGGTACCATGATGGGATTGACTGGGATGGGTCTCAAATTGGCATTCAAGTGGGTCAGCTGTTAATTTACAGAATGATTGACATAGGGGTATGGCTGCGCACTTGGTGGTTGTATATGTATACCCCGAGGAACTTGAACCTGAACTTGAGGTGGAGTGAATGGCTCTTCCACATTAACCTCATCTCCTGTCTTTGATACACCAGCGACTCCTTTTCCTTTCATTGATCCAATCAATAGTTGTCTTAATTCAGCCATTTGTGCTTTAATTTTTTGTTGCATTTCCATCACTCTTTCTTGTATCTCCTCCTGTACCCTTTTGACCCTTTCAAACTTAGCTGTATTTTCTTCTTCCATGGCTCGAGTCTGGGAACGAGTATTATATCTATGCGAAATTGACAGGTTATGGTTCCTTGGCTTTGCTATCCTTAAACCTTAGTTTATTAACCATGAATTAGATCGCATGATATAATGTCGTTGATATTATTGTTAGTATGAAAATGCATGCATGAAATGAATGAAATGCAAATTAGGGTATTATCTTGGATCGATCAAAACAAAAAGAAACTTTTATTAACCATGGGAGTCTTTATACATCATCCAATCATTCTCGCATTAAAGCCATAAAAACATTTGATTTGAGCATATTGCTCCCTAGCTTCATGCAAAAAGTGCAATAATCTTTGACTGTGGCCTTGGGTTAGTACAATCTCTCGTTCCAGTGCTTTCACCTTTTCAACCATGTTACTTGCTTTTCGGATAGCCTTGTAGATTTGAGCAGTCAGGTGTTCGATATATTGCTGCCTCCCTAAACTTTTCGCTCTCCACATCTCTCGAGCATCTACCTCCATATTGTAAGTGCGAGCCCAATAATCTTCTCTATCTTGCCACTCAGTCAAAATCTCATTTATGTGCCTCTGATTGCTTTTCAATTGAAGCTCCAAACTCATTAATTCATGCTCTAAGGCTTTTTTCTTGCTTTGCAAATTAGAGTTCTTACTTTGTTCCCTCCTTAGTTCAGCTTTTAGCTTTTCACTTTCTCTTTGGTGCCTTGTTACCTTTTCAGAGGCTCCTGAAAGTTTTTCTTTCCATTCATGTTGCTCTTTGGTGAGTGTGGAGATAATTTTTTTATTCTCTCGAGCTCTGTTCTTCCAATATTCCACCATGTCTCGTACTTCTTCCACATCCTTCTTGGATCCCTTCAAAGGTCTACTATCCAACCTTAATTTTTTATTTTCTTGATGCAGATTTTACAGATCCTCTTTCAATACTTTTTATTCTTTAGTCAACTTCTGTACTACATCATCTCTCATCATCAAATCATATCTTAGTTGGTTAATCTGATATATCATAGCCACTTTTTCTTTCTCTAACCTTTTTTTTTTTAAATCTCAAACTCTCGTTGAACGATCTCAAAAGTTGACAATATCGGTACTGAAATAGAAGTCGACAACTTTTCTGAAACATCAACTGGTAGAGGCCTAATTTTGTTAACCCTTTTCATCTTCCATGCAAGGTAACCTTTAGTAACATTATCTGTGAATCTAGCTGGGCTCATTCGGTTGACCTGCTTTCATGCTTTGATGATTTCATGAACCCTTTTCACATAACCGGGTGTTCCATAATCAAACTCGAGTGAACCAAGCCTATGAGTCATAGGGATGAACTACCGTGAATCATATTGTCTTTGAACCATAAGGGGTGCGTAACTCACTGCCCCCCATATTCCTAGCAGAGGTACCCATGACTCGTCTCCACAACTATATAAGATAGCCATCAGAAGCATCCATGATGCCCTCCATGTTACATCTTCGCTAGTGAGCTTCAAAAAGAATGCCAACCACTAACCTTTTGTCCAATCTTTTGTCCATTTTTTAGTCATAAACTCCTTGATAGGACTGAAATGCACGGAGAATGGTCAAAATGATGTCTTCTCTTTTCTTCAAAAATGGCTTCTGAGTCAGACAAAAAGTAACTGAGCACACCCCATAAATTGTCCTTCACCCTTTCTTCGACAAAAATTAAGTGATCTAATAGTTTCTGTCAAAATAGTTGGTGAAGGGTTTATACCTTTATCTAATTGCTCAAAGAAATCAACCACTGATGCTTCTATATATCCTAAAACCTTAGGGAATATCATCAATCCATAAATGGCCAAAGCAAACACATCCAACCCCTGATCGGTATCAATATACTTTCTTATGTACTTGAGTAGAAAAGTTGATGGAATGGTCTCAACCTCATTTTTTTTTTCTTGTGCTTGTTTATCTCTTCAACCTCCACTTGCATGATCTTGGCTAATTTTTTTCTATATCCGATGGTCTTATGCTCTTTCCAATAGATCTTGTCTTGATTGGTAGACTCTATCCGGAGTAAAGAAGAATATTCTTCGATCGTGGGAGCCAAGTCTTCTTGGTTGAATACAAAGCATCGATAAGATGGATCCCAGAACTATATTACGGCTCTCATTAGCTGTTCATCAACCTTCACAGACATAAGCAGTGCCACATCCCCGTATTTCTTGGAAAAAGATTTTTTTTCTCTGTTATCCACTGTTTCCAAATGGCTTCCAATTTTGATATATTATTCTGAATGAGATCCATATGCACTGACTGTGGTAGCACCGATATATGACCATCTACTAAGCAATCTCTTTCTTTTCCCTGAGTACTTTCTGAATGGCTTTTGACCTCTAAGTAGCTCTTACACACAGACGACATCCTTTAGGTTTTTTTAAAAGTTTTTTTTTTGTTGAAGATTGGTCCAAAACAATACCCTCTAAAAATATGGTACCTATATGATGCATGCAACAAAATTGAAGACAATAAAACAAATCAAGAATGTAAATAAAATAAATAAATAAAACTGAGTAAATGAATGAACAAGCATATCAGAATATACGTAGTGTCCTAATTTAGATAATTTTCTCATAAAAGGGACAGTATGGCTCTATCCTATAGTTGGACTTTAGGGTTCACTATATGTCGGGTTAAGATTTATATGTCTAAAGGTTCCCAGACTATTCCTCACATCATCGTCCATTATAGACTAGTAAGGCTCCCCGATCCTCACTCATTACAGGCTACTAACGGAACGGGTTCAATCTGAGTGGAAGTGTTTCGCTAGCAAATGCGGAGGTTATCACCTCACGAGAGCGTAGCTACTTTACTTCCTCCTAAAAGGTTGGAGCCCGGGTATAGAGCTCATGTATGCGAGTGAATATGCAAAGTGTGTGCAAGGTAATGTATTAATCAAAATAACATGAATAAATCAAAAACAAAATCAAAATGAAGTAATAACTAGCACATAATTTATTTCATTTATTAACATGACTGTTTTTAGAAAAATAAAATAAAAGAAATTAAATTAAATATAAAATAAAATCAATTAAATCCAACCGTTGTCAATAGCGCATAATTAAAATTTTGGCCTGACTCTTAAATAAATCTCCAGCGGAGTCGCCAAGTTGTCATAATAGTTTTGGGATCGCCAGACGTAAAAGATGATGTTTTAAAATCGAGAAAAATAAAAGGGGAGGAGTCGCCACCAATCTTTGTTAGGATGTTATTGGCCACCCGAAAGGTTATCCTTTTAATAAAACTATAAAAACGGATTTAAAGTTTATCAAAAAGATAAATTTTGGTCTACGAAAAATCAGGTTGGGTCCGGGAGTCGGTTACGCATGGGGAAGGATTAGCACCCCCACAACGCCTATGAATTGGTACCATTTAATTACGCGCTATTTTCGGTGTTGGATAAAAATAGTTTTAATTTGAAATTTAACACTAATTCCCTTTATTAAAAAAATATTTTTGCTAAAATTTTTATTTAAGAATATTGAGAAAATCTTTAAGTTAAAGAATTATCTTGAAATTCTTCAACATGTAGAATTTGAAATGATTTTTCTCGCTTAAGATTTAACACAACAATCCTTAAAATGAAATAATACTCTTTATAGAAAATTATTGGTGACTCTCCAACATCTAGGCAGAGTACCAAGAATTATTTCTCTCGGAATGTTATTTTTTGTTTTATTTATTAATATCACAAAATGATTTTTTTTCTTAAGTATTATTCTTTTTTTATTATAAAATATTTTATCATTGAACAATAAATTAAAGAGAGAATAATGCAATCAATTATCGATGATAACATGCTAACGTATGTATGCTAATAAATGTCATGTAAAATACAATTTAAGAGTTGGGTTCTTAAGTATAATGAGACCACCCCAACTCTCTAACATCTAGGTAGAGCTTAGGTGCGACTGTTTATATTTAAGATCCCGATTTTTATTATACTTTTTATTTATTAACCTTATTATTAATGTGAATTAAGAACTCAGTGTGAAAAACTTAATGAAATGGAGTTTCCTAAGTACCCCATCATTTAGGCAGCATTCGGGAACAAACCATCTCATGCAAGACTTTCACACGTGTCCTTAAAGTTTTGAAATAGATTTAAGGTAAAATTTTAGGGTTTAAGTTTAGGGTTTAATTAAAACGCAAACGTCTCTAAAAATCCCCATCATACTAGGCGAACTTTCGGAGCAAGTTTAATTTTTTTTATAATTTTTGAAAACTAGTTAAAAGTTTTATATATATATATATATATTTTTATGAAAATTTATTAATAATAATTCCCCAACATCTAGGCAGAATTATTTTTTTTAAAAAAATATTTTTATTCCCTCCAACATCTAGGCAGGGAAAATAATAATAAATATTTTTTGAACATTTTTAATATATTTTTAATTATTATTTTTTTTCAATTTTATTATTATTAAAACAATTAAACATTTATTCTAATAAATTCAGAAATTTATCATGCATAAATATACAAATATACTTAAAATAATAACAATAATAATATAAAAAATTAAAAAAATTTTTTTACCTGAATCGGACCGGTCAACGGTCCGATCAACGCTGGTCCGAGCGGTCTGACCGGTTCGACGGTTGGATCTGCGGTTCGGGCGATCCAACCGGTTCGACGGTCGGATCGACGGTTCGGGCTGGTTTGATTGAACCGGTAGAGCTGTTGGAGGAAACGGGTCAGCGAGTCGTTGCGCGGATCCTCCCTGGTTGAAACGGCATCGTTTTGGCCCTATGCCCAAAACGACGTCGTTTTGCTTTTAATGTTTTCTATAAATAACTTGAAAAATTATTTTGGTTCATTTGGTTCTGTTTCCAGAAAAAAAAATGAGAGAGAGAGAGAGGGCCCTGGGGGAGGGGTCCGACCGATCACCGTTCGGTCGCCGGACCACTGCACCGGTCGCCTTCTGGGTCGTCGCCGGCAGTTGTCGTCGGTGATCAAAAATTTCAAAAAATGATCAGGAAGCTGCTTTCGATGGGATCTTTCCAAATCCGAAGTCGGTTTTACCAGAAACACCCCCGATCGACGTAGATCGAGGCTTGAAGCTTTCGGTTTCTTTTCCTTCTCCCTTTTTTTTTTGGCAAAACTAATGATTTCTTTGCTTTTGCAGGGAGCTTGGCGCTGAGGTTCCTCCTTGCGGGGAGGACTGTGTTTGTTTTTTCGTTTCAGTTTTTCTTCTGGTTTTTTTTTTTTTTTTTTCGGTTGGTGTGATTTCTGTTTGGGTATTTTGGGTGTTTGAGAGTGTTTTGAGGGAGGTTTCGCAGAGGTTGAAGGGGATTTTTTGAGGGAGATTGAACGGGATTTCGAGAGAACTTCCTCTTTTTTGTTAGAGAGCCCAAAGACCATTTGTGAGGAAGATGGTTGGAGATTTTAAAGGGTTTCGATTTAGGGGGATCTAGGTGGCTGTAAAGTAGTTGGTTAGTGGTTGTAGGGTGGCTAGTCGGAAGGTTGGTTGGGAGGCTGATCGGGTAGTTGGTCGGACCAGTTCGACGCCGTACCAACCCCTTGACTTTTGTCTTATTTTTGTTTCTTTTTTTTGTTTGTTTTTTATTTTTTTGTTTGTTTTGTTAAATATTATTATTATTAAAATAAAACAATAGACCTGGACAAAACCGATATCTACAAACAATAGTTGAGACGTTGAGGCAATAATATATCATACCACATTCTTCTAATTGCATACTATTTTGGTTGTAATATTTTGTATTGGACAAATATAATTGATAGGATTGTTATGATCTGTCATTAACGATAATATGATTGATTCAAGACAACATGTGAATGATATGTTTTTAATATTAAAATTTAATTAATTTTAATTAGTTTTTATAAAACACATAGTTAATTATATCTTATATTTAAAAAATAAAGTTGTTATAATTTTATGTTATTGCAAAGATTGTGATATTTTAATTGTTTTTATTAATAAAGTGTTAAATTTTTAATAAAAATATTACTTCTCCTATTCCATTTTATTTGTTCATTTTTTTTAATGTTCTAAAATTATGTCCTATTCTTTTTTAACATCTAAATTTTTTTAATTTTAATATTAAATATAAAAGAAAGTATTTTTTTTATTTTTTGACATTTAAAATTATGAAGCTTTAATTTTATAAAAAAAATTAAATTTTAATATTAAATATATTAAAATCAAAACTTCTTTTTAATTTCATAAAAATCAATACATGAAAAATAATTTAAAATAAAAAAATTGAATTTTAATGAACAAAATTTAAATATGACAATTTAAAAAATTTTTATTAGTTTCTCTTTGTCAAGGCTACGATGAGATTCAAACTTTCTTTTTTTTTTTTTGCGCAACTGCATCATTACGACCCATTTGGATAGCCTGCACTACAGTAGCCAATTGCACTGGAACAATAATTTTGCACTAGAAAAAAAAAGTCCGGTATTCCTCTGCACCCCTTTTTCGTTTTTTCCTTTTAGTTTCTAAACCATAATACTCTATTTGTATTATTATCTTTTAAGAAATAATTATAATTTTAATATAAAAACTATTATATAGATAAATACAAAAAAATTTATCAAATATTACTTTGTTAAGTTTTCATTTGTGTAAATATATTATTATCAAAACTTTTTAACAAAATAATTATTTAACATAAAATAGTTTTCTTAATTTTTAATTATTTATTAACTTAATAAATAATAAATAATTTAAAATTTTTACTACACACAAATTTTATTTAATATCTTTAATAATCATTTACTTTTATCATTACAATTAATCTTATTTTTATTATTATGTTTACATTTAAATATATATTTTTTTATTAATTTTGATTTTATTATTATAATAATTAATTTTATTTTTATTATTATTTTTAATTTTATCAAAATTAATCTTACCATTGAACCAAATAATCCTTAAAACATTGCTACGGATTTCGAGGGCTCGTTCATCGATAAATTGATGAAAACATTAAGCAAATATTGATATCTGTCAATGCACAAAAAACAGGAATTCCCATCTTAATTACGATGGCTCAGATCTCACAACCACCACCACCAAGACAAAGGTGCATCAAATTAAGCCCCACCCACAAGGGTCTTGAATGAGCTTGCTCCCAATGGGCAGTGCTTTTTATTATTACTTGCCGGTGCTACTTCCAAAGCCCCACCAAACTTTAAATATTTTAGCTAGGGGAGACTGTTCAGTCATATAAAACAAAAAAAAAAAAATTTGCCCTACCCGATCTCTATAAAATTTTTTCCCAATAATTAATCTTATTATTTGTTCTTGATGGCGAAATTTAGATAATTAATTGTTTTTCCTATTCTCTGAATCAATGAATCTTGATTACAAATTTTAAAATCTACAATAGTTGATATTATAAAAAAAAAAAGAAAAGAAAGTTATTATCGGATTTGATGGCCACTATCCATAATATCCACCTTAATCAAAGAATATTTAGAATTCATTTAAATCAACAGTAAAATTAAACAAAATTAAGGACAACTAAACAATATTATTAATTTTATTTCGATATTGATCACATTGATTGATACGTTTCTATTATATCAAAATATAATATATTTAAAAATAATTTTTTATATTAGATTTGATATTAAATAATATCAGTTGCTTTTTGTTAATTTTGACTGATTTTGATGAATTTTGATAGATTAATTTATTTTAATTTATACGAAAATATGAAATATATTTTATAATTTATAATTTATTTTTTATTATTTGATTATTTTTAATCTACTAAAACTAAAACTAATTGATAAAATAACTCTTTAAAAGTTGAATTTCTTAATTTTTATTATAATTTGTTTTCTTTTATATTTTTTTTAAACTAAAGTTCATAAATATCTCAATTTCTTTTAAAAGAGTAATTCTGTTTTTTTCCTAAAGTTTAACAATAATGAAATCAAAGTTATTTTTTTCATGCTTTTAATATTTACATGAAAAATTTATTTGAATATCATATGACTATATTAAATATTTAAAAATATCATGATAAATTAATAATATTATTTTTATATTTTTAAATTTATTTATTTGATTTTTAAAATATTATTTTATAGATTATTGATAATATTATTATATAGAAGTTTTTATATATTTATAAATATATTTATAAAATCAAAATATTTAAAATAATATATTTTTTAAATATTAATGACCTCGTAACTAAATGCCCTCGTAGCGCAATGAAAATTGAATGCCCTATAATAAAAAAAATCCGTTGAGTACTATTGGAATGAGCAAACCCGTACCACAGATTGGATCCAAACGTCCCGTCGGTGGGAATGGATAAAAAATGTGATCCAATCATGTCCAAAAGGGGTGCGATTGCATCCAAATTAATCTTTAGTGGAGGAAGAAATAGTAGCCCAACTAGACCTAATACGCTAGAACTTAATTATGCTTGTGAGTTCTAAATTTGAATTTCACTCTTAATAATATTTTTAAATGATTCATAAACTTAGTATAAATTTTTTGGAGACGTACAATTTGTTCTGATCTTAGAGTGAAAAAGCATCCTCTCACTCTAAATTATGATGTAAAAAAAAAAAAAAACTAACACCCTCTATTAATTAGAACCTCTTTTGGTCCCAAACAATTAGGCAGGTGAATTTAACAGCTTATTTGCCAAACTGAACAGTTTACCGGTAGTTTTAATCACGAGATAAGAACAACATTAAAACCACTTTGAAGTGCAAAAAAGTAGATTCTTTTTTCTTTGGCAATTGATCCTTCTCTAATTTCCATGCTCTAGCTCCTTTCACCACAAGTTTGTGACGAAAATAACAGGAGGCATGAAATCAATTACTCTGTTCTTACTTTTTCTTTGTTTCACCGTTGACAAATAATTGCAGAGCTCAGCTTCCCAGCCTCACGTGGCACCAGCTGGCCTTGCGCCATCACCAAGGATTTATAGATCTCAACGATAATTTTCTCGTCATACTCTTTCAGCGGACGCTTCCCGAAGGCCGCGATCCCACCATCACCTATGGCTCCTCCGTAGCCAGTATTAATCATCCTGGAGTTGGCTAACCCCAACATCATTTTCACGTAGGCATCACGTAACCAAACAAGGAACTTCTTGGGTGAAGGTATTCTCAGCTTTGCCTTGACCCTGATCCTCCAGAACCTCCTCCTCTGGGTGGAACCAAGCTCCACCGTGCCCCGCCGTGCCCGTCTCGAACCGTTTAGCTTGACGTAGCCTTTCCTCTTCCAGTACCTTCTCAAACCCTTATACATGGTTGCAGAAATACCTTCCATTACTGTTTCTTCCTAATTGACCACCCCTTCTTAATTTGTTCTTGTTTCTCCAGCTAGTTCTCTTTCCAGAAAAAGAAAAGAGGGAGGTGGGTGGGAGATCGAAGAGGGTGATAAATTTGGTATATAGGTGTTAGGATATACCAAATAAATTTGGTGTATATATATATATATATATTAGGAATTTAAGGACTATAAAATTTGATAAAGAAATGAAAATACTAGTAAGGCAGTAATATTAATTTATAGAGGAGAAAAAAAAGGGGATGGCGATCATAAATGAAAGATGCACCGGCTTTTCTCACGGGTGTCGCTGTCCATTATTCATTGTGTGTGGTGCTACATTATAGCCGTCCGATCCGTAGGATTTTATGCATCATATGCCACAGGATTCATCTCACTCTTTCCAATATAGAATTAATTCCTTTTAAATTACCTTTTGGTAGCGTTGGATATTATTTTTAAAATTATCATGAAAATTTAATTATTAAGATAATTATATTTTTAAAATGATATTGTCACTCGTAATCTACAATAATTTTATTTTACTTATCAAACATAATTTTATTTGAAAATACCAAAATAATCATACATATTATTTAATAATTTTAATGTTATTTAAAGATAATAATTTGTATATAAAATATTACTAATATTTTATTTACTTCATAATAAATATTATTAAATTAAAAAAATATTTTTGATAATAAATTAGTTTTTATATTACAAATTATGTAAAATATATTTGAATTAAAAAATAAAACTCATATATTAAAATCAGGATATTATATTATAAATAAATTTTTAAAAAAATAAAAAAATCACACAACATATTTTTGAACTTGTTATAATGAATATTAGTTTGAAAATATAAAAATTATAATATAAAATAATATAGTTAATTTTAAGAAAACACGAGTTTTTAATTCACAAATAAAATAGATTTTTATTATTGATTATTATTAATTTTACATATTACTTTATTTCGATAACAAAAATTTTTCACCTCTTTAAATGGTAATTAGATCACTCTCTAAAATAATAATTTAATTACTCTCGATGATTTAAGACTATTGTCTCGTAAGATCATTAAGTAATTACCAAATATGATGATCTAATCACTAAATATAAATGATCATAATGTTTTGAGTGATCATCTTATACCAAATATTACCTTTATGAGGTTTAATCTATTATTTTTGTAATTTGGAATTAACTAACTCTCATGCTTAGATAAGGATTCACAAATCTTAATAATGGATATAGCAACAAAATAAAAATTATTAAGAAATATTTATTATATATAGAGAGAAGAAGGATAAATTTATATAGTGTAACTTTTTTAGGAACATATTTCTTATGATTCTTTTTACTATAAAAGGTGAGTTTCATATAAAAATTTGATGAATTCCACATAATTCTTTTTTTTAGTTTTACACATTTTTTTAATATTTGAATATAATAAGATACAAGGAAGGGAGAGATAGGTAAAAATAAAAAAAAAATTGATTTAATCTTATTTTTTGGTTTTATTACAATTAATGACTAAAAAAATATGTAAAATTAAAAAAAATTACATTATATAAATTGATTTTATATATATATATATATATATATAGACATTGAAACAAAGAGAAAAAAAGGTCAAGTTAAGACTCTTAGGAGGTAAACAAAAGAAAAGATTAAAATAATAAAAAAATCTAACCTTTAGTAAAATTTTTAGATAATTTTTTTATACTTTTATTACATTTAAATAATCGTTTGACTTTTAATTTGCATCATATAAATTTTTAACTTTTAATTTGTGTTCAAATAAATCTTTAACTTTTAATACATACATACCAAACACACTTAAAATAAATCAATTTTCTTGTTTAGAAACAAAGATTTACTTACATAGAAATTAAAAAATAAGTGTTTATTTGAGTATAATAAAAATATATATAAGAATTTATTTAAAAAATGAAATAGTTCATTAGCTTTTCAGTATTTTAGAAAAAAAAAAGTGAATAAAGTGATGAGTGGGTGCTGGGACTTTAATAACGCAAGGGGAATGAAGGATTTTCTGTCATGAATTCTAGGCTTGAAGCTTGGAAAGATGAGAAAGAATGAGGTATACACCACTGAGATATGATCAGCACAGTTTGCCTTCCCCTCATTTTTCATGCCTTTGAGGTGGGAAAAAAAAGGGATGGGCTTCGGAGGTGTGTGGTGAATGACAAGATGGTGTGGTTTTTTTTTTTTAATCATAACACTTTGACATTTTAGGAAGACAATAACTTTGCAAATTTCTATGGATAAGGGATAACCGACTATCTTGTATTTTTTTATTATTATTATTATTATAATAACTTTGCAAATTTCTATGGATAAGGGATAACCGACTATCTTGTATTTTTTTTTTATTATTATTATTATATATTGATAATAATAATAAATGAAAATTTTATTTTTAGATAAATAGACCTATTTATTTAAGCAAATTGAAGATGGATATATATTCTCTTTTCTTAAACTTTTGTGCCCATAGCCAAAACAAACTTATTTTCTTTGTAATCTTGTGTTACCATCCATGTGACTTAGTGTTTACTGTCATTTGGCTTCCATATATTTAAAGGATGAAGTACTTTCCAAATTTAGAATTAAATCTCTTACCTTTCAAAAAAAAAAAAGTTATCCCTTCTTGCGAAAAATTATTAATATTATGATTTTATGAACTCATTATCTTTTCTTTTTATTAGTCATAAAACTTATCACGTGTAAACAAAATTAAAATGGTAAAATTGAAGTCTTTTCAATAGAAACATATATAGAATTGATCACAAATTTATAAGAAATTAAGCTTTGGATCCTAATTAAAATTTGGTGAACAAGGACAAGAAAATTGTATAGGCTTAATTACATTATAGCTTGGTCCAGATGATAAACTGAATTGATTGTATTTTAATTGTCAAAAAAATAATCACATGAACTTGAAATTTTACTTTGGTTTATATAATTACTTTTAAGATGTGATATATTCAACATATTTAAAATTTAAATCTCAATAATTATAATTTTTTTACAAAAAAATCATATGATTTGTAATTAATTAGTAATGTGCCCTTGATTATGCAATTATCAGCTATATAATTGTATTTTTTTTTTCATCAAAAGCTATGTACTTGTCATTGATTTCTTGCACAAGTCAAACACATTAAGCCCTTATTTTCATTCTTAAATTCTCATAAGAAAGAAAAGAAGGATTAAGTTAATATCTCCTAATTGCAATACTCAATTGTTAAATATATTTAGTGACCTACATGGCCATGCGCAGACTATACATGGATGGGGAAAGAACGCAAAAAACTTTTATCAATCTAATTTCTGCAAATAGTTTAAAGATTGACCCCCTTAAACACTTGATGTCGAAGAAGCAAGTCAAAGATTTAATATTTTGACAAATCTAATTTGCATTTCCAAGAGGTCTTTTCATTGATCTGACAACCATTCAAATATTATCTCTAAAAGCTAATTTGCATGAAATAAGTATCATACCACATTTTGGGATCTGAATCCACCCAAAGAAAAAGGGAAATTGCTTGAGTTTGAACTATTGATTCAATGAAAGTCATCTTTTTAGAATAATTGTGTGAATTAATTAAATTAAGTTTTGAATTTACATCTCTTACATTTGACAATACATTTTATAATTCTATATTCTTTTCTTTTTGTTTAAAAAAATTCTTTTAGAATATAGAAACATGAACTTGTGCAAGATGAATGAAATATTTAATGAAAACACATGGATTCATGGGCCGGTGGCATGTATTACGCGTAAAGCAAACTTTAAACAATTACTTCGAGCAAGTCATGGTTTTCTAAATTTCAATAATACGGTTAAAAGCATGAACATATTGATACATTTCTGAGACTGTCATGGATAGCTTATGGAAACTAGAATTTGATTTTGTGGGCATCTTAGGACCTACAATAATTAAAACAGTTAATAATATTCTCGAAGTCCATCAGTTTTGTGCATTGCCATTGGTTCTACTGCGCAAAACTCTAGTCCATAAAACTTGGAAAGTTCAGATCATACATTTGATCTGTTTAATGAAGTTTCTTTCAAATTAGACAGACTTTCGGGAGTGAAAAGGATCATGCATTCTACATGTCTGCCTGTTAACTGTTGATTAATTTATATATCCAATTAAAGAGAGTTTTTTTTAGAGGATGGAAGTTAGGGAACCGTTAGGTATGTACCAAAATAAGCTGCGAGGCTACTTGGACGGTGATGTGTGGATGTGGCATGGAGCAGCAGGCAGGTGACTTTCAAGGCTTAAGCAGTCGGAATAGTTTGGCCGGCAAATTTCTGGTGAGAACCAGTAGACTCCTCCCTGATTTATTAGGTTGAGGGCTGTGTTTAAAAACCAACAATTCATACTACAGTAAGGAAAGTTGGCAAAACCAATCGGATTATGATGTGATCATCAAGTTTGGATTTACGTAGAGGTTATAGGTCCAACTGATGCTCTATTCTTACTACCAAATAATGTAACTAAAAAGAAGAGATGTGACCTCTGTTTGGCTAATGACATGAACTTATTCTTGTACGTAATTGGTGGAATTAAGTATTTACTTTTAGTCTCAAACGAATGTAAAGGGTAGCTAGGAGATACGAATTAGGAAAGAAAAACCAAAAAAAAAAAAAACAAAAGAGAAATGGGCATTAAGGAATGAAGTTGAGGAAGCTGGGACTTTGTTCATCTGATTCATGCAATCATCGACATCAGGTAGATTTAGAATTAAAATTCCATTATCTACAACTTCTCGTATTCTAGACTGCAGTCTTCTTTGTACAACTAAAGGAATGAAGTTGGGACTCGCATCACTTGCTAAACATCACTGTTAGCCCAATTCTTTGTAAAATTAAATGGAACACGCTTTGTGGATGGACTTCTTAGCAAATAAAACAAGGAATAAGGTTAAAATAAACAGAATGGGGAAAACCTAAATGCTTCTTAAGTAGGACTCAAACTGTTGCGAGCAAAATGGCAGAGAAATAGAGGTGGTTTAATTTGCTCTAGTTTAAATTGTAGGCAACCTAATTGAAAAAAAAAAATACTAGTATTATGCAGCAAGAAAACAGAACTATAAATATCCTATAAGTATACTAGTATAATTATCTTTGAGGCTGTTTCATTTCGCTTTCTACAGCCAGAAGTTCGGGCCCTAAAAGGATGAAGTGAATTACTTCCAAAACATCTTTCAACTCTAACCAAATCGTCAAACTACACAATCCATATCATCACACTGCATATCAAGTGTCCGATTAGTCTGCTTTCTGCTACAATAATGCCTGCTGATCTCTTGCATCTTTTATCCCCCATTTCATTAATACAATATGCAAGCAGGGATTCAGGGCCAGGATTCTTATACTGCATAGCATACAGCCAACAAGCAAATATTACATGTCCAATCGTATTTCAAGAAATTAGACTTGAGAATATGTTACTACTAAAAACTAAAATCACATGGAACTTTTATATGAAGTGCAAGAATTAGTACTGCTAATTTGATTATGCTTTGAGCATGAGTGATGAACATTTATGGTAACTCTGTTGTTTGTAAATTCTGGGTCACCAAACAAGAAACAGTGTTTGTAATTAACATATAATGCCCCGAGAACAACATTAAAAGAAACAATCTGTATAATCAAATTGCATTCAAATGCATCAACAAGCAGTAAGTTGATAGAACCATAATATGAAATAGCTTTAAGAACAAAAGCAACTTCAACTGCTTTTAGAGCAGAAGCAAATGTCGATCTAAGGACTATTTGCGTCATCAAATATGCATAACTAACACATCTACATACAACAAAAGCAAACCTAACATCATTATCCTCTATCAACAACCCCTCACTTCTTAGTCTTCTTTGCAACCCTCGCTTTATTCCCATACTTCAAATTCTTCCTCTGCAATCCCTCCGGGGTCTTACCTGACTCAAACGCTTCACTTTCTTACCCGAAACTCTTCTTCCCTTCCTTTTTAGCTTTCTTGAGAGCGTCTGGGGTCTTAACCTGACTCAGCCTCTTGGTCTTGACGCTTTTCTTGTAAGCATAATTCAACATACATATGTGAATATTGGAATATTATAATCAAACAAATGAATTTATACATCGGGCAATAATAGTTGATAAAGGAAAGCAATTACAGTTTTCTGGACAGACTAAATTTTTCTCTTTACTCTCGTCTTATTGATGGCTATAGATACAGTTAATTATATATAGAGACAAGACTTTAATTATATATCATATATCATTTATATATAAAAATTTGATTTCTAAAAGTGTTAAAAATGATCAAATAAAATATTCTTAATAAAATTTTAATATCTAAAGCATTAGAAGTGAATGAGTAAAAAACACTTAACAAATTTTTTTATAAATTTTAATTTAAATGATTTTTAATTAATAAATTTTTCATTATTAAATTATCATTTATTAAAATTTTAATAAGTTTTAATTCAATTTTTTATTGTTAAACATTTTTATTATTAACTTTGTTCATATAAAATACAATTATTGATTAATCATAGTTGATTTCTCATTTCTGGCCTACTTAATTAGTTAGCTGTCATTCAATAAGATTTCTCTCGTGTTTTTGTTGTTTCTTTCTTTACTGCTATAAATAATTAATATGTAAGTATGACCAGTACAAAGTTTAATTTGATAGAAAATTTTGACTTGAAATCAAATCGTAAAATTTTAGTCATGCTTTTGGTTTGATTTTCATAAAAAAAAAAAAAAAAAAAAAAAAAAAACCAAACATTGAAACATTATAAATATCAATATGTGATCAAACTTGGCACTATTTTATTTTTTATAATTTTAATATAATTCGTTATTATATTTTAGAAGTAATTGAATATACACTTGTGTTTTATTTTTTTTATTATTTTAATAATTTTATTATTGGTTTTCATTTCATATTAAATTTATTGAAATTTAAAAAATAAAGTGTATCCTACAATTAAAATGGAGATTTGATGAAAAATTTATCTTTAAATAGATACACCTTTTATCATTTGTTCTTGCTTTATAAATTTATTTTTATATATAGTTATATTTATTTAATTTAAACTTAAAAAAAAAACACATAAAAAGTTAACTAAATTTTTTATTAAATCGTATCACTAAATCTTAAGAGCTATATATATATATAACATACCTATCTTACAAGACTTTTTAGTCATATGGTAATATGCTTTTAATTAACATAAACCATTGAGATCAAAATGAATTAATAATATTGTTGGTAAATTTTTTGTTCCTTTCAATACAAGTAAATATAATTATTTTCTAATATTTAAAAGTGTGAACTCCAAAAATGGTAAAAGTGATTGACCAAAATATCCTAATAAAATTTTAAATTAATAAAATTATCTTTAAATATATATAACTTTTATTCATTGATTTAAGTTTAATTTAAATAAACTAAAATTAAAAACAGTGTCTATGTGAAATTAATCTATTTAAAATTTTAAAATTTTAGTTCTAAAGGTATTAAAAGTGATTGGCTAAAATACTTTTAGCAAATTTTTAAAAATTTTAATTTAAATGAATTTTTTTTTTGGATTTATTTTTTTATAATTAGACTAAAAAAATGATAAAAGTGATTGTTTTGCCATCAACTAAAAGTGAATGGCTCAAATATTTTTAATGAAATTTTAATTCAAAAAATGTTAAAGTAATTAATTAAAATATTATTAGTAAATTTTTTTATAAATTTTAATTTAAATGAACTTTTTTAATTAGATCATATTAAGATTTTAAATATGATTTATACATTAAATAAAAATACAAATAAAATAGGATCGAAATTTATTAGTGTATATAACAATAAGATAATTATATGGAGTTTGTTTTTATTGTTGTAAAAACAATTAAACATGTAGTTTATGTTGATAAACAAATTCATTAAAGATAATCATAATTAAGTCATTGAAGCATATTTGTCTTTTTTATAATTTTTTCTTTCAATTTTGTGTTTTAATTGATTTGCTAACAATATATGTATGTTAATGATTTTGTTATTTATATGTTTTATGAGTTAATTATTTCGTTATTTTTCATTCAAATCATTTGATAATTGATAATATAATTAAATCTTTTTAGTCACTTGAAATATTTTTTTAACATATCATTTTTATAGTTTAATCTGACATCTATAATTAATTTATCTTGTGTATTTTTTTTTTTTTAGAATTTTAGAATTGTTATTTCTATGAACAAAAATTAATATTAAATCAAATGTAAATCAATTATACTCAACTTTTACTAACAATTAGTGCTATGTGATTTATTGAATATTTTGAATATTTCAATTGGAATTCCCATGTATAGAATTAGATAATTTAGAAGGCAGTAGAGTTACTAGTAACTTAAGACCAAATTGCCAGAAGAATAGTGTCACCTTGACTAATTTATATCTCAAGATAATTTAATCTTTTTCAATTATATTAAATTGCACTCTTTTCTTTATCTTCTAGATGGTTGAAAATGTGAATTATTTTAAGTTGATAATTATTAAGTGAAGTAAGATTAATTGTTTTTGGTGAATATTTTCATAGTGTGACAAATTTATTGAAACAATCTTTTGAATGAATTTATGTCAATTTACATTTTTTGGCCTCTACTAATGTTCCATTTATTCATGAAATTTTATGTTGTTAATACTAAAAATAAAATTATTATAAATCGTATAGGTACTATATAACAAGTTTGTTATTTTGAGAATTTAAATTTCCTTAAGAAACAACATGACAAGTAGTAAGGTTAGAAATTTATTTTCTTTCATTTTAATTTCTAAAATTATGTATTTTAATATTCTTGTATAATAAAAATTTTCAAATAAAAAAATTTTTCAATTAGTAGAACATACAATTACATTTAATTAATGAAACCACCAACGAAAGATTATGCCAAGCAAAAATTAGATGAAAAAATGGTTGGTTATGAATAGCTCTATTTTCTCCATATAATAAATAAGATTAATGCTATATGATGTTTCAATGAAGAATTGTGATGCCCTTAATTCCACATTGAAAAGGATATGATATGATATATATATATGTAGAGATGTAAACCTAAACTTGTAAGATATCTTTTGTAAGATAAAATCATGAGGCCTTTAGGTCAAAGTAGAGAAAACCTCGAGGTTAAGTATGAATTTTCACAAATAGTATTAAAACGATTATCAATTGGATAAGAACTAAGTGTTACATCGTGAGGGCTATATCTAGAATCCCGAAGGAGCTAAATGTTATATGGTGAGAGTTACCTCTAAAATCTTAACTTCTGGTGTGATCCTGATTTTGTGAATCTGTGTGTACTTTGTGTTGAGTTTGATAGGAATGTCAAACTTTAACTATGAGAGATTATGATGCCATTAATCTCATATTGAAAGAATGTGAGAATATTATATGATATATATGTAAAGATTTAAACCTAAAATTATTTTATTAAAATTCTAAAAGGCTCTCATTAAAAGCTTAATTGGCCAAAGCTACATTAACCAAATAAAATATGTGAAATCCATGCACAAGTGATTATCACTAAATTATTTGAACTCTTATGTTTCTTATTAAAACTAAATCTATTAATCTAATTTATTCATAGGTACCTATTAATAATAACTGGCATTAAAAAATTATAACATGTCTCATATATCTTGTTTGTAGCCTTTTCTTTACGTTTTGAGGTGTTGTTCTTAGCAGCCCTTATATTTTTTTGGGTCTCTCTGGTAGCCACTTCAGCCTTTCAGTTGAAAGAATTCTTGACCTTCACAAGCTTTTTAGGTTTCATGAACTTCTTCAACTGAACCGATAGCAATTTCATGAAATTTGGTGGAAGCATTTCGTAGTGCTTGTCCTTAATGAACTCAACTATCGCTGGCTGACTTGAACCTGTTCGGTCTTTCAGGTTTGATAGTGTTTTAAAAATCATATGCAATTGTAAAACATAAAGTAAAAAAAAAAAAGAGTACTAGAAAGATTGATGAGTTTAAGGAAGAGGAAAATAGGGGATTTCAAGGTAAGAAAGACGAAGAGAAAAAATGGAAAAACTAGAGGTTTTGATTTCATTACAAGGGTTTAGGTTTTTAGTGATCTTTTTTAACATTGCGATGTTTGCGAAAACTACCAGTTACAGTGCCGGCTATACATATGTCGCAGAAAATAGTGACGTATTCTATAAAACATAGTTATATTAGCGACTTTTGTATGTGAAAGTGATGTTTGTATTTGGAAAACACCGCTATATTAACGATGTTTACATCTAAAAAATATCACTATTTTAGCGTCATTTGTATCTTTGAGTTGCCGTTAATTTAATTACATTTTTATCAAAAAAATACTATTACTTTGGTGGCGTTTGTATCAGAAAAATGTTGCTAATTTAACGCATTTTCTAGTAAGAGCACTCCTACTTTTAGTGGTATTTTATGGTACAAATGTCACTAAATTATTCATTTAGCGACATTCTTGAATGTAAACACCGTGAAATTAAGAAATGTATTTTTTTTAAATAAAAAATTTTTGTTAATATTTATTATTTTCATAAACAAGCTTAAATTCAGAAACTAAAATTAATATAAACTTAATTCACATTCAAATATGCATATAATTAATGTAAAGTTTAATGTGTAGATGTGATAAGTGTTGAAAATTGGATAAATTTTGTTCGATATCGACTTTCAGAAGATTTTTCAATACGCAAACCCATTACCAAAAATATTGTTTATAAGTTTTTATGCATTATAGCGTTTGATCTTTATATATGATTGACGTAATTTCTTTTTTTTGTAAAAAATCAAAGAAAACCAATGGAACATTCGGGCCAAACAATAATATCACCATCGGATAACGAGAAAGGGATATATGCAAATGTGAAGTATGAGCTTGTATGTATTCGCACACTTGTTTTATACTCATTAATGAATATTTATGAACATTCATTTCATATATTTTGATTCTTTTATTGCAGTAATTTAATAGGAATCAGCGAGCTCTAGCACCGAAGTTTCCAAATAGGATGTCTGAAAATAAAGATATCTATGGAAGGATGGATCTTTTGCAGATAAAGTAGCCGAAGAAATGACAATAAAGATTATATTTATAACTACTTTTTTTAATATAATATATGATTGGCATTGTGATTGTATATATGACTGTACACTAACTTGTATAGATTTATTGTTAGAGCTCATCTTATTATTATCTTTCAGGATGATTATGCTGCCAAAGTTAAATTTGGTGAAATGGTAACCCAGTATAGCAAAGATCCTTTGTCTTTAGTATTAGGCACTAAAGAAAAGCCTGGTCAAGTTCATGAGGTTGGTAAATTTATCTTGCTATCAGAGTTTTTTAGTAATCAACACAAAACCCCACGAATGAGAAATGCACAATATGAACCAATCATTGAGCAACAACAACAATGAATTGATGACCGAAAGCAACGCCTCAATGAGCAATAACAAAGACTCGTTGCTTTGGAGTTCATGTTGGTAGCAATGCAGCATAACATGCCAGTAGGCTAGTTTGATAGTATCGTCCATGTAGAAGAAGCTCCTGTTGCAAGTAAGGAAGTGAACCCATCCTCCATTACCACCCAAAAAGTATGATTTTATTTATAATTTTAATATTAATTTGTTTATTATATTTATTGATTTGGTTTTAATACTTATATTTCATTAAATATTGTAGCAGGATGTTGGGACTCACAGTATGATCTTTGCTCAAGCTACCATGAATGAGTTATCTAAATATTCGTTGGAGCATTTATTCGGAGGAAACTTCATAACCATTGAATCTGAAGAAGGGTTATTTGATAAACCATCATTTTTCTTTCATTGGTGTGAAGGAGGTTAAAGAATTTTGTGAACTGGATGAATTATCAGTTTTTGATATAATTGCTTATATGAAGTTAGCTTATAAATACAAATATGCATATTCAATATGTAGTAATCTATATTAAGGTGTAATACTAACTAGCAGTGTTGATTATTATCGTACAGTTTCCTATATAGAGAGCTTAAGAAGAGACAGTTGGCTGACAGATTTAGATTTGTTGGCCCCAACTTCATTAGTGAGTAGAGTGGCACAGTCGCTTATCGTGCTAATCATGTGATCCAATGAATGAAAAGATCGGTTGATTATTATTTGCTCCTGTATAATGCATAATAAGTTATATTCCAACCTTACCTAAATCTGATCTGATGCGTAATCTGAGTATATCATTGTTATTATTTTGCAGTCGTCATTAGGTGCTTATTGTGATTGACACTAAATCCTTAACGTCATATTTACTTAATTTAGTAAATCCAACGGTGATGCCTAATCCCGATATTCAAACTTTTATAAAGAGGTATTATACTTTATTATATTATATATCTTCTGTTTCTTCATAAGTAATTTTATTTGTGTATTAAGTAATTTTTTTTCTTTTTAATTTAAGGTAATATCTGCATTCGATAAGAAGGTAAAGAAATCGAAATGAGTGTCATTACTGGTAAATGTGAAATATATTCTTTTATGCAGAGTTTATATAGATAAATATTTCCTAAACCCATTCAATTTAATTTTCAAGTACCTCATCAACCTGATAATACTAAATGTGGATATTATGTCCTTTGTTTTATGCAGGAGATAGTGTTATATGATTTTATGACCACACTATTCAAAGTTAGTATAAATTTCATAAACTCATTATATCTTCAAAAAAAAAAAAGTTACATTATGTTCTCATTTATTAACATTTACTTTTTTTTTTTTTTAGTGAAAGAGTAAAGAAAGCTTCGCGAAAGAGGAATTGGATGAAGTTGTAAAGAATGGTATGAGTATGTATTATTATTTATTAATGTTGATAAACCTTGAGATTAGACATTGTTGGTTGAATGTAAATATATGAGGAACAAATTGTTATAATGTTTTTAATATGCCATGTTGAATGGAAACTTTAAGTTTGTACATTGGGATATTGGTTTAATATTATTGATATACTTAATATGAATACACTATGTATACTTAATATATTATTGAGTATGATTATTTCAGAAAAGTATATTAATATGACAACGTTATCAGTTTTAATTTTGGATGTGTGGTTAATTTATTAAAATACAATAATGTTCATTATGTAAATTCTAAAATGTAATTCATTGTATCACATATATAAACCAAATGTTTTCTGGGCATAAATATATAACTGACTTCAAAGGTTTTCTGGGCATAAACCTACAACTAACTTGACATATACAATATCAAATATGTTTTTTTGATGGGATTAATAAATGTGTTTTTAGCAGGAAAATGCCTTGAATAACCTATAACAAAATGTTATTGAAGGTATTTTTAACCAAAACTGCCTTCAATAATTTCATCTAAAAATATATTGTGTGAAACCTACAACTAACTTGATATATACAATATCAAATATGTTTTTTTGATGGGATTAATAAAGGTGTTTTTAGTAGGAAAATACCTTAAATCATTTATAACAAAATGTTATTGAAGGCATTTTTAACCAAAACTACCTTTAATAATTTCATCTAAAAATATATTGTGTGAAATATTAAAGACGTTTTGGGAAAAAAAATACCTTCAAGAATCATATCAAATATTGTGTATGGATTATTGAAAGCATTTTTGAAAAAAACTACCTTCAATAATTTTTGTTAAAAATTTATTTATTGGATTATTGAAGATGTTTTCACCTAAAAACACCTTCAAAAATTCGTTTCATATTTTTCTCATAGATTATTAAGGGCATATTTAGCAAGAAAATACCTTAAATAATCTCTAATAAAATGTTATTGAAGGCATTTTTTACCAAAATTACCTTTAATAATCCTACCTAAAATTTTATTGTGTGAAATATTAAAGGTGTTTTAGGCAAAAAATGGCTTGAAGAATCCGTTTCAACTTTTTTGTATGACTTATTGAAGGCATTAAAAAAAAATGACTTTCAATAATACCAACTAAAAATTAATTGAATGGATTAATAAGGGCATTTTCCTACAAGTAATGCCTTGAATAATCCTTAAAAAAATGTTATTGAAGGCTTTTTGGAAAAAACTGCTTTAAATAATCCGACCATTCAAATTTATCGTTTAAAATATTAAATACGTTTTAAGCCAAAAATACCTTCAAGAATTTGTTCCAACTTTTGTCTATCGATTATTGAAGGCATTTTTGACAAAAATTGCATTTAATAATCCTAAGTAAAACTTTATTAATTGGATTATAGAAGGCGAGTTCGGCCAAAAACACCTTCAAGAATCAGTTCCATATTTTTCTTATAAATTATTAAGGATGTTTCTCTACGAAAAACGCTTTCAATATTCTCTCCAAAATTTTTTAAAGCAATTGGTGAAGGCGTTTTGCCAAGAAAATGCCTAGAATAATCAATTACAAATAATATCTACAAAAACCCAAAAAAAGCTAAAGAGAGATATCGAACCTACCACCTTATGGTTAACATCCATATGATCCTAAAATTTTCATATGATATTTATTAAAGGTATTTTGACCAAAAACGCCTTTAATAAGCCTATGAAATTTTTTGGTGGAATTATTAAAGGCATTTCTTGTAGAAAATACCTTCAACAATCACATATATTTTTTATGAAAGGATTATTGAAGGCATTTTCTACCAAAAATGCCTTTAGTAATTCCTTATCAATTTTTTAACAGGATTATTTAAGGCATTTTCTGTCAAAAATACTTTTAGTATTCACTCAAAATTTTAAGGTAGGATTATTTAAGGCGTTTTAGTCAAGAAACACAACTAATATCAAGTCTTGGGTAACGTTTATAAGTAACAATGCCACTATTTGAATATTTAGTGACGTTTTGATAATAAATACCTTAAGTTTTATAAAAACACGAAAGCTAGCGGCGTTTGTAAGTGAAACCGTTACAAAACTGCCATTAATATTTCATTTTCTTATAGTGTGAAGGCATCTTTCATGCCAAATGTCATATATAAACCAAATTTTTTACCAACAAAAATCTACAACTAACTTGTATTTATTTTCAAACATGCTTTTCAAAATGGTAATAGCTATTTCACAATTTTTTAATCGAGTCAAATTTAGAAATAATGCTACTTTTTTCCCCAGAATCTTAGAATACTAAAGAAAGATGTGGATTTTTTATTCCTAGACTTTGAGTACTATTGAAAAACTATAAGTTTTTTTGAAATCAGATTACCTCGAACCAAATATTGGAAGCAAATACCCAACAATAAAATTTTGAGAGAAAATGTGTGGATTCCCTCGAATCAAACACCCCCTAAGTAGGAATTAGCATTACTTCAAGAAGAACACAAGCATGGCTTTATGCTAAGATTGCTACTGTCATTTTATAACACAATTCTAAGTTATTACAAGCCTCTTTTGTCTCTGTTGGTCAAGCCAAATATTTGCTTATTTTGTCTCTTGTTTGTTTTGAAGAGATCAATGGAAGGGAAATAATTAAATTTAGTTTGGTTGATAATTTATTATTATCATTAACAAATACATTTTAAATAACTAGTTTTTGACAAGTGCATTACGCATATATAATTTTTATTTTTAAAATTTTATTTTAATAAATAATTTTTTTATATTATAAAGATAATGATAAATACTAATAATTTAATTTTGATTTTGGTATAATATAAGTAAATTTTCATAATTTTTGATATAAATTTGATTTTGATAACTTTTAACAAAATTTTGGTAACTTTCGGTATTAGTTTGGTAACTTATAATATAATTTTAGTAATTATTGATAAAATTTTGGTAACCTCTTGATATAATTTTAGTGATTAACGTTATGGTAATTTATGATATATTTTTAGTAATCATTAATAAAATTTGAGTCATCATATATTTAACAATGGATTCCAGTAAGAAATTGTGATTTGAATTCTAATAAAAGATAATTTTTTTGATATATAATAACAGTATTGTTTCATTAAAGTTTAAATTTTTTTATTAAATTATTTTTAAGTGAATAGGTTCATGGTAGGTTTATTGTAATTTCTAAAAATGAAATTTCTAACTTCGTTTCTACTAATAATCAATGTTCAATTTTTTACAATTTTAAGTATAAAAAATTTATCAATGATTAAAAATTAAGTTATCATTGATTTACTATTATGTTATTAGTGATTTACTACTAAGTTATTAATGATATATTGCTAAATTATCAATGCTTCATTACTAAATTAGCATTAATTTACCACTAATTTATGAATGATTTACAATTAAATTGTTGATGATTTATTACTAAGTTACTGATGATTTGTTATAAAGTTATAATTGATTTACTATTAATTTATCGATGATTTATTATAAATTTATAAATAATTAACTAATTTACTACTAAACTATCATTGATTTACAACTAATTATTAGTGATTTACTACTAAGTTATCAATAATTTATATATAAATTATTAATGATTTACTATTATATTATTATAAATTTACTATTATGTTATTATTGATTTACTACTTACTTTTTAATTATTTATTATAAAATCATCGGAGATTTATTACTAAATTAATCATGATTCATTATCAAGTTATCACTAATTTATATTAAATTATCCATAATTTACTATTAATTTATTTAACTATTAAATCACTAATTATTAACTACTATTAAATTATATTGATTTACTTTTAAGTTTCTAATGATTAACTACTAGCATTGGTTTAGTACTAAGTTATTTATGATTTATTACTAAATTATTTATGATTTACTATTAAATTTGTTAATTGATTACTACTAAATTGAAACGGGTTTACTATTAAATTATAACTAATTTACTATTAAGTTATCATTTATTTATTATTAAGTTATCAATATTTAACTAAATTATTACTTATTTTTTTATTAATCTATCATTAATTTACTAATATATTGTTATGCATTTACAATTATGAAACATGAATTAAAAAAAATCTTTTAATAACATATGAGATAATTTTGTTTTTATATACAACATTTTTATTTTCTTTAAGTTTATAATTTTTTAACTAATTTTATATTGAATAGGTTAATAATAGATTGATCATAGTCCTCAATGAAAGTTTTGACTTCGTTTTTGCTGATAACCATGGTTCAATCCTTAAAAATTTTAAACATAAAAAATTTATCAATGATTGACAATTAAATTATCAATTATTTACTACTAAGTTATCAATTATTTACTACTAAATTATCAATGATTTTTTTCTAATTTATTAATAATTTGTCATTAATTCATATAAATACTTTACATTAAGTTATGAATATTTCTATTAAATTTTTTGTGATTTACCGCTAAGTTAATTATTATAAAATTATGACTAATTTACTATTATTTGTCAAAGATTCACTAAAAAGGTATCAATGGTTAACTAATTTACAACTAAATTATCACTGATTCATAACTAAATTATTAATAATTTATTATTTCGTTATTAGTGATTTACTGCTAAGTTATTAATTTACTACTAAATTATCAATAATTTACTATTATATTTTTTATATATTTACTATTATGTTATTATTATTTTTCTACTTTATTTTTTATTATTTACTACAAAGTTATCATTGATTTACTATTAAATTATCTATAATTCATTCCTAAGTTATTAATGATTTATATTAAATTATGCATAATTTATTATTAAGTTATCACTGATTAATTATTATATTATAAATGATTTACTAATATCTCATACTGATTTACTTTTAAGTTTTCAATAATTAATTACTAATTTACTACTTTCAATTATTTATAATTTATTACTTTCAATTAATTACTATTAAATTGAAAATGATTTATTATTAAATTATTACTAATTTACTATTAGCTTATCATTGATTTATTATTAAGTTATCAATAATAGTATGCTAAATTGTCACTTATTTTTTTGTTAAGTTATCCTTGATTTAGTATAATGGTATTTTGTATTTACAACTATATTATAATTGATTTACCATTAAGGTATTATGCATTTAGTATTATATTATTACTGATTTATTAAATAATTATTAATTATTTACTATTAAATTATTATTCATTTATTATTAAGCTATCACAATTTACTACTAAGTTATTGATAATTACTATTAAATTATACTGATTACATTTAAATTTTTAATGATTAATTACTAAGTTATTAATTATCTACTATTATATTATCATTGATTTGTGTATATCTAAAAAGAAAATAACTACAATATATGTTAGATGATGTAATTTGTAAGGTAAAAAAAAAGTTCAAGTTTAAATGACTTAAAAATTATGAGTAAATACTTTTAATTTATTATCTATAGTTTAACAAGTAATAATAAATTAAAATTATAACTTTTTTATGCTGATGCAAGTATTAAAACTAAATTACATAAATATATAATATATATTAAGTTAATATTTCTAAGATATTTTTCAAACTTTTTAGTTCATGGTAAAATAATATATATTAAGATAAGTTTTATTATTGATTTGATTAAATTATTTGTTTATGTATTTTCATACTTATTAGCAAAATACAATTTCATATAAAAGATTGAAAAATTTGAAGTGTTATGTCACCAATAGAAGAAATAAACTTTACCTTATGTTTGTTTTTTTAAGTATACAATTTTAAGTAAAAATTTTGTTTTATATTTATATATAAATATATATATGATAAAAGTAATAAGAATAATTTATTAATAAAATTTGTAAAAATTAAACAAACAATAATTTTAAAAATATTAAATTTACAATAATTACCTTCGCATTTTCCATAAAAAAAGTTTCTACTCAACAAAAAGATTTTTAAAAGATTTATAATTGTTACTTCATTTTTATTACCATCATTGAAAATAACTTTTTTGATATTTTGATATCAATCAACTTCTTCGTTTGGAAAGAATAAAGAATATTTTGCATTTTTCATAAAAAAATTTCTTCTACTAAATGAAAAGATAATATATTTTTTTATTGTTACTTCATTCTTATTACCATCATTCAAATTGACTTTTTTTATATTCTGATGCCAATTAATTTTTTCATTTGAAAAGAGTAAAAAATATTGTAAGGGGTCATAACAATCCAAACACTATTTAACTTTATACTATTTTCATGAACGATATTCATGAACTATAATATAATTTTTTTAAATGAAATGTTTGAATTATTTCCCCCAACACATATAACAACTTGATTAACAAATGAACGATTATAAACTCGTTAGGTTAAATTAACATTTCTACAATATAAATTTCAAAATTCTCAAAAAAGAAAAAGAAAAATCCTTTAATTTTTGCAAAACTTAGGTATAAGAATTTTCTTCTAAAATTATCATTAGTATCACTATTACTTTTGCATTTAAAATTTTATTGCATTGTATTCTCATTCTATTTTGAAATATATTACTGTTGTCGTAAAAATATTGCTAAAATAATAACATGTTTAATCAACTCAAATTTGAAATAAGTCAAAATTTAAAATGAGTAGAAATAATTTTTTTACTTATTTTAAAAGTTAATTTTATTAAAAATAATATAATACACATAATTATAAAAATTAACTAACTTGATTCAATTTAAATTAATTTTAAAATTTTAAAAATGATTTAAAATCTGAAATGATTGAATATAACTAAAATTTGTATTAAAATAATAATCCAATTAAAACCCAATATTAATTATTCATTTTTTGTAACAATTTAAAAGTTCTTTTATTTAAAATTTTTTTTTATCTTCAATGTTTTATTTTTATTATTTTTGTTGTTGAATTAATTAATTAATTTTAAAAATAATTTTAAAGTGAAATTATAATTACAAATAAATTGGAGGAAAGTAGCAAAAATTGTGCCTTACGTGCGTACCCAACTTCCTTCCATCAATCATCCTCTCTTTTTTTTTTTTTTTTGTTACTTTTTATTTGCCATAAACTTTAATTACTTTCCCATCAATATGACTCCTTCCATCGTCCTTTAGTATTTTCCCTTAAAAGAAAAAGCCAATTTAAAAGCAAAAAAAAAAAAAAAAGATAGGTCGATAGTGAATACTCCGACTTTTTAATAAATTTTTTTAATTCTAATTAATATTTGATATTGGTTTATTATTTTTTACATACAATACGTATTTATATATATATGTGTCACACATTTTGATCCGATTTGAGTTAAATAATTTTAATTTAATATAATATTTATAAAAAATATACTTTTTGAATATAAATTATATCTTAATTATAATTGGTATTGATTTTAATTGGAAGAAGGTTTAAAAAAATAAAAAATGAGTTAGGCGTCACGTGGACATTTTTCTCATGCTTTAAAATGTCTAAAATCCAAGAAAAAAAGACTAAAGAAGGACATGAAAAAAACTCAATTATCTAAAATAGAAAAGGAAAAAATCCAAAATAAAAAATAAAGAGGGATGACGTGAACAATTGCTCTTCAATCTCAACAAAATTAATTGTATGAATTATCTAATTAAAAAAATTGAAAAAAATATTTTTAATTAATAATATCAAGTGGGTCTTATATCAAAATATTTTTAAAAAATGAGATAATTTATTAAATATGTTAAAAAATTAAAAATAAAAAATAAAAAAAGGAAAAAGAAACGACAAAAAAAAAAAAAAAAAAACAAAAAACAAGGGAACAATGAGTGTGCCACATGGTAAGTCCATGGAGAAGTCGAACAACAATATTTAAAATTCATGTTAGCAAAAATTTATTAAATGAAAAAGAAACAAAAAATAATGAACTCTTAAACCCTTAATGTAAAACGTGTAAAAAGAAAAAGAAAATATTTTTTTCTTAAAAAATAAAATCAGTATCCATCTTCAAATGTAATTCAAAAGTAAGAGTACTGAGAAAGCATTTGAAAATATTTTACATTCTTATTTTAATTTGTAAAGGTGATAAATGGATTAAATAAAGATTTTACAAAAATTCTTAAAATATGAATATTTAAAAAATTATTGCAATAGATTTAACTTTTAAAACAATAATTACATGCATGTATCATGATAACCTGTATATAAATATGAGAGAAATAAACCATTTATGACTGTGTTGTGGGAGCTAAAATCATGATTAAACAGATAACCAATGACGTGCCTTTGAAACTAAATTTGAAGTATTGGTAAAACTTTACCATTGAGTTGAACTTTTTAACGTTATTCATTATTTTTACTTAAAAAAGATTAAAACATCTAGCCCTCAAAATGTCATTCACTCATGCTTATTTCCAAAAATTGTCGTTCATTCATACTTATTTAATCAATCGTAGGCTAAATGTCATTCATTCTTAATTTTGAAACTAAATGCGAATATCAACACTTTTTTTATGAGCAAATATTTGTATTACCAAAGAAAAGTAATACCATTGAACAACAAAAGAGGGGAAATTTACACGACCAAATCATGCTACTTAACGGAAACATTTTAAGTGTAAATTCGTCTGGAACCTATAAATTCACCAAAGCCGACAACAGTTGCTCCTTTATCTATTGTGTTCACTCACAAGCTAAATATTATTGTCCCTGCTTGCAAGGTATGGTGTTAGAAGGAACTAAAATTGGTTATTTTTAGTGACTGATAAAAAAAAAGTAATTCAAATTGTAACAAAGTTACAACTACATACATAATTCAATAAAACAATCAATACATTGGGACATTTAGCTTCCAAAAATTGTATAAACACCTTATTTTATCTAAAATTTTTAAATCTTATTTGTCTTATTGGCCGTAAATTTGATTTGGGTTACAAAACCAACATTAATCTAGTCTTTTTTTTTTTTCATTCATTATTTATTTATTTATATTATATTTCTCCTTTTTCTTTTTCTTTTTATCTTTATCTTTATTTGGGAACCAGAAAAAAAAACATATAAAAAAAAAAAGAGAAGTTTTAAGTGATTTGGTTTGGGTTGGCTTTGAAGATTGAGTTTGCCTTTAATTGAATTTCTTAATATAAACATTTTAAAAAGAAGATAAAAGAAATCAAAATAGAAATGGAGATTGATTAAAACTTTCCCAAATGGGATGAATTCTCTATTTAAACGAGCTTCAGTCAAGCAGCAAGGGGGCACAACCAGTTAGCAAGAACAGAAACAAAAGGCTATCGACCAAAGAAAAACCATCTCATCACCTCACTGCCATTTCATCACCTTTGCCAAAGTGACCACTGCATCACCATCCCATTGCCATATAAACCCTACCTTATAACCATCGAAAATTGCTAGGCCACCCATCTTGCATCAAAGATCATTACCAACAGCACACCAAAACAGCACATTGCTATCTGCCCAGAAAACCAATATCCTTATACTTACCGCACCCAATCCGCCAATCACTATTACAGCCCTTTTTATCTTAACCATTGTCATCACCGAGAGACCAAGAGCTACCACAACCAACAATTAGCACAACCGTACCAAGACAGATTAAAAAAAAAAACAAATTTAAGTCAGAAACCAAAGGAGATCAAAAACGAAAAAAGAGAAGAATCAAACAAAGAGAAAGAGAAGAGAAATAAAGGGGAAAGAAGAAAACCACCTTTAATAGCAGCTGTGATAAGCAATGATAGGTGTGTTCATTGAGAGATCTGTACAGTGAAGGAGGGAATACTAAGTAAAATAACATATTGAAAACTCAAGAAGATCGAACGACGGGGAAAGGCTGAAACGATGACGAAATTTTAAGACTTTGGCTTCAGATTTGAGACACTGAAGGCCAAGTTTCAGAAATCAAAGCCAAGATCCAAAAAGAAGAGGACAAGGCAAGTTTCAAGGTGAAATTAGGCCTCAACCGTGGTCGGTCGAGTGACGACAAACAGCGGAGTGCTGTAGTGCCGGTAATGGAATCATGAGACCCTTGAAATTTTCGGCCAGTGTTCATCCTGTGTAGAAAGAGAATAAGAAAATCCGCTTATAGAGAAAGAAAGGTAAAAAAATGAATTGCTTATAAAATATTAATTCGAACTTTCACAAGGGCCACCCCATTTTCACTAATGTATGAAATAGAGGTAGTATTGCCAATCGAGGTGAAAATTCCTTCCCTATGAGTTTTGATGGAAGTAAAATTAGATAAGATGGATTGGATTCAAGATCACTTTGAATAACTAAACCACATTGAAGAAAAGAGGTTTTCAGCAAATGTACTAAAAAAGGATGATGCGAATGCATAACAAAACATGTGACCCCAGTGTTTTCACGAAGGTGAATTGATTTTGAAAAGGATCTTGCCAAGTCAATATAATCGTAGAGGAAAGTGAACATCTAATTAGAGAGGTTTATACATGGTAAAAAATGTATTCTCCAACGAAATGCTGATCTTTACAAAAATAAATGTGATGAATTGTTAAATTCTGTAAACTACAATACTATTAAGAAATATTTTACTTAAAGTGACAATAAAAAAATAATAAAAAAAGAAAAGAAAAGGCAAAGAAGAAAAAAAAGCGAGAAAAAATATAAAAGACAAAAAAAGAGAAGGAAAAGAGAGAAAAAAAAAGGACGATTTGGACCAAAAACTTGAAAAAAAAGGCAGGCTAAATAAAAAAAGGGGTTGTTTTAGTGGAAAACTTAAAAATGGGCTTAAATACTAAGAGGGAGCCCTTCAAATGAAAAATGAGAAAAACAGTATGAAGGCGGGTGAATTCGAGTTAAAGTTAACGGAAATGACTTTTGGGGCGAGTTTCCATTAATTGCAAGTTATGGGACAAGGATTAGTTACATGAGATCAAATGTAGTAAGATCGCAAACATACTGAGGCTATGAGAAAATATTTGGACCAAGTTGATCACATTTGTTCAAATATTCATTACTTAAAGAATTGATATTGGATTCCCTCGATGTTTTTGGATTATTTGTTCTTTGTGTTTCAAAATGTTTATTTTTTTCAGAGGGTTAATAGCACCGTAGTTCCTAAACTTTGATCTAAATTCTATTTTATTTCCTAAACTTTAAAAGTTCTATACGGATTCTTAATTACCCACAATTATCCTATTTAGGTTCTTCCATCCATGTAATCATCTAAATTCACGATAAATACCAACTAGCATCATATGATAATGTCAACTAGTATCTCACGTGGCAGATGAGAGTTCAAAATAGAAATTTCTCAAAGTTTAGGGACCAAAGATAAAATTATCTCAACATTTTATATATTTCACAAATGTTTTATAAAAATATTAAATGTAAAATTATATTTGCATTTTTTTATTATAATATAATTTATTAGATAGATTTTATTTTAAAAAGAAAATAGATATTCAAAACTTAAAATTAAGTTAAAATTTTCACAATCTTTTTCTAAAAATTTACTACATTTTAAAAACAAAAAAATTTATTAAAAAAATTTATTTACTAATAATTCATAATAAAACATATTACTTTCTATCCAATAAATATATTTTTAAATTAAATATATTTTCTTTTCTTTTTTAAAATATATTTTATAAATACGTTTTATAAAAATGAAAAAAATGTTTTAAATTATATTTTTTATTTTATATGAATATAAAGTTTTTACATTTTTAATAGATTAATAAATCTATTTTTTAAAATAATATGAAAATTTTTACATAACATTTTAACATGACATAGAGTTTTTATTTAATTTCTTAAACCGATAAGAAAATTTTACTTAATTTTTTAAAATGAAATGTAATTTTAACAAAATTATTTTAAAATTTTCAACTTAATTTTAATTTTTTAAAAATCTATTTTTTATTAAAAATATTATTTTATTTATAAATCATATCATAATAAAAATTAAAAATATTTTAAATTATAATATTTATAAAATATATTTGAAATATATAAAAATCAATTATTTCTTGAATTATTTTTATCTTTTCCTTTATTTATTTTTTATATATTTGAAAAAGGAAAATGAAAATTATTTAATATTTTAAAATATTATTTAATGGATAGAAAAGAATATTGTGATTTATGTGTAAAATAATATTTTTAGTAGAAATAATTTTTTGTTTTAAAAATGATATTGAATTTAAATAATTTTGAATTTTTAACCTAATTTTAATATTTTTTAAAAACATTTTCTATTAAAAACAAAAAAATATATAACTAACAAATTATATTACAATAAAATAACAATATAATTTTAAATTTAATATTTTATAAAATATACATGAAGTATATAAAATTTTGGTATAGTTTTGTTTTTGGTCCTTCATTTGTCAAATGAGATGCTAGTTGACATTATCACATGATGTCAGTTGACATTTACCATCAATTTAGATGATTTTATAGACGAAAGAACCAAAATAATACAACTTTAGGCAATTAAAGATTTGATTAGAACTTTTTAAAATTTAGGAACTAAAGTAAAATTTGGATCAAAGTTTAGGAACCATAGGAGCTATTAACCCTTTTTTTTCTTCTAAATAGAAATGAATACCCCATTGTTAATTGAACCTCATTGTCAATTTTAAACTTGGAATCATTGCAATTATAATTTGAAATTAAGATAATGATCGATAACGTTCATAATAGATCGATGTGTTGCACAAAAAAATGGAGAGATGAAGTGGGTAAAAGGATGACAAAAAATAACAATAGATGGTTAGAAAATAGAAGAAAATTAATGGATTGCTAGGAAAAGATAAAAGTGGGAGAGAAAAGAACTTGAAAAAGGTTTTTAAATGAATAAAAGTCACAATAAGGTTCATTAATTGCCTAAAATTTCAAAAGGAAGAAGAAGAAAGAAAATCAAAATGAATATAAAGGAAAGATTCAAAAAGATGAGAATATTGAAAACGGCTTCTAAAGTCTGAAAGAATTGAACAAATTTTGAAAATCGAATTAACATGATTAAAAGTGCATGGCATATATCATTGATTGTATCTTTACTATTTAAATTCATTATAATCATTCCATGCAGTGTATACATTTTTTTATGATAAATCATATTGAAGGTCTTTTTATAAGGAAATGTCAAACGAAATCGAGATGTTTTCTTCAAAACAAGGATGATGGTTTGATTAAAAAAGTTGGCTTTAAAGATGAAAGTTACCCCAAGCACAATCCTCAAAACCTTGATTATTAATTTATAAAGCACTCGAAACTCTTTAGTTTTTGGCTTGCGATTCAGTTACGATAATCTTTACTTTTAACTTATGGTTTAGTCCTAGTCATTTTTATCTCTTAACTTATGGTTCAGTCACAATCATCTTTAGTTTTTGACTTACGGTTTAATTCTGGTCATCTTTATTTTTTTACTTAAGATTCAGTTTTAGTCATTTTTATTTTTTACTTACGATTTAGTCCTAGTCATATTTATTTTATTACCTGTGATTTAGTCTCAGTCATTTTTATTTCCTAACTTACGGTTCAATCTCGCACATCTTAATTTTTTGACTTGCGGTTCAATTTCGATCATTTTCATTTTTTTAACTTACGGTTCAACCTTGATCTTTTTTAATTCATGACTTACTGTTTAGTCCTAATCATTTTTAGTTTTTGACTTGTGGTTTAGTCTTAGTCATTTTTGTTTTCTAATATGCAATTCAATCCCAATCATTTTTATTTTCTAACTTACAGTTTAGTCTTGATAATTTTTAGTTTTTAACTTGTGATTTAGCCTAAGTCATATTTATTTTCTAACTTGCGATTTATTCTTAGTCATTTTCATTTTTTGATTTGTGGTTTAGTTTCGATCATCTTTACTTTTTGACTTGTAATTCAGTCTTGGTTATTTTTATTTTCTGACTTGCAATTTAATCCTTATCATCTTTATTTTTTGACTTACAATTCAATCCTAGTCATCTTTATTTTTTAATTTGCTATTAAATCTCGATCGATTTTATTTTCTGACTTATAGTTTAGTCCCAATCATCTTTATTTTCTAACTTGAATTTTAATCCCAGTCATTTTTATTTCCTGGCTTATGATTCAGTTTCGATCATTTTTATTTTTTTATTAGTCATTCAATCCTGTTCATTTTTATTTCTTGACTAGTGGTTCAATCCTAGTGATATTTATTTCTAACTTATGGTTTAGTCACAACCATTTTTATTTCTTGACTCGTGGTCTAAACTCAGTGATTTTTACCTTTCGACTTGCGGTTCAATTCCAGTCGTTCTATTTTTTTAACTCATTTTTCAGTCTCAATCATTTATTTTCCAAATTATGATTTAGCTTAGGTCATTTTAACTTCAGATGCCTCTAGCAAAAAGAGTATTATTTTTTTTCAAAAACATAAAAAATAAAAAAAATCTTTCTCAAGTCGTAGTCTTGGACAAATTATTATTTTTGCCTTTGCATTATTTCTGATGTTAAAAAATATGCAAAAAAGGGTGGCTGTAGATATCTAATTTTGTTTAGACACATTCTAGCCATTTACGATGCATTCAAAGTTGAGCCCAGTTCATATCCAATAGTTCTTAAGATTTACGAATTTTTAAAATTGAATTTTGAGTTAAAGTGACTAAAATGCCCCGTCGTTAAACATGGTCAAACGTAATCAAACATAGTCAAATTCGATCAAAGTTGGTAGAACTTGAGTCAACCCTTGGAACTCACAATTGAATCAGACTATTAAGACTTGAGATTAATAAAATTATAATTTAGATTCTTAAAAATCTTGATTACACCTTATAAGAATGAAATTACCTAAATGCCCTTTAGGGGTATTTTCATAATTTGACATTTTCAAGGTTGATTTTTCATAAAAAAAAATCCAGATAATGTTTTGGTATTATTACATGAATTTTGATGCATTGAAAAACTTGATTACACCTTAGAAAGGTTTAAATTACCAAAATGCCCTTTAGTGGTATTTTCATAATTTGAGTTTCTCAAGATCAAGTTTTTACGAAAAGCTCCAAATCATGTTTTAATACTATTCCATGCATTTTAATATAATGAAAACCTTGATTGCACCTCAAAAAGGAAGAAATTATCGAAATGCCCTTTAAGGGTTTTTTCATAATTTGACATTTTCAAGGTTTTTTTTTTATAAAAAGCTCCAGATCATATTTTAATATTATTTCATGAATTTTTATGCATTGAAAATCTTGATTGCACCTTAAAATGAGTGAAATTATCAAAATACCCTTTAGAGATATTTTTGTAATTTGACTTTTTTTAGGTCAATTTTTCACAAAAGCTTTAGATTATAATTAAATATTATTTTATGAATTTTGGTTCATTACATTCATGAAAATAAAATTGGATAATAAGATATTAGGAAAATCATAAAAAAAGCTTAAAAACACTAATAATGGTAAAATGGTCTTTTCTTATTAGGACAGTTGCACTAGAGGCCAAAATGTTTGTTGTATTTTTTCAAAGCCATTGGTCTTAAAAGGTTTAAATATAATGGTCCACAGTATGAGGTTGGCCACCAAACTTGATAAGAAAAAGACAAATGATCATGTACCCTTTAATGGAATCCAATCTAAGGTCATTAGGGAAGGATTCTTTTTGGCCTTAAATCAGAATTAAGGCAGTGTTGGTCAGCAAAAAAAAAGAGCAAAAGAAGAGGAAAAAATAAAAAAAAAAGAGAAAATAGGGAAAATGAAGGGAAAGGAAAGAGCTTTAGAAAAAAAAAATAGTGCTTTTATGGTTTTGTTCATGTTTTTCCTTGATGGTTTTCATGCATGAGGTTCTCAAACCTGTGTTTTCTTCTTTATTTTAGGTGATTTCATGCTAAAAATTAAAACTTTTGAAAGCATGAAGTATGACTTTCCTTAGAGTTTTCTTTTAGCTTGTAGATATGTTTTTCAAATCTAGTTTCATTTGTGTTTATTTTGGTTGCTCATGGGAGTTTCAAGCTCCAATATTTACTAGTATTTGCTAGTTTGGAGGAACAAAAGGGATTTTCTCTTTAGGAAACTGATTGCACTAAAATTTTAGTGATTTATCATTCCTTTTTAGGGCATTTTGTAGTGAATATTTGTTTCATCCTTGAGAAATTTAGCAAAAATACACCTAATTACATAAATATTCAATGCATAGGTAAAAATATGGAAATTGAAGAAAATTGGAGCTCTTGGATTCATTTTGGATGCATTTTGGCACAAAAAGCTCTATTTGGCTGAAACTAGTGTGCATTTGCATAAATGCCATACCTAGGAGATTTTTCCTACTTTTCTTTCATGATTTCCTTAGCTTACTTGAACGTAAATGAACTTTATTTCAAGCTTTATTTTTCATGTTTTTATTGAGAAAATATCATTTTTAACTCACTAATGCTTTACCTTGGTAGTAATTTTTGCATGTGGTAGTTTGGTGAGTATTACATTGGTGTGGTTTTAAAAGCTACATTTGGAGCTAGAAATTGCTAGAATTTTTTATGAACGAATTGGCAACTAAGTGGTCCTTAATTGGCTGGAATTTTAGGAAGAGAATTAGTAACAATTGGTGCCTAAAATGGGAGAAAAGGAATTAATCCAAACCATGTGATGCATTGGTGATGATCAATGATGGTTGGCGCCAATTCTTGGATTCAAAGAGGAAGCAGTGAGTAACAGCTTAGTTGGCAATTTGGAGGCTCATAATTTGATATAATTCTAACTTTTTGGACTTTACAAGATCAAAATAAGGAAGCTTAAAGTGAAGTGAAGTAAAGAGAAGCAAGCAAAGAAGCTAAGGGAGCTAGATAAATGACATGGAAGACTCTAGAATATGTGGCAACTTAGCTAGCATTTTCCTAAGATTTTATTGGCTAAACCATCTCATCCTTTGCCTATAAAGAAAAGGGTTGGCCAGCCATTTAGAGAGACTTTTCCAAATTTTTCATTTTTTGCCTTTTTGCATTTTACTTTCTTTTCTCTCTAAGCAGTTTCTTCCTTGTTCTTCTAAAGGGTTGTTTGAGAGAAAATTGCTTTGATGCTCTGACAAAATTTACTTTTCTTGCCTTTATTTACATGCACTTTAAGATTCTTTCAATAAAAGTTCAAACTCTTTAAGATTTCCTATTCAATTTCATGCAATTTTCATTGAATCTCAAATCTGTTTGGCTAATTTTGCATTTGACCTAGTTGCGATTTTTCTATTCGATCTCATTCAATTATTGCAAGTTTTAGTCTAAACTTTTTTCTGTGCATTCTTTATTCATTTTTTTAAAAATCTGAAAAAGATCACACTCAATTTCTTTCTGTAAATTTTTATAAAATTCTAGAAATTCTCATTAGATCTAGCAACAAAGTTGGAGCTTGAGTGAGTGACAGCACTTGAAGATTCTCCTTTCTTAGCTAGGTGATCAGTCCACTCTTTTCTTCCTTTGAACTTCTTTGTTCATGTGTTTTCTTGCTTAGATTCATTTTCTTGCCTTTAATTTCATGTTTTTCAATTCTGTTTGGTTGAATTTTGCTTAACTACTCTATTTTTGTTCTTCATTGCATATGATTTTAGATCAAGTTCATTGTGCTTGATTTTTTTATTGTTTCTTGAGATTGGTTTGTTGATTTAGATAGTAATTTTGTAGATCTAGTTTAATTTAGCTCAATTCCAGTTCATTTGATCTATAGAAGTCTAGATCTAAATTTTTCTCTCAAATTTTGGTTTTTCCATATTTGAAAATTCTATTTCAATTTGAATTCTTATTGTTAACTTTGCGATTTTGATCCTTTAATTGTACCTCAGTTGTGTTTAGATCTTTGTTTACTTACTGCTCTTGCAATTTAGAAGTTGTTTAGGTTAAGTTTTAGGAAGTTTCTAGATCTAATTTCATGTGGAAGTTAGAAGGTGGTTAATTTGGTTACTAGTTAGTTATTTTCAGTTATCAATTGTAAGCTACTATTTAGTTGTTAATTGAGCTTTCTATTTTTGGTTTCTTAATTTAGATTTACATTCAAAGCATGTTAGATTCAAATTAAAAGTACTTTAGCTACTATTTTGATAAAATTTTCAAGAAAACTTATTTTACATTTAATGAACTTGCTTTTGGTTATTTGCATTACTAGTTTTTGGTTTTCTATTCTTGTTGCTACTAGCTTACTCTTGTATACTTCTCTTAATTGAATCAACTTTAGATTAAGTGTGGCTATCATAAATAATTAGACTAAGCCTTTTTAACTAATCCCTATGGGATAATATCTTGATCTTTGGTCATTATAGTTACTTGTATGATCTGTGCGCTTGCAAAAATTATCGCAATTAAGATTTTAGCGTTGTTGCCAAAGATTAGAAGTTAAGAGTCTTAAGCTAATATCGTGCTTCACCATGCTTGTCTATAGATTAATTCACCCTTAGTGTACATATGCTAAGCTTGATTCTAGTTTGCTTTGGTTTTGTTTGTTTAGGGTGTACCTAAGTTAACTTTCTTAATTGTCTCATTTCATTAGTTGTTCATACTTAGAATAGTTACTTAGTTTACATCGCCTTAGCATATCTTATACTAGAGTACATGCATCATCCTTTAGTTTCCATAGCTTGGTATAGATAGGTTAGTCTAGATAGTTTTAGTATTTATAGTTATTATGTTTTTATTTGGGTTTTATTTTTCTTTTCAAATGGGAATCAAATATTTATGAGGTAACTAAGCACCATGAGGACTATACTAGACCATATTTTTCTAATGATTACCTAATGCTATGGCCATATGCTGAAAACAAAGCTAAAAGAGAGTCGGCCTTTAAAACTTTATCCAAAAAAGTACTCTTTAGCAAATCAAATAGAGGTTGTTAAAGCTAAAAGTTATCCTAAACCTAGTCTTGTTCATCAATTCCAAAGCCAACATGAAAATGGTGAGGCGCATGGTGAGGGCTATCATAGTGTTTGGTGTCCATATGATCAACAATCCTAATTTCATTCAAACACCTATACTAATCAAACTTGGAAGGGTCATCCTAAGAATATGTGGGATGCTACTTTAAGGCATTTCTTTTAGTTCACTACCTAAATACACCTTGACTTATCCTACTAAGCAGTTATTTTCATAATACTCTCTACCAACCCAATACTCTCCGTCATTACCATAATTCTCTTAAGTGTTAGACTATATTCCACCACAATAATATTTTTTTTCATTATATTACCATTAACCTTTACATCATTTTCCATCACACCATATTCACCATTGCTTTCTCTATAAAAAAAGAAACCATCCCTTGAAGAGATGTTCAATAAATGGCTCTAAGCTTAAGCAAAAATCTGCCAAGACCAACTAGAAGTATTCAATAGGAATTTTGGGCCATTTGGTCAAAATGAACATACCATAAAAACTTACCTTCAAGATTCCATGCTTACTACTATAGAGTCAAAACCTAGTTGGGTAAATCATTATATGAAGGGAACTTTGATATGGTTTGATGATGATGAAAAGTGCATTATGTTAAAGATGTCACATTTTGTAAAAGTTATGGAAGAAGAGATATTAGAGGTAAGTGATAAGCCTATGGCTAGGAAAGTTGATGATAAAGGATCATTTAAGGAAGTTAAGAAAGAGGATAGCATTCAAGAAGTTGATGTTAATATTCCACTCAACCATTTCCTAAGTTATTTGAAGATCACTTACCTAATTGTGTGAAAATGAATAAGGTGGAGAAATGTGTTAATAAGTCAAGCCTACTAGATAAATCGTTTAAGCCTTTAGACAATTTTCTTCTTGAATCTAGTATTAAACTTAAGGATAAGAAGGAACTCAGTAAATAACTTTCTTATCTAGTAGCTTTTCCATTCCATGAACCTATGCCTGAAGTTATAAACAACTCATTCTTTGAATTTTTTCAAAATAGATCATCCACGGAGGAAAAGGTGAATGAAAATGATTGTAGTTAGGATGGATCAATTCCTTCTATTGAATTGCAAAAAGGTCTTAGCGATGGCCTTAATATAAAAGAAATTGAGCCTCATAGTTCACCCATATCATTTCAATTATTCTTTGAGAATCCAATGTATGATGATTTGGAAATGTATATGGTTGAAAACCCACTGTTTAACACCATTAATGAGCCTAATGAAAAGGATGAGGATGAAAAAAAGGAAATTTTGAAAGAAATGTAAAAAATTGATAATGTAGAGGATTTGGATGATGATGATACAGAAGAATTATCTACTTGTTTATAAATTTCCCCAACCTCTAATTCTCAGCTTGATACCTTTAACTACTCATTCTTTATGCTCACTCAATTTGTACCATTTATGGAGTAATTTTTCATTATAGACCTTAAATCTTTTTTATCTACAGTGGTGCCTAATTCATTGGTATTGAAGCCAATGACCACTTTTGTTAGTTGATTGCACATAAATTTTAGCTTTTTCATGCTTAATTTTAATGCAATTTGACTTATATTTTAGCTTATTCTTTGGCATTTCTTGGCAAAAATGCTCATAAAATCACAATTATCTTATGTGTAGGTACAATCAATGAAAATAAAGAATTTTGGTTAATTGGGACATAATGTGAAGGATTTTGGTGCAAATGGCCTTAATTAGTGTCAATTAGTCACATTGACACTCAAGGAGTTTTTTTTTTTTTAATCTTTTCTTGCTAGAATAGTTTTTAGTTTTATTTTCATAGAGTTCTTTTAGTAAAATATGTGATAAAATTACTCATTAAGTGGAATTTTTTTACAAAAAATATATATAGTTGAAAGGTGCAGAATTATGAATGTGTTTGAAGTGAGAACTATGAAAGAAAATGATGTGGCACATTTCAGAGAGTTGATTGGCTACTTAAAACTAATATGGAAAGAGGTTTAAATTGGCTGAAGAAGAACCAAGCACCAGAGCAGAAAAGCTAGGGCCCAGGCGCATAATAACCAGCCATGCAAAAGCACTTAATGCACACCATCAACAACCATGCAATGGCCCAAGCATGCACCTTAAAACCCAAACTTGTATAAGTAAAAGTGTTGCGGCACCGGCAGGAAAGCATGAAGATTTTAGAGTTTATGGTTTGCACCAGAGGTGAAGGCTTAACAAAAATTTTTTAAGACTCAAGGTCCATCCACTTTGCCTATAAATAGAAGAGAGGATTGGCCATAAATAGCACTTAGTCTAGGTTTACATTTCTATTTTTTTCTTTGTATTTTATTTTCATGCTCTTAAATTTTCCTAGCTTCCAAACACTTATTTTCCAAATTTTCTTAGTGAAACTCATTGCCAATTTACATGTTTTTATGTATTTTATTAAGATCTTTTCAAATCTTGTAATGAAATATGAATATTCAATTTTTTTTTTAGCTCCAAATAGTTTATCTTCATTTATTTTTCCACTTGTTTGTGAAATTAATTAGGTTGATATTCATTTAGTTTTTACATTGAATTTATAGTAATTCTTGTTAGTTTTTGTCCATAAATTTTTTTCACAGGTTCTTAAGCTATTAGTCTTCAACATATATAGAATTTGGATTGAATCTTGAAGTAGAGAATTCCATATCAAAGCTGGAAGGTGTGGTTGGAGCAAGAGCAAGTGCCAAACATGAATAGTCCTCTTTGGCGTGAAATCGTTCTCCTTATGGATTTTTGTTAGCTCTCTTTTCTTCTTAGATCTATAGTTTCATGTCTTGATAAATCTTGATTGTTTTCCTTGATTTCATTTGATGTTGATGTTGTATGGATCAAGTATTAGTGAATAGATGCTATTGATGTATATCAATAAAATGTTTTGTATTTCATTTTGATGAGCTAATTTTACGTTTGGATTTGGAAATTTTCTTGTGAATTCATGTGAGATACTTGTTAGTATTGATCCTCTTAATTTGGTTGAAGATATCTTACTTTTCATGATTGTTTGCTGAATTTTTTTTCTAAGGATCATACAAATTAGTTCATACGTAAGTTGAATAGTTTCTATTTATGAACATTGCGCCACTGTTTTCAATTTTCTGTTACATTTTAATTTTGCATTTTATTTCTTTCATTATTCTTACAAATTTTAGTTAAATATAAGTTATCTTGTTTAGCTTAGATTTAGTTTATATTGCATTTTCATCTTTTGTTCATGCTCATTTCATACATGCAGTAATTGTTAAAATTTTTTATTCATTTGTGTTCATTGTTACTCAAATGTATTTTCTGTTGATTTTCAAATCATTATATAGTTTTTTAATTGTTCATACACATTTCATTCAGATCTAGATTCATCTTTATATCTTAGAAAATGTAAACTTCGAAGGGTACAATATAGCTCACATAAATGTAGTGGGGTAAATCATGATTCATTATTTGCTACATCTTTTTTTCATTTTAGTTTTTCATGAAAATCATCATCTAGTTCTTCATTAGGTAAGTGAAGATTGAGTGAAGCTGCATATGGAGGCAATTTAGTTTTGTTGTTTCATTATTGTTTTAGAATTACAAAAATCAGTTTCTAATTTACGTTAGCTGCAAGTGTAGGTTTGTTTCTTGTTTAAAGCATTAATTTTTTCTTAACATCAATTCTTGCAATTTAGTTTTTATAACTATCTCTATTTTGTGCATCTCAAGTGGTAGGTTGTTAGCTTTTGTCCTTTTCATGTGAATGTAAACTGTCATTACCTATTTGTAAATTTTCTTCATTCCATGTACACATGTAGTTTAGACTCTAAGATTAAGCCCATTGTATTACTTCCACTTATTTTTTGCCATTGTATTCCCTTCTTTACTTTACTTTTATATTTCATTTGAATTCTTACTTGTTTTGCACTTTAAGTTTAGTTTGCTTGAAATCAATTGCCAATTAGACATAAGTTTGATTTTTATTTCACATTTTAGATTTTGCATATCATTTTTTGAAAAAATTAGTTAATTGTTTGTTTTCATGACTTTATTTTTTTTATTAATTGTTCATAGTTATTAATTGATCGAACTGACTTCAGATAGTGTATAGGGATCACTAGCAATTAGGCCAAGCATTTTCTTTAACTAATCCTTGAGGGATTGACACTCAAACTTTATAGTCTTTATTATTACTTAATGACCTATATGCTTGCAGAGTTTTATCCAATCAAGTTTTTTGCACCATTATTGAGGTTAGGTCTAAAAAGTTCTAGGTTAATGTCGACTTTCACCATATTGTACATACCTTAGGCTAGAAATTAGATTTGTTTCAGTTCTAGGTGTACATATTTAAGAGTTTTTTTTAAATGGTTTACTAGGTTTAGTGTTTGTAGGGCCCATTTATGCATTCTGTTAAGAATCATGAGTTAATCCGTTTAGATCTTGAGCTTAAGGCTACTTGCAAAAAGATTAGGAGGAAAAGACAAACCAATCCTACTACTATCACCACGGCTGAGCAAGACACAAGAGCTTTTAGGTATTATGTTGTGCACAATCTTCATGGTTTTCAACCAAGCATTAGGAAGCTAGCCATACAAGCCAATAATTTTGAGATTAATCTTATAATCATCTAGATGATAGAACAGTCGGTGTAATTTAGTGGTCATTCGAGTAAGGATTCGAATGTTCATCTTTAGGATTTCTTTGAGATATATGATACATTAAAACATAATGGTGTTATTGAGAATGCCATTAAGCTTAGGTTATTTTTATTTTCCTTTAAAGATAGAGCCAAAAGTTGGTTAACCTTGATGCCACTAGATTTCATCGCCACTTGGGATGATTTAATACAAAAGTTTATGGCTAAATTTTTTCCTCCAACTAAGATAGCTAAGCTCTAAAATGAAGTTACTACATTTGCCCTGCATGATTCAGAAACCTTGTATGAGACGTGGGAGAGATAAAAGGAGCTCCTAAGGTAGTGTTCACACCATGGGCTACCAAAATGGCAAGAGATTCATATCTTTTATAATGGGTTAGTACCTAATACTAGGATGCTTGTAGATGCTGTATTAGAAATGCTTTAATGAGTAATATTTTTGACATAATTTATGATATGATTGAGGATATGCCAACTAATAATTGTCAGTGGTCTAATGAGAGGTAACATCTTAGGAAAGCTTCAAAGGTATACAAGCTTAATGAGCTTACAGTGCTTAGTGTTAAAGTGGATTCCCTAACCAAATCTATTGAGTCTTTACATTGTAAGGTTACATCCTCAGAGCCTAGTCTTAATCATTCTAGGTTTACTTATACCTATAGTTCTATAACTATGTGCGAGACATGTGGGGTAGGATACCTAGAGAAGTCATGTTTGAATACTCATTTTGAATTAGTTTTATTTGTAAGACAGAACCGAGGTAGCCCAACAACCTTTTTTTTTTCACATACAACCTAAGATAGAGGAACAATCCTGCTTTATCTTAGAATCAGTATTAAAACCACCATTATACATTTTTCAACCTAGTCAGCACCATTACCACCAGTACCACCACCACACAGCATGCTCAGTTTTTTAGACCACCTTAACCACTTGGGTTTCAGCAGCGACCTTATCAGCAACAATTTTCATAGCAACATTACATATATCCATTTATGCCACCCTTAAATAAAGACCTTAATTGAGGATCTTTTAGGTTCTTTTATTAAAGTTTAGACTTCATTTATGTAGACTTAGAATACTATGTTTCAGAACCAATCTACATTTATAAAGAATTTAAAAACCTAGATTGGTCAAGTAGCTACTCTTTTTAGTACTCGACCCTAAGGCACCTTACCTAGTAATATAGAGGTTAACCTTAAGAAGGGGGGAAAGAACACTACAAACCAATCACCCTTAGGAATGAAAAGTAAATAGCTAATGATCAGGTCCAGATAGGTTCTCAAGATAGGGTAGATGAGGGGTTTGATAATGATGAGGCTGATAAGACTCTAATTCATGATAGGGAAAATGGCAAGAAGAATGATGAAGGTGTAGTCTATATTCATACCTAGTTACCACAGACACCATTTTCTAGTCTTATATCGAGCTCATCTAGGCCTTACATTCCTTTCTCTCAGTGGTTTCAAAAGCAAAATAAAGATAAACAATTCTTTAAATTTCTTGATGTGTTTAAGAAGCTACACATTAATATTTTATTTACAAATGCACTTGAACAAATGGCTATCTATGCAAAATTTATGAAAGACATTATCTCTCATAAAAGAAGGCTTGAGGACTATGAGACAATGGCATTCATTGATAAGTGTACATCAGTGATTTAGAAAGGACTACCTACTAAGCTTAAAGATCATGATAACTTTACCATTCTTTGTATCATAAGTAATGTGTACTTTGACAAAGTTTTATGTGACTTAGGTGCTAGAATTAATTTGAGGCTTTGGTCCATTTTTCAAGAATTAGGCATAAGAGAGGCTTAACCCATCTTGGGTACTCTGTAGTTGGCCAACAGATTACTGAAATACCCTAAGGGGATAGTAGAGGATGTCTTGGTCAGGGTAGAAAATTTTATTTTTTTTGTTAATTTTATTGTGTTAGATATAGAGGTGGATTGTGAGATCTCAATTATTTTAGAGAGATCATTTTTAGCCATCAAGATTGCATTGATAGATGTGCAAAAAGATGAATTGACTATACAAGTACAAGATCAAAATGTTTTGAAGTATCTGAATGATTTTAAGGAGTTTTCTAAGATAAAAGTAGTCAGTAGCTTTGTTCATGATGTTTTTCACCTAGAGCATTTGATCTTGCAATTTAAGGATTCTTCTTTCATCAATGAGGTAGAATATATGGATTTTAGGGAGAATGATGATGATGATGCAATTTTGATGATCTTTATCTATCAATATGCACCACCTTCTAATGTTGAACTTTTAATGGACATAGATACTCTCTAGAGTATTTAAAACTTCTATGGTGGACCCACGAATTCTTAAGCTTAAACCTTTACCTTCAGATCTTAGGTATGCTTAGTTAGGTGAGAATGACACTTTGCTTGTGATCATATCAGCATCCTTAATTAATGATCAAGAGGCATGGTTTCTTTCAATTTTACGTGATCATAAGCTAGTTATAGGTTGGTCCATTACGGATATTCAAAGCATTAGTCTGTCTTTTTACCAAATAAAATTTTGATGAAAGTTGGATTCAGGCCGACCATTAAGATGCAACGAATGTTGAATCAACCATGAAAAAAATGATGAAAAATGAGGTTATTGAATGGCTAGTTGTTAGGATCATATATCTGATTTCAGATAATGTATAAGTTAGCTTGATTCAGTGTGTGTCTAAAAAGAGTGAATGACTATGGAACAAAATAAGAATAGTGAAATGATTCTCACTTGGACTGTTACTGAATGACGAGTTTGTATAGATTACCAAAGGTTAAATAAGGCCATAAGGAATGATCATTTTCTTCTATCTTTTATTGATTAGATGTTGGACCAAGTATCTGAACATGACTATTATAATTTCTGGGATGGATATTCTAGATATAATCAGATAGCTATAGCACCCAAAGACTAGGGGAATATTACTTTTACCTACCCTTTCGGTACCTTTGCTTTTAGAAGAATGCCTTTTAGACTTTGTAATGCTCCAGCTACCTTTCAAAAGTGTATGATAGTGATTTTTTTATATGGTAAAAGACTTTCTTGAGGTGTTCATAAATGACTTTTCGATCTTAGGTGATAGTTTTGAGGATTTTCTCAATCATTTAGCTCATGTTCTAACTAGATGTAAGGAAACCAACCTAATGCTAAATTGAGAGAAATGTCATTTTATGGTTAGAAAATGAATAGTGCTAGGACATAAGGTTTCTACCATTGAAAAGGAATAGTGCTAGGATATAAGGTTTCTACCATAAGTACTGAGGTTGATAGAGCTAAGATCAAAGTGATAGAAAGATTGCCACCTCTAACTATAGTTAAGGGTATTAGGAGTTTTCTTGGACATGCAGATTTTATAAGAGATTCATTAAAGACTTTTTCAAGATTTTCAAACCTTTATACAGATTGTTAGAGAATGAGGTGTAGTTTAAATTTGATGATGATTACTTGCATGATTTCCAAGTGCTTAAAGAGAAATTAGTTTCTACTCCGGTCATTATAACACTTAATTGGTCTATACCATTTAAGCTTATGTACAATTCTAGTGACTATGTAATAGGAGTTGTTTTAGATTAGAAGATAGGAAAGCGATTTCATATGATATATTATGCAAGCACGACTTTGAATGGTGCTCAGTCAAACTATGTTATTATTAAGAAAGAGTTGTTAGTAGTTGTATTTGCTTTTAATAAGTTTCACTTTTATCTCATAGGCTCTAAAGTCATAGTTTACACTGATCATGCTATAATTAGATATCTTATGACTAAGAAGGATGCAAAACCTAAGTTCATCAAGTGTATTATCCTTTTATAGGAGTTTGATTTAAAGATTGGACATAAGAAAAGATCGAAAGACCACATGATTAACTATCTTTTTAGGTTAGACAATGGTAGCATGAACAATAATCTGGGCATTGGTGAGACTTTTTCTGATGAGCAATTGATGACATTTTAGCATGATACCTTTTTTTGGTATGCTGATTATGTTAATTTCATTGTTGGTGGAGTTTTACCTCGAGATTTGTCATTCCACCAAAAGAAGAAGCTTTTGCACATTATTCGATATTTTATTTGGGATGAGCCTTATTTGTTTAAGCAGTGTAAAGATCATATTTTGAGGTTATGTGTCTCGGAGGAAGAAGTTGATGATATACTAAGATATTGTCATGCTACTAATTATAGTGGATATTTTGGCAGATAGAGAACTGTAACCAAAGTGCTTCAATCAAGATTTTATTGGCCCATTTTGTTTTGAGACACACATTTTTTTGTTCAAAGGTACGATCAATGTCAAAAAGTTGGGAACATATTTAGGACACACAAGATGCCTTTGAACCCGATTTTAGAGATTGAGATCTTTGATGTATGGGGTATAGACTTTATGGGACCTTTTCATTTCTTCTTATGGGAACCACTATATATTGAGGGTAGTGGATTATGGTTCAAAATAGGTAAAGGCAATAGCTTTGCCTACTAGTAATGCTAAGGTAGTACTTAACTTTTTGAGTAAGAATATATTTTCTAGATTTGGAACCCCTAGAGTAATCATTGGTGGTGAGGGATTCTAATTTTGTAATAACGTGTTTGATGCATTAGTAGCGAAGTATAGGGTCATTTATAAGCTTGTCATTGCTTATCATCCATAGTGTAGTGGTCAACTAGAAGTGTCAAATCAAGTTCATACTTGAGAAAATTATGAATTTGAGTCATAAGGATTGGTCTAAGAGATTACATGATGCATTATGGGCATAGAAGACCACATTGAATACTCTAATTAAGATGCCACCCTATCAACTAGTATATGGGAAAGCTTGTCACTTGTCGGTAGAGTTAGAGCATAAGGCATATTGAGCTATTAAGAGTTTGAACTTTGACTTAAATGCTACAGGTGAGAAACGACTTTTACAACTTTATGAGATTTATGAGTTTTGTTTGCATGCCTATGATAGTGCTTGGTTATTTAAGGAAAATATGAAAAAGTGGCATGACAAGCGAATATTTGATAGGACATTTGAGCCTGGTTAGCATGTATTGCTATTTAATTCTCGTTTAAAGCTTTTTCAAGGGTAGCTTAAGTCAAAATGGACGGGCCCATTTACAGTGACACGAGTTTTTCCTTATGGCACTATTGAGATTATGGATGAGGTGAAAAGGTTCTTTTTAAAGTGAATGGGCATAGATTAAAGCACTATTATGGAAGAGAAGTTAGGGGAGGAATGGAAGTGATTCATTTTTTAGATTGATTTTCTTGAGTTCATAGTCTAGACTTTTAACTTCAAAGAAAGCACTGCTTGGGAAGCAACCCAAGTTTTATGTTTCATGTTATTTCTTTTTATGCATGTTTATGTATAGATGTGTTTGTATGTTTGTTTTCTTATACATAGTTGGTTTTAATGATTTGTACATACACTACAAGAAAATAAAAGATTAGTGGCAGTTTTGTAGTGGCATTTCACTTAAAACGCTGTTAGCTTTTGTGCTTTTATAAAACTTATGGTGTTTATTATCAAAACGCCACTAAATATTCAAATAACAGCATTTTTACTTATAAATGCAACCCAAGATAAAAATTAGCGACGTTTTTCGACTAAAATGCCTTGAATAATCTTTTTTAAAAAATTGGAGTGATTACTGAAGGCATTTCTAATAGAAAATGCCTTGAATAATCCTATTAGAAAAATGGGTAGGAGATTACTGAATGAGTTTTTTTACAGACAACGCCTTGAATAATCCCTTCATAAAAAAATATAGGTGATTATTGAAGGCGTTTTATGTAAGAAATGCTTTTAATAATTCCATTAAAAAATTACAAAGGATTATTGAAGACGTTTTTGGTCAAAAATGCTTTCAATAAATATTTTATCAAAATTTAAGGATCATATGGTTGTTAACCATAAGGTCACAGGTTTGATCCCTCTCTTTAGCTTTTTTGAGTTTTTGAAGGGATTATTTGTAAAGGATTATTTTAGACATTTTCTGGGTAAAAACGCCTTCACCAATCCATTTAAAAAATTTTGAAGAAAGAATATTAAAGGTGTTTTCGGTAGAAAAAATGCCTTCAATAATCCATAAAAAAAATTTGAAATGGATTCTTGAAGACATTTTTAGCTGAAAGTGCCTTCAATAATCCAATTAATAAATTTTCATAAGGGATTATTGAAGGTGGTTTTGGTAAAAAACACCTTCAATAATCCATACAAAAAAGTTGGAATGGATTCTTGAAGGCATTTTTAGTTCAAAACGTCTTTAATAATCCACACAATAAATTTTTATGAAGGATTATTAAAGGTGATTTTGGTAAAAAACGCCTTCAATAACATTTTATTAGAGATTATTCAAGGCATTTGACGGGCCCATTTACGGCGACACGAGTTTTTCCTTATGGCACTATTGAGATTATGGATGAGGTGAAAAAGGTTCTTTTTAAAGTGAATGGGCATAGATTAAAGCACTATTATGGAAGAGAAATTAGGGGAGCAATGGAAGTGATTCATTTTTTAGATTGATTCTCTTAAGTTCATAGTCTAGACTTTTAACTTCAAAGAAAGCACTGCTTGGGAAGCAACCCAAGTTTTATGTTTCTTGTTATTTCTTTTTATGCATGTTTATGTATAGATGTGTTTGTATGTTTGTTTTCTTATACATATTTGGTTTTAATGATTTGTACATACACTACAAGAAAATAAAAGATTAGTCCCAATTTTGTAGTGGCATTTCACTTAAAACGCTATTAGCTTTCGTACTTTTATAAAACTTATGGTGTTTATTATCAAAACGCCACTAAATATTCAAATAACAGCATTTTTACTTATAAATGTAACCCAAGACAAAAATTAGCGATGTTTTTCGACTAAAACGCCTTGAATAATCCTTTTTAAAAAATTAGAGTGATTACTGAAGCCATTTCTAACAGAAAATACCTTGAATAATCCTATTAAAAAAATGGATAGGGGATTACTGAAGGAGTTTTTTTATAGACAACGCCTTAAATAATCCCTTGATAAAAAAATATAGGTGATTATTGAAGACGTTTTTAGTAAAAAATGCTTTCAATAATTCCATTAAAAAATTACAAAGGATTATTGAAGATGCTTTTAGTAAAAAATGCTTTCAATAAATATTCTATCAAAATTTAAAAATCATATGGTTGTTAACCATAAGGTCGCAGGTTTGATCCCTCCCTTTAGCTTTGTTGGGTTTTTGAAGGGATTATTTGTAAAGGATTATTCTAGACATTTTCTGGGTAAAAACGCCTTTACCAATCCATTTAAAAAATTTTGAAGAAAGAATATTAAAGGTGTTTTCGATAGAAAAAATGCCTTCAATAATCCATAAAAAAAATTTGGAATGGATTCTTGAAGACATTTTTAGCTGAAAGTGCCTTCAATAATCCAATTAATAATTTTCATAAGAGATTATTGAAGGCAGTTTTGGTAAAAAACACCTTCAATAATCCATACAAAAAAGTTGAAACGGATTCTGAAGGCATTTTTGGTCCAAAACGTCTTTAATAATCCACACAATAAATTTTTATGAAGAATTATTAAAGGTGGTTTTGGTAAAAAACGCCTTCAATAACATTTTATTAGAGATTATTCAAGGCATTTTCTTGCTAAAAATGCCTTCAGTAATCCCATAAAAAAACTTTAGTTTAATTATATATGTGTAGTCAGTTGCAAGTTTATACCTAGAAAACATTGAAGGCAGATATAGGTTTATACGCATAAAACATTTGGTTTATATATGTGATACTACAAATTACATTTTAAAATTTACATAATGAACATCGTTGTGTTTCAATAAATTGACCACACATCCAAATTTAAAACTGATAACGTTGCCATATTAATATACTTTTCTCAAATAATCGTACTCAATATATGTGTATTCATATAAAACAAATATATACCAATAATATTAAACCATTACCCCAATTCATAAACTTAAATTATCCATTCAAAATGGCATGTTAAAAACATTATAACAAGTGATCCTCATATATTTCCATTCAACCAACAATGTCTAACCTTAAGGTTTATAAATAAATGATAATACATACTCACACCACTCTTTATGGACTTTATCAAGTTCTTTTACTGTGAAGCTTTCTTTACTCTCCCACTAAAAAAAATATTAGAAGTAAAAGTTAATAAACGAGAACATAATTAAACTTTTTTTTTTTTTGAAGATATAATGACTTTATGAAATTTATACTAACCTTGAATGGTGTGGTCATAAAATCATATAAAACTATCTCCTACATAAAACAAGGACATAATATCCACATTCAATATATCTGAGTTGATGAGGTACTTGAAAATTAAATTTAGTGGGTTTAGCAAATATTTGTCTACACAAACCCAGCATAAAAGAATAAATTTCACATTTATTGATAATGACATCCATTTTTTCTTTGCTTTCTTATCAAATGTAGATATTACCCTAAATTGAAAAAAAAAATTACTTAATACATAAATAAAATTACTTATGAAGAAACAAAAGATATATAATATAATAACATGTAATACCTCTTTATAAAAGTTTGACTTATGGGGTTAGGCATTGCCGTTAGTTGAGTTGAATTAAGTAAGTATGACGTTAAGGAATTAGTATCAATCACAATAAGCTGCCAATGACAACTGTAAAATAATAAGAATGATATATTCAGATTAGGCATCATATCGGATTCGAGTAAGGTTAGAATAATTATTTATATGAATATAACTTACTACCCATTATACGGGAGCAAATAATAATCAACCGATTTTTTCATGCATTCAATTACATGATTAGCACATAAAGTGACCATGCCACTTTACTCACTAATGAAGTTAGGGTCAATGAATCTAAATCTATAGGTCGTTTGTCTTGCCTTCACCTCTTTATATAGGAAGCTACAAAATAACAATCAACAATACTAGTTAGTAATACACCGTAATATAGATTAGTACATATTAAGTTTATATATTTGTATTTATAAGCTAACCTCATATAAGCAACAATATCAACGGTTGATATTTCATCCAGTTTACAAAATTCTTTAACCTTATCCACACCAATGTAAGAAAATGATGGTTTATCAAATAACCCTTCCTCAGACTCAATGGTTATGTAGTTTCCTCCGAATATGTGATTAAGTGAATAATTAGATAACTCATCCATGGTAACCTGAGAAAGGGTCATACTCTGAGTCTCAACATCTTGCTACAATATATAATGAAATATAAGTATTAAAACCAAATCAATAAATATAATAAACAAATTAATATTAAACTTATAAATAAAATCATACTTCATGGCTGGTAGCGGAGGTTAGGTTCCTTGCCTGACTTGCAATGGAAGCTTGTCCTAGGTGGATGATGCTATCTAACTAGCCTACAAGCATGCTATGCTACATTGTTGCCAACATGACCTTTAAAGTAGCTAGTCTTTGCTGTTGCTCATTGAAGCATTATTCGTGGTCATCAAGTTATTGTTGTTGTTAGTCAATGATTGCTTAATATTGTGCATTTATCATTCGAGGGGTTTTGGGTTGAATGCTAAAAAACTTTGATGACAATACAAATTTACCAATTCCACAAGCTCGAACAGGCTTTTCTTTAGCTCTTAGTGCTAAAGACAATGGGTTTTTGCCATACTTGGTTGCCACTTCATGGGATTTAACTTTGGTAGCATAATTATTCTGAAAGACAATAATAAGATAGGCTATAACAACAAATCTATATAAGTTAGTACAGAGTCATGCATACAACCATAATGCCAATCATACATGATATTAAACAAGCAGTTATACATACAATCTTTTTAGCTAATTCTTCGATTGGTTCATCTGCAAAAGATTCATCATTCCATAGATGTCTTTGTTTTCAAATGTCTTATCTGAAAACTTTAGTGCCAGAGTTCACTGATTTCTAATAAATTACCATAATATAAGAATCAAAATCTATGAAATGAATGTCCATAAATATTCATTTATGAGAATAAAATAAGTGTGCTCATACTTACAAGCTCATACTTCATATTTGTATATCTTTTTCTCGTTGTCTAATGGTGATATATTTGTTTGGCTCAAATGTTCCTTTGTTTTTTTTTTTTTTTACAAAAGAAAAAAATTGCATCTATGACATATGAAGATATCAAATATATTGCATAAAATCTTATAAACAAATTTTTTGATAATGGGTTTGAGTACTGAAAAATCTTCTGATAGTCGATCTCAAACAAAATTTCTTCAATCTTCAACACTTATAATATCTGTATATGACACAGGTGGAATAGCCAATACATCACCTTGATAAACGAGTGGTAAAATATATTGGGTTGTCAGCCTGCTTTTAAAGTCTCTGAATGCTTTCTCAGTAGATTGCAACACAAGCTGTTTATATTCAATTGGGACATCGAACCGTTCCTAAATAATTTAACACAATTAGTATGAACACATTGAATTTCAATTAAATGATCATTTAACAAATTTTATGAAATAGTTGAATAAACATACCACAACTGATTGCCATATACCATCTTTTAGATCATCAGGAACTCATTGCCAATTGGTGTATGTAATAGAAATGCTACTACAGATGATGGCACTAATATGAGTAGCCAACTTGGCAACTCCATCAGACACATATTGCCCACTTTGATTGAAGTCTACGTGAATTTTTGTGTCACTCACTTTAATTTGTTTATTTTGTCCCCTTCCTTTTCTTTTTTGGCCTACATGTGTGTCTTGTACATGTTCAGTAAAAGGAGAATTATATTGTTCGGAGTCTATAATACTTGGGATTTTGACCATAATTATACGAAATATACCAAAATGACTGTCTAAATTTAACACTGTAGTAATAAAATACAACCAATATCATACTACGTATAGAAACACCATTCAGCAAACCAATCAGTAATATCTTCAAAAACACCATTCAGGAAACCATTCAAAAACACCATTCAACAAACCATTCAGCAAACCAATATCATACAATACCATTTAGCAAAACAATATCATACAATACCATTCAATAAACAACAATATTTGAACAAAACTAGACAGAAACACCATACATGTAATGAAAGGTGCTTGGATGACTAAGGTTACAGTGAAATGAATAAAATATTTATGCATATGTAAATGGTAAGGAATTGAAAAAAAAACCTCTATCGAATAATATAAATAATACAATAAACAAAAAAAATAAGGACATATCGGTAAACAGAGAGGTGCATGACATTGAGTTATTAAAGGTCGATGGTGACGATAGAGATAAAAAAATGCCTAGTCAAACTAAAAGTGTTTATGGGGTTTGGTTTAATTGATTAATACAGCTTTTTAATTGTTCTTTGTACTAGCAGTTTGTGATTCTAAAGTTCAAGATAGGGAATGAATATAAAAATTATAAGTGAAGGCATTTTTCTTGCAAAAATACCTTTAATAATCCCTTTAAAATTTGACTACGAGCTTATTGAAAGCGTTTTTACTAAAAAAATGCATTTAATAAACCTAAAAAAATTTTTAAAAAATATTATTGAAGGTATTTTTTTTAGAAAATGCCTTCAATAATTTGGTACAAAAATTATTGAAGGCGTATGATGCAAAAAATGCCTTCAATAATTTTTTTTTTTAAAATAGAGTGAATTATTGAAGGTGTTTTTAGTAGAAAATCGCCTTCACTGATCTTCCCCTGATAAAATGGAAGAAATTATTAAAGGCGTATTATGAAAAAAATACATTCAATAAATTCTTTCAAAAATTTTGAGGGAATTAGTGAAGGCATTTGTAGTAAAAACGCCTTTAATAATCCTCTTAAAATTTTACTATAAAACAATTGAAGGCATTTTTTACTAAAAGATGCCTTTAATAATCCCAAATAATTTTTAAAAGAAATGTATTGAAGGCATTTTTTTTAGAAAATGCCTTTAGTAATTCGATCCATTTTTTCAATACCTTGTTTATTAGAGGCGTTTTATGCCAAAAATGCCTTCAATAATTCTGCCCACAAACATTACAATGATTATTAAAGGTATTTTATAAAAAATGCCTCCTATAATTTTGAAGATGAGATTATTGAAATTGTTTTTAGTCAGAAATACCATCAAAAAATCATCTCGTTAAAATTTAAATAGATTATTGAAGGCGTATTATGCAAAAAATGCCTTCAATAAATTCTTTTAAAAAATTGAAGTGGATTATTGAAGGCATTTTTGATAAAAAAAACTATCTTTATTGATATTCTCAGATAAAAATAGAGGGGATTATTGAAGGTATATTATGCCAAAAATGCATTCAATAAATTCTTTCAAAAATTTTGAGAAAATAGTGAAGGTGTTTGTAGTAAAAAACGCCTTCAATAATCTCCTTAAAATTTTACTACGAGATTATTAAAGTCATTTTTTTACTAAAAGATACATTTAATAATCCCAAATAATTTTTAAAATGAATTTATTGAAGGCATTTTTTTTAGATAATGACTTCAATAATTCGGTCCATTTTTTCAATACCTTGTTTATTGGAGGTGTTTTATGCCAAAAATATCTTCAATAATTCTATCCACAAACATTACTAGGATTATTAAAGGTGTTTTATAAAAAATGCCTTTAATAATTTTGAAGATGAGATTATTGAAGGCATTTTTAGTTAGAAACGCTTTCAAAAAATCATCTCGTTAAAATTTAAGGGAATTATTAAAGGTGTATTATGCAAAAAACATCTTTAATAAATAAAGTATTAAAAATTTGAGGTAAATAGTAAAGACGTTTGTAGTAAAAAATACCTATAATAATCTCGTAGTCAAAATTTATGACGAGTCTCGAAGGTGTTTTTGGTAGAAAATTGCCTTCGGTGATAAAAAATAAGTGAAGGCATTTTTCTATAAAAAATGCCTTTAATAACAAATTATTGAAGACATTTTTAATAAATGATACCTTTAATAATCTAGTCCAAAAATATTACAGAGATTATTGAAGGCATTTGTTTATTAAAAACGCCTCTAATTGTTAGATGTATAAGCGTGTGTCTTACAAATTCCAATAAAATTGTCCCCAAACTTAGGCATCCAATCACCAACTTCAAGCTTCATTTTCATTAATCTACTATTTCTTTTTCTAGACCAACTGCAATTTACTTTCTTTTTCTTTTAGCTTTTAATATTTGAGTTTTATTTTTTAGAACCCTATTTCAGCTGTTCCTTAGCTATTTACTTTAGCTTGTACTTCATTCTACTATTCTTTCAACTTTTGCAATTTGTGATATTCTTTTTGGTTTAAAAATTTTCTCCAAAACTCACCTTCTTCAAATACCCATTTGGAACCCATCATCTACTTCCCTTTTCCTTTCATTTTTTTTTCTGGGTTTCTTCTAAACTAGTTTTAACTTATTTCATCCTCAACCACAAATACTCTAAGGTAATGTTTGGGTTAGCAGCAGAGTTTTAAATACTTTGTATTAGGTAGATAAGAAATTATTTCACAACAAAAAGTTTTGGTCTTTTGTAAGTACTGGTCTTGTTATTATTTTTTGTTTAAAATATAGTAAACTTAAGTATTTTGCATGTTCGTTTTCATATAAATTATTTATATAAATTTGGTCTGATAATGAGCAAGTACTAAATGAATAAGAGTTGAATGCAAAAGTCAAAATTAAGTCAAGAGTATAGAAATGGAGTGGAAAATTTTCTCAATCTTGTATTTGAGAATACAAGTGAAGATAATATGATATTATACTCATGTGTGAAGTGTGCTAATATCGATTGGCAAATGCATGAAGTTATTTTCCAACATTTATTTGTATTGAATTTGTCTCGGGATATGTTAATTGATATTTGCATGGAAAGTCTATACCGTCAAGGTCTTCCACTAGAGTTCTTTCAACTTCAAAGGCTCCCTAACACCAACATGATCCTTTTATAGTAGATGACATTCAAGGCATATTGCGAGATACTTTTAACATTCATAACTAACATTTCCATAATCCGTTTCCAAAAAATGATGGATTTAATCAGTCCAATGTTGAAATGAATGAATTTGGTGAACATGGGATAGGTGTGGGTCACCAATAACCTAGAGGAGAAGCATCAAAGTTTTATAGGTTGCTTGAGGATATGAATGAAGAATTTTATGAGGGATCAAAGCATTCAAGGTTATCTTTTTGTGTTCATCTTTTTCACTTAAAATGCGTATGTGGATGGATGAGAAACTCTCTGACTTTATTATTAGAGTTTATGAAAGAAATGTTTTCTTTTACAAAAATCTTTAATTCTTATAAAGAATCAAAGAAGATGATCAAGGATTTGGGTCTCGAGTATGAGAAAATTCATAGTTGTCCCAATGATTGCATGTTGTATTGACGTGATAGAAAAAATAAAAAATCTTGTCATTTGTGTGGTTTTTCTCATTGGGTGCATAAAAACCTCGATGAAAGGTTGAATGAGGATGGGGATAAAGTCTATGTTAAAAAGAAGCTTCTTAAGGTTTTACACTATTTTCTATTAATACCAAGACTTCAACAACTCTTCATGTCTTCCAAAAATATAGATTTAATGAGGTGGCATCATGAGAAGTGGATGAATGATAGATCATTGAGGCATATTGTAGATTTTTTTAGCATGAAAATCATTTTATTCTAGGTTTTCAGACTCTGCATTTGATCCTTAAAATATTATGCTTGGACTAACATCTGATGGATTCAACCCGTTCAAAATGATAAGTACTTCTTATAGTACCTGGTCAATTGTATTGATTTTGTATAATTTGCCACCATGGATTGCCATAAAGCAACAATCATTTATCTTATCTATGATAATTCCCACGGAAAAAGGTCTAGTAATGATATAGACACTACTTATAACCTCTTATTAAAGAGTTAAAGCAATTATAAGAAAGAATTGAGACCTATGATGCATAAAAAAAAAGAACTTCAATATGCATGCTATTTTATTATGGACTCTTAATGATTTTTCTACTCCTGTGAATTTATCTAGTTGGAGTACAAAAGGTCTTTATGCTTGTCTATGTTATGCTACACAGACATGTTCAAAGTGGTTACCTAATGATATGAAGTTCTGTTTTATGACACATTGTCGATGGTTAGATGATAATCATCGATTTAGATTCCAAAAACATCTCTTTAATTGAACTGAAGAGTTGAAAAGATCGCCTTTACCAATTAGTAGCTTTAATATCTTGTCAAAGTTAAAAGATATTAATTTCATTTATGAAAAAATAATTCTATCAAGGAAAAAAGTGAGGGATATCTTTGAAGGTGTTTAGCCTCATATTATTTAAATTGGTGATACTGATACTCAAGTTAGTGATGTTGATGTTCAAAATGATGAGGAGGATAATGAAGAAGATGACCCCAATAAGTTTGAGTTATGAAAAAAAGAAGTATCTTTTTTGAGTTGCCTTATTAGGAATATAATTTATTACGTCATAACTTTGATTTGATGCACATAGAAAATAATATTTGTAAAAATTTTATCGGGACAATTCTCAATATAAATAGAAGATCAAAAAATGACTTAAAGAGTCAGTTTGACCTAGTTGATATTAGAATTCGCCCTAATCTTTATCCGAAGTTGCTTCCTAATGGCAAATATCGATTGCTTCTTACCTATTTTAGGATTTCTAAAGCTGAGAAAAATGTGTTTTGCAAGGTTTTGAAAAATGTCAAAGTTTCAGATGACTATGCATCAAATATATCGAGATGTATGAATCTGAAAGAGCAAAAACTTTATTGATTGAAGTCACATGATTATCACATTTTGATGTAAGACTTACTTTCCATTACTTTACATTCATCAATGTCAAAGCAAGTCACTTCTATAGTAATTGAATTGAGTAACATATTTAAAGCTTTATGTGGGAAATGTCTGAATGTGAAAGAGCTTGACAAACTTGAAGATCAAGTTGCGATTACTTTATGCCATTTAGAGAATATTTTCTCTCCAAACTTCTTCATTATTATGATACATTTGTTTATCCATCTTTCATATGAAGCAAAAGTCAGTGGGTCATTTTATTATCGATGGATGTATCATATTGAAAGGTATTATTTGTTAATAGCTTGATTAGGTTGTTATTGTTGATCATGCTATTCTAGTTAAAAAGATATATGACTAATGTTTTATACGATAGGTTTTTGGGGAGGTTAAAGTTTTATTGTCGCAACAAACACTATTTGAAAGGTTCTATTGTTAAAGGATATTTAGAAGAAGAGTGTATGACATTTTGTTGTCGCTATTTGGAAGATGTTGAAACAAAATTTAATAGACTATCGAGAAATATTGGTATGCAACATACTGACTTTGCCTACAGTTATCTTTTTGAAAGTTTTTTGGATAACCAATAGGTAAAGCTAAAATGGTAGAGTTAGATGATAAATCTTGGGCACAAGCACATCAATATGTTTTTTTGCATCATGACTCAATTGAATCATTTTGCACATAAGTTTTTTTGTAAAGACATAATTCATTCCTTTAAGCATAATTTATTGTAGTTTTTGTTATTGTTAATACTTTATCATGATGCTTTACAGTGAGTATAGAAATAATTTGAGAGCTCGTACACATTATCAACAATCAAACCCTCGAAAGCTTGATAAGTTGTTTGCCAAAAACTTTCATGAATGGTTAAGAGTAACTGTAAGTAATGCCATACTTCTTATTATGAGAAATCTACATAGAATGCTTACGGTATAACTAACACTAATAACATATATATATATATATTTATTCTACCTTTATAGGTTTGAAGTGGAAGGCTTGTTAGTGAAGAGGTGAAGTGTCTTTCATAAAGTTTGAACAGGATTGTGAAACAATACAAAGGTTTCATCATCAATGGATTTAGATTTCACACTAAATCCTAAAAAAGATTTAGAAGTACACAAAATTCAAGAGTTATTGTTACTTCATCAACTACTAACTATGCTAGTGCTAGGGACACAAACCCTTTATTGGGAAATGTTGACTATTATGGCATGATTAATGACATCATTAAGTTGGATTATTATGCTAAGTGGAAAGTTGTCTTATTTCGGTTGATAGGATTGATGTGAATAGTGCAAAGGGTATTAAGAAAGATCAGTTTGGATTTACACTTATGAATTTTTCTCTATTAATTCACAATGGACAATAGCTCATCGATGAATCTTATGTTTTTTCATTTCAAGTCAAACCAGTTTTTTATTCTAAAGACCCCAAAGAATTGGGTTGGTTTGTTGTTCTTCGAAATACACTTAGGGATTTATTTGATATAGGGTTAGATACCAGAGATGATGTTGAACATGGAACTGAATGTTATTCTTTTGCTTAATAAAACTTGGATGAAAATATCAACAGTACTTCTGCTCAGTGGGTCTACAAAGATGTTAATGTCGCATTCGCTATTGTATATTTCTTGTATTATAAATCATAAATTATCTTTTGATTTAATTAAATCGATATATTCTTTATATATCATAGGTTATGATTTCTTAACTTTTCAATATCTTTATATATGTTCTAAACTAATATTTTTTATATATTCGTTTTTATGATGCAAGTAAGCTTCAATGTAGATAAGTAGATTGAAAAGAATACATATAAAAGATATTAGTTCAGAACCATCTGTGACACCTGTTGATATTGGCTATGAACTAAATCTTTTGGAAAGGAATGAACGTATTGTCAGTTCTAACTTAGTCACTTCTAACCCTTTAACTGTTATTAGATCTGGCAATACGGGAGATTCAGGTTTAGATAATATCCCATCAATTAATTTTGCTTTAAATTTCAATACAGGTATCATATACTCCATATTTAGAATTCAATTATAATGATTAAAGTATTAGCATTTTACAAATTGATTTTTTATTTTTTACAGTTGATAACAATGGTCAATGGAGGACCAAAGGCCGAACAACTTTGAAGGAATTATTTGCACTACCTCTAAATGAGTGTATTATAGTATCTGCAAACTCTAATAGGCAACTAATTGGTGAAGAGGCTCAATTGTTGGCTGGATTTCTAGGCATGCTTACCCGTAATGGAATGAAATTGCCTATTCATAATGAAACATGGCATAAATTTTTAGTAAAAGTTAAAGTCGATGCTTTAAACTTTATTGAAGTATTAGTATAATTAATTACATATAAAAATATATTTATTTTACATTTGGTTTACTTATTTGAATTTTTCTCATTATATTATTACAGTTAAGATTTGTACTTGAAATACCAATTTCATTTGTGTTTAAGTTATTGGGAAAGAAATGGAAAGACTATAAGCATAATTTGAAAAATAAGTATTTTGATTGAAATACTACTATGGAGGCAACAATGAAAAATCTTCCCTGTAATATAATTAGGTGGTAATATGAAAAATTAATTAGATTTTGGTTCTTAAGAAAAGAAGAGGTACTAATTTATAACTTTGTATATTATAATGAAATAATTAAAGTGTTTTATGCTTTAAGTTGGTAATATTTCTATTTCTACCATATACGTAATTATTTTTTATGACAAGAAAGAGAATAAATTGGGATTGGTAGTAGAAAGCAACAGAAATATAGCCACACAAGTGGATCGAAAAGTTTTGTAAGAAAGCATAAAGAAATAGTAAGTTTATGATTTTAAACTTGTTCGAATGAATGAACTTTTTATGCCGTTAAAAAGTAAAAATGCAAATTAACAGTTATTGTTCTATTTTAATAGTTTTCATAGTTTCAATACATGATGTTAAACTTATCCAAAGTATTAAACTTAGTTGCCATAGTTGATATGTATGAAAAAAGTTATTGTTTACATCTATTTAGGACTTTTTATGTTGTTAATTGGTAAAAATACATAATTGTTGTTATTGTTCTATTTTAACAATTTGGATAGCTTCAATACATGATATTAAACTTTTCTGAATGATTAAACTTGATTTCTACGGTTGATATGTATGAAAAAGTTATCGTTTACATCTATTTAGGACTATTTTTGTCTTTTAAAGGCAAAAATACAAATTAAACTTTTGGATGGCTTTTAATAGTTTGGATGGCTTCAATCCATGATATTAAACTTGTCTTTGGTTTCCATGATCTATATGTGTGAAAGACCAAAATGCTTTTATTATTTATGTCTGTTTAAGACTATTACGTTGTTAAAGGGCCAAAATATAATTTTACGGTTATATTTCTATTTTAACAATTTAGATAGATTAAATACATGATATTAAACTTATTCAAAAATTTGAACTCGATTGACAAGCTTGATATACATGAATAAGTTGCAGTTGATATGTATTTAACAATAACATATGTTTTTATATAGGAGATTGAGATGGGTAATAAAATTGGACGTGTGAAATTTTTTCGCTTAACATACACAAAAAGGATAGATCTTACCTACATGTCAAAACACAAAAAATTATGGTAATTTGTAACATCTATTTTAACAGAAAGTAAATATTTACTCTTTTTAAACATATTATAAATTAATCATTAAACTTGATAGTTTATATGATTAAATTACAAGAGAAAGTGAAAGAGAAAATGGCTACTGAGATTGAAGTAGCATCTGATGGTTAAGTCGATATGCAAGAATCAAAAAATCAGATTTTCACAGAAGTTGATGGAAAAAAAAGACATGGACGAGTCCGAGGCCTTGGATTGGGTCCAACACCATTTACCTATTATAGACGTAGCTCTCAGAAATTTACGTTCTTAGCAAGTCAGTCTTTGTGAGACATTTTTATATTGAGAGAAGAGTTGCAAACTATACAACAATGTTTCCAGCAAATGGAAGCATAAAGAAAATATGAGCATGCCAAAATTAAAGAAGAATATGCTAAAATAGACCAAGAGTGTGCAAAATTTCAGTAGTTGCATGATCGATTTAATCATCTTATAATTTTGTGCAACAATAATTTTTATGAACTAATCTCGGTGGTCCACCAACTCAGATATTATATTTAGTAAATATTTATATTTTTTAATATAAAAAAGCTTATTATTAAATGTTAAAACTTGTATTATATTATTTAGTAGGTTATTGAGCATGCTAGTGACCAAGGTGAAAAAATTCCTTCATCAAATGGCAGTCATCCAAATGTATGCAGCTGTTAATTTCATACATTTTAAATTTTTTGATTAATGTATTAAAAAAATTTGAATGTTATTACACTAATTATTAAACTTGTGCTAATTATATGCATATTTGAACATGAATTAAGTATTTATTAATTTCAATTTCTGAATTTTAGTTCATTTTTATTTCTTTTAACATTTATTGTTAATGAAAATAATAAATATTAAAAGAATTTTTTTTAAAAAAATAAATTTCTTAATTTTGCAACATTCGCGTTCAAAAATGCTGCTAAATTCTAAATTTGGTAACATTTGTACCATAAAATATTACTAAAGGTAGCGGCATTCTTATAAAAAAAAGATTGCTAAATTAATGGTATTCCTATCATAAAAACATTGCTAATTTAGTAGCATCTTATCATATAAACGCTACTATATTAGCAGCATTTTTTTATACAAACACCACTAAATTAACAGTATTTTTTAAATACAAACGCTGCTAAATAGTGACATTTTATAAAAAAATGCTGTTATTTTTTTCGAGGCATATATGGTCGACACTCTTAGTGGCGTTTTTTGCAAACGCTGCAAATCTTTTAGTGGCGTTTATAAATGCCAATAAACATTGAAAAAAATGCCATTAAAAACTTAAACCACTGTAGTGATAGTTGTTTTTGTGTTCATTTGATTTTTGTACATATTGATATAGTTTCTTTATGTAGTTTTTCTTTGTTTTGTAAGATTGAATAAGAGCTTCAAATGGACACACTAGTTTCAGCTAAAGCTTGGATGGGACATTCGACCACCATACCTTCATGTTATTGGGGGAGTTTTCTTGTTCGTCTCTTTATGCTTTATTATTTGATGCTTACACATTTAGGATAATATGTTATTTAAGTTTAAGGGTATTTGGGAATTTTAAAAAATTTTGTAAAATTTTTTAGTTTTCTTTGACCTTGTTTTAAAATTGAGCTTAACATGTAATATCATTAAATCTTTATTATGCTTTCTTTGAGTAATTCTTCATAAAGCCAATGATAGGTAGTGATTGAGAATGAATATAATTTTAGAAAATGATTAAATATGTGTGAAATATGAGATGATGCTTCGGTTTAACGAATTCTTAAATATGGTATTCATTCGTGAGTGATGTTTTGAATACTAAATTACATTTTTATCTAGCATTGATTATGTGAGCATGAGATTACTTTTGCATTGATTTTTAGAGTTATGCTTCATGATTCTAAAATTTGTTTTGATCGTCTCTCAAGGTGAAATCTTAGAAGACACATGATGATTGAAATGATATAGGCCATCATTGGATCGTTTAAGCCTTTCAAGCCAACCTTGACATATTATTTCCATAGTCACCCGATTTGTGCTTTATGATTCCTTTTTTTAATTTTGAAACCACATTACAAGCCTATAGCCTTAATTTGTATATTTTCTATCTTTTTGGTTTGTTACCTTATATGCATTAAGACATTTATGTGCATTTGTGAGCTATGCATCATTAAGGTGGAAGGGCAGAGCTTGGAAAGTTTGGGAAATAAAAAAAGTCAAGCTAAAGAAATTTAAAAAATAGCACAAAAAAATAGCAAAGAAAAGCAAAAACAAATAAAGTGGTTAAAAAGCAAAGAAAAGAAAAAAGAAAAAAGAAAAAAAATGGGTGCAAGTAAAGTTTAAGGGGGTGATTCCTTATTCAAGCTTACCTTTATTGCCTTAATAGCTCATTGATGAATGATTCTAGACATGTGATGCATTGTTGGTGTATTTGAACCTATATGACTTTTATCATACCTTGACTTTAGCCTTACATTACAAGCTTAATAAAGTCTTAAATGATCTCAAATTATGTGTTTATCTACATTAGTGAAGAGAGAAGTGATAAACAAACTTATAGAACATGAGCATGCTTTTATTGATCCTTGTTATAAAATATTCATGTTTTGCATAACATTACTAGATTTCATCATAACATTACTAAATTTTATGCAAGGATGTGTAAGAAATGTTACATGCTTATGGAACCATACTTAGGAATGATCTTAATCTAGGTTGATTATTGTATACTAATAGTTATTCATGATTTTACTTTAGTTATATTTATTGATCAATCCATGAGGCATTTGTGTACAATGAAGCATTGACAGTATAATGTGATTCTTGCTCAATCTTATTTTGCTTGAAGATAAGCAAAAGCTTAAGTTTAAGGATTTGATTGCATTTAAATTTTAGCTTTTTCATGCTTAATTTTAATGCAATTTGACTTATATATTAGCTTGTTCTTTGGCATTTCTTGGCAAAAATACTACCAAAATCAAAATTGTCTTATGTGTAGGTGCAATCAAAGAAAATGAAATATTTTGATTAATTGTGACACAATGTGGAGGACTTTGGTACAAATAGTGTCCATTGGTCATATTGACACTTACGGAGTTTTTTTTTTTTTTAATCTTTTCTTGCTAGAATTTTTTTAGTTTTATTTTCATAGAGTTCATTTAGTAAAATGCATGATAAAATTGCTCATTAAGTGGAATTTTTTTTACAATATATATATAGTTGAAAAAGCATGAATTATGGACGTGTTTGAAGTGAGAAATATGAAAGAGAATGATGTGGCACATTTGAGTGAGTTGGCTGGCTACTTGAAGTAGATCTGGATAGAGGTTCAAACCAACTAAATAAGAAACAAGCATTAAAGGAGAAAGAAATGGCCCTAACGCACCATAACCAGCCATATAAAAGCACCTAGTGCACATCATCAATAATCATACAGTGGCCCAAGCATGCACCTCAGAACCTAAAATTTTTATGAGCAAAAGTGTTGTGGCACCAACAGAAAAGCAAAAAGATTTTAAAAGCTCAAACGTACACCATTGGTAAAGGCTCTAGAGAAATTTTTTATGCCTCAAAATCCTTCCCTTTTACATATAAATAGGGGAGAAAACCGACTATAAAGAGCTCTTAATCTAGGTTTACATTTTTGTTTTTTTTTTCTTTGCATTTTTTTCATGTTCTTAAATTTTTGTAGCTTCTAAACACTTGTTTTTCATATTTTATTGGTGAAACTCATTGCCAATTTACATGTTGTTATGAATTTTCTTAAGATCTTTTCAAATCTTGTAATGAAATTTGAATATTCAACCATTTTTTAGCTCCAAACAATTTATCTTCATTTAATTTTTAACTTATTTGTGAAATTGATTAAGTTAATATTCAATTGGTTTTTGTATTGAATCTATAGCAATTCTTGTTAGTTTTTGTCCAAATTTTTTCGTAGGTTCCTAAGCTACTGGTCTTCAACATATATAAAATTTAGATTGAATCTTGAAGCAAAGAATTTTAGATCAAAACTGGAAGGTGCGGTTAGAGTAAGAGCAAGTGCCAAACACGAACATTCCTTTTTGGCATCCAATTGCTTTTCTTATAGAGTTTTGTTTGCTTTTTTTTCTTTTTAGATCTATAGCTTTATGTCTCACTTGATAAATCTGGATTGTTTTTCTTGATTTCATTTGAAGTTAGATGTTATTTGGATCAACTATTCATGAAAAGATGTTGTTGATGCATATCAAAAAATTGTTTTATATTTCACTTTGATGAGTTAATTTTACATTTGGATTTGGAGATTTTCTTATGTATTCTTGTGAGATACTTGTTAATATTGATGCTCTTAATTCAGTTGATTTTTTGCTAAATTTTTTTTAAGGATCATGCAATTCAGTTCATGCATGAATTGAATATTTTCTGTTTGTGAACATTGCACCACTATTTTTTATTGCATTTTAATCTTGCATTTTATCTCTTTAATTGTTCTTATAAATTTTAATTAGATATAAGTTCTCTTGTTTAGCTTAGATTTAGTTTATGTTGTATTTTCATCTTTTGTTCATGTTCATTTCATATAGTAGTTGTTAAAATTTTCTATTCACATGTGTTCATTGTTTTTTAAATGTCTTTCTTGTTGCTTTTCAAATCATTATATAGTTCTTTAGTTGTTCATACACATTTCATTCAGATTTAGATTCATCTTTACATCTTAGACAATTTAAACCTAGAAATATACAAGGCAACTCATGTAAGTGTAGAGGTGTAAATCATGATTCACTATTTGCTATGTCTTCTTTGCATGTATTTTTTGCATTTTAGTTTTTCATGAAAATCATCGTCTAGTTCTTCATGTAGGATAAGTGAAGATTGAGTAAAGTTACATATGCAGGCAATTTAGTTTTGTTGTTTCATTATTGTTTTAGAATTACAAAAATCAATTCCAATTTACGTTAGCTGTAGGTATAGGTTTGTTTCTTGTTTAAAGCATTTTTTTTCTTAACATTAATTCTTACAATTTAGTTCTTATAACTATCTCTATTTTGTGCGTCTCAAGTGGTAGGTTGTTAGCTTTTGTCTTTTCCTGTGAATGTAAACTATCATTGCTTATTTGTAAATTTTCTTCATTCCATGTACATGTGTAAGCGTAGACTCTAGGATTAAGCCCAATGTATTACTTCCACTTGATTTTTGCCATTGTATTTCATTCTTTACTTTACTTTTATATTTCATTTGAATTTTTACCTGTTTTGCACTTTAGGTTTAGTTTTCTTGAAATCATTGCCAATTAGACATAAGTTTGATTTTTATTTCACATTTTGATTTTGCATATTTTTTCTCAGATAATAGTTCATTGTTTGTTGTCATGATTTGATTTTTTTTTATTAATTTTTCATAGTTATTAATTGATTGAACCAACTTTAGATAGTGTATAGGGTTCACTGGTAATTAGGCTGGACATTTTCTTTAACTAATCCTCAAGGGATTAACATTTAGACTTTATAGTCTCTATTATTACTTGATGACCTCTGCACTTGTAGATTTTTATTAAATCGTTAGTTCATATTGCAATATGCTTAAATTATTCATAAAGGTGGAAGACAAATGTACCCTTAAGCATCAAGGTCGTTTAGAGATTATCATTACATATTTGGTGCTAAGAAAAAGAATAAAATGGGTAGATGCAGGAATGAAATGTGGTGTAATTCTCTAACACCAGTGAGAGTCAAGCTTTTAACTTTAAATAAGCGCTTCTTGGGAGGCAACCTAAGTTTTACTTTTCACATTATTTTCATTTGTTCATTGTGTAGCTTTTGTTTAGATTTCTTTATAAATATTGATGTTTGTTCTTGTTGTAGGCTTTTTTTTTTTTTGTTGGTGAATAAAAGCTTAAAGCCAATAGCACATGCTTCAGCTACTTGCACTTTACATTCAATCACCATGTTTTCAAGATGATATGAAAGTTCCTATGTTCTTCTTATGTGATCTATTTCTTTTTGTTTACACATTAAAAACAATGTGTTCTTTAAGTTTGAGGGTATGAAAAAATCACTCAAAATTTTTGCAAAAGTTGTCGAATTTTCCTTGAGTTTTGCCTTGAAATTGAGCTTGACTTGTTGTAACTTGAATCATAAGTATACTTTATTTGATTTGTTCTTCATCAAACCAATGATAGGCAAAAATTGAGAATTAATATAGCTTTAGGAAAAGATTGAATATTATGTGAAATATGAGATGATGTTTAGGTTTAGTGACTTTTTAAATATGAGTTTCCAATTGTGAGTTAATATTTTGATAATTGAATTGCATTTTTTATCTAGTGCATAACTATGTGAGTATGAGCTTTTTTTTTTTTTTTTGCATTGATCTTTGAAGTTATGTTTCATGTTATAGAATTTGTTTTAATCATTTTTCAAGGTAAAATCCTAAAGGACCATAATTAGGGAAATAATATAAGCCATCTTTGGATTATTTGAGTGTTTCAAACTAACCTTGATTTGTTCATCCATAGTCAACCTGTTTTAGCCTAATAATACTTTTCTTGTTATGAAACCACATTATAAACCCAAGCCTTGATTTGATATTTCTTATCTTTTGGTCATTTACCCTAAGTGCATAGAGACATTTATGCATCATCTTTGAGCTATGTGTTATTAGGGTGGAAGAGTAGAGCTTGAAAAAAGAATGAAACAAAAGAATGAAAAAGAAAATAAGAAAGCAAAAAGAGCTTGTGTTCTAAAAAAAAAAATAATAAAGTGGTGAAATAGCAAAGAAAGAAGAAAAATAAAAGTATGCAAAAAGAAAAGTGTAAAGTGATTCTTTAGAAAAGCTCTTACCTTTTTTCACCTTGGAAGCTCAATATTGAATTATCCTAAACAAAGTAATGCATTATTAAGGTACTTAAGCCTCAAATGACTTTTATCATACCTTAACCCTAGCCTTGTATTACAAGTTTATAAAAGACCTAAATGATCTTTGATCATATGTTTATTTACATTAGTAGAGAGAGATGTGATAAGTAAATATATGAAACTTGGTCACACTTTGTTGATCTTTGTTTTATTTTTTTTGTTTTTGATCACCTAGGTTGATTTTTGTAGATTAGCCCATGTTTATGATTTTGCTTCAGTTATATTCATTAGTCAATCCATAAGGCATTCATGATGAATGAAGAGTTGGAAGTTAGTAAAAATTTTTGCTCAATCTTGTTTTGCTTGAGGACAAGCAAAAACTTAAGTTTGGCGGTTTGATTGCACTAAAATTTTAGTGATTCATCATACCTTTTTAAGGCAATTTCTAGTGAGTATTTGCTTGATCCTTGAGAAATTTGGCAAAAATATTTCTAATTTCATAAATATTAAATGTGTAGATAAAAATATGGAAAATGAGGAAAATTGGAACTTTTGGACGCATTGTGGATGCATTTTGGCACAAAAAGCTCTATTTAGCCAAACTAGTGTGTATTTGCTTAAATGCCATACTTGGGAGATTTTCCTACCTTTTTCTTCATGATTTTCTTAGCTTATTTGAGCTTAATTGAACTTTATTTCAAGCTTTAATTTTCATATTTTTATTGAGAAAATATTTTTTTTAGCTCACTAGTGCTTTGTTATTTTTGTAGTAATTTTTACATGTGCTAGTTTGGTGACTATTGCATTAGTGTAATTTTAAAGCCACATTTGGAGCTAGAATTTTCCAAAATTTTTCATAAACAAATTGGCAACTAAATGATCCTCATTTGGTTGCAATTTGAAGAAGAGAATTAGTTACAATTGGCTTCTAAAATAAGAGCAAAGGAATTAATCCAAGCTGTGTGATGCATTGGTGATGATCAAGGATGATTGGCCCCAATTCTTAGATTCAAAAAGGAAGCAATGGGTAGCTACATAGTTGGCAATGTGGAGGCTTGTAATTGGTTATAATTCTGACTTTTTGGAGCTTATAAGATTAAAAGAAGGAAGATTGAAGTAAAGTAACAAGAAGCAAGCATATAAGCTAAAGGAGTTAGATAAATGACTTGGAAGACTCTAGAATATGTGGCAGCTTAGCTAGCATTTTCCTGCAATTTTAATGGTTGAACCACCTCACCCTTAGCCTATAAATAAAAGGGTTGGCTGGCCATTTAGAGAGACTTTTTTCAAAATTTTCTTTTTTACTTTCTTGCATTTTACTTTTTTTTTTCTTTCTAAGTAGTTTCCTCATTTTTTTAGAGCGTTGTTTGCAAGAAAATTACTTTAATTTTCCAACAAAATTTACTTTTCTTGCCTTTATTTTATATAACTTTAAGATTCTTTCAATAAAAGTTCAAGTTCTTTATATTTTTTATGCAAGTTCATGCAATTTTCATTGAATCTCAAATTTGTTTGGCTAATCTTGCATCTGACCTAATTATGATTTTTCTATTGGATCTAATTCAATTCTTGCAACTTCTAATCCATTTTTTATGCATTCTTGATTCATGTTTCTTTAAATTTAAAAAAGATCACACTCAAATTCATTTTACAAATTTTCAAAAAATTCTAGAAAGTTTCAGTTAGATCTAGTAGTAAAGTTGAAGCTAGAGTGAGTGACAGCACTTGAAAATTCTCTTTCCAAGCTAGGCAATCAATCCACTGTTTTCTTACTTTGCACTTCTTAATTCATGTGTTTTTTTTCTTAGATTCATTTTCTTCCCTTAAATTTCATGTTGTCCAATTCTGTTGGTTACATTTTGCTTAACTGGTTTGTTTTTGTTCTTCACTACGTACAATTTTAGATCAAGTTCATTGAGCTTGATTTTGTGTTGTTTATTGTGATTTCTTTGTTTATTTAGATAGTAATTTTGTAGATCTATTTTACTTCCAGTTCATTTGATCTATAGAAGTGTAGATCTATATTTTTCTCTTAAATTTTGATTTTTTCATATTTGAAATTTTTGTTTCGATTTGAATTCTTATTGTTGATTTTGCGAATTTGATCCTTTTATTGTTCCTCAATTATGTTTTTATCTTTGCTTACTTACTGTTCTTGAAATTTAGAAATTGTTTGGATTAAGTTTTAGGAAGTTTTTAGATCTAATTTCATGTGGAAGTTAGGAGGTGGTTAATTCGGTTACTAGTTAGTTATTTTCAATTATTACCTGAAAGCTACTGTTTAGTTGTTAATTGAGCTTTTTATTTTTGGTTTCTTAGTTTAGATTTACATTCAAAGCATGTTAGATTCAATTCAAAGTACTTTAGCTACTGTTTTGATAAAATTTTCAAGAATGGTTATTTTATATTTAGTGAATTTGCTTCTAGTTATTTGCATTACTATTTTTTGGTTTTCTATTCTTGTTATTACTAGCTCACTCTTGTATACTTCTTTCAATAAATCAACTTTAGATTGGGTGTAACGATAATAGGCATTTAAACTAAGCCTTTTCAGCTAATCCTTGTGAGAGAATATTTTAACCTTTGATCATTATTATTATTTGTCCGGTTTATATATTTGTAGATGTTGGAGATTTTTGGAGAGGTTTATAAAAATATGAAAAACCCTAAAATTTTAAAACCCAAAATCCTAAACTCTAAAATCTTAATCCCTAAAACCTTAAAATTCTAAACCATAAAATCTTAAACATTAAAATCCTAAGCCCTAAACTCTAAAACCCTAAATGTTATACCCTAAACCATTAAACCCTGATCAATGAAATAATTTTTTTTATATCTAATGACAAATATCTTAACAAATTGATCATTTTCAAAAAATCAATTATAATTATTAAAAAGGATCAATTAAGGCATTTGGTACTTTGAATGCCTTAATTGATCCTTTTTCTAAATAATATTTACCCTATTAATTGAGGTGTCTATGTTTGCAAACACCTTAATTGATGATGTTTTATAAATTAAAACAATAATTAATTAAAATATTTATTTTTTTTTGCTACTAAATGTATCATTTGTCGTTTGAGTATTTATTATTAATAAAACAAATTAAAAAAGTATCATAATATATGTCAATGAGATTATAATAATTATATAAAAATTAATATACGTAGATTTTCTTCAACTAAAAAAGTGAATTTGAACACAGAATGCCCTAAAAATAAAAGAAAACCTTAGATATTACACTTTCACAAGTATCACACTTTATCTTTAAATCCAAGATTCCGTAAACCAAACACTCCCTTAAATTAAAAAATCATCCAATGCCTATCCTTTCTCCTTTGTTTTCCTTACAAGGAGCTAATTTTTACCATTAGATTCAACCCTTCAAGATCATATCACGGTCAAGACTATTTATAGCCAAATGTTGCATTTTTTAAAAAAAGTCTATTTTACCCATTATTGAAAGTTTTTAGTTTTTAGGTTTTTTTTTTATAAAAAAAAACAATGTTTCTTTCTTCATTTTTGTGATTTTAAAATATAAAAAATCTTGAAATATTATGAAATTATGATTTAAAAGTTTTTGTGTAAATCCGATAATGAAAAAATCAAATTACAAAATTATCTCTAAGGGATATTTCAATGAATTCACACTTCTCGAGATGCAGCAAAAATTTTTAATGCATACAAAATTATTAAATAGGATAACAATATGATTTAAAACGTTTCGTGAAAAATTGATCTTAAAAAAATTAAATTAAAAAATACTAAAAAAATATTTTAATAATTTTACAATTTTCAATACAAATAAAAAATTTTAATATTTCAAAATTCATCAAATAAAATCAACTGAAACTTTTCATTAAATTCTGATCTTAAAAAAATTAATATATGAAAATATTTTTTAAAATATTTTAATAATTTCGTAACTTTCAAAATTCGAAGTTTTAATGCACTAAAAATTATTAAATAATATTTAATCTTGATCTAAAAGTATTTACATCCCGCTGCGGCCAGCTGTTCTTCCAAGCCCATGTACAAGCTACGGTAGCTTTAACTATCGCAATCCGAAAGGGGAAAGAGAGCGCGGGAGAAATGTCTACCCTAATCGAGATAGGTGAAGAAGAACGACAACCTCTTCTCCACAATCCTCGTACCCATGGAAACGAAGAAGAGATAGTCGCTTCCTCATCATCCATCGAACCAGATGCTCTTAAACTTACTCTCAACGACTCTGGTCAACGGCTTCTATCTCTCGACGTATTCCGTGGCCTCACCGTCGCGGTATGCTCCCTAAAAGAAACCTATTATTCAATTTTGGCCGAAGTATTATTCATATTTGGTGTGCCAGTTGTTCTTAGGATTTTTTTGAAACAGTTATAGCAATATGAGTTGTATTTAGTAGAAAAGCACTGTGATAAATTAGCAGCAGTTTGGGTAGGAAAAACAATTATTATTATTATAATCATCATCATCATTATCATCATCATGGGGAGGGCGTCGAATAATAATGGAATCGAAGACACGTGGAAAGTTTTAGCATTTGAAGTTTTGCATTTTTTGAGAATTTTGAATGAGCTTTCTGAATATGATTCTATATTTTACTGATTACGAATTTTAATAGTTTATTTTAATGCATTTGTTGGACTTTTTTGCCCTTTTTGGCTGATCCTAGTTTTTCTTTTTCGGCATATGTTATTGTTTAGTTGATTAAGGAGCCGAGGGTACAATAATGTGACATTTTTTCTTTATTATGTGATTATGATTTTACTATTACTTTTCCTTTCCACTCAATGCTCAATATTGCTTTTATAGTTGATGATTTTGGTTGATGATGCTGGAGGGGCTTTTCCATCTATCAATCATGCTCCATGGTTCGGCCTGACTATTGCCGATTTTGTGATGCCATTTTTTCTTTTTGGTGTTGGGGTCTCTATTAGCCTGGTCTTTAAGGTATGCAAAGTTCGCAAGCTTAGAACTGAATCTTATGGGGCAGTGTTGTTTAATGAAGTTATAGGTGTGCAATTGAGCACACCATAATTGACATTTTACTGTTTATTTAATTCTTCTCCTAAAGTCTTGTCTTATGATGTTGAAAGTATTATTGTGAAGTCCTCTAGCACATATGAACTTTAAATTTGTATGCAGTATTAGTTTTTATCTTGTTCTACTATCACTTTTTTTTTCATACTACTATTTTGATTAACTTTTGTTCTTTTGCATGGACTAACGAAAGCTTCTAGCTGTGTTTAATGCCCAGTTAACAGTAAAAACAAATATGCATTCTGCAGACAATGCACACAAGCATGCATATATCTTCATAATATAAAGAACCAACTGTGGAAGCATGTCAAAATAATTACATATGGTCATTATTTGTTTCACAATGCAGAAAACTTCGAGCAAACCTTTGGCTACAAAGAAAGTCATATTGAGGACCATCAAGCTCTTTCTGCTGGGCTTGTTTCTGCAAGGTTGCCACTTTTGCCTATTGTATTCTTGACAAGTCACTGTTTTATCACTTTCTTACAAGTCTAGACTGGAGTGATCCACAACTCATGTAATTTTGGGATATCTTGATGGGAGATTTTTAGCTTATTTTGTGATGGTTCTTATTTTATCTGGGATTTTACCTCAACTAAGTAACCTTTTGGTCGTTAAAGACTTAAAAGTAATTCCAAGCTCTCAGTTAATATTGTTATTTATGCATGTTTATGCTAGTTCAAACTTCAAACATCCAATTTTTTTGCCTTTTTGATAATTTTGAAGCAAAAGGTGATAAATGTGCATATTTTGTGTCTAATTAGTAGAGCTTGGTGCTGTAGATTTTGATCTTTTGGAATATGCTTATAGGTGGGTATTTTCACGGGCGTAACAATTTAACATATGGAGTAGATATGGTCACGGTACGATGGCTAGGTGTACTACAGGTAATACTTTTTAATTGTAAATTATCTTGATGTTCTCTTTTGTTTTATTTCTTAATTTTATTTAATCAATGATCTCCACCAAATTATTCATGTGAATTGTGCTATGTGCTTGATAAATGCTAAACTGGAGCTAAATATATTATTTATCACAAAGAAGACCTTATAGAACTAAATTTGGAATTAATGCAAAATTATTGTCTTTCCAATGTGGAGGGCAGCTATTTGAATCATTTTTCCAGTCACATGCTTGAATGTTTATTCAACAAATTAAGGCATGCAATGCTCCTTACTGTTTGTCTAGTGCATGCTCATTGACTTTTGCATTGCACTGGAGCACTGCACTCAATGATATATTTCATCAGCTGAATTGTTAAATATAAGTTGCTTTTGCCTCCATAAATTATTTCTTCTATTATTGTTGGCAAATTCATTATTGGAATATTATGTAATCTGCTGCATTTACTAAATGTATGAATATTGACTTTCATGGATTTATTAGGCTAATTTGTATCATTTTCGTGCTTTATTGTCTACAGAGGATATCAATTGGATATCTGCTAGCTTCAATATCAGAAATCTGGCTTGTTAAAAATGTCTTGGTTGACTCTCCAGCAGCATTTGTTAGGAAATACTTTGTTCAGTGGTTAGGAAACACCATGCTTATTGAAATCTTTGTAGAGATTTTCCCTCCTTTTGGTTTTGATTTATGTTGACGTATCTACTTTGATTTATAGAATTTTGAAAGCTATAATAACAACTTTTACCATTTCTATTTGTGCAGGATTGTTGCTACCCTACTATTATCATTTTACATGTGCTTGCTCTATGGCCTTTATGTTCCAAACTGGGAATTTCAACCTCCAAGCCTGAACCTGTCCACGAATGGATCCCATGCTCAAATTGTGAGTTAAATTATGTATTTATTCTGTGGCACTTACTGTCAAGGTTTTGTCAGTTTGCAGTTTAATGTTTACAATTGAGATTTTCAAGTTGAATATCAGTAAGTTGTTTGACGTGACTACTTGCATTTTTTATTGGTGAATATTGTTGTTAGGATTAAGATATATTTTATTAGTGGATGTGCTGATCTGTAGATGTTACTTTCAGTTGAAGTGCCCTATCTTTTACTGTGCTATCATATTGCCATGTACTCTTTTCCATAAATGCAAGAAAATAGTTTTGTTTAAACATGCCTTCTATAATATTCTTGTTTCAGGGGCTATAGAATTAAACACTAATTGAACTTAACTTTTATAGCAAATGTTATGAACATATCTGGTAAACATTTCATATATTATTGGAAGCCAAAGGCTGCTGAATTGTATTTCAATTTGCCTTTCTTTTATAGAGAAAAAGAAACAAATTACGTCATTGGAATATAAATGTATGATTTGAGAATTTACTACTAGATTTAATCTTGATAATAGGTAAATAAGATTATGAAGCAAACTTATTGAAACCATAGCTTTTGGGATAAGAAAATTAGTAATTTTGGATGTATTCTGTTGTAGTCTTGTGAATATATCTATCAGAAGCTAATAAACTCTGTTATCAAGCTTAAATTCTAGTTTGTACTTGTGCCTTTCCTTTTCCGCATGGAACTTACTGAGACTATGATGTTTTTTCAATAGGTACAGTGTGGAGTCAAGGGGAGTCTTGAACCTCCATGCAATGCAGTTGGCTATATCGATCGGTATTTTCTGGGTGAAGAACATCTATATCGGCATCCTGTGTACAGAAGAACAAAGGTTATTCCATTATTGCTCTTTTGTGTTGTACTTCTGCTGCTGACTTTTGGAACACCCTGTTTTAAAGTCTAAATAGGTCAATTACCCTTTTTCATTCACAGGAATGCAGTGTTAATTCTCCTGACTATGGGCCTCTGCCACCAGATTCACCTGAATGGTGTCTTGCTCCGTTTGATCCTGAGGGCATCTTAAGGTTAGATGATCACCTTCTTCTTTGATCTTATATTTAATTTTTCACAATTGCTGTTAATTATGATCATCAATGATGTAAAGACTACTCCTTATGTAATTTATTCTCAACGTTACACACAACTGAAGATCTTTAATATGCCCTTCTTATTACTCGGTAATATAATTGCAATTCTTGCTTTTTCCCTTGAGGAATTTCTGCAGTTCATTAATGGCTGTCCTCACTTGTTTTGCTGGATTGCATTTTGGACATATACTTCTGCATTGTAAGGTATCATTCTTCTTATTGTTATGTAGGATGTCTGCATCTATCGGCTAATCTAATCATGAACCTTGCTCGCCACAAAAAGGGATTATGCTAATGATATTGTGTGCTATATTCTGAATGAGCTTTAAAAATATTTTCTGCAGGGGCAGATGCATAGAGTGCTTGTGTGGTCTATGTCTTCCTTTACGTTACTAATTTCAGGATTGGGTTTGGAAGTGCTAGGCAAGTTGTCTCACATAACTAGCTGGTTCAATATATGATTTTCTCTCATATGAAAATACAGTCAGCATATGATTTTCTTGAAGTTTCCAGTTTGTTTTGTCCAATTGCTGACTGGTAGTGTAACAGGCATTCCTTTCTCCAAACCACTGTACACGTTGAGCTATATGTGCATCACTGCAGGAGCATCTACCTTGATCTTAACCATTATCTTTTACATAGTAAGTTCATCTTTTAGTGATTTGCTTGTCATCCTAATGTTTAGTGCTACAAAATCCCATTTCATGTTTGTAAAAGATATATTTTACCTGATTCATCCTGAAGGCTATTGTTCTTATCAAATTATAAAACATTTCAATCCAATCATTATTGAAGGAAGCCATCACAATTGCTTTCTAAAATGCTATTCGCAAGACTGAAGGCAATCTTGAAGGAAACACAGATCCATCCATCTTGGATTTCTTTCGGTCAGAATTTAAAATTTGAAATAGCTTAGACAGTTTAGAAAGTCTGAGTATAAATGACATCATAGCAGGTTCTCAAATTGATTTTATTGGAAAACTTAATTGATGTGAGAATAGGCAATGCCTGGTTATAAAAGGAAAATTCTTTGACTAGTAGAAGGCTATTATGAGCCAAATTTCCTTCTTCAGTAAATCAATATTTTGGCTTAGTCACTATACATCTTTGGAACCTGCAAAAGTTTTTACTTACTGAAACCTATTAATGTGACCTAGAGATTGATTTTCTCAGATCCCCTTTCTATTCCTCTTGGAAGTTCATGAAGGTATATAGCCAAAGCAATTCTAGGCCTTTTTTCTTTGTTTGGTTTTGTGGGCTTTTCAGTGCTATATAAGGTTTGTTGTAAGTGCAAAAGATATCTTAGTACAGTTGAACTATGTTTTATGCTAATAACGTGAATGATTGCATTGCTGGCCTAAGGCCTTCTGTAAACGAGATTATATTTCTGAAGTAATAAGGAATGCAACTAAGGGCAGTTGTTTGACTGTATTTGTTGCAGGTAGATGTCAAACATTTTGGAAAACCTGTGGTGTTACTTCAGTGGATGGGAATGAATGCTCTCATAATATATGCTTTGGCTGCTTGCGATATTTTTCCAGCAGCTGTTCAAGGTTTCTATTGGGGTTCACCAGAAAATAACTTGGTATCTCTCTGTTTTCTCTTCTGGGTTCCTAGTTTCATATCCTTGCTCTCTTTGCAATAATTTACATAAGGATAGGTAGAAAACTGCAAGCTTGACAGAGCTTTTACTTAAGAATGCACTACTGAAGATCTGCATTATAATTATCATCTCTTGACTTCTTTTAGGAAGTCATGGTGTAACTTGAAAACACTGCTTGCACATTGCATGCAATTTCTACTGAACATCTGCAAGCTAATGTTCTTTTTCTTTCATGTGAAAGTTGTCATCAAGCTTGACGCTGAAAATATGTATAAGTTACTGGATGAAAACACTGCTTGGACATTGCATGCTATTTCTAAAGTTGATATTTCGAGTGTAAGACATAATCAGTGCAATGGTTTGCTTTGTCGATTTATCTGTTTGATAGACTTATAAGTGTTATCATGAAATGTAGGTTGATGGCATGGAATCATTGTTACAGGCCATGCTTCATTCAAGCAAGTGGGGTACCCTCGCATTTGTATTGCTCGAGATCTTATTTTGGTGCCTTGTTGGCGGTTTTTTGCACATGAAAGGCATATATGTAAAACTCTAGGAAAAAAAAAATGAAATATAGAGTCAAAACGTCTGATATGTTTGTTACCCATGTATATATTTTGCTACACTTGTGCTAGGATACATTACTCTTGAACATCAACTGCACTTTTAAAAATTTCGAGCATAATTTTTTGTTTTGGCACTGTAAAAATTTATAGCAGCCTTTCCCTGATCTGATCAGGTGACGGAACTCTGACCTTCGATTGGATGTTTTTCTAATCTGTAAAATAAACAAAGGATAGGACGAGCACGAACATGGCGGGAACTACCCACAATTGAAAGTTGGTCTCCAACCTTATGGGATTTTACATAAAATTTCTCTTGAAAATGTCTAGCTATATGCTGCCAAGACTGAAGGTGCTTGTGCTGGGCTGTTGGATTGTAGGATTGGAACATGATTATGTAGGAAGCCATTTCATCGCAAGCTTAAAAGGTGTTTCGAGGTAGAGACAACAAAAATCTTTCAATAATAGCTCATTCTTATTTCTTTTCAATAGGAAAAAATGGGTGGGAATCATAAAGCAAAAGCTTTATGCTTGCGGGCTGCGGCTTCTTACTATTCATGTTAGGCGACAAAAGTGTTAGTCCAAAAAGCAAGGAAGTTCACATGGCTTAAGCTGAGGAACATTATTTCGTCTGATATTCACTGTAATAGCATTAACAAAGATTTACCAAAGGTTGATTTGCCGTACTAGAATGACTGACTTCGGACCAATCGTTGAATTTTTGGGATCCCTTGATATTACCTTTGTCAATCATTGGATGATATGCAGCACTGGATTTTTCCTTTCAACATGCCTAGCAAATAATCATTAAATATTTTCAATGAATGATGATTGGTTCAAGTGATTAAAGGTTTTTCTACTATGGTATATTTATTTTCTTCCACTCAAAGACACTAATAACTTCTTTGTTGGTAAAAGAGATTTTCTCTCTTTCGGCAAAAAAAATGTTTGCTTGAAGCATTTCTTTTTCCCAGCCTCAGATTCCATCACCATCATCAGGGGTAAGCTCTCAAAAAGACAGATGCGCTCTTTAGTCATCTTTTCTTTTTACTATACTCTATAAAAAACCAGATGCTTGCCCTATTTCCATGCATCTTCCAGCTGCCTTTCTTTCCTCCCCAAAAACTCGTTCCCATCATTGAGAAAGGAAAAGCATAAAATGGCAACTGAGAAAGCCAATGCTGATCAGACCTTGGACACCCAGACTTACAGCACTGAAGAGAATTCCACAGAGCGATCAGCATCTAGCCATGAATCAGCTAAGTTCCAATTCAGTAAAGCACTTGCACATAGAGCAGTTTATGGCTCAAGCAGCAGCCGCGGCACAGGAAGCAGAAAGGTCAGAAGCAATGATGCTAGATCATTACCAAGCAGGCTAAGCAAGGTTTCATTGGCTGATGATGATTCTGAGAACTAGCTAGGTTAACAGAATGTTTTATGTTCCTTATTAGATCATGTACTCCAGCTCTAAGTTAGATGCAGAAGTTTCATTCTGTCCCATGAAAATGCTGATAAACTTGTGACATTTTGATTGTTTGTTTTATGAAGCTAGAAGTAGGGTGCTGCAATATCTCAAAACCCAATTCCTTGGTAAAAGCTAATGCCTTAATAGTTAATTCTAGATCCTGAATCTGCAGCTAAATTAATGACAGAACTTGTAGATCCATACTCTCCGTGTCTTTATCAGCAGAAGCTTATTAATTCTAAACTAAAGCTAATTGATTCATGGTGTCATTTCCTCTTTTCGGCATTGCGAAAAAGATTGGTATATGAAAAAGTTGAAACTTGCAGTAACAAAAACATCCTTATTAATATTACAAAGTAGCTACAAATTTCTGCAGAAAGAGGAAGGAAAAAGTGGAAAAATTAAGGCTTGACAGTCCCAAGAACATCATGTTTAAATCACCCAAAAGAACTATGGCAATCTAGTCCACATCAAAACTTCAACCAAACTTTAAGAGGGCAGCGGCGCCAAATATTGCATGGGGATTTCAAGCCAGCGTTACAGTCTAATTAGTTATAATAATCTTATAGAACACAGATACTTTTTTGAATTCTGAATTTAAGTAAATTTCTGTGTAACACAGGACATATTAAAGAGGACAGGTAACAGTGGGTAAAAGATGGAGAGAAAGCAGGATCAGGCTATCGTTGATTTATTAAGTAATGAAAATTTATGGGCCGAAGACATGTGACATATTAAAGAGGGCTGGCAACACTGGGGAGAAGGTGGGAGTAATACGTCCAGTTCAAGCCTTTTGTTTTCCCGTGGGTCCGAAATAGAACGTTTCTCAACCCATAGGACAATCTTCATCGGCTACAGGCAAACCATTGAACCCAAGTTATCCAACCCCACATTCTTGATTGGGCTCCTTCTAATGTCTCGTCTCGTCTTTTTTTTTTTTTTGGTTATAAGAAGATAATACAAAAATGCCTCGTATTAGTTCATAGAACTTCTATGTTGAAAAGAAAAGTTTGAGCAAATAGTAGTAATTGGCTAATTGTATCATAGAAAAATAAAAAATAGCGATAATATATAATATGAGGTGGGATTAAAGGTTTTATGAATTAGGAGGTAAAAATGGAGAACAAGATAGTTGGCCGTCGATAACTTGCAAATTAATATTGTTGAAATAATAGATAAAGAATAGAAAAGTTTGAAATTAAAAGAGGGGTTTTTATTTAGAATTTATATTTGTTGCATTGTTAATATATATATTATACTATCAGTGAATTAGATGATTTTATCTCATTAATGAGGTGGATCAAATTATTTCACTTCATTATTAAGTTTTTAAAAGAATATTAGTATTTTATATATTTATTTTAAAAGTTAATATTTACTCATTAATAAAGTGGTATCATCTAATTCACTAATAATATATAGTGATTTGTACACTAACAATGTATTAAATATAAATTCTTTTATTTATCTTGTGTTAATGTTTTGGAATGTGTTTAGTCCTCATCCATGTATACATATAAACTTGCATGTGGATGGCATTATTCAAAAGTTTTTAGGGGCATTTGGCTTGAAGAAAAGTAAGATTTTTGTCAAAATTTTATTTTTTGTAGTTTGATTCCTCAATTTAGTTCACATAATGTGATTTATGATATTTTTTAATATTTCCAACAATATTAAAAAGGAAAAAAAATAAGGTGAACAAAAAAACTTTCATCTTTCAAAGGTTTGTTTTTTAAATTCTGAAAGGACAGTGAAAATTTTACCCTATTTGTTCTTACTTAATTGCACTTTCAGACTATATTATCCTTTTTAATCTCCTAAAATTACAAGGTAAATGTAATTTTTATTATTTATAATTTCAACAAGTATTGCATTTTTAAGATAAAAATGTAGTGAATGTTTAAAATATATTTTTGAAATTCTAAAATTTTAACAAAAATCTCATTTTTATAATAAAAAATGTAGTGAATGTTAAAATTAGATTTTCAAAATTCTATAATTTTAATAAAGATCTCATTTTTAAGATAAAGATGTAGATTTTAGAATTTTAACAAAGACCACATTATTAAGATAAAAAATATAATAGATATTGAAACTATTTTTCAAAATTCTATAATTTTAACAAAGATTGCGTTTTTAAGATAAAATATAGTGGATTTTAAAAATATATTTTTGAAAATTTGAAATTTAAAAAAAAAAAATCAATTTGTTAAAAAAACAATGCTGTGAATGTTGAAACTATATTTTAAAAATTCTGTAATTTCAACAAAGATTTTTTTATGATAAAAAACATAGTAGATGTTGAAAATAAATTTTCAAAATTCTAAAATTTTAACAAAAACTATATTTTTAAGATAAAAAACTTGGTGTATGTTAAAACTATATTTTCATAATTATATAGTTCCAACAAGTATTGTGCTTTTAAAATAAAAAAAATGTAGTAAATATTGAAATTATATTTTCATAATTCTATAGTTTCAACAAAGATAACATTTTAAGATAAACAAATGTAATCCTTATTTCTAATTATAATACTATTACATATAAAATTTGAAATACATTTATTTAATATTATTACATATAAAATTAGTTTTGGGACACTTTAGAAAAAGGGTTTACCACCCTTACAAATGCCCATTTCGACCTTATCACGAAGGTCAATCCACGTATTTCTCTATGTAGCAACAATCAATGTTAGCATAGTAATTAGGATTGTAAAATTATCTTTGTTGAACATATAAAAAAATTATTTTTCAAAATTTTTTAATTTCAACAAAGACAACATATTATTCACATGTAACATGTTATGAATGTTACGTATTATTCACATGTTATTAAGTTGTCGTGTAATATTCATATGTCATCATGGGCAATATAGTAAGACATTTTATTGGGTAATCTTACATTTTTCTAATCCAAACAAAAAAACCTTACATTTCCTTGGTCAACAAAACTAAAAAATCACATATTCCCTTTTAATATCACTTTTTCTTCAAAATCACTTTCTCATCCAAAATTTAAAAATCCTTGAACCAAATGTACTATAAGACAAAAGAGCCTTTGATTAATATGCTTGGTATCGTAGACAAGTTTTGGTGTGTTTTAGTGTTGCCATAACTATCCCATTACAGAACAACAAATAAGACCTTGTGCATAAGATGGTTATCCTGAAGCAGTGGGTGGGCAACATGAACTATAAAGCTAAACAGATATGCGATCACCTTGGAGCTTAAAAGCCTGGTGGGACATTCACGTGTGAGCTTTGTGTGAACATGTTTGAATGGGTTGGTAGAGCAATGAGGCTTATTCTAGCATTATTGGGATTAATTAAAAGATCATCGTGCATTAAGTTGGATTGAGTACCGCTTGGATTGGTTTAGGAAAAAAAGTGTTACCATTTCAAACATTTGAATGTTTTTGGTTACAAACTTCTAAATGTTTCTATGCTCTTTGTAGGGAATGTTTGGCATCAACTTTCCACCATCATTTTGGATAATAGGTAGATAAGGACTTGTTAGTCTAAAGTGAGCAATTCTTAATCACACTTGGTGTTTAGGTAAGTAGTTATCATAAGGTTAAAAGCATGGCATGGTGTCTCTTTGGGACACGGTAAACTAGGGGATGGTCGAGGCCAACGGGCTTTGTATCATGCTTATGTGCTGAACCATGGGGATGGGTATTAGCATTCATTATGCCCCTTGGTTTCCCCACTATGAGTCGACTAATGAGTAGCCAAAGATCATTGGTTAGTGCTTGTATAAAAAGGGTACCAATAAGGCTAAGAGAAAAATAGGCTAATAGGTAAACAAGCTATTAGACCCTTACTGGTTACTCGATAGCATGTGTGGAAGTGTGCTAGCAGCACACTTGAACACTTAATGAGATGTGATAATGATGCTAGGTGTCCATCATGTGTGTAACCAGTCTAATGTGAGGCTAAGTGATGTATTGAGCATGGAATTAAATAGTAGCATAATAGTGGAATAGTGGTCGTTATTTTGTGGTAGCGCTTTCGGCCGTTACCACTATTTAAAAAAAAATGATTATGAATTTGAAACTCACTCAAAACGGTGCATTGCGTCTACAACAGAACACCATAATGGGCAATAGTGAAAATAATGGTCCGCTATTGGCATTATTCCCATTTTTCGTCCATATTTCTTATTTTTAAAAGAAAAAAATCAATTAAATCAACTCAATTCACCCAAATTCATCCTCAACCAAGAACAAGTGTTGAAAGACAATCAATTTAAAGGTAAGAGTAAGTTAAAATTACCTTTTTTTAAAAAAAATTTGCTAGCTTGTTGCAAATTGCTGTCGAAAAAAAATCTCTGATGACCGATTTGTAATTGGGAGACCAAAAGGCTATGGGCTGCAGGTTGTGAGTTGAATGTGTAGTGAAATTGGTGGTGAAGGAATAAGGTAGAGATCGGAGAGTCAATCAAGAGAGGTAGAGAGGGGAGGATTTTACTGATTTATTAATTTTTGAGTTTAGGTCTTTGTGAGAAAGACAAGAATAAAAAGAGTGAAGAAGAAAGGCTAGATCTTGGAGGAATGGAAGTTGGAGTGTGTGAGCACAGGACACTAAATTGAAGGCTAAGGTAGAAGGGTTGGGGTGGGTGAGTGGGTGAAAGCCAAAAGGAAATGAAGACTTCACATAAAGAAAAAAGGAATAGGAAATTTGGAGGGATGTGGAGTGAGTGGGTTTGATAAATTGGTGGGCTAATTGGAAGGGTACGTTTGGAGGGGTTGAATAGGTGAAGGGAAATATAAATTTTTGTAACTTTGTTATAATATTGAATATGATTTTCTCTCTAGCAAAAATTTGCTACAAAATAAAATATAAATTCATTGTTCTAATTTTTAAAAAATTATGAATAATTTTTTTAAAAAATAAAATATAAAGTGTCATAAATTATTTTAAAAATTATAAAATAAGAGTTTTTATGATTATTATTATTATAATTATTACATTTTATAATGAATTGTGCAAAATTAAAAAAAAAATTCACAATCGCGATTACTGCAATATTTTCCGTTATTTCTATAATCACGACAAACACAACGCAATCGAAAATATGACCGTAATTTAAATATATTGTTTTAAGCCTAGTGTTGCTCTTGTGGTTGCAAGCCGAGTTGTGCTTCAAAGTTCCAGGCATAAGAGTTGAGGAGTTTGTGTGCGGGTATGGTGTTGGATTCTCATCATGTTAGAAAGAGACATCCTAATGAGGATTGGGGCTTCACTACCATATGAGTTTTTGAAGGGTGAGTGCTCTGGATCCTGGTGCTTCGATATCATTACCTGGTTGCTCGAGGATGCCGGTTAATGATAGCAGTTGATGTCCTCCCTCTATGTGTTTTGGAATGTTGCGAGTGACCCTAAAAGGTCGAGTCAAAATAAGCTATAATGCGGACGCTAATGTATATACGGGTTGTCCATGTAGAAAAATGGACTTACGAAAGACTGATTAACAGTAGTCTAGGTGCAGCACAATTTTTTGGCATAAGGAACGCCCAATTCATTACACTTGGTTTGGTTTATGTACTGATGTAGTGACATAAATATTAAATTACGTGATTTGTGGAATTAAAGTTTTTGGATAAATGTCAAAGGACCATGAACCCACTTACAGCCAGAGAGCAGCCATTGCCAACGAATGTGATAGCCCACCAATTCTCTTACTATATATATATATATATATATATATATATATATTATATCTGCATAATTCTTTTCTTTTCTTTTTTAAATGGAAAAAATAATTCATGATAAACAAGAAAAATACAGTAGGCAATGCAGGGTCAGCTTAGTTGGCATTAATATATAATATAGGATTCTGATTCATAATATCGAGAATTAAATCTTGGGATATCATCTCAAGCTGAAAATTCTTGATTTGAGGGCTAAGAAATGTTGGTTTCCACCAAGAAAGAAAGCAAAGCCAATGGTGAACTTGATTGACCTTTGCCATAAGCGCTAGCTCAATCCATAGCCATTTACATCAAACTTGGTGCTGCATCATACTATACTGCACAACTCAGGCTTTAGTCCCTTCATATAAGAACTAGGGGAGCTTGGTGGGCCATCTCCAAGGATTCTGAAATCTTTGGATATTGTCATCTAACAGTATTCATCATGTGTCTTATCCAACAAGTAGGGTTTATAGCACCTTTCTAACTTAAACCAATTTAATCTCCCTTCCTCTTGTTTAAACTATGGGAAGTGATATTAGGTAGCAGTGTCTAGACTGTAAGTAGAGATGGTATATTAGTCTCTAGCTTTGTTCTTCACGGCCATTAATGGCGTGATTACCGTTGAAATTTTATGAAAGGGATGACAGATTTCTAACCACATGCTTCAAGAAGGATATAATTATAAAGCTTAACTACCATTAGGTGAAGCGACCATGAGTTACAAGAAACCGACATGATCATGGTCAATTTTAGAGATTAGGTAAGGCAGCGACCGATTAAGTTTTGATCCTCAATTGATGCCAGGTCTTATGTCTTCCTATTACAGGTTGTTCATTTCAAGTCAGTTTTGACCAAAAAAAAGAAAAAGAAAGAATTTCTATCAAGGCAAAAATTAAAAAACAATTAAATGATCATAATAGTATGCCTATTGATGATATTTTGAATGGAGGTGAGTTGGACGATGAGTTGGAAGGTGAATTGGATTTAATCCGCATATATATTAAGGAAAGTAAGGTCAAGATGCGTCAGAGATTGATCTCTAGGGTGAGCTCTGACATTCAAGTAAGGTAAGAGTGTTAGGGTTAAAAGAGAAAGAAGAAGAATTGTAGATAAGGCTTAAGTCTGGAGGAATGTATTTTTAGATTTACTTTTACCTTATGTATGAGATATGAGATGGTGATATGATTTGAGAAGATGATAATTGATGACAAATTTATGTAAAATACGAGAAAAGTTTATATAAATAAGTATAGATTGTATTTAATAATTTTAAATAAATTAAAAATAAGTTAAATTATTATGAGAAGATGTGTTGATAAGACGTTAATTTAAATGATTGAAGGAGTAAATTATTATGAGATGATGTGCTGATAAGACGTTAATTTAGATGATTGGGCGAGTTGTTTCTATGGGCAAAAAAGTCCTATTAGACCAAAAAGTCATGTATTATAATGAGGAGTCCGAACATCCTTCCTCTTTTGCAATGATGTGATAATAGGACGTATGCTGACTTAACAAGTGTAGAAATCGAGCTTATCGACATGATGATTAGGCGTAACAAGGTCATATGTTGGTTCGGCAAGATTAAAACTGGGCACCATTTTTAATCCTAGGTAATTCTTAGCCATTATGCTAGGCTACTTGATTTTGCTAGCTTAACCACAACCATTACTCTTTTATATGTGTTCCGGGTTATGTCGTATTAGAGGAAATAAAATCTAGATGTCGAGATGGTACATCCACTGGGCCGGCTTCCCGATTAAACCTTTTTTTTAGGTTATTAAATTTTAAACACCGATCTTTCAAATTTAAAGTTTAACACTTTATTAATATGTTATTAAACTGACTAAATTTTATTTTTTGCCTGCAAGGATTAATCGACATGAACAAGAAGTAACAAAAGTAAACCTCAAGTGGGCAAATCTAGTTAGTTCATTAGCTCGATGCATGCCCTTCAGCTTCTCTCTGCCTAAAGGAAAAAAAAACTAAATTAATGTTTTAGCCAGTGACTTCTGGTTGATGGCCATCTGATTTCAGGATTTCACACACTAAAAATTTACTTTTACCATCCGAACTGAGTGGCTGAGCAGTCTATTCATCTGTGGAAGTAACATGCACTTGTCCAATACAGCTCTGAGGTTTTAACTTATATACATGTTTTAGGTGGCCAAAATGACGATGAAGTCGCTGGTCTCAATTTTCATTGAGAAGGGTAATAAAACAGAAAGATGGCTCCTGCAATATTTCATGAAATAGAGATGGTAAGAAGGATGAATAACCACCAATGGACGCTTTAGGAAATATTTGCCTAAATGGATGCTCTATGATGTCACAATGGTTAGTCAAAAGTGAATAAAAAGAAAATAAGGAACTAGGCAATTTGAAGACTTAAATTTGACTGGTAAGAACATCAGGAATAAAAGTGGTGCTTGCAAACTCCAAGAATTCTATTTTTTCTTTTTTTTTTGGGCCATTCTTTTAGGCGCCCACTAATGTGAACTACATTTGCACCTTCCATCAAGCTCGAATTGAAAAGGAAAAAAGTCACAATAAAAGTCCCCCACATATGAATCTTTGGAACAGATGACGCATTTTTAGTTTTTGAAAGCCCTTTCAAAAGCAGAATAAAAACTAAAGAAGAGACAAGAAACTAGAAAAAACTCGAAGTGGGCCATTACGTGTACTTCGATGTCTCGAATCCTACAAAATATTTACAGTGAAAAGCCATGAACTCCCCCCCCCCCCCCCCCTTTTTTTTTTTTTTGCTTAAAAGAAGGGATTAAAACCTTAAAGCATTTCTTTTTTTTGGTATATAATTTCGCTCCTAATGAAAATAAGAACCCCCACACTACATAGCAAACTGAAGATCGTCCTCTATAAGAAATAAGCTAGAGCTCAGCAGCTCATCTGTGCTCTAGAGAACCACTGGGGTACTGCCAGCAAAGCTAGCTATATTAATCCTCCTAAATATCTTCAAATGAGGCTCTTAGCTAGGTTTACATGAAATTGAAGTGAACAATGAGCTCAGAGGATGATCCTAATTATAACCTTGTGAGGCCGATTAGCCACTCAATGATATTTTCCATTGAATTACTTGAATTTAAACACGGAAGATGAAGGGCACCATTAACCGTGGTGGGGACTGGGGACAGAGCTAGCCTGTTGAGGCGTTTCAGCTGTATTTTCCGGAATGATGTAAAATTGGTTTGTACGAAGCATGGTGGGAGAGGAAGCAAACTAAGGAGCACACATGAGGGCCGGAACAAGCCATACTGTCTCACTAAAAGAAATGTGGGAGCATATAGCCTAAAAGCGTCGAGAGGATGCCGTACAGGCCATACAATTCTAACTTTTAATCAAAGCTTCAAACTAGGATGCGGCTACACAGCATATAGGATTCTTTGTACGATTCAGCTGGCATGCCAAACATTGTCTGCGGTTTTTCCTTATCGGCTGTTCGAGTGGATAAACATCGTGGAAAAGTTCTTGTTACCATCATATGTTAGGTCAAGACATCTAAGAATTAATATTCCTAATTGCTCTGCCTGCGATTCCATGGCCTTGAAATTATAGATACAGATTCATGGACTTGCGACTGTTGGCTAGGAGCAAATCCAGTTGAAAGGGGTCAGGAAAAGTTAGGGGAATTAGATTCAGCAAGGATATTGCTGAAGATATATTCAAATAACCCTTCAAACGGGTTTTTTTTTTTTTTTTTCTTTTTAGTGAAGTAACTGAATAAAAAGGGGAATGCATGTCAGTTAAATCTGGATTATGGAAGACACTGTGATCATAAAAAACCCTCGTTGAGGGGTGAAGGGTGCGAGTATGTGCATGCGCACGCTAGTGGCAGACAACATTTTTCATCGACGAGCCAGCAATGTTTTGAAACGTGTCGCCGTACACCGACTGTCATTATCCAAGTACAACAAATGATTTATGTCTTTTCAGAGTCCAATTGGGAAAATAAAAGCTCGTATGTCATGGTTTGTTTAAACCTGACCAAAATCCCATATGACCCCTCCCCCCCCGCCAAAAAAAAATAACAAAATAACAAAAAGAAAAAAGCCCCCTACACCCGAGTAGCTGGACATGTCAATTGGAAAATGAAAATACTCAAACTGAATTGTTTTTAAACAAAATAATTTTCCTTGTAATGACGTTTTGGTTCATTGACAGAAACCCTTCTAAATGTCACCACAATTAACCCAAAAAAATGGCAAAGTGAGATGGATATTAAAGGTTACATCAATGTGAAATTTTGCACTATGGTATGATTTTGTCACTCAATCCTCTTTTCTGAGTATTCACATATAGCTTATGACTTATGAGCCTTCTTTAACTAATTGGTAGCTTGGTTGATAGAAATTCTTTTGTAGGATTCTTTGAGTCTCGTAGTTTAAGCCTTTAAGGAGCTTGATTTGAAACCTGCCCTCTGCCTATGCTAAATAAAAAGAACCGAGGTTAGGATTGCAAAAGACAAAATGTACGAGATTAGTAATATATCAGGTGAATAATTCCCAGGGTCTTCTCCCTCGAAAGTTATTATGGCATCGAAGTCAATACCTACTAAGTTTTACTACAAAAATAGTGGGTTTAGGATGTAGAAACAATTTTTTTTTTTTTTGGAAAAAGGGAAATCTAGAGGATGATTTTCACCTCAAAATATCTATCTTTCTCCAAGATTTGGTTGCTTTGTCCTAGCTTATATATAACTCGTCGTTTCTGGGTTGTTTGAATCGGAAAGACCTTCCATTGGGAAGAAGCGGAGGTGAAGATTTCGTGCATTGATGTTACGGGGGTCTAACCTATATGCGGAGGGCTAGCTAGCTTCAGCTTTATACATCACAGAGATATATTAAGCTAAAGATTATGAAAGAAGCCAACCTAATTGTTTGACAGCTATGAGAATTGTTTCATGTATATCTCAAACCTAGCTAGTCCGCTGATTGCTTTATGAAACCTGGACATTTCATCGGAGCTTCCCTATTCATTCCTCCAATCCTAGTCAATATACGCTAACACGAGCTACTTGGTCCACACGAAGGACTAATTTTCCTCATAATTAGCCTGCAGTCCCCGTTACGTTGGGATTAAATATTTTTTATTTTAGAATATAAATTATTTAATTTTTTATTTTTAATAAAATTTATAATTATCTAATTAGTTTTGATTATTTATAATAAAATGTCATATGTCAAATTTTATAAAACAATGATAAGGTAATTTTAATAATTTAATATGTGGTTAATTTTATATATTAAATTTTAATACATAATTTAATAAAAGGTATTATAGTAATTTTGAAAAAAAAAATCACATGTCAACTTCCTATTTGAAGCATTCATAATGGTGTTTACGTAATTATGGTATAAGGGGTATTATATTAATTTTGGTCAAATATGGTAGGAGAGTTATTTTTGTAAGTATTGTATGAAGGGTATTGTAGTAATTTTGATTAATTATAGTAGAAAGAGTATTTTTATAATTATGGTAGGAAAGTATTATAATAATTTTGATTAATTATGAAAAAGAGTGGTATTTTCATAATTATGGTAAAAAGGCATTATAATAATTTAGATACATGACAAAATCATATGAAATAAACAAATGGGTATTATAATAATTTCTATGAGAATTATTTTAATATATGTTATTTAACATTTAATAAGTAATTTAATAAGGGTGTTATAGTAAATTTCAAACAAAATTCCACATGTCAAATGTCAAATTTTAGCCAATTATATTAGGATGGGTATTTTTGTAATTATTGTAAGAGAGTATTATAGTAATTTAACTAATTATAAGGAAAGAAATATTTCTTAATTATGGTAAAAAAGAATTATAGTAAATTTAAGCATGTGTTGACATTATATCACATAAACAAATAGTTATTATAGTTAGGGCTGAGCAAACGGTCGATTAATTTGGTCATAAAAACCAAATAACCTACTTAATTGACTTAATCTATTATAAAAACCGAACTGACTGATGTATATAAGGAAAATCAAAAAAATAAACCAAATTAAGGTGATCAGTTTCGGTTAGTTTTCTTGGGTTAATCGGTTCTAATTTTTGTTTCCTACATTAAACTTTAAATGTAATTCATGTAATGATAGTTAAGTATTCAAATACTCAATACATAATCTAATAAATTCAAACATTGTTAATAATACTCAAATAAAAATACAAATACAACATAACATAAACACAAACTTAAACAACACTAACAGTCCATAATTTATCTAACACTAGCTGTCCATAACACTCCGTGAACACAAACTTGAACACAAACTTAATTTATCTAATACTAGTAGTCCATAACAATCTATAATATTCTAGAAACACAAACTAATAGTCCAAAAACCATGATAATAGTCCATAACATGCCACTGCCAATCATTGAGCAAGCTTGAAAAAAAAAAAAACCAAAGCATAAAATAAGAATAAAGCAAAATGAACTGTTTAACAACAATACTCAGCCAATTATATTCAAGAATATCCACTACCAATGAGATTGCTCAACATTAATTATAAGGTAGTGAGCTTTCTGAACAACAATATTTAGCAAAAACACAAATGAAAAATAACAAAAAGTTTATTCATGTTACCTCAATTTATCAATACACTTTACTAATCAATTATAGGATCCAATACAATCTTGGATAAATCTAAACATACATAAAAAAAAGTTAACTATAAAGATTCAAAGAAATAAGAATTAAAAAAATAATGGTAAAAATAAAATAATTAGCCAAATCAATCTTATCAAGTTGTTCCACTTCATCCTCTACGACATTTGGATCAAAAATTAAAGATCCACATAACCAATCTTTAGCACAAATAAGAGCTTGCACAAGTTTAAGAGTTAAAGAACTCCTATATGCATCAAGCACATGACCACTAGTGTTAAAAGCGAATTCAGAAGCAACCGTAGATATGAGAACCACTAACACATCATGAGCTAGATGGGAAAGGATAAAAAACCTATGACGATTGAGTTTCCATGAAAGAAGAACATCAAAGTCTACCCCTTCCTTAATAGCATCGGGTTTCTCATTCAAATACTTTTCTAACTCTAATTTATTCTCTTCTCTACCTTATTACTTCTTAAATCTCATAAACTTAGCCATAACAACTTGTGAGTCACATAAATTCCCAGTTCCAAGTTTATAGGTGGATTCTATAACTTGACTCGTATGGTTACTTTCACCAACTTGTTTAGATTGAGGTTGTAACATGTTTTTGTATTCATCAAATAACTCACCAATTACTTCTTTCACTTTCTTTATCATTACTAAAGTTTGATCATACAAATACATTTTCATAAAATAAAACTTCACAAAAGCAAGTTTTTTTCTAGGATCAAGAATGTAAGTAATATAAAGTAACATATTCATTTTCTCCACATTAACTCTATACTTGTTGTACTTATCTTTCATTTTTTAGCTATTGCACTTAACTCAACATCAACATCAATTGCCAATCTTGTAAAATACCATAAACACCACAAATATCTTCGAGAAAATTATTAGCGGTGACATATAAAGAACCTAAAACTCTAACTATGAGGTTGTAAAATTTTTGTAAAAAAAAGCATAATCTTCTAACACATGCCCAAGCATTTTAATCAGGCACCCTATATTCCAACACAAGCTCACTTCTATAGTAAAGATTAACATCATCAAAAGCCTCAAAAGCCCTTTCAAACTTTTGAGCTTCTTTCAACATCAAGTAAATGAAATTTCACCTAGCTTAAACATCTAAGCACAATAAGCTCTTACTTTGAATATGTTCATTAGCAACACACACTTTAAACTTGGCCAACCTAGAAGATGATTGTCTTACATATCTAATAGCCTCTCTAACAAAAGCAACTAAATCACTCATTTTCTTTAACCTATCACTCACAATAAGGTTAACAATATGAGCAATGCATCTTAAATGAAGATATTTGCCTCTTACAATACTAGTTATTACATTGTTAAATTTTTTTTCTCAAGTATGAGATTGTAAAATCATTAGAACTAGCATTATCAACTGTAATAGAAAAAACTTTATCAATCTCTCAATCACATAAGCATTTTTCAATTACCCTACCAATAGCCTCACCTTTATGACTAACAATGGGATAACAGTTTAATATCCTTTTGTTAAGTTTCCAATCATTGTCAATAAAGTAAGCAATGATATATATAATTGACTCTCTGCAATAAGGTCCATGTGTCATGGTAAGAGATACTCTTGTAGAAGACAATTTCAAGAATTGCCTTAAAGAAGCTTTTTTATCCAATAAATTTGATAACAATCCCTAGCAATAGTCCATCATGATAGTACATGAAATCTAGGACATGCAATAGCCATACAATGCCTAAATCTTTTCACTTTCATAAATCTAAAGGTAACTTATCTATAATTATCATTTAAGCCACATCTCTCTTAATAACATCTTGATGAAACTTTCAAGTACCTAAAGACCCATCTTTTTTTGAGTTAAAAACTAATTCTAGTTGGGAAAGATCACCATTACCACAAAAAAATTTCATACAATAACCTATATGATTCTTTAATATAGATGTTTCATTTTTTTAAGGTGAGCATAAAATTTTCTATCTCAATAATTGCATCTAGCTTTGAGTTCACCTTTGTCATTAGTAAATTTGATGAAGTGGTCCTATACCTCTGACCATTGTTTGGTCATCTTTTTTTTTATTTATTAGTCACAACTTCACTTTTTGTTTTATATGTGTCTACTTAAGGGATTGATTGAGCATCTTTTTGTGTAGGATTGCGATTAGTCATTTTATTTGACATCTTAAAAAAAAAAGAAGTTAAGCTATATATAAACATAAGCAAATGAATAGCATTTCTAGGACATGTGAAGTCAACCCAGATAAACATAAGAAATATAATGAAATGGGAGTGATTGCATTTGCAATAGACGAGAGAATTTGCAAAAGAAAACTAAAACTATTAACGTGCCCTAAAAACATGAGAAATGATTTTTACAATTAAATTTCATTCCAATCATGCTTGGAGTATGCAAAAATTTTTCAAGAAAAATGACATTCCATATATTTTACAAGCAACTCTTAAGAAAATATGTTAACCTAAAAGTCTCAATGGATTTAGACAAATCAAACATGTTACCTTGAAAGTTTCCTGGATTTGGACAAATCAAACAAATTTTCAGAAATTTCTAGTAGTTGTTTCATAATGAGAAAATCTATGTTAAGCAAACTTAAATTTGTGAATGTGATAAGTAAACAATCCATTTTCATTCCTTTCCTAATTGTTAGCAAAACCATATAAAGTCCACATGGTTGCCAATTTGAACCCGATATAAAATAAATTCCCTATTGCAAATGGATAGAAACTAACAAGTAAAATTTTATGGATAAATCAAAAAACTAATTCCAACCAAAATAAAATTTCAAATTAAATTGTACAGGCTTGGTCCAAATATATTAACTATTGGAAAAAGCGTTCCACTATTTTGGTGAATAAAGGTAAATTATTAAGCTTCACCAATGAAGCAATAATATTCATATTACAAGTTAATATAGATAATAGTGTATGCTTCTCATTGCTGAATGAATAATTTATCCCAATAAATTATAAGTGCATAATATCATTGTTTGTTCCCAAAAGTTACAATTAAAAAAAAAACATGTATAATGGAAATTTCAACAAATCTGATATAACAAGCTATAGCCATCATGTATATGAATGGAATAAACTAAAATTGAAGGGAAATTTTCCAAAAGGGACAATGCACTTTGTAATTTTTGTATTAGTACTGATGAGGCACTTTTTCAATAAGGATATTTGAATAAGACAAAAACAACTTTGCAAATGCCTCAAATCTTTTTCCCAGAACAAGCAAACTATCATATATGCTAATAAATTCCATATTATTTCTCAAGTACAGATCATTAGATAGGAAATGCATAAGCGATTTCACAATTCCATTTTTGATAAATTCAAAAGTGGAAACAAACTCTCTACCATTAAGCTTTAGCTTAATTTAATGCAAAATACTATAGAACTTCTCCTCAAGTTGAGCAAGAGTTTTAAATTCTATAATAGGGATGTTTATCAAATCTAAAATAATTAAAAATCAAACACTTCAAACAAGAAAACCAACATTTTAGTATCTATAAAATGCCAAAAACAAAAAATGATCTTTTTACTAACCTCTAAGAATCTAACTTCTTGCTATAACCTTTTGAGTTTAGCTTGTATCCTATGCTAGTGAAAAGAGCTAAAGCTTAGAGAGACTATGAGAGGAACTAAAGAAGAAAGAAGGCGGAGTCGCAGAGGTACAAAACGATACAACAGGTAGCAGTAAAGACACAACATATTAGAGTGTTAAGAGAGAAATGAGAGTGGATAAAAAAGACAAAAGGGAGAAGAAGAAGATGTGTAGTAAATCATAGTGTTGACTATTGAGATTGGAGTGCGGCAAGTCGGCAGCAGGTAGATTAGAAAGGGAAAACCATGAAACATAGGGAAAAAAAGAGATAAGAAAATGTGGATAGTGTAAATAAGTGGCTAGGGTTCAGCAACAAAAAAAAATCTAAAAAATAGATGATTATAAAATTTTATTTAATTATTTATCTTATATTAAATCGAGTATTTTAATTTATTCATTTTTCAAAATTTAAACCTGAAAATCGATCGCTTTAACTATTTAAGCTAAACGTATAACCAAAATACCCATATAACCCAAATTAACCGACTCAATTTACCTAAAAAATAGTTTTTTTAGTTTTTTTTATTTTAACTGATTTTTGCTTTCCCCTAATTATAGTAAGTATCAAGGGGATTGTTTTAATATGTATTATTGATTTTGAAACACAATGTCAAATATCAACTTCCTATTAAGCAGTCATAAAGGTACTTTTACAATTATGATAATAGAGGTATTATAGTAACTTTAATAAATTATAAGAAAGGTATTTCTGTAATTATGATAGAAGAATATTATAGTAATTTTAGTTAATAATAAAAGAAGAGATATTCTTATAATTCAAAAATAAAAGAAACTATATATTTGTAATTATGATATAAGAATATTATAGTAATAATTATAAAAGGATAGGTATTTTCATAATTATGGTATGATGGCATAATACTTAATTATAAGAGAAGATATTTTCATAATTATAGTATGAGAAAATTATAATAAATAATTATAAAAAGGAATTTTTTGTAATTATAATATAAAAATATAATAGTTAATTTGATCGTATGTTAATTTTTTATCAAATAATACTAAATATAATTTGATAATTTCTTGGCTAATTTTTATCAATATATGTACATATCAGTGAATATAAAATGCTCCAACAGTGCAATGGTCAACTCAATTTGGTGAAGTTTTCCCCCTACTAGCTGTCGATTAGAGTACTGAACTATTACTAAGGTTATATATCCACAACTAATATAGAGAAGCCAATGATATTCATAACTGTTTCTTTGCAATAAAAATTAAAAATGTTGAGAAATGTAGATAAATAATTGTACTATATTTCAATTTCTTTTTTAATTTTTATTATAAAAAATAATATTCTAAAAATAAAAAATAATTACAATTATTAAAATTTAAATTATAAACCTATTAAATATCATTTTTTAAAAATAATTATAAAAATTAATTAAACTAAATATATTTTTTTTAACTTTAAATTCATGTACTGAGAAAAAAACATAAAAATTAGATAATAAGGTGCCTAAAGACGAAAAAGTTCCTTTATGATTTGTAAGAGTTGGATTAATGGTCTCACCATGATAATTGAATTATGCACGCCATTAAGCAAGGTGCATGCAGGAAATTTGGTAAATAAAGGAGGTAGGAGGGATAAGCTTAACATAACATCTTACCTACAGACGATGACCATAATACCCCATCTTTCTTAGGCTCTTTTCACCATGGATCTTCCTCATTAGGATTTGCTCCTATAAAAATTATGCCTAGATATCGTAACAGTTTTGGGATTATTAGACGTTTAGAATTTTAAACTGAGAAAAATAGGAGGGAGTCACTACTAATTTTTTTTTAAGGTGTGATTGGTCACCTAAAAGTTTATCTTTTAAATAAACTATAAAAATGAATTTAAAGTTTATCAAAAGATAATTTTTGGTTTACGAAAATAGATTTTGAGTTCAGGAGTTGGTTATGCTTGGGGAAGGATTAACATCCCCATAATGTCCATAAATTGGTACAAATTAATCATGTGTTATTTCTAGTATTCAATGAAATGGTTTTGATTTAAAATTTAATACTAATTCCCTTCATTTTTTATTTTTTTAAAAGAAAGTAATTTTATTAAAGTTTTTTATTTAGGAATATCGAAAAAATCTCGAAGTTAATGAATTATCTTAAAATTTTTCAACATCTAGGTAGAACTTTAAAGATAACGTTTTTTACTGATATTCGCCATGACATTCTTTGAAAATAAAAATAACATTTTTTAATGAAGATAATTGTTGGTGGCTCTCTAACATCTAGGTAAAGTACTAAGGATTATTTCGTTCAGAATGTTATTTTTGTTTTTTTTTCACGTTTTAAAATTAAACACATTTTTTATATGAAAATGCCAACAATAGTATTGTTAGATAACAAACGATAATTATAGGGGTAAACATGTGAATTGAGTATAATCAATAATATATAGATGCATTAATAGATGTTATGCGTAATGATGAAATGCAATTTTGAAATTTAGGTTCTTAAATATAATAAGACAATCTTGACTCCCTAACATCTAGCTAGAGCTTAGGTATAACTATTTATATTTAAGATCCCATTATATCATTATATTTTTTATTTAAGTTTTAATCTCATTGTTATGGTGAATTAAGGACTCGCATGAAAAGCTTAATGAAATAAAGTTTCTTAAATATCCTATTGTCTAGGCCGCATTTGAGAACAAGTTATTTCAAGTGAAATTTTCACATGTATCCTTAGGATTTTGGAATGCTCTTGATTAAAAATTAGGTCGAGGTTTTAAAGTTTGAATTATTTTTTGGTGATTGTTCGGGGTTGTTTACCAAATTTAGGGTTTAGGTTAAATTTAGGGTTTTGGTCAATCTTTCAAGATTTAGGATCTCATTGTAGGGTTTAAGATTAAGGTTTCGAGATTTTGGAGTTTTGGATTTTAGGGTTTTGGTTTGAGTTTTAAGGGTTTTAGGGTTTGATCTTAGGGTTTTAAGGGTTTTAAAGCTTGGATTTTAGGGTTTGGAAATTTTTGGGATTTTGAAATTAAAGGTTTAGAGTTTCGAATTTTGGGGTTTAAAGAAAATACAAACATCTCTAAAAATCTCTAACATTTTGGCATATTTTCGAAACAAATTTGGTTTTTATAATTTTTGAAAATTAATTTAAAAGTTTTCTTGTATTTTTATTTTTTTTTATAAAAAAACTTATTATTATTAGCACTTGCTTTTATTTTTTATTAGTAAATAATTTCCCAACATCTAGGCGGAACTATTTATTATTATTATTTTAAAATGATTTTTATTCCCTCCATTCATTAGGTAGGGAAGATCTTTTTTATTAGTCTATTTTATAATCATTTTATATATGTTTTATTATTATTTATTTCTTATTTAACACTTTGGTTATTATTCTTTTAAAAGGAATATATATATATATATATACACACACATATTAAAAAAAATCAAAATTTATGAAATTATTATTTTTTCATTATTGTTGTTATTATCATTAGTTTTTATTCTTTTATTTTATATTATTTAATAAGGTTCATTTTTAAAATTTTTCATAAAAATTATAAAAACTTTAGCTTTATTACTCCTTATTTATTTTTTGTTTATTTATTTATTTATTTATTTATTATTATTATTATTATTATTATTATTATAAAACAACAAATATTTATTCTAAAAAACTAAAGGTATTAAACATGTATAAGTAATAATAATAAAACTAAAATGATATAAATAATATATAAAAAAATAAAAAAAATTGAACCGAATCGATAATGGTCCGGTCAACACCAATTTGGTTGATTTAGTTGGTTCGGTTCGATTTGGTCCAGTTCAATTGGACCGATCAGATGCTGAGGGATGTCGAGTTGCCTGGTTGAGTGCGTGGACCCTATATCGAGTTAGGGCTGATGCGTAGATCCTTCTATGGTTCAAAACGGCTTTGTTTTTTTTTTTTTTTTTCTATAAAACCTAAAAAAACTTTTTTTGGTTCATTTTTTTGAGCTCTCTCTCTAAACAAGAAGGGGCTCCCTAACTTATCACTGACAATTGCACTAGCCATCATCTGTTTAGCCACTGGCGAATGTCGACTGCTAGTTCAATCACTAAAATATTCTAAAATTTGCCAAAAGGCTTGCCTTAGCCCTCTAAACTTTGATCCGACCTCTTTTTTGCAGGAAACAGCCCCGATCGGTATGGATCAGGGTTTAAAGTTTTAGTGTTCTCTTTTTTTAAAAAAAAAAACCAAAATTGATGATTTCTTTTCTATTTTTGTAGGTAGGTTGTCATTGACGGTTCCTCTTTATGGGGAGGATTGTGTTTTTTTTGTTTACGTGTTATTTTTTTGTGGATTTTTTAATTTTTTTTCATGGCTAAATTTTTTAGGTTGGTTTTTCGGTTTTTTTTTTTGGTTTCCTGATAGGTAATAAGAACTGGGGCGGTGGGTGTATAGGCTAAGCGCAAGGCTAGTGGTGTGTGGGTATGGGCTGTGACTCTGACAATGCTGGTGAGGGTGGATGCTCGAGGTATTAGGACTGGTGCCTAGGGTTTTTAGGGTTAGGGGATGTTTGAGTGCTTGAGGTTTGGGTATGAGAGGGAGATTAGGTGCCTATGTCCCCATGAGTGTGGTGTTGTAAGGGCTCTTTATGGGGCCGAGGGGCAGGTGATGGCTGGTGCCAGGGCATGAGGGGTGCTAAAGGACTGGCATGAGGGGTATGGGTGCCAATGGAATAGGTTAGGTGGTTGACATATGCACAAGGTGCAGGGGCTTTAAGTATTGGTTACATGGAACCATTGTCTCCCTTTTTTTAATTGTTATTATTATATTTAATTAATTATTAATTTTAATATTAATAAATAGAACTTGAAAACAAAATTTAATTTAATAGACCTAGACAAAATTCGGTGTCTACACTAGACAAATAGTAATTACCCCTAGAAAATTTGTATGACCAAGCTATTTTTTTGTCATGATTGCTTGAATCTTTAAGTAAGAAATTGTTACCATAGTAGCAAAATTCTTCACAACAATCATACTTTTGCTTTTCAGGTATAATCTGTTGGTAGTTTAAAATGTGGTACATTTCATATTGAATAAAAAGATTTAATTATTGATGAATAAAATTAATTTTTATATTAATTTTATTCGTATTTTAAATAATTATTTTTAATAGAAATAATTATCATATGACAAATGGTCCTAACTATTTGAATATAAATAAATTATTATTCATAAAGATCATGATTATACAAAAGGTCATAACCATCTGAATAAAAATTTATGTCTATTCATTTATTATAAACAAATATTTCAGTATAATCATTTTCACTACTTCTGATTAGCGTGATTTAGAGATCAATATTAAAAATTAGCGTGATTTAGAGATCAATATTAAAGAAGGCTCAAGATGTCAAAAGATTAATGTTTCTGTGGACCAAAATATTAATTTTCATAATGATCTTCATTAGAGGTATGTATTTATTTTTTTGCATAATTGCTGGTAAAAAGATTGATAATGAGATAGACACATTAACAATTTATTTCATTAGTGTGTAAAGTCTAAACACAATATGTAAAATATTAATTACATCGCATAAGTTTATGCATATATTAAAATTGACTCCACAATTGGGTTTAATTAATTGTATTATATTTATTTGAAAAATCGATACTTTTAAAGACTGTGATGGAAAATAGCCTGAAAACATAAAAGAGAAAAACATGAATTGATTTATGACCAAAAGAATTATCACTTGTTATCAAGTAATAGATTAAATTGGGTTCTAATGGAATGACCGATTGTTTAGTTGTCATATCTTGGTTATATATATGACAGACAAATTGTCCCATGGTTTTTATGAAAACAATAAAAAATGGGTAAAGGAATTTACCATGAGAAATTAGATATAAGTAGAGAATATATATAAAAAATAAAATTTGGCTACAAGATTAGCTTTATTATTAAATCATGGCACCAAATTTGAGATAATAAGTTGAATTAAGCTATTTCTATGCTTCTATCTCTGTTGGTTGTTTGTAAATCAAACGTTGATATATATATTTTAAATTTATTATTGGTTCAAATTTTGACTAGTGTTTAATTTTCATGAAAACCAATTAAAATTAAATGTGAATTATTATTATTAAGATATGGTGTTTCATGGATTAATTGGTTGATAATAAACCAAATAATGGTTATTATAAAAAACATGTGCAGTGTGACATGTATTTTGCCTACTGTGTGTATTATACTAGAAGTGATTTTACAAAATAAAATTTTATTGTGAACAATCATAAAGTGAAAATCATAAAAAGTTGTCAAAGAATTAATCAATGGTTACAAAAAAGCATTGCTGCTTTTCGCATATGAGATATTGATTCAAGAAAAGGCATGTCATTAAAATATTGAAGCTTTGTCAGTTACTAGCATTTTGAAGGATGTTCATCAATGTCTAATTAGGCATGTTTATAAATTAGAAAAGAACATGCAAATTCAATATTCCAAAGGCACCAATACATGCATATGTTTAATTCCATTTTGTTATGGCATAGAGAACATTGGTATAGTTTGCCACATATTATGAAAATGAATTGAATGAGATGAAATTTTCTTTCTTATACATATAAGAAAGATATGGACTATGGAGATAAAATGCCATCATCCAATTAATACATTATTGGTTAAAGACAATAAAGATATTTTTGCTTCTCGTACCTAAAAAAATGGCCTTTTGTAGGCTGTTAAAATGAAAAGTGAATAAGTTTTCAAGGTTTTCAATAATTTCATGACAATGGCAAGGATGTGACTAGTTGTACATCATATTAACATATGGGCTTAGATAATAATATTGATTTGTAAAAACCGTAAGCCTTAGAGTTAACCAATCAATGATTTAACCAATGCAAATTTTATCATGATTTTTTGCATGAAATATGAGTAGAACTCATATTATAACTATTGTTTATACTATTTTATGAAAATGATTCATTGGATTCATGTTTCATGACTTGCATTGATATGGTGATCTAGATATGAACATATTAGTCATAAAATAATTACGAAAGTATTTAAAATTGGAGTTAAATATACTATGGACTCTTATTATACATAGGCTTATTGGTCCTATGAGTAAAGTTTGAATTTATTATATATTTGAAAAGTGGTAAATAACATAGATATATAGGTTGCACAATGGTGGAGAAATAAAGTTCTTAAAAAATTTTAAAATCAAGTTTAGAGGTTTCAATAGTTATGAACTTGGAATTGGCCATTGGGCAATTAGTACATGCCTTGGAAACTAATGATAACATTTGAGATAATTGGTTTTCACTAAAAGCTATCATTATAAATGAGATAACTTCAATAGCCAAATCTACATGATTTGTAGGTATGATGTGGATTATTATAGTTGGCTTGAAATAGTTGTAAGCCAAAATTGATGCCACAATTTTGATCACGTTGTGGTAATTTTTTGTTATGTATATGGTCAATTCATGGATTGTACAAATTATTTATCATCTATGGTTCTATATAGTGAAAATTTCAAAGTATATTTACTTTGAAAGCCATAAATGATTCAAAGATCTTGTAAATATGAAAACTTTGATAATAGCAAAAGGAATGCTATTTGATCCATTTAGGTGATGGAAATGGTTTTGTTTATGGTAATAAAAAATTATTAATAGTGTTTATGATGAAATAGATTCATATAAGTATTTATGAATTGACATAAAAAGTCTTAAAAGGAGACTATAGAAACATGATTATATTTGAAATTTGCTTATTGATGTAAACTCTTATGTTGAGTTAAAATATAAAAGTTTTAGAACTTTTATAGAAATATTAATCTATTTGCTAGTTATCTTTCACTAAGAGTAGATTTATAGGCCTCGTATTTAAAAAAGAAATATCAAATAATGAAAAGATAAATTAAATGAAAACTTGATTAAGTATATATGATACCTTGAACAATTGAATGAGACATTCTTTAATAAAAGAATGCACACTTGCACATGGTGGCAATGATAAATAAAAATTACCACCATAGTGTTGTTGCAAGATTTTAGTATAATTTTATGAGCAAATTATACAAGCTAACAAGTTTAGACACTTATTAAAGTAAAATCATAAAAAGGTCCTTAAAAATCTTAGAAAGACTAAAATGGTTTGGTTTATTTATTGAGTTTATCTGATTGTACTAGAAGTATAATTGTATTAAAAATATATAAAAGTATGGAAATAGAATGGTTGAAATTAAAGAATATAGAGTTGTGGTCACAATCAAAATCAACTATTTTTTAAAATGATAAAAATGGGCAATAATGTCTGGAGCATATAAATGATATACAAAATGAACAGTTTGGATATATTAGCTTCAAGTGATTATATTAAAGATTTAATCTCAAGTGGGGGTAATTACCATAAAAGAAAATTGAATTCCAAGATATTTAGTTAGTAGTACTACAAGTAGAATGGATTTAAACCCTTACTATTAGACACTAATAATGGAAACCCAACTTTGAATTAGTAACATTTAATTACGAAGTTTAATGGGTAAAAACAAGTTATTGTTATATATCTATTAAGCACTAGTAAAATCCATTCAAATTTTAGAAACTAGTGTGATCTATTGTGTGGGAAGGATGAGTTTTTATACTCTTAATAAAGTTTTAAATGTCTAAAGCAATGGAGACATAATGGAAACCCTACCTATATAAATATAGAAGTAGTGCTACTTCAACAAGAAGAGTTGTTGTCTCTCTTGTAAATGTTTATGAATAGGATAAGCTTATGGCTATAGTAGTGTTAAAAGCAATTATAAACCTTTGACAGAAGAATAAATAAGTATTATATGTGTTATATCTTGAATTTTAACACTAGGAGTTGAGATTTAATTTGCGGATACCATGAACTTCATTAGAATTCTAAAATATATACACTAATTGAATGTTTAAATCGAGAAATACTTTCTTATATTCATAATATTTATATGTGTGAAAGGTAAAAGTTAAGTACTAACATTCCAAACTAGTGGAGGATTGTTGGTAGTTTATAATGTGGTGCATCCCACATTGGATAGAAAGATTTAATTATTGATGAATAAAATTAATTTTTATATTAATTTTATTTATATTTTAAATAATTATATTTGAATAAAAATAATTATAATATGACAAATTATTATAATTATTTGAATATAAATAAATTATTATTCATAAAGGTCATGATTATATAAAATATCATAACCATCTAAAAAGAAACTTATATTTTTTCATTTATTATAAATAAATCTTTCAATATAATTATTTTTACTACTTTTGATTAGAGAATTTAAGGTTTTATTACATTTTAAAAGCATAATTGCTTTTAAGAAAATGCTTCTCACACCTCAAAGCCAAAATTTATTTGTATTATTTCTCTTCTTTTATTTATTTTTTCTAACATAACCAACTCAACAGGCCAATACCTGGAAAAATGAATGAACTAAAGGTGGAAGATCAAACCAGTCCGGCTATAAATACAGGGCATTTACAATAATATATCACACACATAATCATAGCCTTTCTCTCTAGATTACAATGGCAGAGAGCTCAATCTCGACCAAGTCATCTACAGCTGATATGACACCAGATGAACAATCCGACCAGAAACCCTCTTCATCACTGAAGCTATTTGGTTTTTCACTAACTGAGCAAGACGAAAATTTAGAGAAAGCTGAAGATTTTGGAAAAAGCAGGAAATTCGAGTGTCCATTTTGCCACCGAGTATTTGCCAACTCTCAAGCACTAGGGGGGCATCAAAATGCACACAAGAGAGAGCGTCAAAGAGCAAGGCGAGCCCAGTTTCACAGCCATCTACGGTACTTAGCAGCTGCGCCTGTTTTAAGCTCCCATGCAGGAAGGTCGATGACGCCAACGTTTCCTAGAGGGTCCACTAGCAACAATGCTGCTAAATTTGTGTCACAACCAGGTTATTGTCCATCACGGCAACTGCTGCTTCCCTCAACTCCTTGTCAGTACCCTCCTCGAATTTACATAGCGCAGCCAATGCATTTTTCCACACCAGCCCCGGAATTGAATGAATTTTCTGGTAAATTGACAGAGGCGGACATAGGCGTTGATCTTCATCTTAAACTTTCTCCTTCAGGTTGTTAGATAACCCCTCTATAGCAATGTACCAAGGAGTTTAATTAATCCTCTCTGCTCTGTTTTTATATTTCCTTTGTATTTCCTTTTTCTCTTTAAATTGGTCGTGAAGCGTCGTGTTATCTTTTGTTTGAAACATCTTTCAATGTATTGAAGAGTTCAGAGTCTGATCTTTCCATGAAATTCTAGTTGTCAACAATGAAGCACGGATATGGACACCATAAACGAGTATAACAAGATAGGGGTAAAACAATATCATAATTCTTAAAAAATAAAGACATGTATATGACAAGACAGAATGATAAATAATATTTTTATATAGTATAATTGAAAATTAAAAATATATGATTAACATTGAATTGATTTTAAAAGATAATTAAAAAATTAATAATAAATATGATAAAAATTTAGTACATATTCTATATTATCATAAGCATCAAAATATAAAACACAAATACCACAAGAGTTCCGACATGTCTAACATCGCAATGGCTTCTCTTATGCGAGAGATGAGAGATGCTATGACGTTGAAATTGTAAAAGTAAATCTTTGGGAATTGATAATTAAATTACACAATTTTCTGTAGATAGCAGACATCGAGAATGTTATGTGGGACAAAATCGACGCAACGTTACAAGAAAGAAAATGACAAGGGTCACTAAGGGGCCATTTGCATCAGGTATCCAAGACCAAGACCCGGACGCTCGTTTTTTCACATCAGATTGGCACGATCGACTCCAGTATACGTATCCGTCAAAACGGTAGAAATCAATAGTTCCGATGTTGATCTGCTTTGTTACTTTTGTCTAGTGGATAGGATAAGGAATAAGATGATAGAATTCCAACTCTTATTTTATATTTTAATTTTTTTTTAATTATTAAACCAAAAAACTGAAGATTTCTGCATTGTTATTTATATGAACAAGTTTAGCAAAATTGAAACTTGCATTTTTTATTTTGTATAATGATTCAATGAATCATTATTTTACTAATTACATATCCGAAGTTAGATATATAGTAGATACACATAAAAAAAAAAAAAGGAAAATTGAGTCTACATAAACATGATCATGGTGAAATTTTGGGGCCATATTAGAATATTGATTAATTTGATAATTTGTTATTTTTATCATATTCATTTCATGCCAAATGTTTATAAAACATAAAATTATTATGTCATAATTTAAATATTAAAAAATATAAAAATTTATCTTCGAATATAAGAATATTTTTTTATAGTTGTCTAAAATGTCATATCTTATTAATTTTAAAATTTTTATATTTTATTATTTAACAAAAAATAATAATATTGAATCAAAATTAATTGAGAAAAATATTTCCATATTTAAAGATCATAAAATGTTATTTGATTTAGGATAAATATATTTTTAAATAGTGTTTAATATGTGGTAATCACTTCAAAAATTAAAATAATCTACACCTGGTGATTAGATTACTATATTTTGTAAGCACTCGGTCATCCTACGTGATAGTTAGCACTCAATAATCCTACATGATGGTTATCTTAGATCATCCAGAGCGATTAAATCACTATATCAGAGGATGATCTAATTCTCATATAAAAAGGTGAGAAACTTTTATTATCAAGATCAAGTGATACGTAAAATTAAAAATAGTTAATATTACTCATTTAATATGTGATTAAAAACTTGCTTACTTTTAAAATTTTAATTATTTTAAATTATACATTTTTATACTTTAAAACTAATATTTATTATAATAAGTTCAAAAATAATTTGTGTTTTTTTATAAATATTATAATATAATGTAGTCCTTTTTTCATTTATTGTGAATTTAATAGATTAATTTTATTTTCTAATTTAAATATTTTTTGCATAATTTATACTATAAAAATTAATTTATCTATTAATAAATATACTTATTAATTTAATAATTTAATTACATTTTATTATCAAATAAATAAAATATTACTAATATTTTACAAATTATTATCTTTAAATAACATTAAATCATTAACTTGTGTAACTGTTACAATATGCATGATTATTTTTATACTTTTAAACAAAATAGTATTTGATTTTTATTAATACTAAATAAAGTGATCTAAAATTACTAAATATTAATAACTATTAACAAAAAAAAAAGCGATTTTAACTTACAAGTGATAAGATTATTTTGGTATAGACACCTAATTTTATCTGGGATATTTTATCTTTTTATTTTGAACTCGTTTTTGTAATTGGGTCTTGACTATAAATTTTTGAGCCTATTATACTGCTCATTTTTAAATGCTCTAATATGAGGCCTAACATGGATCCCATAGTGAGGCTTGTTACATAGACTTGAATAAATACCCAAAATGGTCCAATAAAAAAGTTCGATAACAGACTCATCCTTAAAACCTATTAATGATCCATTGTTGACCATTAAATATTAAAATTTTAAAATAAATTAAAAAATAATATAAAAAAGGAAAACTTAACCCTAAAAAATAACATCTTGAGAGCCCAAATGAAAATTCAAATAAAACAAGTAAAAAGAGCTAAAAAAAAAGAACCCAAACTTTGCCACAAAACTAAGCCGAAATAAAACTCAAGGCCCAAAAGTCTTAAGTCTTTTTTTTTTAAAGCCTAAGATATGGTAGGAAAGGAGTCCATTAGGCTTAAAACTTGTACACATGAACACATGAAAAGAAAATTGAGAAAACTGCATGAAGGCATGGAAAAAAGAAGGAAAAAATTGACAAAAGCATGAACCAAAAAAAAGAGGCATGCATTCATAGGGACCAGAAAAAAGAAAGGAGAAGGTAGCATTCAATAAGAAAAAGAACCAAGAAATGGGGAAAAAGCATTTGTAAGTAGTAGAAGAGAAGGAAAAACCAGTAGCAAGAAAAAAAAACCAAGAGTGAAAAGGAAAAACAAAAAAAAAAATGATCATGAGGAATAGAAATGGAGTTAAAAAAAAAGAAAAAACTAGCAGTAAGTGAAAAAAACTGTAGCAAAAAAAAAAGCAACAAGAATGAAAAGACAAAGAAATAACAAACTAGAAAAAAAGTGGCAAAAACAAAAAAAAAAAAAAAAAAACTCGTGAGAAAGCAGTAGTTGGAAGGAAAGAAGTACGCCTTAACAGAAAAAAACGAGATAAGACAATAAATAACAAAACACTAAGCCTTATACCCCGTACTTTGAAATCGACTGTATGAAAAACAAAATAAGAAAATCAAGTTAGGTTTATAGTTTGAATCTTCATGCACTACTCATTTTTATCAACAACCATTTATTGGTTACATTGGTTATCTCATTTTCAGTATGTGGTCTATATAAATATGTAGAGTTATTGTTTTCTTGTTTTGCATTCTTGTTTATGCATATGGTTCACTTGCAGACCATGGCTACAACCTTTTTGTTTTGCCAGTTTTTGTTGTGTGTGATACATTTGCAAGAGTAATTCTTCAACATTTGCATGGTTTTTTTTTTTTTTCTTTTTCCCTACATCTTCATTGCTTGTAGGGAAGCTTGGTTGTTCATATTTTTCTAGGATATACCATGCTTAGGAGGGGTTTTAGATTATAAAAATGGTAAACCTGTGTAATTACAGAAAAGTCAAGCATGAGTTAGCATCTTAAAATATGGAGCATTGTCTTATTGGTAGGGGTACTCTACGCTTCTTGGTTTAGAATAATATAAAAAGACATCATGGGGAAAGGAAACCAAAGCTTTGCCAAAGGGGGGTCGAGTACTATATGATTTGTTTTTGGTTCCTTTATTTCATCATTTTTAGATTTTGTAATGGCTTGATTAGGAACTAAATAAAAGCATAAGAAATAATAATCCAAATAATAAAAAGCTTAGATCATATGAATGTTTGAATAGGTTTTTGCATTATTGTTGATATTATTATTTACTATTATTGTTGTTACCAATATATGATTATTTTAGCTTGTGTTTGATTATTGTTATTCAATTACATTACATGTGTTATGTTACAATCGACATGTTTATACTATCTTTGACTATGCATTTTCATTGTTATTTATATTTTTAAGATTTCTTAAAAAAATTAACAAACAAAGCTATAAAAAAAAAAGATTTTGAAATCCCTGCTTAAATGGTAGAGGGATTTCAATATCAAGTTTTAAAAATTTAATTCTACCTAGATGTTGAGGAATTATCAAATAATAATAGTAAATAAATAATAAAAATAATAATAAATTTTAATAAAAAAGGAGAAAGGAATAATATTAATTTTTTAGAAAAATCTTAAAATGCAAACTTACTCCGAAAATTTGCCTAGAGGTTAGAGAGTTTAAAAAGGTTTATAATATGTTTTAAAACAACCCTAAAAGTGAAATCCTAAAATGAAACCTTAAACTTTAAAATGAAATCTTGAAACCCTAAATCTACTCAAAACCCACAAAACATTCCTAAAATTCCAAAGATTTGTATGAAAACTTCTCTTGAAGTAATATGTTCTTGGAAGCTACTTCGAAGATGGGGTGTTTAATAAATTTTATTTCATTAAAATTGTTCATATAATTCTTTAATTAAAGCAATAATAAGATTAAATAAGAAAATAAAAATAAAAATGAGATCTTAAATATAAATAATCGCACCCAAACTCTGCCTAGAAGTTGAAGAGTCTAAGTAATGTTTTTATATTTAAGGATCCAAACCCAAAGTTGCATCTCATCTTTTCTCATCATCACTTATGATAAACATTTACATATATTCATTTAGATCATTGCTTTTACTCATTATACATATGCATGTATTTTAATTATCGCTGCTTATAGGTAATTATAGCATCTTACATTCTTTACATAAAAAATTCTTTGAAAAATTGATTTAAAAAATTAAATTAAAATAACATTTTGAGGGAAATGATTTTCAGTAATCTGCCTAAATGTTAGTGAGTCATCAATAATTATCATTTGCAATTAATGTTATTTTTACTCGTAAAGGAATTTTATGGTGAATCTTGGACAAAAAAGATTATCTTTGAATTCTGCTTAGATGTTGAAGAATTATAATGTATTTTTTTAATCTAAAGATTTTCACAATATTTCTAAATAAATATTTTTAATTGATTTTCTTTTTTTTTAATGAATTATTATTAAATCTCAAATAAAAATTATTTTTATCCAAAACTATAGATAAAGCATAATTAATTGGTACCAATTTTTATGGGTGTTATGGGGTGTTAATCCTTCCTCACACGTAACCAACTCTCAACCCAATCCTATTTTTGTCGACCAAAATTATTTTTTTGATTAACTTTAAAGTTATTTTTCTATTTTATTAAAAAGATAATTTTTTTGGGTGCCAATCACACCCTAAAAAAAATCGATGGTGACTCCATGTTTTCTTGATTTTTGAATGTTTTCGTGTAGTGATCTAGTCTCTGGACTAATATGTTATGATAGTTTGATGACTCTATTATAAATTTTTTAGAGTCAGGCTAAAAATTAATTATGTGTTATTTTAAGTTTTGACATTTAATGGTTTTAATTGATATTTAATTTTAGTTCCTTTCATTTTGATTCTTTCAAAAACATTGCATGATAGTTAGTATCCTATTTTGATTTTATCATTTGTATTTCTTTTATGTTATTTTGGGTGATATATTTTTTTACACACTTTGCATATTCACTTGCTTGCATTAGCTCTAAACCTAAACTCTGTTCTTATTATGAGAAAGTTAAATAATTATGCTATTGTTAGGTGATAAAATATGTATTTGCTAGTGAAATGCTTCTACTCAAATTAAACTATTTTCATTTGTAACCTATAATGGGTGAGGGTCAGAGTACTTTACTAGTCCATAATGGATGATAATATGAGGAGCAATCTCTAAACTTTTGGAGGTGTCACTTTCCAATCCAGCAAATAGTGAGCTTTAAGGGACAAGCCTCAAGTAAAGCCACGCCAATCTTTTTCATAGAAACACAAATTATGATACGTGGGGAACACTTTGATACAATCTATATTTAAGGGTAATAATAGTGCAAATAAAACTAAGATAAAAAAAAAAACAAAAGTCCAAATAGAAAAAAGAAAAAGGCAAAAGAAAGATTTAGGATAAGTAAGGAGTTTATTATCTTTTGGGAATTCAATCACTGCATTCTGCATTCATCGTTAAGAAGATTCGTATGTTTTGGGATGTTCCATTTTGTAGATATATTTTATCATATTTAGGCATTTAAAAAAATATTGTATATAGCATGCAAATTAGGAATTGTTTTATGTCATTCATTTAGCAAGAATAATAGCATAACACTTTGGTTTAAACCCTTGAAATAAAAATATTTGTTTTAGTGGGTATAAGAAGTTAAAAATATGGAAGATTAATTAGAGGCCCAAATTAATGTGTTAGAATAAAATTAAGAGGAATATGGTTATGACATTTGAAAGATGACAAAATAGCTTGCTAAGTTGATGAAAACAATTGATAGACTTAAGGAACTTAAGTTAGTACCTTCTCAAAGATCATTACCAATTTAAGCCCAAGTAAGTCCTATATATGAACTCATAGAGCCATGATCAACTAATTCCTACTAGGTCTAGTACTTTTTCTAAGCATGTTAAAGCATTCAATGGTTTGAGCAATAACCAAAGTCTAGACAAGATCATGAAAATGATGAGTGATCTGACTACGTAAATATCTTAGCTCTAAAATTTGATTTCCAAGATGGAGTCGTCATGTTCCATACAACTTTCACAAATTGTTTCATACACAAACCTACATTCAAATCCTTTTTAAGTCTGTCTTCAACCTCCTTTACAAGCATCTAGGATTAGGCTCTAAAACTTCATGAGAAGTCCACATCTAAAATAAAAATCTTCTGCCTTCCATTCCTTAATCACCTATTCAGCCAATTCTCATCTCCACACCTTTGCACCACCACCAAATGTTTGGACTCTTTTTCAATTTATTGCCTAAAAACAACCTAACAAGAAGAAATAGTTAGATCTTATACCCATTTCAAATGAAAAACTCTTTCCCTATATGCTTGAGAAACATTTTGTTGCCCACATGCCTTTGGATCCTTTAAACCCAAATGCAAGATAAAAATACCATGGTGGAAATATGAAGCACTCCATTGAGAATTGTGAGGCTTTCAAATGCAAGGTGCAATCACTTATTGCTATAATGTATCAATTCGAAAACTTAATCGCTAGACGTAAAAATTTAAAATCATAACAATATAAGGAATCACTACAATCATGTTTAGGGTGTGAGTGGCCACAAAAAAATTTTATCTTTTTTATAAAACAATAAAATAAGTTTAAAATTTATTAAAAAGATAATTTTGATATACAAAAATAAGATTAGATTCGACAATCATTAGTACCCCCATAGCACCTATAAAATTGGTAGTAATTAATCATGAGCTATCTATAGTTTTAGACAAAAATGGTTTTTATTTAATATTTAATAATAATTCCCTTTTTTTAAAAGAAAGAAACCAATTAAAAATTTTTATTTAGGAATGTTATGAAAATATGTGATTAAAGAAATATCTTATAATTATCTAACATTTAGGTAGAATCAAAGGATAATTCTTTTTGCTTGAGACTCACCACAAAATTCTTCTAAAAGTAAAAATAACATTCTTTGCAAATGATAACTGTCGGTAACTCACTGTTGGTAACTCTCCAATATCTAGGTAAAGTACCAAATATTATCTTCCTTAGAATGCTATTTTAATTTTATTATTATTATTTTTTAAACTAATTTTTTAAAGAACTTTTTAAGTAGTAAAAACGAAGAATGTTATATTAGCAATAAACGTCAATAATAAAAAAAAATATATGAATGATAAGTGCAAACAATGATATAAAAATGGATATATATAGATGTGTCTTATGCGAATTTAGAATTAGGTCCTTAAATATGAAGAGACCACTTAGACTTTCCAATCTTTAGGCAAAGTTTGGGTGTGAATATTTATATTTAAGATATCATTTTTATTTTTTATTTAATTTTATTATTTTTAGATTAAGAAATTATATGAAAATTCTTAATGAAATAAAATTTTCTAAGTACCTCATCACCTAGGTAGCATTCGGGAACATATTATTTCTTGAAAGGTTTTCATATAAATCTTTAAAAATTTAGGATGGTTTTGCAATTTTAGATAGATTTGAGGTTTCAAAGTTTTATTTAAGGTTTTAACTAAGGCTTCTGAGTTTCGCTTAGGGTTTAGGATTTCACCTAGGGCTTTTGGGTTTCACCAAGGGTTTTTGGGTTTCATTTAAAGTTTCAAGTTTCACAAGGTTTCACCTAGAGCTTTCATTATAGGGTTTTGCTTAAGGTTTTACATTAAGGTTTCATTTTAGAATTTTACTGTAGGGTTTCACTTTAGGGTTTTACTTAAGGTTTTTTCAAATTTATGAACCTTTCTAAAAATTTTCAACATCTAGGTAAACATTCAAAGAAGCTCACTTTTTATAATTTTTAAAATTAATTTTTATATTTTATATGTTTCCTTTCTATTAAAATTTATTATTATTTTCTATTTATATTTTATTATTTTATTTTTATTATTTAATAATTTTTTAACATCTAGGCAGAATTATTATTATATTTTAACATGATTTTTATTCATTCCAACATCTAGCCAAGGATTTTTTAAAAAATTATTTCTTTTTTTTTTCATGTTTTTGTTTTAGAATTTCAAATATACCAATTTAGAATAGAGATAACAAAAAGCTAATGCATACATAAATTTATTAAACAATTAAAATAAAAATAAGCAAAAATAATCATATAATAATAATAATAATAATAATAAAGCTATTGAAACATTCATAGAACCTAAAGTTTTTTATTATATATTTTTTAAAAACATCTTTTTTTTTTAACATTACTTTGTTTTTCATTCATTTTTTCATGGTTTGCAATATAACCAAGTTTCATGATATAAGCCCTAATCTTCCATGCGAAAATAACCTTAATCTATATCTTAATCTAAAAACCATTTTAGCAAGAACAAGAACAAAAACTCTAAGACCAATGCTTGAACATCACAGAAAATTCTAGCTTTAAATGCTGTTACAGATACTATTAAAAAACATAAACCTTACCGATTCCATGCAAGCTTAATATATTAAGCAAATGCAAAAAGAAAAGAGAAGGAAAAATAAAATAATGTAAGCTAAATGTAAGACATGAAACTTCTGCCAACAGAGCAAGCAACCAATGAAGAAAACCAAAATATGCAAAGGCTATGATTTAAAGGTTTTTTTTTTTTTTTAAACAATCTTTACATAGAAACAAGTAAGCACGATAAGAAAAAAAAATAGTTTCCAACCAAAAAAGGAGGAGGGTCTTGGTCTCACCTTTGCTGCAAATTCTGTTATTTTCCTTTTGCCTTTCATGCTTGTTCTTTTTTGCTGGTTTCCTTATTTTTCTATTGGTTTTCGTTGCTACCTTTTGTTTCTCATGAACTTCACCCTTTTTGCTGCTAATATTTTCTTTCTTTTTCTTTCGTTTCTGCTACTGTCATTCCTTATTCTTTTTCTTACTCACCTCTTTTTTATTCTTTTGCGTCTTTTTTTTTGTTGCTTCATTTTTTTGCTACTGGTTCTTTTGGTTTTGGCATTCTATTTCTTTTTTTTTTTTCTATTGTTCCATTTTGTTTGCCTTGTTTCAGTTTTTCCTATTATTTCTTTTTTTTTTGTTCTTTTTTTTTTTGCTTGCTATCGTTTTCTTTTGGTATTCTGCTACTAGTTTTTTCATTTCTCACATCTTTTCTTCTGCTATCATTTTTTAAGTTTTGCTACCTTTATTTTTTGCTTATTGGCTTTTAGTTTTTTTTTGTTCCCCCTTTTCTCGTGCAAAGCTACCCCTCTTTCTTAATAATCAACCACTTCCAACTACTCTTCAGTTTTTTAAGCCATTTTTGCACGTCCCATACATGGCTTTGCATTAATTTTTTTATCATGATTTTCATGCATGCCAAGTTGTAAGCCGAGTGGGCTTTCTTTCTTTAGATATATATATATATATATATATTGGATGCTTGTTTGGGTTGTAAGCTTTAGCTATTTGGACCATTTTTACCTTCAGGCTTATTTTTTTATTTTTTTCAATATTTTTATGGGCCAAACTTTTTTTTTTATTTATTATTTTTATTATTATATTTACTATTATATATTTTTTATTTTTATTATTTTTTTGTTTAATAGCGAAATAATTGGTCATTAATGGGTATTAAGGATGAATTTTTTATCGGGGCCATTAGCCGTTCATTCAGGCTATGCAACAGGCTTCACTCAGGGGTCCATATTAAGCCTCATACCATAGCATTTATAAGTGGACCGTGTAATGGACTTAAAAAATTGATGATTAAGGTCTAGTTACAAAAACAAACCTAGATTAAAAAGATAAAATATTTGAATAAAATTAGGTATTTATAGTTGTCTTTTTTTTACATATTTTTTAGGATTAGGAATAAGGCAAAGACATAATAACAATTTTGTTTAGATGCTACTTCCTAAAGATAGTTTTTTATTTTTTTATTTGTTTCCTAGTTTTTATTTTTTATTTTTTGCTTTTTATTGTTTACGTTAAAAATTCGTAAATTGTGAAAAATGATTAGGATTAATACACAAGTAAGAGAACAAGAATGATTGGGATTGAGCCGCGAACCAAAAATAAAGATGATTGGGACTAAACTGCAAGTCAAAAAATAAAAGACGACTAGGACTGAGTCGTGAGTCAAAAAATAAAGATGATATAGACTTAGCTACAAGTTAAGGAATATGGATGACCAGGACGAAATCGCTAGTCAGGAAACAAAGATGATTGGGACTAAACCATAAGTCAAATACTAAAGATGAGAAGGACTGAGCCACAAGTCAAAAAATAAAGATGACCATGATTGAATCACAAGTCAAGGAATATGGATGACCAGGACTAAATTACAAGTCAAAAAATAAAGATGACTAGGATTGAGTTGCAAGTCAAAAAAATAAGAATGATCGAGACTGAGCTGCAAGTTAAGGAATAAAGGTGACCAAGACTAAATCGCAAGTCAAGAAACAACAATGACTAAAATAGAACTGTAAGTTAAAAAATAAAAATGATCGAGACTAAGCCGTAAGTCCGAATATAAAGAACGATCAAGTTAGGCTACAAATCAGGAAATAAAGATGATTGTGATTGAGCCACAAGTTAAAAAACAAAAATAACAGGGACTAAGCCACAAGTCAAAAAAAGAATAATCGGGACTGAGCCATAAGTTAGTAAATAAGGATGACCAAGATTGAGTTGCAAGTTAAGAAATAAAAGAATGATCATAACTGAACTGCAAGTCAAGAAATAAAAGTGACTAAAGATGAATTTTCTTTCTGAGGCTAATGAAACTTTGTTTTAAAAGAATTCTGATTCTATTTAATATATTCTCATGAAAAAACTTCAACATAACTTATCAAAAAAATGTATGCAATACATGTGACTACTGTAATAAATTTGAATAATAAAAATACAATCAATGATTTCAACCATACATTTTTTAATCATATTAACTCTGTGTTTAAGATTAGTTTAGCTATTTCAAACTCTAGAGTTTACCCACAATATCTTCGTATTTTGTTTCTTTCTCTTCTTCTTTTTCTTTTTCTTTTTATTTTTTTTTTGACAAATGCCTTCTGTAACCCTCATTTATCTGAAAGCTTTCTCCAAATTCTTTCTTTTGTAATCCTTTTCCCTAATCAATTTATTCTTGCTTTCTTGTGCTATTATCTTCCATTCTTCTTTTTAAGCAACACATAGGTCTATTATGAGCATTATTAATAATTATCCCAACATCTAGTGACTAATGCAATGATTTCAAATTTCAAAGTTGAATATAAGCTTTAATTAATAATTGAAAATTTATATTTGTTTAGAAAGGAAAAGATAAGTCTATTGAAACATAGATGATTAAAAATTAAAAAGGTATTCAAAGAGATGAAATATCATTTCTTTAAAGGTGAACATTTGACAAGTCAAGTGAATTCAAACTAGAACTTTTCTCAAAAACTTATTACACTTGTGATCTTGCTAGATTTGAACTCTTGTAACTAATACTTGCCCTATGGCTTATAGTTGATGGAAACTTGCCCTAGAATCATTCCTTTTACCCTGTCTCTGATCTATTTAGCTTTGTACTATTTTGTTTTGCCTTTTTAAGAGTTCACCTTAGCTCTTGTTTTTTGTTTAAATCACTTTTTTTAGATTTTCAGGTTAAACGACCCCCTTTTGGTTCAAATTACCTTTTTTGCATTTTCAGTTTAAATCATCATCTTCTTTTTTTTTTTTATAATCATTTTTTATTTTTTTTATTTTTTTTTTCAAGTGAAATATTTCTTTACAGCATCATAATTTACTAGAGTTGGCAATTCATCTTATCCAATTTTGTTAAGATTAAGGCTCCACCTAAAAATACATCCCTCACCATATATAGGCCTTGCTAATTAGGTGCCTACTTTCCTTTACCATTTTGTTGATTTGGTAGGATCTTCTTTAAAACCATTTATCCTTCATGAAAACAATGAGGTTGTAACTTTTTGTCATGCACTCATATCTTTCTTTGGTACATCTACCAATGATAAAGTACCGAGAGTCTCTTCTCTTCTATAAGGTTTAATTGGTCAAAAAGATTTTGAGCTTAATCTATCTCATCCAATTTCACTTCCATCAATACCTTTAGAGAAGGAACTTCTACCTCAATTAGTAACACTACCTCTATCCTATATACTAGTGAAAATGGGATGGTCCCTGTTAAAGTCTAGACTGATGTCCCATAGGCAAGCAAGGTAAAGGGTAATTTTTTATGCCAACCCTTATATTTGTTAGTCATCTCTTTTGGTATTTTTTTATGTTTTTTTTGCAACTTTTACCACATTATTCATATTTAGACAATAGAGTATCGAATGATAATGCTTTATTTTAAACTATACACACTTTTTTTTATCATTTTACTATTCAAGTTGCTAGTGGTATCAGAGATAATTCTTTTTGGGAGCCTATATCGACATATTATCTCTCTTTTTTATAAATTTGCATACTACTGATCATGAAACACTAGTATAAGAGACTGCTTTCACCTACTTGGTGAAGTAATCAATTACCATGAAGATAAAACGATGTCTATTTGAACCTTTCGAGGTTATAAGCTTGATCACATTCATTTTCCACATGGAAAATAGCCATGAAGGTGCCAACACATGCAGTGGGACTAAAGAGGAATGAATTTTATTTGCATAAATTTGACTCTTGTGGCACTTTTTGGTATAATTGATGCAATTATTTTTCAATTTAGGCCAATAATAACCTACCCTCATTATCTTTCTAGCATCTTTCTTGCTTCAATAGTATCTACACATCTTAACAATATCTAATCTCAACCTATCTTGTACAAGATTTTCCTATCGAGTACAAACCCTCTGCTAATCTTTGAATAATCCTCTTGCCATTCTCTGAGGCCTGCTTAGGATATTCTTGACATTTAATATAATGTATAATATCATGATATTAGGGTCGGTGATCTACTTTTTTTTTCAATATTTGAATAATGAGCTAGTGAATCCCACATCTATACTTTATTAGGTTGGGTTCCTATATTGGCATTTAACTTGAACATCGCGGCCAAAATAGCCAATACATTAGCAATATGATTTTTTTCTCAAGGAACATGTTAAAACTAAAACTTTTTGAACTGCTTAATCAAATCAACTATATGCTTTTGGTATAACACCAATTTCAAGCCCCTAGTCTCCTATTCACTTTTCAGTTGCTAAATTACTTGGGTTTAGACCCCATGTACTATGTTTTGTATACAGCTACATCATTTGTGCAATTAAAATCTAGTCTTACAGTGCTAGGGTAATAATTCTCATATGGGGATATTAATACAACCACAATGCCATGCCTTATTATATTGGATACTTCATAAAAAAATATCCTGCATAATTTCTTTATAGGCTTTTCATCTTCATCTCGCAAGATTGCCATTAAATCTTCATATGAAAAGTCACACTTTATGGATTCATAATCTTTTTTAGCCCTATCGGTAAGAAAATCAATGATTTCACCTCTTTTTATATATTTTTTTGAAATGTACATAATATCATATTCCAAAAACATGACTTGCTATCTAGCTATTCTGTCTGAAAAAGATTGCTTCTCAAACATGTACCTAAGAAGATTTAACTTCAATATAAGTCAGGTTGTATGATAGAGCATATACTGTCGAAGTTTGCAAGTAGTCCACCCAACACATAATATATTTTTTCAAAAGCATGAATTGCGATCTAGCTATTTTGTCTGAAAAAGATGGCTTCTCAAACATGTACCTAAGAAGATCTAACTACGATATAAGCCAGGTTGTATGATAGACCATATACTACCAAATTTATGGGTAGTCTACACCAACGTATAACATATTTTTCTTATTGGGATTATTTAGTTTCATACTTCGTAAATTTCTTGCACTGGTAATAAATAGCTTAATCTTTCTTGCTAGTTTCATCTCTTTGGCCCAATACACATCTTATCAAATTTTTTTATACTATTAAATATAAGATTAATGGCCTTCATGCAATAGGTGGTACCAATATCAATTGGTTTGTCACATACTCCTTAATTTTTTCATAAGCATTTTGTCATTCTTCATCCCACTTGTTAAGATTGTTTTTATGCAACAATTTAAAAATTGAATCACACTTTGAAGTGAGCTATTGTATAAAGTGAGAGATATAATTCAATCATCCTAAAAAGCTTCTCACGTCTTTTTGCTATGCAGAGTAATTAAATTTTGAATGGCTTGAATCTTATTAAGGTCTATTTCAAAACCCCTTTCACTAACTATGAATCCTAACAATTTTTTTATTTAGCATTGAATGTGTATTTGGCTGAATTTAGCTTGAGTAAGTACTTCCACAACCTTTTAAAAAGTTTTTTGAGATTAGCTACATGATATTCTCTTTCCCTAGATTTTGCTATCATATCATCAATATACACTTCTATCTTCTTATGCATTATACCATGGAAAAAAGTAACCATTGCTCTTTGATACGTGATGCTAGCATTTTTAAGCCCAAAAGGCATAACTTTGTAGCAAAATGTGCCCCACATCATCATAAATGTGGTTTTCTTCATATCCTCTTGAGCCATTTTGATTTGGTTATATCAAAAAAACCCATCCATGAATGAAAAGGTGGAATGCTTGGCAGTATTATCCATAAAAGTATCAACATATGGTAATAGGAAGTTATCTTTTGGGCTAGCCCTATTTAAGTTCTGAAAATCCACACACATTCTCACATTTTTATCTTTTTTAGAAATCGAGACTACATTGACTACCCATTTTGGGTATTTGGCAACTTTAAGAAAACTCACATCAAATTGCTTTTTTACTTCTTCCTTTAGTTTCAACAACATCTCTGGCTTCATGTGCCTCAACTTTTATTGTAATAGTCAACAATCTAGCTTTAGGGGCAATCTATGTTAAATAATATATGTGCTAAGCCCAATCATATCTTGATAAGACCATGCAAATATATCTATATATTCTTGCAACAAGTCCACTAACTTCTATTTTTTCATTAGAAGTAGTGAAAAATCGATCATGAATTTCTTTTTATTCTCCTCATCTCTTAAATTTAACAGATTTATTGTCTCCTGATAAGGCTTTATGATTTTTTTTCTTACTCCATCCATTTTAACAAATCATGAGGCAAATCACAATCTTCAAAGTCAACATCGTCATCAAGCTCACTAATGTCAATTGAATTTTTGAAATCAAATCCGGTATTCTTATCTTGTTCATCCATAATGTTCATTAGTTGAAAACCTAAAAATAGGTATAATTGAAAGGAAATATAGGCTAATTGGGGCAAAAGTAAAATGAATATAAGCAACAAAGAAAAAAAAAGGAAGATGCTATATGTGAAATGTATGACATTCATTACTTTAATTAGGATAATTAAAAACCAACCCATACAATTAACCTCTACATACTTTTGGACAGAAGTAATTGAATTTTAAGATTAGATGTTCTAAGAATGATAGTAACAATACATCATTTTTCAATCTTCTAATCCTAAAAAAAGAAAAATAAACATCTTTTCTTCTTTCCCACCGATATGAACTTGAGAGAAAGCTTCCTCTGTTCGAGCAATTGATTCCCTTTTTCCCACTCTAGCAATCCCGGATAGACATATCCACTAGAATGAAATGTCTTTTACAAATAACAGAATAACATTCCTTTATCAACTAAATCATTTTCTTTGAGGTGTGCCATTATTTTCTTTCTCTTCTCCATCATCATTCTTCTCCTACTATGGTAGTAAGCTTGGAACCTAAACCCCATCTTTTCTTATTTTCAATTGTGTATGGCATTTTCTTAATTCCTTAAAAAACTGCTCCCAAACCTTGTCCAGTTCGCTAACTTTTGTCGATGGTCTGATTAACTATCATGTTTATGGTCTTTAACAATTGGGGCATACAAATTTTTGGCCTTTCTCTAACATATGTAGCATTTACTATCTTAAAAGCTCTAAACGAGCACTCGAGTGCTTCTTTAGCAACCTCAACATAGGGAGTAGTCAAAGTTTTGTTTACCAATAAGTTTTTTTCACCATTCAAACAAACTTGCTTTTCTTTAACAATAAACTTTACTTTCTGATATAAGAATGAAGGTATAACCCCCCGCTATATGATTCCAGGGTTTTCTAAGAAAATAGCTATGTGAAGGCATAATGTTCGTAACCTGGAACTGAATATTAAAGGTACATAGATCGATCTATAAGGAAAGTTTTATATCATCAATCATTTTCCTTTGCACCCCATCAAAAGCCTTAACTATCATATGGCTATTTTTTTATGTGTGACTGATCTATTGGTAGCTTTGAAAGCATGGTCATAGGTATCACATTAATGGATGACCCATTATCAATAAGCACATTAGCCATAGTTTGAGTTTTACACTTAACAATAATGTGTAGGGCCTTGACACTACAGTTTCCCTTGAAAGGTACCTCAGCATCGTTGAAAGAAATAAAATTTAGGACTATGATATTCTCCACCATATGGTCAATATTTTTAACAAAAATATTATGCTCAACATAAGTTTGATTAAACACTTTCAGCAAAACATTCTTGTATGGTTCAAAGTTTATTAGTAGTGATAATAACAAAATATGAGCTAGTAGCTTGCTCAACTGGTTGACTACACTATACTTACTACGCTTGATAACCTTAAAAAATTCACACGCTTCTTTTTTAAACATAAGTTTTTTATATTGTACTTTTGGATTTGTCACAACAAGAGTAGATTCTCCCTTCACTATGACTTTTTCTCCTTCATTTGTTTTTCCTTTCCTAAGCCTTTTTAACATTTCAAGTGTGTAACAATGACCACTCCTAGTCATTCTTCTTATTTCTGTTATATTTGTGGTATGCTGAAATTTAGTGTTCTCCGAAGCTGTTTCATCACCAAACCCTTGAATCTCCACCTCATAATTAGAGTCTCAAGGGACTGACTTATCCCTTTTATAAGGGAATAGACTAGGAACATAGATTATCAATGGTTTTGTAAAGAAATATGTTGTAGAGAAATGGTTTGGAATGAAAAACACTTATGACCCATCACTTATCATACTCATATTACCAATATTATCCTCAATATAGAATTCAATCACCGCTTCATCCATCGATTATTACAACATCCTTCAAAACCCTTGGTAGTCTTAGATCACATGCCTCGTATTCATTTCATGATATTGATAATCATGGGCATCATCTATATTGCCATTGTCATCAATTACAGATAAAATTATTTTTACCTTAATCAAATAATCAAAAACCTTTTTCATTGGGGTTTCCACTTCATTGACCCATCTTTTCACTTTCAACCCTTGTCCATATGATACTGCATTAGTGGTGCCACCAGTATGATTAGAAAGAAAGCTTATACTAATATTAGGTTTAGCCTTAGAGTTGAAATTCAGTAAATCTTAATTTATCAATTCTTGCACCTTATGTTTTAAAGCCATGCAGTTCTCAGTGAAATGACCCCTTACATTAAAATAATAATCACATTGTCATTAGGGTCATACCATTTTAGGTATGGTGACTTCAACAGTTCCATACACTTGGTAGAAAATAAGGTGACCTTTCATCAATTGTGGATACAAACTGATATATGATATAGGGATGGGATCAAACTAAGGTTTTTCTCGATTGTTGTTATTTTGTGTGTTCCTTTGTCTTAAACTAGCTGGTTAAGTTGACATTATAAGAGTGAAAATAAGTGGTTATAGATTAAAGGCTGGCCTGTATGGTGGCTTTTAAAATGCTTAATAATGGTATATGGTTGTTAGGTAGTTTGATTGATAGTTGAATAACAAGTGGGGAACTATGGTCTTGGGTTATATGGGATAAATGGTCGAAATAAAGGATTTCCCATAGACACAGCATGTGTCTCTTGCTCTTTTTTCTTGGATTGGCTAACTTTTTAATGTTGAAAGCTTTCGACCTTTTAATTTTGTCAGTTTTAACGGCATTCTTGATCTTTTCTCTTAAAATCACCATGTCAAAGAAATTCTTTATAGGATTTCCTACCAGCTTGTTATAATATAGGGGCCTTAATATGCTAACAAATAGCACATTAATTTTTTTTCAGTTAATGATGGTTGGACTTGAGTCGTTACATCTTTTCATTGATGCACATACTCCTTAAAAATTTCTTTGACTTTTTTTTCATGTTCTATAAAAGATATCATGTTTGAAGCCATGTCAATGAAATGCTTATATTAAGCCATGAAAGCTTTAGCTAAGTCTCTCTATGAATGGATTCGACTATGATCCAATTGGACATACCACCTTACAACTAATGTATTAGAAGTTTGTCATTTTAGGTATAACTTGCCATTTTACAATAGAACATTGTAATATGATCAACAGGACATTTAGTTCCATCTAACTTCTCAATATTAGAAACTTTGATTTTGATGGGATAACAAATCGGGCACCAAACTGAGTTCATTTGCATCCATTCTCCCCAAAATGTCATTTCTTCCCAAAAATGTCTTTCTTAAAGTAGACCATACTTATTATGCATCTCAACATTCACTACTGGCAAAGACATGCCACGTAGCTTCTTATTCAATAGGATCATCTATGTTAGCCTTAAATTGATCAATGTATTTTGTTTAAAACAAAAATTTGCTTCACATGATCTAAGTTGTTTTAATATGAAATTGAACATATTTTCAACTTTTCATCTTGCTAAAATTGCCTTTGAACCAAAAGAAAACTAAACAAATGAAACAAAAATGATTTTGGGTAAAATGGGACAAAAGGGATCAATCACCCAAGGGAAGGCATCGATTCTTTACTGGACCTGATTGATCCTTAGGCAAAAGGATCAATCAATTTTTTGGCCAAAAAGCTCACCCATGCAAAAACTTAGAAAATCAATTGATCCCCTCGTTGTAGGGATTGATTGGTTAGGTTTTCAACATGACCTGGTCGATCCCACACTAAAGGGATCAATCCATTTTTTATCTAGAAGTAAAAATGATTTCAAAGCTTACAGAAGAGATCGATCACCCTACATAGATGATTGATTACCTGGGACAGGGGATCAATCAGGTCTTTTACTTGATCGATTAGGTATGGCTTTCATGAGTAAAATAGCTTTATTTTTTACTAACCTAATTGATCCCCTATATCAGGGAATCAATCCCTTCGTGCCCAAAAAGCCCATAATAGCTTTTTTTTGCTTGAAATTTTGTAGGCTCCAAACATTTAATGTAAGCAACGGCTATCTTCCACTCTCTACACATAAAAACAGGTCTCCCCACTACATTTCAAGTGATCAAGAGCTAAGAAAAACTTATTGCTTCGATCTACTACCTTCAGCAAGCATTAAAGAGCATTTATTGTGTGCAAAGTGCAGAAATTCATCTTGTATTTATATCTTTTTTGATATTTTTCTTAATCTTGACTTGTACTTCAAATTTGTAAACACCCAACCTTATAGAAGTTCTTAGAGTTTGCAAAATACTTCAAAATTAGTATTGTGAGGTTGTGAGCTTAAGAAGGAGGATAACCCTTAAAAGATTGTGTTGTTGATTATATAGAGCTTTGAAGAGATAGGTTATATCATTCAACACATAGTGGATTAGACTTTTTGGCAAGAGAAGCTAAAGGAAAAGATGTAGGTGCTTAAAAGAAGGGTTGAACCTTTATAAATTTTAGTGTTTGATTCTCTATTTTTATCTTTTTGTTTTTAAGATTATTAGTATACTTATATTTGTTGTGTTCATTTGCTTAAAAAATTGGTTTATGAATTTTATGTTTATTAGATATTAAATTTGAAAAAATTTATAATCAACCAATTTACCTCTCCTCTTAGTTTAATTCAAGTCTTTATGCCAACAATCTAAATTTGGCATTATGATAGGATCGAAAAGACCCGATCCTTGATTGACCTTTATTTGCACCTGGGGTTGACTAGTAGAAAGACTAGCATAAATGTAAGGTTGTTTGGTCGATGACTACAAATGGATTCCTCGAGAAGTACGAACTCGAGGTGGAGTGAACCCTAAAAGATATGATGGTTCCTCCATATTAATCCCATCCCCTAATCCTTGTGTACCAGTAACTTCTATGCCTTTCAACTAACAATTGTCTCAACTTAGACATTTGTGCCTCGATGTTCAACTGTATTTCCATCACTCTTTCCCTTATCCTTTTTTGTGACTTCTTGACCTTTTCAAACCTAGCTATATTCTCTTCTTCCATGATTTGAGAATTGAAACGAGTATTATACTTATGCAGAATTACTTGACCTAACTTTTTTGGCTTTGCTATCCTTGAAACTCTATTTATTAATCATGAACTAGAACACATGGTACAATCATTATTGTTATTATTATTTTACTTTTTATTAACTTGTATCCATGAAATGAATGTAATGTAATCCAAATGTGATGTCTATATGATGTATGCAACAAAATTAAAGAAACAAAACAAAATGAATCATTAAACCAAAACAAAAGAAATAACATAGCAACCACATAATATAATAGAATATATACAATGTCCTAACTTTTGGTGATTTTCTAAAAAATGTGGTATAGTTCTACCTTTGGCAAACTTCTTATGGCTCATTATATGCTTGGTTGGGATTTACTTATCTAAAGGCTCCCAAATCAAACCTTACATCATCATCCACAACAAACCAATAAGGCACACCAATCTTCATCTATTATAGGCTATAAATAGAAAGGATTCGATTTGAAAGGAAATGTTTCGCTAGCAAATGTGAAGGTTATCACCTCATAAGAGCGTAGCTACTTCATTTCCTTCTAATAAAGACAAAACTTGGGTCTAAAGCTCATGCATGTAAGTGAATATGCAAAAGTATGCAAAACAGTTTATTAATAATAAATAAATAAATTATAAATAACAAAATCAAAACAATATAATATGTAATATGCAATTTATTTATTTATTTTTGAAAAACTTAAAATAAAGGAAATTAAATTAAATATCAAATAAAACCAAATGAATTCAAAATTTTTTATAGCGCATGATTAAAATTTTTGGCCTAACTCTCAAATTTTTCTCAACAGAGTCATCAAACTATTATAACATATCGGCTTGGAGACTTAATCACTAAACATAAAAATTTTAAATTGTGAAACTATGGGGAGTTGCCACCAATATTTTTTAGGATGTGAGTAGCCACCCAAAAATTTTATCATTTTAATAAAACAATAAAACATATTTAAAATTTATTAAAAAGACAATTTTGGTTAGGAAAATAGGATTGGGTTCAGGAGTCGATTAAACATAAGGAATGATTAGCACCCCCACAGTGCCATAAAATTAGTACCAATTAATCATACATTATCTATAGTTTTGGACAAATTTTGTTTTTATTTTAGATTTAATAATAATTCTCTTTTTTCAAAAGAAAGAAAATTAAATAAAAAAATTATTTATAAATATTATGAAAGTTTTTGGATTAAAGAAATATCTTATAATTCTTCAACATCTAAGCAAAATCCAAAAATAATCATTTCTATTGAGATTCACCACAAAATTCCTTTAGAAGTTAAAACAACATTCTTTGCAAATGATAACTATTTGTAACTTTACAACATCTAAGTAGAGTACTAAAAATTATCTTCCTTGGAATGTTATTTTTATTTTATTTTTTTAAAGCAATTTTTCAAAGAACTTTTTATGCAGTAAAAATGAAGAATGCTATAATTAACAATAAACATCAATAATTAATAATATATATATGCAAGATGAGTGCAAACAATGACCTAAGAATGGATATATGCAAATGTGTTTCCTGCAATGATGAAATGCAAATTTAGAATCAAGTTCTTAAATATATAGAGACCATATAAACTTTTTAACTTTTAGACAGAGTTTATCTGCGACTATTTATATTTAAGATCCTATTTTAATTTTTAATTTTTTATTTAATTTTATTATTTTTAGATTAAAAAATTATATGAAAAAACTTAATGAAATAAAATTTTCTAAATGCCCCATCATCTAGGTGGTATCCAAAAATAGATAACATCACAAAAGGTTTTCATATAAATCCTTTAAAATTTAGGATGGTTTTAGAGTTTTGGATAGATTTAGAGTTTTAAGATCTTATTTAGGGTTTCAACTAAGGCTTTGGGGTTTCACATAGGGTTTAGGATTTCAAGTTTAGGATTTTACTTAGAACTTTCAGGTTTTACCTAGGGCTTTCATTTTAGGGTTTTACTTAGGGTTTCACTTTAAGGTTTCGTTTTAGAGTTTTACTTTAGGCTTTTGTTTAAGGGTTTTACTTAGCGTTTCACAAATATATTGAGCTTTTTAAAAATTTCTAACATCTAGATAGACTTTCAGAGCAAGCTCACTTTTTATTATTTCTAAAAATTAATTTATATATTTTATATTTTTCCTTATCATGAAAATTTATTATTATCTATTTATCTTTTATTATTTTATTTTTGTTATTTAATAATTCTTCAATATCTAGACAAAATTATTATTATTTTTTAATATGTTTTTTATTCTCTCCAACATCTAAACAAAGATTTTAAAAAATTATTTCTTTTTGAATTATTTGTTTTTTCTTTTCTTTTTTGTGTTTTTGTTTTAGAATTTCAAAAATACCAACTAAGAATAGAGATGACAAAAAGCTAATGCATAGATCAATGTATTAAACAATTAAAATAATAATAATAATAATAATAATAATAATAATAATAATAATAATAATAATAATAATATAAACATTCATAGAAACTAAAGTTTTTTATTATATATATTTTTAAAAACATTTTTTTTTTTAACATTACTTCATTTTTCATTCATTTTTTCATGGTTTGCAATATAATCAAGTTTCACCATATGAGCCCTAAACTTCCATGCAAAAATAACATTAATCTATATCTAAATCTAAAAGCCATTTTGGCAAGAACTAGAACAAAAACTCTAAAACCAGTGCTTGAACATCATAGAAAATTCTAGCTTTAAATGCTATTGCATATGCTATTAACAAACACAAACCTCACTGATTCCATGCAAGCTTGATATATTAAGCAAATGCAAAAAGAAAAGAGAAGGAAAAATAAAACAATGCAAGTCTAGCGTAAAACATGAAACTCCTACTAACAAAGCAAGCAACCAATGAAGAAAACCAAAACATACAAAGGCTATGATTTTAAAGATTTTTATTTTTTGTTTTTCTTTTTTTTTTAACAATCTTTTCATAAAAACAAGCACACATGATAAGAAAAAAGAATAGTTTCCAACCAAAAAAGGAAGAGGGTCTTTATCTCACATTTGTTGTAAATTTTGCTATTTTCCTCCTGCCTTTCACCCTTTATTTCTTTTTTGTTGGTTTCTTTTTTTTCTGCTAGTTTTAATTTTTCACTGCTGCCTCTTACTTCTCATGAATGTCACCTTTTTTACTGCTCATATTTTTTTCTTTCGTTCCTGTTACCATCATTCCTTGTTCTTTTTCTTGCTCACCTTTATTTTTTTTTTTTTGCATCTTTCTTTTTCTGGTTACTTTAATTTTTTTGCTATTGGTTCTTTTGGTTTTGTGTTCTGTTTCTTTTTTTCCTGATGTTCTTATTTTCTGCCTTGTTTCAGTTTTTCTTGATACTTCTCTTTCTCTATTTTTTTTTCTTTTTGCTACTGATTATTTTTTTTTTTGCTTTTTTTTTTTCAATTGGTGCCATTTTCTTCTTGTATTTTGCTACCAATTTTTTCCTTATATCTTTTTCTTCTGTTGTTGTTTCTTACATTATGCTGCTTTTGTTTTTTTGTTTGCTGCCTTTTAATTTTTTTTTAGTTCTCCTTCTTCTTATATAAAAGCTCTCTCTTTTTTAGTAACCGGCCACTTCCAACTACTTTTCAATTTTTTTAGCTGCTTTTACATGCCCTATGCATGGCTTTTCATTAGCTTTTTTTATACAATTTTCATGCATACTAAGTTGTAAGCCAAGTGGGCTTTCTCTCTTTATATATATATATAAAGCTTTATTTTGGTTGTAAGCTTTAGCCATTTAGGCCATTTTTAGCTTTAAGCTTATTTTTTATTTTTTTCATCATTTTTCATTCTTTTTTTTTTTTTTATGGCCAAGCTCTTTTTCTTATTATTTTTAGTATTTTTATTACTATTTTTTAATTTTATTAACTATTATATTTTTTTATTTTTTATTGTTATATTTGATTTTTTTTTTGTTTAATGGCCATTAATGGGCTTTAAGGATAGGTCTTTTATCGAGCTTTTTATTGGGCCATTTAACCATTCATTTAAGCTAATGCAATGAGCCTCACTATAAGGGCCTCATTTAGAGCATTTACGAGTGAACCATGTAATAGGCTCAAAAAATTGATAATTAAGGCCCAATTACAAAAACAAACCCAAATAAAAAAGATAAAATGCTTCAGCCAAAATTAGGAGTAGACATTCATAGATATAAAATGGTTCGATCTAACGACAATAGTGGATTAAAAATCTATGAACAATGAGAAGGGGATGGCATAATGATGAACATTGATGTGATTTTTTTATTAAAAAGGGACTTTAAGTGATAGGTTGTTGGGAAAATGAAATGCTTTATGAACTTCTTCAATTTGTAAAATGTTTCTTTATTTGTTTTTATTTTAATATGTTGTTGTCTTTCCAAACTTGGATATATGAATTATGGCTTGTCTTTAATTCTTGCCCCTATTCCATTTTCTACACTTTTCACCATAGAGCTTTGTCATTTGTGCATTCATTTATTTATTTATATATCCGCTTAATAAAATACAAATCATGTGCGCTCTAAAGAGAAAGAATTTCTTCGAGAATAATTTACGTGTTTTCTTCAAATGATTAGAAGAATATTGATTTAGTATAGAGTGGATAAATGAGGTTATTGAGGGACTTTTTGCTTGAAGAAATGATCAATGTAAAGAACCTAGCTTAGGACCCTTAAGGGAGAAATCATGGAAACTAGATGCATAGAGAAGGTATAGTCTCTTAGAAAAAAAGATTCAAGTAATTGTAAGTATAAATAAATCTTGTGATGCAAAGGAATCCCAGCTAGTTCTAAATGTGGTTATTCCACCTAAGTTCAAAGTTCTGACATTGGAAAAGTATGATAGACTGGATATCTTAAGACACATTTGGCTCAATACTATCCCAAAATGGTTGAGTCTACTTGTGACAAAAAGCTGCTTATTCGTATTTTTCAAGAAAGTTTGACAAAAGCAATAGCTAATTGGTATTATAGTTTCAAAAGCAACCAAATTCATACTTAGAGGAATTTATCTTAGGCATTTTTGAAATGATACCAGCACATGTTGGAGAGAGCACTAGACTTATTAGTCCTTCAAAACATAGGAAAAAGCCCCAATGAGAGCTACAAAGAATATGTCACTAAATGGAAAGAGGCAGCATCACAAGTCTGACCATCCATAACTAATAGAGAGCTAAATTTCCTATCTATGGATACTCTTCCTTTTTCCTATTATAATAAGTTAATTAGTAATACATCCTTAGAATTTACAAATTTGCTATTTGTTATGGGTATAATTAAGGATAAGATAAAAAAGGAAAGAATTATAGATGCCAATGTGAAAATTTATAATGCAGGGCAAAGAGATATTTAGGAGGCAATGGGCTTAGAGGGTTTTTGTTGCTTACTGGGTGGTCCAACGATAGGTTTTAGGGGGTGGTGTGTAGCGATTAGGATTATTGCTTATTAGTGGGTTATTTTTTTATTTGGTGGTGGTGGTAGTGAGCTAGACTCACGATGATGGTCAAGATTGTGGCTCAATGGTATTTGAAGCAAGTGATACAGAGTATTGGTTGAGTGTTCTTGGCTAAATTTTTTTTATTGGATTTTGTTTAGCCTTAAAAAGGATTTTGGGATACTAAAAAATTTTAAGATGTTAGGTGATGGACTAAAGAAAAGGGTGTTGCCAGGAATAGGGTAACTAGTAGCTGAAATTTAGCTACCATGGTGGTTATAAGCTAGTCTAGGTGGGGCAACAATAGAAGGAGTGGCCGACTAGACGAGGGTGCCATGCAAGGCACCTCTAATTTTTGATCAACTTGTTTATTTCATTTTTTGCTTAATTCTTTTTTTAATTATCTTTTTAACTTTTTAATTAAACAGAATAACTAATTCTAATGAATATAGGCCTTATATGGAATTGGGGATTTCAATCCCAATTAATTTGGACTTCTAGTTTTTCGGGTCCAAACAACTTACGCAAATTGAAATGGATTAGACCTTGGCTCAATAGTTTAGACTTAATTTCAGACCTTTTTCTAAATGGATTGTATTTCAAAGTTAATTTTAGAATCTTTATAGATAATTCATAGCTTAAAAATAAATAGTAAATCAACTTGGTAAAAATTTTAATATAAGTTCAAAAACTAAATTAATTTTGAACATGAAATCATTAGTCTGGATAAAATTAGACATCTACAATAACAAAATAGTAATATATTTTCTCAATTCAAAGAAAGCTAAATTGATAAATTATCATTTGAACTATGTTGAAAAGAACCATACTTAACAAATAATCGAATATATATATATATATATGGCTTGCATTAATTTTGTGGCCTTTTTATTAGTAAAAATTTTACATTCAATCAAATTAAAAGACAAAAAAAATCTTAAAATGTTGCCACTTAAAGATGCATATAGTATGATTGAACCATATTTTGATAAAATTCAAATCAATATCTTTTTAATAGGCAAGCAAGAAATTGATGTTTGAACTACTCTACCGAAAAATGTGGTTTGAAACTCTAAACAGTATTCCTAGTTTTGTTAGGGTTATTGGAAAAACTAATCAAAGATGAAAAAGACAGAGGATAAAATATTATTATATATATGCAGATGAAATTCCATAATTTATAAATATATATTGTATGTAAATATTAAATATATATAAGGGGTTTTATTTATGATGCATAATAGCTATTATTATTGATGAGAAAGGAGTTACTGCACTAACCTTTTTGCTAATTAGAAAAGGGTGCATATTTTAGATATTGCATATTTTAATTTTTATTTGCTTAAATAATCAACTCCCATTTTTTTTCTATGATAGTCATTGGATTAGCTATAAGTGAGACACTTTTGCTCATTAGCTAATCAAGCTCAACTCAAAAAAAAAAAATTAGATTCTATTATTATTGAGCTGAGTTCGATTAGCTTGAATTATTGAATGGGTCAAGTTTGAATATTAGAATTCTCAATTCAAGTAGTTAGCTCGTGAGTCTAATTGAACATTAATTATAAAATATTTTTATTATTTTAATTCATAATTTATGATTTTATTTTTAAAATTTGTAAAAATATAAATTCGAATTCAAGCTCAAATAATTAAATTTGAAGTTGACTATAAAAATAGATCTCATTTTTTTGCTTAGCAAACAAATCTAATCGAACAAGTTTGAGTAACTTAATTTTTATCTCGAGTCAACCTTGAATTGAAAAAATTGAACTTGATCAAACTTGAGCTAAGTTTCTAGCCTCAAGTTTAAAGTCAAAAACTAGCTTTTTAGTGCAATGGTTTAGTTCAATTCAGTTACTCCCATCATTGGCTCATTTCTAGCTCATCATCATCATCATCATCATTATTATTATTATTATTATTATTATTATTATTTAATCAGAATTTAGTGTAAACTTTTGAAGGGATTTAACTTTGTTTATGGTTTTTTTGGTCTCTTAGCTGAAAGGAGCTGGTAAAAGGTTGCTAAAGGTTAGATAGCCGGAACTTACAGCTAGAAAACACACTTAAGGGGCATTAGAGTTATTTCTCTGGGACGTGCTCCAACACTCAAGTCAGTGGGCGATAACCAAATGTTCAGTTCGGAAGCAATGCCTTGATCGGACATCAGTGGAATGTTGGGTAAGCCATTTCCTTGGCGGAGGCAAGCTAGTTCCTTGGGTAAAGATAACGTGGCAACTTGGTGTGCACTACTTATGCGATCTAGGGAGTTGATTGTGTTGACTAAGGGTTGGCTGAGTAAATGGGTGCAACAATTTCCCACCAGGTTTGAGGTGGGTTATAAAATGACCACCCTTAGACCGTTTCCTAAAGTCTACAAAAAGACGTCTTCTGGTGGGGAGGCAACCTTAGCTTGGTGATTTCAGTGACGTGTCCCTTCAAGGTGAAAGAAGCATAATTGGTGAATGGTGTCAGTGAGGCTTCCCTTTGAGATGAGATGTGTTCCTTCAATGAACCAAGTTGATGATGTGTCAATCTGGAGCAAAGGGAATATGGCTTGGCGAGCCGTAGAGTTAGCCGAGGAACAAGAACAGTAGATGAAGACTTAAGAATATTTTGTATGAAATACTGAGACTTGCTATGGAATCCATGTGAGTGGAGTGCGTCAACTGAGACAGTGCATTGCACTGCTTGTGTTTTTTAATGTTGCATTTGTTTAGGGTATGTGTTATGCTGGGATTGGAAGGTAGTCAAGTGTAATTAATGGTTGTGACCTTTGAAAATGAATCGATTTTTTTAGAGGGAATGAATGTGTTTATTTGTGAAATAGGGTAACTGAAGGCTTGGGTTTTAAGGGGGATTAATTTGGGCCATTCATGAATCAAATGAAACAGTTCAAAAAGGTACCACTTCAAAAGTGTGTTTAGTGCCTGAAATGGTTTTAATTGGTAACATTTCATTCTTGTTATTTGGCTGGGTATACAAAAGGGACTTAGGATTTTCATACTTCACTTTTGCTATTAGCTTTCGAGAGATGTTATTCGTGTCTTATTTGTGCTTTCTGTGTTTTTCGAGTTTGTTTGCAAAACCTTTTTTTTTTTTTGGTAAGCACCTTTGTTTCTATTTCTTTGTTGTTTCTTTGGGTTTAGGGTAAGGGATGGCACTAAATAAAATAACCATTGTTGATAGTTCTAGTGATGAGAAAGGAACTAAAGCCCCAGCCACTAACGTTAGTGGCCAAGGTAGGAAAGGGGAATCTTAAAAGGTGTATGGTAGAGAAGAATAGGCCTAAGGGATGGGTCATAGAGACCAAACTGGTTAGGGTAATGAAGGCCTTGAACATGGCATTGTAATTAGAGAGGTTAAGGCCTTTTTAGCCGACATGATTGCCTCTACCACTGTAAAGAGGAAGGGAAATAATGACAAGAGGAAGGGAATAATGATAAAGGAGCCCAAGGACTTGGCTCTAGGGTCATGGTCGCCAGACAGGTTCCCTTGCCACACAACTCAGTCCATGGTGGAGCCAACATTGGATCATGTGGCCTTAAATCTAAGCAACCCAATGTACAAGATTGCACTACCTCCTCTAAGCTTCACCATCAACCAAGTGGGGGTGTTTAAGGGAATGGCAAGGTTCTACCTACACAATTTCAGGCACGAGTTCCACCTCTCCCTAAACCCATTCTTTCACCTGCTGCAGGCCATATTCAACGTCATGGCCAATTAGCTTACTCCAATTACTTGGGCGATCTAGTAACGTATCTCATATATTACAAGATGAACAACTAGGTGGGTGGCTCTACTATCTTCAGGCATGGGTAAGTCTTGTATAATGGAGTTTCCTTCAAATAGTCACTCCAACTATAATCGGTATATGGAAACAAGTACCAAAATGCTTGGCATGAGGTTTTCCTTCAAAGTTAGGTGGTCGTATGCAAGCCCATTAACTAAGGGGTCATTGAACTTGAGGAAGATAAGGTGAAGCAAGTTCATGCCTTGAATGATGCCAAGATTTCTAATAATGAGCTAATCATAAAGGAAAACATTCGCGATTATTACCTTGTCCCTGGTGAAAACCAAGCTTTGGTTGCTACTATCTAGGGGGTTTTAGACAAGGAGAAAGTTAGGAAGAAAAAAACAGAAAGGGTAAGAAAGCAAAGGCTCTTCAAAACAAAGAAAATATAAGTTAGTTGTTGAATTACTATATAGTTTATTGATGTTGATGTATATTGAGTTAACTGTTTACCATTGAATTGCATTGTCTATACTGTGGTGGTTGTTGACTAATGTTGTTTGTGTGTGATTTATTGATGTTGTTATAGTGAAGATGGGGTTATGATACCCACCAAGAGGGTCCTCCTACTAAGGGCATGTAGCTGATGCTTGAGGCAATTCTTGTGCCAGCCTTTATGCAAAGGTGAAGAAGGTAGAGGGTGGCCAAGTGTTGAGCCTATAAAGGGTAGTATGGAGGTTGAAAGTATAGGCATGCTAGATAGCAGGCACCTGTGGAGGCTAATTTTTTCTTATATTACTAACTAGTTATGCTTGTTGGCTTATCCTAATTGTTGTGCCTTTATTTTGCAAAAATGGATCATGCTACCAAGCTCAAAAGGGTGATGAATAAAGAAAGGTAGATAGGGAAGTGGCCTACATATGCCAGTCCCTCACCTACCAAACGATAAGAGGTGGTGAGTTTCGGTGTGCCAATTTCTACCGTTGTGGTGCTTGCACCAACACCTGCCCCTGCTGCCACAGTGCCTATCTCAGCTACCATGAAAACACCATCCACTGCTCTTGCTATTCCTTAACCAACTAAGGTTCCATTAACTACGCCTAAACCTATAATAACAAAGGTTGCCACTGCCACTGCCATTGTTATGCCAATCCTACTACCACCTCTAAAGCCGTAACGGCGACAAGTGCTGCTACTACATTACTTTCTCCACCTTCAACTAGCACGCCAGCAAGGAGGGTTAGTACTAGTGCACTGATCGTCTCACTAACGAGCAAATGGAGGCCAGTCTAAAGGCCTCTATTTTGGCAACAAGATACTCAAGTGTTCGTCTAGATCGCATGTCCTCCACAAACTTCACATTAATAAATCAAAGGCTATTCACGTTGTTCCCTACAAAGTTTGCATGTTTGTGGGCTACAACTTGTCTTCCCAAGTTTGCCAACGAGAGGGTGCATAGTTTTTCTTGTTCAGCAACATGCAAGTTGAATTGTGCTTGCCTATAGAGGTAGGCAATATATCTTGTGTTTTGCATGTGTGGGGTTGGTTACTGCCATGTCTTACTTAATTGTAATTGTGCTTGTGTTACAATCCTTGGCAAATAAAGTGGGCTTGTATGAGTAGGTAAGGCTGTTGATGGAGGATTTACGTGGCAAGATAGAACACTTACAAAAGGACATCAAGAAAATGATTTGCCTAAAGCCATTAGTGAAGGAGAGGGATGCTTTCATTAAAAGGCTAAAAACCCTCAATGCCTCTCACATAAAGTAAGTTAAGGAAATGAAGGCATAACAAAAAGAGATCACGGGCAGAAATATGGTGCTGTAATAGCTTTTAAATAGGACCAATGCTCATATCAAGGAGGTAGAAGGGGTGAGAGATGAGCTATAGGGTAAACAGGCATAGGTGACTACTTGAGTAAGTACGATGCAAGGGGAAAGGGACTAGGCCTTAGTGGAGAGGGATCAGGCCTTAGCATACACCCTTCAGCTGAAGAAAGAGTTGGCGAAACTGAAGGCAAACTTAGAAGAGGAAAGAACTAAGTCCTCCAAAAGATTAGAATAACAAAATGAAGAATGGACTAAGGTTTGCCTCACTACTGGTGAGTTGTACAGGCTCTTAGTTTTATATCAAGTATAGCTGCATGTGGAAAACATGGACTTGAGGGAGGTAAACTTCTTTGAAATGAGGTTGCCTTTTGAAGGGTTTAACATGGAATTCCCTGAGAACATGGCCCTATTGGAACAGATTAAAGCTTCTAATAGAATAGGTAGGGCCTCGATGGGCCTCAACCTGAATGCTCTACTTGCACCAATTGGCAACCTTGAGGCCAACAGCTCTGGTGCAGAGCTTACCCCTATTAGTGGTGAAGCTGATATTGATGTCAGTTGCCCTTACCCCTTACAAGCCTGTAGTAACACTAATTGAAAAGGCTATTACTCCTGCCCTTTTGCTAATGATGGCTTTTCTGTTGCTCCTGCTCCTTACGATTTTTGTAATTCTTCTTTGTATTATTATTTCTATTTTTTATTTTTGTATCTTTCAAGTATGTACAAACTTAATATTATGAATAAAGAAAAGAATTATCCCAACAATTTACTTGTTGTTTTATTTAATTGCTTTTTATTGAATTTGGTATGATTATCAATTGTACTTAGCCTTATGCTTACTTGTATAAAAATGTCTAAGTTAAGAATATCCAACAACACAACTTGATCTTTTTGCATGAACATGTTAACTGACTTATGATATTCATCATGTTACCATCATACCAGTAAGTTTGGTCTTGACCAGTGTTTATACCTTGAAGTAAAGCATTATGTAAAAACAAAGTTTTTGAAATTACTGGTAGACACGAAGGTTTGTTCAGTCTTGAACTAAGTTTAATAAAGATGTAGTTAGCTTTTATTTAAATTTCCCATAATCTGAGTGAATGTACTTAACGCATAATGATTTACTCGTTAGATTTGTGAGGTGATGGTATGATGTTGGTGAGTCTAAAAGGGGATCTTGCTTGAGAATCATGCAATGCCTTCATACCTAAGCATTTTTGTTTTCTCGTAGAAACAAAATGACTTATAAAAAAAAAAAACAAGTGTGTTTAACTTTTTGTGATGTAATTCTTTTGTTGTAATTTCATATTAGTGTATTGCTCTTTGCTTTGTCGTGTTGGCTTAGGAGTTGCATTGTTGAGATAGGAATGGTGCGCAGGATGTATTAGTCATGTTGGCAGAATAGCCTTAATGTAAAATGGTATACGGCACGTTGAGCATGTTGTCATAGGGCCTTAATGCACTATAGTTGGCATATAGGGCGTGTTAAGTGTGTTAGCGTGGGAGCCTTAATGCAAAGATGATGGCGCGTAAGGCGTGTTAGGCATGTTGGCATAGGAAACTTAACACAATATAGATTGCATTAGGGCACGTTAAGTGTGTTTTTGTGGGAGCCTTAATGCAATATAGATGGTGTGCTGTGCACGTAAGGCATGTAGACGTGAGAGACTTGACACAATATAGATGTGCGTAAGGGAGCATAACTAGAGCAAGGTGGTAGGATGTCATCTTTCTTCATTAAAATTTTCCTATACAAGATTTCTTAAAAGAAAAAGAAGAGGCTGGTGAAGCCTAAATGTACAACATAAGAGAAATACAAATACATAGAGTACTTTATAAATTTAAAAGACCTAGTGATGAACAAGGATCGAATGTAGTACTTCTTCAAGTGAATGGCATTCCAAGTCCTTGGTCTAGGGTTGCCCCCATGTGCTCCAATCTGTATGCTCTAAAACCAATAACAGTTGAGCTCTGTATGGTCCTTTCTAATTAGGTGATAACTTTTTCCTTTCTCCCGCTAGTTTGCTAGCTTCACAATTTTTAAGTACTAGGTCACCACTTTGAGATGTCTATGTTTGACACGAGGGTTGTAGTATTTGGCAACCTGTTAAGCCCTGGCAGCCATTTTGACCTCAGCCATGTCTCTAGTTTCTTGCAACAAATCCAAGTTGGTGCTCAAAACTTTTTAATTCTAGTTGGGATTAACGTGTGCTGTTTTGAGTGTATTGATGTCCATCTTGGTAATATCACTACTTTAGTGCCATAAGCCAGTGTGAATGGCATCTCTCTTATTGTTTAGTGATCCGGGGTTCAGATCGCCCAAAGTATATTGGGAGCTTTTTCTACTTAAGCCCCTTTGGCTTCATTAAGCTTCTTTTTTTATGCAGTTTAGATTTTTTGGTTCATAGACTCTACTTGACCATTGGTCTGGGGTGGGCCATTAAACCATGAACTAGAGCTATCTTGAAATTCTGGCAGAACCATTTTAACTTATCTGTTTAGAATTATGTCCCATTATCCATGCAATTGTGTGAGGAAGACCAAACCTACACACAATATATTTTCATACAAAATCTTCCATTGTCTTGACAATAATGGCAGCCATGAGTTCTGCCTCTACCCACATGGTGAAATAATCGTAGACAACAATCAAGAACTTTTATTGGATGATCACCACGAGAAATGGTCCGAAGTTATTAATGCCACACTAAGCAAATGATAACGAATTGAAAATTTGGTTAAGAGCTTTTGCTGGCTGTTGAGGGACTTTGGCAAACTTCTAACACTTACACACTTCTTAACCAACTCAACTACATCTTTCTTTAATGTGGGCCAATAGCAGCCTCATCTCAATGTTTTTCACGCAAGTGCTCCCTCACCTACATGGTGACTGCACACCCATTCATATATTTCCTTTAGGACGTACTCTTCCTTAGATGGGGGGTAACACTTAAGGAAAGGAGTTAAGAAACCTTTCTCATACAAAGTGTCCCCCACTAATGCAAATTGAGCTGCCCTCTTTTGGACATTTTTGCATTCTATAAGGTTAGATAGGTGGTTCTCTTTTGAGGTAGGCCTTAATGGGGATCATCCATGTGTCCTCTTATTCTTCTTCAATACACAAGACACATGCCAAAGCCATCTTTCCCTAAGAAACCATCAACATATAACATCCATGTTTGCTCTGACAAGGGGCCTGATATTGGGAGACATTGGTTAATCTAAGAGGGTGGTGTAAAGGGCTCGGTTGATTTATCCGTCTCTTTTGTTTTAACTGGTTCTGCTTGTTGGGGTCAAGGATGGAGTTAAAAAATTTCAGAATGTTGCTGTAGGGCTTCTGCTTCAAGGGCAAAGGAGCACTCGGCAAGGAAGTCAACCAAAGCTTGTGCTTAGATAACCTTCCTAGGCCTATACTCAATATGGAATTTACTGAGTTTGATACTCCATTTCATCATTCCTCTTAAAGTATCGATTTTGTAAAAGACTTCTTAAGTTGCTGGTCTGTTAACACAATGATGGTATGCGCCTGGAAATATTGTCTTAGTCAACCAGCAGCCGTGACTAATGCAAAAAATATTTCTTTTAATCGTGTGTAATTGACTTTCTTGTTCTACAAGGCTTTACTAACATAATATATTAGGATTGGTTCCCATTTGCTTCATTCCTTAACTAGTACTGCTGCCAACATTTCATTAGACACTACTAAATACACATACAGAGGCTCACCAAAAACAAGGCTGGCGAGCAAAGGGGGTGATTGCAAATATTGCTTTAGCTCATTGAAGGCTTTCTAGCGTTACTTATCCCACTTGAACTTAGTTGCACTTTGAAGAGTTTTGAATAATGGTAAGCACTTGTCAGCCAGCTTGGATACGAATTGTTTGAGGGTTGCCGTTCACCTCGTTAATCTCTAAATCTCCTTGGTAGTTTATGGGATTCAAAATGGCTATCACCTTCTCAGGCTTTGCCTACTTCCTTTGTTTAGAACCATAAAACCCAAAAATTTGCCTACCTCCTCATTGAAAATACAGTTGGTTGGATTCAGCTTCATGTTATCCTTTCTGAAGATAGCGAAGGCCTCTGCCAAGTCTTTTACATGATGTTCCAATGAGCGGCTATTGACCATTATGTCATCCACATACACCTCTAAAAATTGGTCAGTTTACTCTTTAAAAATCTTGTTAACCAACCTCTGGTAGGTGGCCCTTGTATTCTTCAGACCAAATGCCATGACCGTATAGTAAATGGCATGTTTGTATAGTCATCCTCATTGACGAAGGACATTTTCTCCTAGTCCACCTTTACCAACTTGATCTATTATATCCTAAGAATGCATCCATGAAGTTCAAATATTTATAACCCGCAAAGGAGTCAACCAACCTATCAATTGAAGGTAAGGGGAAGCTATCGTCAGGGCAAGTCTTGTTTAAATCTATAAAATCTATGCAGATTCACCATTTTTCGTTTGCCTTTTTTACCATAACAACATTGGTGAGCCATTTTAGATATTTCACTTCCTTGATATATTTAACCACCAGCGATTTGTCAACTTCTTCTCTAACTGCCTGTTTTCGTTCAGGGATGAAACATCTCTTCTTTTGCTTTACTAGCTTGGCAGTTAGGTCCACATTCAAATGGTGAGCAATGACATGCACGTCTATGCCTATTATGTTTATGGCAGACCAAGAAAATGCATCTGCGTTACATTATAGGAACCTATATAACATGTCTCTTACCTTAGCATCTAACAGATAACATGTTTGGGTGACCAGCTCTGGGTTTGGTAGGTACAGTTGGACTAGTATAGTTTGCTTGACATGACGAGTCTTAGACTTTCTTATTTAATTGCAAACATCCAAACTATTTATACTGACTATCTGAGCTATGGTTGTGTTTATTATGTGTATTAAGAGTGAAGGGTTGAATTATGTTTAGGTTCTTCTATAGATGGGGGTGATGGGTTTGCTATTTGGTCTTTTTTCTGCGTTAACTAAAGGCTTAATAGGAGGCACTAGTGAGTTGTAACTTGGTTTGTTTTCATCTATCTCACCCCTGTAGGTGTGAGAAATTTAACTTTCAAACAGTAAATAGTTGTCACCATTTTGGTCATCTTCATTAATGGCTTACCAAAAATAATATTCTAGGCTTAAGGTCGGTCTACCTTAAAAAAATCTACCAACATGATGAACTTGTGCTCACAATTTCCCAGAGGGATTGGCAGGGTGATAGATCTTTTCACTACGATGGACGGGTTGGCGAAACTAAAGATAAGCCTTGACAGCTTCAAATCTCTATTAGAAAATTTCATTTGTTTAAAGGCCTAGTATTGTATCAAATCCACCGCACTCCCACTATCTACCAAAATCTTTTATACTTGGTAGTTGGCAATCGTTACTAAGACCATTATTTGATCATTTCTATTATCTAATAGCATGTCAGTGTCTTATTCTAAAAATTGAACCAGCCAGTCTTCCATTCTTTGCTTCTTGAGAGCCACATCAATGGCCATAACACAACACAAGTGGGATTTGACTTTGACTTACTGTTGGCCCAATCCTCTATTACTCCTATGATTACATGAATTATTTTTTGGATTGGGAGTTTGCCAGTCACTTTTTCTTGTCGAGCTTCCTCATTTTGGCAAAATGAACAATCAGCTTACAAACAAGTGGGTGTATCTCGTGTTAGGCAAGGTGGGGTTTATTATGGTTACTATTGTGGTGGGTGAGTTGTTTGTTTATTAGGCCGTCCAATCTCTCAATCTCCTTTTGGAGGGCAATGCACTCATAAGTGGAGTGCCCCCCAGTTGAATGGTAGTTGTAATGTCATTTTTACTGGGGTTCGTTGTTAGGTTTTTTAAGTGGAGGCCTCACCTGGTTAGATCTTTAACTAGGTCTTTGGGTAAGGAATTGGGTTATGGCATTGAGAGTTTTGTTGGGGTTTTTATAATGGTTGGACTGTGAGTGGGAGGTATGGCTATTGCTGCTTTGCCAATCTCTTTTCTTTTTTTTTTAGTGCTGGTTGTGGGGTTAGCGGTTGTCATGGATTTGTTGGCTTGAGGAATCAGTCTCACCTACTGTCACCTTGTGGATGACCATGGCATTGTTCACGCCTCTCAACTCCATATGCTATCTTGATTTTCTCAACCTCAACAAACTTTTAGACCCTTTCATAGAGCTAGTATTATTGTTCTAGGTTGTTCTTAGTTAAAGAATAGCTAAGATGATAATGCCTAACCCCGAAGGTGAAAGCTTGGAAAACCCATTTAGTATTGAGGTCTTTGATCTCTAATGTGGCACCATTAAACCTCTTTAAATATTATCACAAAGTCTTATTTGGTTTCTATTTTATGAAAAGTAGGCTCGTAAAGGAGCGCACTGCAACTTTGTTACTTAGGAAATGGGCCAAAAACTACCTACTGAAGGTATCGAAGCTGTCTATGGTGGTCGACACCATGGAGTAGAACTAGGTCCTGGCTCTTCCTCACAAAGTTATGGGAAAAACTTTACACTTTACCACGTTAGCTTTTTAGGTGAAATGGTGATCCAAGAGGGGATGAATTGAATTTCTTCATATTCTTCCCAAACAATGATTTTAAAAAAATTGAATGAAAAATTAAAATCAATATCAAAATATGATGCAAATAACAATAAATTGATAAACTATAATCAAAATAAAGAGATAGGAATAGAGAAATCAAACATAAAGATTTTTAGAGGTTCAGTCTTTCTCCATAAGTCACCAACGTCATCTCTTTTAGTTGTCCATACCAAGGCTTCAATCCACTATTCTTGAATTGAAAATACAACCCTAGCTTTTTCTCTCTAAGTCTTAAGATAGAAACCTTACACTCTCTACTTTCTAAGCTAAGTAATAACCTCTTAATCTTACAAATTTAAGAGGATACCTCACCTCTTGATTACAAAATCACTTAATAGAAATAGAAACTTAAAACACCTCTCAAAGGCTAAGTGTTTGCCTAATGAAGTATAAAGAAATTTGATGAATGAAACAACACAATATAGCTTAGATACAATAAATACAAAATATATGAATTTTAAGCTCTAACAACTCTTGATTCTTTAAAAAAATGAAAATGTAGCTTGTTGGTTCTTGCTCTCTTGATTTATCAACTTTCTTGGTATGTTGGAGTACCCAATTTATAGAAGAATTGAAGAACTAGCCGTTGGGGATGGTTTAGAAGAAGAAATGCCGGTTGGAAACTTGAAAAAACTAGCTATTAGAGTGTTTTTGGGCATAAGGGATGGATTCTTTTTTGGTACCAATCGATCCCTTTTTCAGGTGATCGATCTTCTAGTCTAAGTGGACCCCTTTTCAAATCCTAGAGTAAAATTTTTATTTTGAATAAAAAAATCAATCGATCCTATCTAACAAGGTGATTGTCTCTTATTTTGCACTCTACTTACTAATTTGATCGTATCTTGAGTTACACAAATCTAAATAAAAAATCATTTAAATATTTAGAAACTAGACTTAAAGATTTTTTTTATACATATAAAATTCATCACCTAATTCATTGTGTATAAATTATAGTGAATTTTCAAATCTATCCCGTATGCATTTTTTAAATAACTGCAAAGTGTATAATAAAAAATTTAAAATCTTTTCTTTAAAAATTTGGATTTTGATTTTGTTTAATCCATTAGAATATAGACTCAAAGAGTTTTCCAACCATATAAAATTCAAGTATTAAAGCTTTGTGAATTACGACAAAAAAATAAAACAAATTCAATATTGAAAAATTTTATTCTTGTAAAACAACTTTCTTAAGTTAATCTATTTCTCAAAACCAATATTATCAAATTTGTATTGAGTCCAAAATAAATAAGTGCACTTTAAAAACAACAATTGAACTTTCATTTAAGCTTAAATAAATAATGTTTAAAGATAGTTTTGATTTGAGAAATAAGAAAACATAAAAAAAGGTTTGTTTAAACTTTAAAAATCATATTATTTATTTAGTATCAAAATATAAAACTTAAAAACATGTATTAAATAAATCTTTTTCAAAATCTTGATCAAGTTTATTTAGCTTAATATTTTGTCATTTTAAAATAAAGATCAATTCAATGTTAACAATCTCCCCCTTTTTGATATGACAAAACATAAAGATAAATTTGCTTGATAAAAAAAAAACTTTCTTTAAAACATGTAAGATTTAAAAAATATATATTTTAAAAAACTCTCCCTTAAACAATGCATAACAAAACTCCCCTTTAATTAATGCATCCTAATCCAACACAACTTGACAAATATATGTTAGTCAAATATATAAAATAAGTACAATTAAACATATGCATGTCAAGCACAAGCAAATTTGTCCATATGATATTTCTCCCTTTTTTGTCATTGCAAAAAGGCATGAGTATATTAATGAGCAAATAAATAGAAAGAGGCATCATTAACAAATATATTCATGAAAAATTTCTCCTTCTTTTTGTTTATGCTCTTTATACCAAATGTTTAAGCTCTTATATCAATTACTATAAGTATACAAGAAGAAATATATCTAAACTCTCCCCCTCTTTGTCATTTCAAAAGAAAGAAAGAACAATTCAAGGAATGGGATAAAATGCTTGATACCAATAATATCAAAAGTATTTTGAATGTATGTAATCAAGTGTAATATGCACAATGAAGTTCACATATATGTATTCAAGTACAAAAGTATAACTGTATATAATTGAGATGTAATAGCACAAAATAATTCATTCAACCCAACCACATGAAATTTATGAGCAAAATGATAATAAATGATATGCAACCTACTCATAAATCATGTTGTCATAAGATGTACTTAGAACCTAAAATATCAATAGCAATTAAGCATAAATTCAAGAACATGCATACAACCTCATACCAATTGTTAAGGATATCAATTGTTATCACAAAACAAATCAAGCAAAATTGTATTATAAGATTTCTCTTTCTTTCAAAATAAGGATTAATCAATAAGGCATACATAATTTTGCATGAAAGGTATAAGCTATATCAAGGATAAGTACATAAATAGGCATCTATGAAAGTTCAAAAAATCTTTAGCAATTTTATTCAACAACTTTCATAGAGTACACATACTAACATTCATTCAATACATGCATAAATGATAACAATTGGTATCAAAAGCTCATATGTATTTAATAAAGCATGAATACTAATGAGCAATAAGGTTCAATTATCATCATATCATAACAATTATTCAAGCATTTTTCAAACATGATGAATACATAAGCTATAGCAAGGAAATAATAATAGTATAACTATTCAAATATATTCTTATTTATTCCAATGCATAGCAATGAACTTAATCTAAACATATACAAGTATGTAAATTTATATTTTCATCAAAATCATATAAGCATATGTAAAAACATTTCAAATCACTTATAGCAATATACTAAAAAAAATGTAAATATTTAGACACAATATGGTACATGCTATCTCAATTGACTCAATCAATGAACATGTATATAAAATTTCAAAATTGTAAGGTCATAATCCATGAGTCAAGGCAATTGAAAGATCAAAAAATCAATATATTCAACTCATATCCATGTCCAAATATTCAAACAAATATTCATGCAATAAAAACTATTAATCAAAGTAATCAAGAACTAGGCATGAATATTAATCAATTCAAGCATTTAACAAAGTTAAGACAAATTCTATCAAGTAACTTGGTGATTAATTTGTGTAAAGTGTTCACAAACTCAAACATAATATCTCACTTTTGCACATATCAAAGCAAGCAAGTATATGTATTCAAACTCATACATTAAATCATAAAGTCGATGCATTTACCTCTATCCATGTCAAGCTTTGTTATTGTGCTTATTTGGCATTGAATTCTCCAATCCACTTCATTTGAGCAAAACTAGGCTTGATTGATGAGGATGACATGCTTTGCTTACTATACTTGAAATTCCAAAAATGTAGGCTCATTCATGCTCATTTCAAGTTCTCCTAGCATAGACTTAGAAAACATTCTTGACCAAGAAATGTTCATTAATAGCACCAAGAATATCAATTGATAAAAATTATACTAATTGTTAAAAAATGAATTTCATATCCTAAGTCATTATAAGCAAAAGAAAATTTTGTTCATTAAGCACAAGTTGCCAATTTGCTAGCAAATCATTCAATATTAACTAAAACTATAGACCATTCATTATAATAAACATCATAGAGCACAATGGTGGCACCAAAGCAAAAGTTTTTAAGCAATCTACAAAACATCAATCTTTATAAGTCATTTATGAACACAAAGAGAACATATTCAATAATCATATATATTCAAGAAATCATCAAAAAATATGTCAAAATAAAATTTAGGCCATATGAAAACTAAAAACTCAAGAAAAATATTTATCGTCAAAAACATATTCAAGAAAATTTTAACACAAAAGCATAAATATGTCTACATAAATTATAGGTCATAATCAACAATGACTTAAGTTAAAAATAAGCATCATAAAAAAATCATTTACTTAATCATGTTGCAACCACATCAAGTCAAGCTAAATAACATTTGTTACATAAGCACACATACTTGATAAGAACAATAGATGAACCAATAACATATACCATTTACAAGCAAGTAGTTCATCATATTCAAAATCACAAATCAAGAGATGTATCAATTGAGATTAAAGATCCAAAAATTTCATAAAATTAATAAAATACGTAAGCACAAAAATAAGCATGTCACAAATGTATTTCACAAATTAAGAAATAAACAATTTAATCACTTTCAAATCACAAGTATTAAGGTCAAGTTGAACCAATCATCATATGAGCACATATCTTGACCAAAAACATAGATGAACAAATAATCAATATATATCTTTTAAGTACATAAAATTCATCAATTCATCAATCACAAATCAAGAGTTAAGAGAGTTAAGAATAAAACAATCAAGTTTTAAAAAATCTTTCACACTATCCAAGCATTAAAAACAAATTGAGTAATTTTAATCAACATGGTCATATAATCATTTTCAACAAAAACAAATCATATATGTCATACAAAATGCATAAAATCAAATATATTATGCCAAACTTATTCGATCAAATGTATTTATGTAAAACATAATAAGATAAATCATTTAAAGCTTAATATTTTCAAGATTTTGATTTTTGATATTTTGAAGCTCATTTTTGCTTGAAAAGAACTTAATAAATCTCATAACTAGCCAAGCTCATTTTTAACCAACTTGAACCATTCCAACAAATTTCAAATGACAAAACAAAATTGTTCAAGTGATCATTTGACATTAGAAATAAGGAAATAAAAAAGTCAACTCTTAATCATATATTTCATTGAAAAAGACTATTAAGATAGGCAAATATGTTTAAACACACATTTAAGCTCTTCAAACCATTTAGAAAAGTGTTATATCATATTTTGAAAAAGTACAAATGTTTTTTATGCCTATAAATGTTCAAAAACAAGATTTGATATTTTAAGCTCCACAATCCTTTGAAACTTGCATGTGACACCTATAAAAATTTTAAACCATTGCAAGTTATCAAGTTATCTTTGTTTGAACAAGTTTAAATCATTGAATTCAAGATATTCAAATTCATTTCCATTTAAAAACTTGCTAAAACAATATTTCATATTTTAAAGCTTAACTCTAGCAAAAATCATTTTTAAAGTAAAACATAAAATTTCAAAATCATTAAGTTTTGAGTACTCTCCCTAAGTTTGTGCATAAATATAAACAATTTAGCACACAATTAATCACATCAAGCACCAATAACAATTTCACAAAACATGCATGATATCATCAATATCTAACATTCATATACACAATCATGCATATGCACAAGTTTTCAAAAATGTCAATTTCACAAATAATATCAAAATATCAAGATCAGTCATGCAATCCCAATATCAAGAGTATTCACATGCAATCCCATAAATTCATTAAAGCATATAGAAATTCTCCTAAAAATGTATTTCAAGCAAATAAATAGTAAACACAATATCAACAAGCATAAGGAATATATTAAAATCATACATTTAAGAAAAAAAAATGCCTACTCAATTCAAGCTCACATATATAAAATAAAATTGGTATATTCAAGATATATCAACAAAGCATATACCAATACCCATTAAGCACTTAATGTCCAATAAGAATAGGCAACCAATTTCATATTCACTTAAAATAAAAGTTTAGAGATTACACATCTCTATTGTGTGTCTAGAGTATTCAATCTTCAAAATCACAATGTAACTCCTTCTTCTAACACACCCATAAAAGACATTTTTCATTTGATTTTTGGTACCCAAATTGCTTTGGGTCCTTGAGAGTTAGTGACTAAGTTTTTAGTTCCTTTTGAAACCCACACTTGTGTAATTCTAAATGAAAATTTTCTCTTTATAGGATCAGTATATATAGTATGACCATAAAAATTACAAAAATTACATTTAATCATTTTGGCATTTAAACTCTTATATAAAAACTCTTGTTTTTCATTCATCAAAACATCAAATTTCTTTTCTGAAGCAAAATTTTTTTCTAAAATTTCATACTATTTTAAGAGGTTTTTAAATTTATTTTCGCCCTTTCATTTTCTTTTTCTAAAACAATTTTTGCATTCATCAAAAACTTATTCTTTACATTCAACTTTGAAATCATTTTGTTATATTTCAATCTCATTGACTCAAATTCCATAACTAACCCATCAAAAGCATCTTTCAATTAATCAAAAGTATATGAATTTGAATAAATTAAGTTAGAGGTTACTTTAAGCTCTTCAAGAGCCATGAGACATGATGGATTTTGGTTAAAAATTTATCTTTAATGTAGCTCATCCAACTACCTCCATATCTTATTTGAAGTGGAACAATTTACAATCAAGTTGAAATTGTGAGAGTTAAGAGCTCCATAAAAAAAACACTTTACCTTGGCATCATTAATCACTTGCCTTATATAGTTTGTATCATTTGAAGGAATTTTAAACCTTTTCTCTATCACATTCCAAACTTTAAAATCTTAGGTCATTATGAACATCTTCATCCTCCTACTCCGTTCACAAAATTCAAATTTATCAAACATAGGAGCTTTGAGGATTTTTTTCACCATACTAAAACCTAAATTAAGCCATTGGATCTTTACTCAAGGTGGTTAAACCTATAAAATGAGACCAAAGTTCTAATACCAATTGTTAGCTTTTTTGCTGAGATGGTGATCTAAGAGATAGTGAATTAAATTACTCCAAAATTTTCCTAAAAAATTATTTTAAAATAATTGAATAAAAAATTAAAATTAATATCAACATATGATGTAAATAACAATAAATTGATAAACTATAAGCAAATATAAACTATAATCAAAATAAAAAAAAATTGGTATAGAGAAATCAAACATAAGGATTTATAGAGGTTCGGTCATTCTTCACAAGGCACTTACGTCCTCTCTTTTGGTTATCCATACCAAAGCTTCAATCCACTATTCTTGAATTAACAATACAATCCTATCTTTTTCTCTCTAAAGCTTAAGATAGAAACCTTACACTCTTTACTTTTTAGGCTATGTAACAACCTCTTAATCTTACAAATTCAAAAGGATACATAAACTCTTGATTACAAAATCACTTAATAGAAATGTAAACTTAAAACACCTTAAAGGCTAATTGTTTGCCTAAAAAGTATAAAAAATTTTGATGAATAAAATAACACAATATAGCTTGGATACAACAAATACAAAATATATGAATTTTAAGCCTAACAACTCTTGATTCTTTGAAAGAATGAAAATATATCTTGTTAATTCTTGCTCTCTTGATTTATCAATTTTTTTTGTGTGTTAGAGTGCTCAATTTATAGAGAAATTGAAGAACTAGCCATTAGGGATGGTTAGGAAGAAGAAATGCTCGTTGGAAGCTTGAAAAAATTAGTCATTTGAGTGTTTCTGGGCATATGGGAATGATCCCTTTTTGGTACCAATCGATCCCTTTTTTAGGTGATTGATTCCCTAGTCTGGTTGATTGATCCCTTTTCAAATCCTAGAGCAAAATTTTCATTCTAGATAAAAAACCAATAGATCTTTTTTTGAGGGGATTGAACCTGTCTAGCAGGGTGGTTATACCATATTTTGCACTTTACTCACTAATTTGATCATATCCTAGTTTATACAAATCAAAAACCGTTTAAAGATTTAGAAACTAAACTTAAAGGACTTTTTATCCCTATAAAATTTATCACTTTATTCATTGTGTACGAATTATAGTAAATTTTTAAAACTACTCCTTATGCAGTTTTTAGATAACTGCAAAGTGTCTAGTAAAAATTTAAAATCTTTTTTTAAAAAATTTGGATTTTGATGTTGTTTAATCCATTAAAAAATAGACTCAAGGAGCTTTCAACCATAAAAAATTCAAATATTAAAGCTTTATGAATTAATACAAAGAAAAAAACAAGTTTAATATTGGAAAACTTTGTTCTTATAAAACAACTTTCTTAAGTTAATCTATTTCTCAATATCAATATTATCAAAATTGTATTGAGTCCAAAATGAATAACTGCATTTTAAAAACAACAATTGGACTTTCATTTAAGCTCACATAAATAATGTTTAAAGATAGTTTTGATTTTAGAAATAAGAAAATATAAAGAAAGATTTATTTAAACTTTGAAAATCATGTTATTTATTTAGTACAAAATATAAAACTTAAAAACATGTACTAAATAAATCTTTTTCAAAATCTTGATCAATCTTATTTATCTTAATGTTTTGTCATTTCAAAATAAGGATCAATTCAAGGCTAACATACCACGTTAGAGATGTATAGATCCATGAAAATTTTGAAATGATCTTGGTGGTTCTTTGGATCTATGGCCCCAATGTATATGTCTTTGAAAAGCTTTAGAGAGGTGGGGACATTCACTTATTTGATGATAGGGTAAAGGGGTTGTAGTCATCTTTAAGCCATTAGAGACTTTTATTCTTTTCTTTTTTCAGGTCAACAAGCTTTTTGCGTAAGGCAGTCACGTGCACGACAAGTTCATTGTCAGTGTTAGGATTTGTGTGGAGTTGGTTTTATGCAGTAGGTTCATTAGGGTAAACACTGTCTCCAATAAGCTGGTAGGTGGGTAGGGTTTTATAGTGGCTCTATAAAGGATAAAGTGGAGATTTCTCTAGGGTGTGGTCTTTCTTGTAAGGGTTGTTAGGTGGCTTATTGGTATTGTTAAAGTCACTTTTGCTATATGACCACTTAGGCATTCAGAAGCTATATGTGGGTCATCAATAACTAGTAAAAATCTAAAGAATATTATTGCATATTTAGTTGGTACATTGGGATCTATGAGATAAAAAGTGAGACATAGAAAGTGGATGTTGCAATGGGAATGTTTTGCCACTAGGTAGCATTAATAGGTTGTGAAAATTAAACTTGTGCAATCATGTTTGGAGATAACTCTTGTTAGGTTCTTGTAATATCACAAGGGTTGTGCAATTCAGGCATTTAATGAAAATGGATTATTAAGAAATGAGGAGGTAGGGTCATACTTAGGATTCCATGAAGGAAGATTTAGTGATGGAATTTTCAATGGGTTCATAGTATGGTTGTTGCATTTGATATAGTTGTAGGTGGGTTATTGCATTAATGGTGAGTGTTAGTGTTTCAAAGGAATGGGAACGGTGAGACATGGCTGTCTTTTCCATAGATGACACCAATTTTTTATAGTATTTTTGATGTCTTAGTTGAAAGAAGCTAGTAAAAAATTGCTAGAGGTGGATGGCAAGAACTGACAGTCATAAAACTTGATCAGAGACTGTCGACCAATGCTCAAGTCAATGAAGTAAATGAGGTAAAATGAGGGAAAAAAAGAAGTTTGTAGGAAACTAGAGGGAACATAGCTTAAGTATGAAATATGAGGGTGGTGTCTTATGTACTAGAGGTTTTTCGTTACCTTATATTTGAGATAGTGGGTGATGATTTGATTGAGATAGTTGATAGTTGATGGGAAGTATTTATGAAGCCCAAGAAAGGTTTGTGTGGGTGGCTACTAGCCGTATTTAATGATACTAGGCAGGCATGGGCTACATTTAATCGTTTCATACAAGTTGGAGGCTAAGTATTTAGTTTTGAAGTGATGCCTTGATGGAACATTAATGGAATGTTGGGCAAGCCCATTCTTTGATAAGGGTAAGCCAATTCTTTGGATAAAGATGACATGATAACTTGACGTGTGCTACCTAGATGATCCAAAGAGTTGATTGTATGAACTAAGGGTTGGCCAAATAAATGAGTGTAACAAACTTCTAACACAATCTTAAATGTTAAACCAATATGCCACAAATTATAGATACAATAACTTTCTAATTATAAAGGTCATGATCAATGTGTATGATAGGCTTATTAATTTGGACATTACTCTTAAAGCTTTAACAACTGAAATATAAATATGGGTAGTGGCTCGTGTCTCTTACATTTAAAGTTGGAAAGATTAATTGCCTTACCATAAACAGTAAGCAAGGTATCATCACGACTACTTTTGGTCTCTTTGAACTACTTTTTTTATCCATTTTTTACAATTAGGGGGAATAATGGTCTAAATTGAATCGGATTCGATTTACCTTTTTTCTATAATACATAATAATATGAATTTTAAAATTTTGAATATACCTTTTTTTATATCTATTCCATTTGAATTCTACTAGTTCAACTTCAGTTCATCAATTTTCGAAATTTAAATTTTTTTGTATATTATTTTAATATAATTTTTAATATTTTTAAATAAATTTAAATATAAAATAATTATTTTATTTAATAAAAATTTAAAATATATATAAAAATAATAAACATATATAATTTTATTTGACTTATTTTTTTATGCGTCACTTTTCAATTTAAAATTCAATCCAAATTTAATATATATTTAATATCTAAATTTAATTCGAATTGAATAAGAAAAAATCAATCCAAACAAAATAAAATTGAACAGTACAATTTCAAATAAATTTATAATTTTTTAATTTTTTCTCACCCTTATTTACAACTAATAAAAATATTGTCTTAAACTTGACTTTTTTGGAAAAAGAAATTTAATTATATTAATTATTAATTTCAAAAAAAAATTATAGTAATTGTTTTTTAGTAAATAGTAAATTTGAACATATTCAAAGTAACGTAATCAGAGGAGGATAAAAAAGGTTTCCATCCAACCAAAGATTAGCAAAACTGAGGTTGCATCACAACTATACACATTTCTTTGATTTACAACTTAAACCATAAATTCCTTTGTCTTTAATCAGAAAAAATGAAATTATCCTCTACAAAAACCACGTTATAATTAAGCATAAAAATTCTTTTTCCAAATAGAAAAAAAGGAAAATAAAAAAAGTTAAAAGTATTTTCCTTTTTTTTTTCATTGTATAGCTCTAGTTCCCTTATTCCCAACCCCGTTCATTTTTCATTTCCTTAAATAAGAACCCTAAAAATTTTCCTTTCTCTTGTTATCTTGATAGAGGGTTACAGGTCGAGTCATAGGCCATGCGGGATTGATCATCGGTTGGAGATAGTAGCAAAAAAAGTTCAAGCATTGGATCTAATCAAATCCTCTAATCGACCTTGCTTACCCGATTTACCACCCATTAAACTCTCAATCAAGTTAAAAGGCATTGAAACCATGGGGTTTAACAGATCTTGTAATGAAAAGGAAGAAGAGGATAACAAAACTCAAGGTTTAAATTGTGGAAGGAAAAGTAAAGGCTTTTTTTAGAAAAAGGCTCTGTTGGATTAAGAACAAGTGCTCGTAAGTTGCCCATAGATACTAGAAAACATTTGTGGTTGAGATTATGTACACATCAGATAAAAGGTAGGACTGGTGCTAAGGTGGCAAGAACTTGATGGAATTTATTTTTTTGACATTTTTAGGCTATGAAAAACTGTGCATTATTTTTACTAAAACATTGGAAAATATGGTTTAATTTATGAGGGGGGTAGCTATTTAAAAAACTTTAATTAAATGTTAAATGACTTTTATTTTTGTATGTTTGAAATATTATATTTTCGTAATTTCATTATTTCAATTAATGATGAGAACCATTCAATGAGGAGATGACACCAAAGAACAAACAAACTACAAGAGGTTAAAACTCTAATAACATTTAACAAGTAGATGACACTAAAGAACTAACAAACTAAATGAGGTTGAAGTTCTTATACCATTCAACGACTTCAAAGCTATAAAAAAACATTGAGGTTTTAGGCCCTAATACCATTCAATGAAGATCAGTTGCCTTTTTAAAAAAGATATGAAACATTAGAGTCCATAGTTCAACCATAAATCCAAGGTATTCTAGCTAGTGCTCAAGCCTAAGCGCCTTCCTAGCATGACATCAAGCTAGTCGCTTTACTTTTATGAAACTATGCATTTCACTAAAGTAGTTTACTTTAGTATTTCTTGATACAATAACTTTTTTTTGTTAAGTGGATCAAAGGTTAGTTTACAACTCTACAAAAATTCTAATGCAAAAGGTCAACAATACTTTGGCAACTGCAAAGTATACTAACTTGCAACACTATAAACCATGATATAGAGATCAAGATATAACTCTAAGACTATGACTTGGATGGAAAGGAATAGCCAAATGAAAGGGAGTTTAGAAACATATACTTTTATATTTCACAAACGCTTCTTACAACTGATCTTATGATTCTAGACTTTCTGCTTTCTCAACAAAAGAGTTACAAGCTTAAATAAAGAGGAAAAGCAAATGAATAGGACCTGATATGACCTAAAGGTCCATGACTATGATATAAAAAAATACAAACTAACTAACTAAAGTAACTTTAAAAAAGTAGTTTTAGTAAATAGGTGGTTTTTTTTTTTTATCAAAGTGCCTTTAATAAAGTTGACATGATTTTGACATAAAGTAAACTTGACACAAAACTGATATCTTGACATGTTGACATGATGTTTGAGTGACACAAAGTTGACTTAAGGTGACCCGATTTGTCTTGGAGCTGATGTAGAAGAGCTTTATACTTGCACATTGAATAAACTGAACAAAATTGCACACATAATTATACATATCTTGAATTGGATCATAGAAGATTCTTTCATTCTGAACATCATTTAAAGATGGAGCTCTAGGAGTAATGCTCTAGAACAAGGTTGAGATAGGTGTTATCTACAACTATAGTTAAATTATAACCAAAAGTTTTTAAAAATCGGTTTAGATCAAAATCATCATCTAAATCAAATGGACTTTGAGAGTTTTGCAAATCTATTTTTTTAATGACTTTAGAAGGTTTCCAATATAGGTTATATTCAACTAGACCAACATGATCGAGTTCAAACTTTGTAGCTTTAAGAAAATGTTCTTACCATGCATCGTTAAATCTAGTTTCATAAATCTTTCTATTAATTTTGAGCTAATAATTATAATTCGAAGGGTAGTTATTCTATAAAACATTATCTTAGAGTTTTGGCCAAATCTGCAGAGGAATTTTTTGGTTCATCTCACAAATTCTTCTTTGAAACTCTGTGTACTCTTGAAGGTGATCAAACATGGGATCTAACAATGAATAATCATATGAGCTATAAATTACCATATATGGAAAGTATTGAGGTTCATTTGCCAAGTAACTATAATGCCTATAAAAGATGAGGATAATATAAGGAACATGGGAAACTTTGTTATATCTCTTATAGGTTTGTATCTAGTGTATCCATATAGAAATGAGTTTGAAACATTGGAAGAAAAACTTTAAGTGTTGGTGGCTGAGGTTTAGCAAGTCTTTATTTGGGTTAATGATTGCTTCATGAAAAATATGGAGTAACTTTTCAAGCGTTGGAGAAAGAATTCTTCAACAGTGTGGTAGAGGTGACAAAGCTACAACATGAAATAAACTATTTCTTTTAGGAACCAAAGTGGGTTAAGAAAATTGAATAGATGATCAAAGGGTTGTCTGGATATATACCTAAAGGTTGAATGAAGGTGTCTCCAAATATTTAAAACATCTTGGATTGGTACTTGAATAAGATGTCTGAGGCTTTGTCATCAAGGGATTTGGTTGTAATTAGTCTTGAAAACTCTGAAAAAATTTATTTTATTGGGAATTGTATTAATTCATCTAGAACATCAAATTCATCATCAAGTAGGGCTTTTTTATGGGAGATGTTGAGGGATTTTGTAAGGATGAAAGCTGGAAGGATGGTGAGAGATTCATCATTGCAATAATAGGAATGATCTTCAAAGGGTTTGAAGGTTTGGATAACATATCTAGGAAAATATTATCTTTTCCTTTTATATGTTTTGTATTAAAGATAGATTTTAAAAACCTTGAAAGAATCTTAGCAATTGTGTATTGCACATTTGCTTTTTTTTTTTTTTAAGTTCATCATCTAATCAAAGACTAACATGTTTGGTCCACAAGGAAATGATAACCAATAAGGCAAAATTTAAATCTTTGGATTCATACTTTACTGCTAAAATCTTTTTTAGCATAAAGTGATAATGGATTTTTGAATATTTGAATTTGCTACTTTTGTATCCACATATCTATCATTTTTTATCTTTTTCTTTAAAGAGAATCATGGATTAAACTTTATCACTTTCATCAGTCTATAAGATTTTTTTGATATCTGAAGGAATCTTTAAGGCTAAAATAAACTTTGACTTGACCTTGAGCATCTTTACTGATTGTGTCTATTTTTAAGGCCATTAAGGAAGTTTGATATTTGCAATATCCTGTATCATCTTAATGGATTTCTCATCAGATTTTGGATTGTTCTTTGCAAAATAACTTGATTTTCCATAAAAAAAAATTTGTTACCTTTTTTTTCTTTTAGTCTCTTTTCTTTCTACCTAACTTGAATCTTTGAAATCTTTTAAGCTTTTTGGAAAGTTTCTTGTGTTTGAAAAATTATAGCTTTTGAGGCGTCTAAACACATTGAACTTTTTGAATTGTTTTTTCTTCTTCTAATAACAAAAATATGATGAGCTTTTTTCAAAAAATTTGATCTGTAACCAATTGAAGAATAAGAACATAGTCTATCTATTTTTCTGTAATTGTTCACAAAGTCTATAATGTACTTGTGCTCTTCATAAATCTTGTCAAAAGCTTTCATTATAACCTTGTAAATGTCACTAAGGTTCATGCTTTTCAAATCAAGAGATCTAAGATTGAGTTGAGTTCTTATCTATTAAGCAAGATCTTCTGAAACTGAGTTGAAGAAAGCTTGTTTCAGATTAACATCATCCAATCCACCAAGCAGATAAAAATACTAAAAAAATTGTTGGTAGTGTTTGTCAAGATCTTTTGGATTGAGTGAATAGCATTTTAACTTGAAAAATTACTCTTTAATCTTATCCATTCGATAAGTTTCTTAGCCACAAAATATTGCTAAAAACTAAGATACAGCTTTTGTAATTGTATGACATTGAAGAAACTGTAACAATCTATATTCACTAATATTATCCTAAAAGTTATTGAAGGTTTCAACCAGTGTTAAAACAAAACATATTAAAACTATCTGCATTTTGATGTTAAGATTGGAATTCAATTCAACTACCCCTATGGAAAAAATTCTTGGAATCTTGAATGCCATTTGGATGAAAGAAAGTCATTAATTGTGAACACCAAGAATCTGGATAAGGATAAAAAATTATGAGCTTAAAGAAGAAAATGAGGAGGAAGAAGTTGTTGATCACTATCCATTTGTTCTAGGTTATGAACTACTAGATTGTCATCTAAGATTTCAACTATTAGTTCTATTATGAAGATCTATTGAAGGACACTCTTAGTGTCATCATCAAAAAATACTTCATCAAAGTCCATCATAGAAGTATCTGATACATCTCTGGTAGAAAAGATGCCTTCAATTAAAAACTGAAGAAGATTTTCTTGTGCCATTTGCTAGAAAATTTTGGGAAAGATGTTTAGTGTAGAAGAAATCATAACCTAGGATGAAGGTTTAAAAGAATCACCAGTTGAGTTTTCAGAAGTGAGGGTAAACAAAGTTGCAATTGTGGTTGCAATTGTTTTTGGTTTTGAGAGTTAAAGAAATGGTTGTTTTGCATTTTTAGGTTTCTGTTCAATTGACTATTTTTTATCTGAATATATTTATTCATTATTTGAAGGGCGGAGTAAAGAATGGTTGTTCTGAAATGGGCGTAAAAAATGTTATTATTTAAGGGTATAAGATAATGGTTGTAGATTGAAGGTGTGAACACTAATGTGCTTAGTTTAGGTTGGTATTAGAATGGGGTGAAGAAAGGTTTTAGAGGTGAATGTGGAGTGTATGCTTGGTAAGGAATATCATGCATTCCAGTGTTTACTTAGGCAAAGATATTTGAACTTGAGGCTTGTTATTGTTGTTTCTGACGAATTTGATTTTTGAAATCTGCAAGTTGAAGCTTGAGGCTTTTCATTTCTCTTTTTCTTTCAACAAAGGCATAAATGTAACCATTGTTGCATTTAATTAGCTATTTGAGATTTTTGAGATGTGCTTGTATTGATCTTTTGTGAATTCTTAGAAAAAAAATTTTTTGCATCATAAGAATCAGAAGATCCTATTGGCTGCATTATACAAATTTGAGAAAAAGGTTTAGGAGAAACATCTAGAACAACATTGTTGACTTATTATTTACAGCTTTTTTAGAGCTTGGCTTTTTTTGAATCTTTTTTAGCAATTTAAGCAAAACTAGCAGCATAACAAGGTAAGGGTATTTTTGGTCAAGGTTTTGGCTTTTTAGGTTTTTGGTTTGAACAATTTGACTAAGGGATGTCTAGCTTCTTGTGTTTGGGATAAATGACATAATAATCAAATTTTCTCAAAGGTTTGCCAAGGATATTTACTTCAAGGTCTTTATTTTCAACTCTTTCTTTCAACTTTTGCTGAAAAGATTTGCGTCTTGGTTTTTTTTAATTATTATAGCCATCATCAAATAAACTTTTATGTTTTTTCATCTAGCATCTTTTGCAACTACAATCAATGTCTCAATAGTAATGTTTTTCTAGAGATCTATATGTATATACAAGTAATCCATTAGGCTTAAAGTGTGTAACTACTACATTTGGCTCTAGTTGACATGGTTGCATCATGAACTGTGTTGGGAAAACAAAGGCTGGAGTATGTGTTTCTTTTTGCTTATTATGATCAAATTAGATTGTGATAGTACCATCTAGGTTTATGGTGTAGCAAAGATCAAAGTGTTAGATAGGTACATTTTGATTCTAAAGCTTTTGGTAACTTGTTGTCCATAACTGAGGAAGCAGGATAGCAAAATCTTCATTTGAAATCTATTTTAGAATGTGAATGCATCTGGGGCTCTTGTTTACAACTTTTAACTGTACAAAAAATACACTACCAATGTCAAGCAAATTGAGGTTTATGGCATGATCTTGGATTCAGTAAGCCATCTAATAGTGAAAAGTTGCCTGAAATTCTTTCATCTGGGTTCCAACAAACTAAACTTGAACTTTTAGAGCATTTAAAGAATATGATATTGTAAAGACATGTTATAGTTAGGAAATACTGTGAAGAAAATAACTCTCACATTTAGAGTCATCTCAATTATGCCAAATATTGCATGCTTATTGTCTTTAAATCTTGTATACAGTAAAGCCATCCTGGTCCAAATAAGATTACCATTTCGCCTATAAAAACTTAATGCTATTCTAATAGCACCAAAGTGGATATAGGTGTATATTTGTTCTATCATTATTCTAGAAATTCTAAAAGAATCTTAAGAGTAACAAAGTGCTCATAAGATCCTACTAGAAGAATGTACTAATCAAACTTGGAAGCTTGAACTTATTCTTTTAGAGCTTGAGATTTTTGTTTAAGAAGGGTTTTTATGGATCTAACTAAGGAAGCAAGAGATATAGAAAAAGCATTATAAGGATTTACAAGAGGAAGTTATGTTTCTTGGGATTTTTTTTATTTTTTGGGATATAATTAATTTCATAAAGGACATTTAATTTAGAAAAAAAAAGATTCTTTAAATACAGGATAAGGTAAAGAAAAAGAAGATCTAGAGGTTGAAGGTTGTGAATCAATAGTGTTTAACATATTCATGAGAAAGAAGTTTTGGCTATCCAATTTCACCAATCTAATAATATACTAGTTTTTTTATTCTATATACCTCAAGAAAACTCTAATACCATTCGACAAAGAGATGACAACAACAAGAAGATGACATCAAAAAACTAACAAACTAAATAAGGTTGAAACTTTGATACCATTCAATGAGGGAAGATAGTTCAACGAGGTACTGTCCCCTCGCTCTAATACCATTCAATGAGAATCAGGTGCCTTCTTTAAAAAGATACCAAATATAAGCAGTCCATAGTTGACGAATATTGTCATTAGTGCTAAGCCTTTTTACTTAGTGGCTATAGGGGTCTATCATTGGTTTAAGGCCCCATTGACACTTTGCATTACTTAAAGATTGACAATTTTTGTTTGTGTGAACATTTTTTTTATGGTTCACCAACAACAATATGTAAAAGTGGTGATTGGTGAAGCTAGTAGTGCATCAGTAAAGTTGCACGAGATGAACCAAAATAAGAAGAATATAGATGTTTTCTCAAATGAAAAAAAAATGATAGTAAAACAAAAAGGAAAAGTTGGTACATGATTTGAGGGCTTTGAGTTAAGCCAACTCTTCTGAGCAAAATGTTAAATTTGGGAGCTGCAACCTTGTGTTTTGGATGTTGTTGCTGAATTAGTATGAAATTTGTGGAAATTAACTTTAGCTATACAAAGGTCTTGGTTTAGCCCAACATAGACATTTTGAATTGGTGCTTGGCCCAGCAATGACCTGAATGTGGTAGGTTTTAAGAGTGCAAATGATATATTAATATTCATAAACTCTTTAAGTTTGATTTGAATAAAACTCAAATTTTGTTCAATTATTATTGAGCCAAAGTCGAGTAGCTCAACTTATTGAGCGAGCCGAGTTTGATATTTTAATGTTTGACTCAAATAGTTTGTGATCCTATTCAAACTTTTATATTTTAACATATATTTGTTATTTTAATTAGAAAATTATTTTTTATCGTTATATATGTATATCAATTCTAATACAAACTTAAGTTCAAACATAAATAATCAAGCTTAAAATCAAGATTTGCAATTGAGCTCTTTTTTATTTAGTAAACGAGTCTAATCGAGAGAGAACTTAAGTAACTTGATATTTATTTCGAGTTGAACTCAAGTTTGAAAATCAAAATTTGATTGAACTTAAATTAAATTTTGAGCAACAAATTTCAAACAATGAATTTCAAATCAAGTTTGAGTTCAACTTTTTTACTATATCAATTTGATTCAATCCAATTACACCCTAGTAGGTTGTAGTCCAACCCTGACAACTTGATGGTGAAAAGTTACTACTTAGTAGTTAGGACTTATGAAAGGGGGGAATTTATGGGAAATGTTTGGTAATGCAGTGGCTAAAAGTGAAAATCATCTTTGAAATAGTAACACAAATTTACTTTACAATCATTCTTAACCTTGTCAAGGTTCAATGGTTCAAGGCTTCAAGCTAATAATTAGGAATAGGCTGATAGTTTAATATTGTCAAAGATTTGGGTTTGACATAAATACATTAAAAAAACCTTTTTTTGCTGCTAGTTAGCATTACTTTAACTCCAAAGACTTCTACAATGTGAATAATCTAGTAATATTAGACTTAAGATTATATGCTTTCATGATAATTTGGATTTCCAAAATCAATTTATTTATACTTTTTTACAAACCTTAAGGATCTATTTCTTATTCTATTTTCGTATGATTCTATGTACTAATATAGGAGAAAGATTTAGAGGAAAGTTTTTATGCTAAGTTTTATATTAAAAACAATTTTATAAAAACTAAAATCTATAATATAAACTGATAGATTAAAAATTCTTGTTACATAGATTAAGTGTGCAAATTTTGAAAAAAAAATTAATAAATTTTGATATATTTTTTATATAGACAATTTTAGTAAAAATGTTGATAGAATTTTTAACATTTTTAGTAAAAATATTGATAGAATTTTTACTATTGAATAAGTATCGACAAATTTAAATTATAAATAATTTTTTAATAATTTTTTTATATATTATTAATTTTTTACATTGAACTCTATCAGTTTATCAATTTGAATTTTTTATTAAAGTTTTTACTAAATCATTTTTAAGAAAGAACTTTACAAACTTCACATAAATTCACCAAAAAAAAACTTCATGTAAGTTTTTTCTAGTAATGTAAATAGTCAAAAATTAAGTAAGAGAGAGTTTTAGAAAGTTACTATTAGAGTAATTGAGAATAATACTTGTTATTAATTTTTACCAATATGTGTTTATTTATATATCACATATCTCAATCTTTTTAGTAATATGCTTCCTATAGTACTTATGTGAAATTATATGAGAAATAAAATTCTAATTCAACTCATATTAAAAATTAGATAATGTTTATGTCAATGTATTAATTAGTTTGATTCCATTTAACTTAGTTCGTATTCAAACAAATACAAAATAAAAAAATTATGTTTAATTTGATCTAGAAATGGCAAACTTGTATCAAAATAATATCATAAAATTGTTTTCAAAGATATTAGAAATATTGTGTACGAATTAAGGTAAAGACTTTTATTAACAATAGTATGATGCCCGTGCTTCACCATAAGTGTTTTTATTTAGCATAATTAAAAATTTGAAATACATAATATTTTTATTTTATTGAAAAAAAAGTATACTAAGCAAAAATAATTAAAACAAAGTCAATCTAAGAATTTATGCATCAAAGAAAAGTAAGATATAATAAATTTTATTGAATCAATCACAATTTGTAAACTATACATATCATATTTTTATAAGAAACTTAACTAAAATAATCTAGCTAACTAAAGTAGGATTAGTTTGAATTTGGAAGCTCCATTTTTTTTGGCTTATGTTACTCTTCTTATGCTTATTCCAATAAGCATCAGATCAAGAGTTTTAATAACTGACCAAAATGAACACCAAACTTCAGCTTAAGATCAAAATTTTAATCTCCATGCTTAAAAAATTAGTTGTCCAAAAACTAATAAATGTATATGTGTGCGTGTGTGCAACTTTAACAATTTCAAAACCAAGAGCAACGCAAAAATAGGTAGAAGATATGATTGCAGCCACAACTGAGAACCAACATATATGATCATCTTTCCTAACTTACAGAAACAACTGCAAACATATATTAGTAATTTTTTAACCATGACAACAATGTAAATTTAATGGCATTGGACTTAAGAAACTCAACTATATACAAAGAAAGTACCAGAGCTTGATCATTAACTTACCCCACACATGCATTGTTTGGCAAACTTTGGTAGTCGGATTTTGCCTTAGAAGCCTCCAAAGATCGATCATAAGATTTGACGCCCGTTAAATAACTCAATTTGATGGAGAGGTAGCAACATTGGGCATGGGTGACTTCCCAATAGTACAGTCAATCCCCATCCCTGTATATCCAAAATGATGCCCTTCAAATCCGTTTACATTCATTCTTGTAATCTAATATGCAAGGCTTTATTAAAGTTATGAAAAATTAAAAATTTTATTCTTTTTATATTAACAAAATGAAACTGAAAAACCAGAGGCAAAGAGTAATAGAAAAGGACTTACAGAATAGGTAGACAAAAAAGAACCTCAAGGTTTCCAGCACATTCAAAGCTGTAATCTACACCTCCATCAATCATAGCCCCGATTTTCTGCAGTCACCATTTTCATTAAGGTCATTACACCTGCGCCTTTCGAGAACAAAAAGTCCTCGATACTATAAATGATTGTTACTAACCTCATGCACTGACAGTTCTAGATCCTTTGGGTTTATGAATTCTATTATTCCTACGACTTTACCTACATGCTCATACATATACCAAGAGACTAAAAACCTTCCAAAATAATCTACTCATTAATAAGGAGCTTAATTATGAAGATACTGCAACTGTTATGGCCAGTGGTAAAGTTGAACTAAAAACTTCAGCTGCATTTTATCATCTTTTATTTTTTTCTATTTACATAGCATAGGCTCCGTTAATAACTTAGGAAAACGTACCAGTTGTTTAATTTGGATTTTGGAATTGTTAAAAACTTCAACACATTGACTTCAAATTCAACAAACCATGCCTTTTAACCATAGTAATTAAAAAATGTTAAAATGAGGCCTATTCCAACAACAACAAAAATGCCCACAAAGTCGGGGGAGTTACAGTTTTTGCTATTGCAAGCTAAGTAATCACCACATTTATAAACCTCATACAAATCAATGAGACCTTATCTACAATGTCTCATCTTTTCAAAACTAAACCTTAAATTTCAGTTGAAAAAGTAAATAACCAAAAAAAAAATTATGCATCAAAGCAAGTTTCAACAAACTCAACCGAAATAAATTCACTTCCTACAGTCAAGAATTATATAATTCAATTTTAAAGAAAGGAAAATTACATAAAAAATAAAGTTTGCATTCTAGGCCAATAAAATATTAAACTTATTAAATTTACAAATTAAAATAACTAAAATATAGTGAACAAAAAAGGGAACACTGTCCTAATGGTAAAGCAAATAGCAAAACCTAAGGGCGATTGACTGATTATGCTATTGCTTCCAGAGGCAATGGCAAAATATGAGTTCCAAGCTGCTACTTAGTAATATTTATGGCATTGATTATCACCAACTTAATGTCATCAATTCCCAATCACATTGAGTTGATAACTAAAGCTAATAATGATGAGGAAATCAAGCTGTAATTTAGAATTTTGAATTTCCCAAATAATGTTCAGTCTACGCAATGAAGATTAAAGCATCAGCAACGTAATTTGAACTGAGTATAAAATGCAAAGCTATTTGATGAACCAATAATGATTGAGACACTAATTACAGCCTTTAACTGCATCTTGCTTTTGGGTACAGTAACTAATAAAAATTCACTCTGGGGTGTGGTTCGAATTATTTTTACTTAATGATCAATCTATCAACTTCTATTTTTACTAGGTGGCCTGTATTTATAATTTCCCAAAGGATCCCTAGAAAATGAAACTTATCAATGAACTTATCACACTTTTAAGAACACTTGAAGGAAGCAAAGAGAGGTTTCTTGGTTGAGGCCTACCAAGATATAATCACTTGTCAAAACGCCATTCTCCAATCCTTCCATATATTAATTCTCCTTGTAATGCCGACGTAGAGTGAAGAACTTATGGTATAAAATATGGCTAGGAAGGCAAAATTATCTTAAAGAGGTAAAAAAATCACAGCTTACACATTAGTCTTTAAATATAACAAATTAGAAAGAAAGATCCTTGTACCTTTAAATTGTAGTCTCATCCATAAGTATAATACATTATAAATTTCTTCCCTACTTCCAACTCCTATGGTGGTTGATAACAAAAAAAAAACTGAAGTTAAATTTCAACTGCTGGTTAAAAGTCATTGAGGGAAAAAAGAAGACCCATCATGTATTGTTAGAACTTGGGGCATGAAGTCTTTACGAAGTAAATAGCACACGCCATGCAGTGCTGTTGCCACAACATATGCATACCTAAGTTCAATCAAATGATCACCTATGTGAAAGGCCATATCAAGCAAAAGAATAAAATAAAGACAAAATTAATAAAAAGTTTCTCACATTTCTAACACGTATCCTAATGCCTTACGGTTTCTGGGTCATCTTTCATTCTTAAAGAAACATTCATCCATGTAGATGAAATTTCCTCCAATATAGACTGAATCATATAAAACATACAAACATATAAAATTATAAGGGATGCAACCAAAGAGAACAATGAGGTAGACCACAAGAAATTGTGCTTTAAAATCTTAAAAACAACCAAGGATATGTACGATTTCAACAGTAATTGAATAGTAATTTACACTCAGATCAAATGTGCCACACAAGCTTCCGCGATCATAATGTTCTACCTCTCTAATAATCACAGGAGAATTACTAATTAGATCAATATATGTCAGATGACCTTTGTTCTTGGGATAATACTTTCTAATAATATGTTCATGTTCAGTTAGCTTAATTTAGAAAAAGGGGAACCCTTCTGGATGGTTTCCATGAGCCGAGTTACTCAAAGATTCCCGTTCTCTCTTCTTGACTTCCTTTCCATTTCCTCCTCCTTTGACCTATTGTTGATTCAAGTTTCTAATTAGAAAATCAAATAATCCAAAAAAGAAGAAATATTAGAATTTTGACTTTAAAAAGGAAAAAGCTTTCAAATTTTGAGGAACACCAAATAAAAAGAATTAGTCTGTCTCTCTGCAAATTTTCCAAGAGAAAAAGAAGTGACATTCTAGGGGAAAACAAAGAACAGTTACTTCGAAAAAAATGAAATTAAAAAAAAGAAAAGCAAGCTCAGATGAACAGCCTTCGTCTTTCTCTATCCCTTATTCTCCCCATTTTCCTTCCAGACACCATGAGCAGCAGGATGTTAAGGTCCAAAATTCAAATTGAAAATTTTGATTCGCCTGTTCCTAGTCATCAAGGGAAAGAAAGGCAGCAATAAGAAAGAAACTATTCCCTGAGAGCTTGTCTAGTATTACTAGTACAGAAATGCATCCCCTTTGCCCTTAGTGATAGCTCTAACTGGCGTGCCATCTTGCATGTAAGCGAAGCTATGGTGGCAATAAATAGCTCACTGACCAGAAAAAAAATAAAATCAAAATTTATATGAATTTCCAAGTAAAATTAAGATTAAATTTTTTTATTATTCTTTTTCTCATATTTAAAGAAAATATGGATAACGGTATAAATTATATCTGAACAATGACATATGACAAAAAGAGTAAAAAATCATACATGCAAAATTTTATTAACTTTGAAAATACTAAAACTGAGAAATACAGATAAAACCCTCACAGCAGAACTTATCCCAAAACTTCAAATCAAAGTAACTAAAAAACAAAGGCTGCAAATCCAAGATATAAAAAAAAACATGATCATTAAACTGAAACTGACGTTAAGTACAACATTAATAACAATGCTATCCATCATCATATCTTTCAACAACTTGGCTTCACTTGCGATTTCGGGCTCCAACACCCACCTCTACGACACTAAAACCGCTCACCTCCACTCAACATTTGGCCATGAGAGCCTTGGTTTTGACCCCAACAGAGATGGCCCATACACAGTGTTGCTGATGATCGAATTTGAAGAAGAAAAGCAGTGCACAATGAAAAAAGACAGAAAAAAAAAAAAAAAAAAAAAAAAAAAAAAAAAAAAACAGAGAAGACAACTAGAAGCTGAGAAAACAAAGTAAAGCAATTTTTTATTATCCAAATTAACCCTCAATTTTTTTTTAAAGACATAGATGAGTGTATAGGAAATTAGAGAATTGAGAGGTTGGGGGTAACTTTTATTAATAGCTATAGATATGAGCTCAGCTAGGTAAATATGCCACAAAAATAAAGCCAAAAGTTTTAAATTTCTCTCATTTATAAATCATCATAACCAAATCATGCCATTAATACTTGATTTTTTTTTTTAAATTTACTGGAATTAAAACAAAATTATACCTAAAACCTCCATCCTCATTTCTATATTGTTATAATATATAAATCCGTAAATCTATCATTAAACACAATTTTAATCACCATCAATCTTTTTTGTTTAAGTGCGATTGATCACCTAACTAAATTTATCTCATTTTTAAAAAAAAATTCTAATCTTGATTTAAGTACCTTTAAAAGAGTAGATTTTAGTCTACAAAAATAAAATTAGGTTCGAAAATACGATTACATATAAGAAAGTTTATAGCAACCTACAACATTTATCAAAGGATAGTACCAGTTGATTTTGTATTATCCAAGTCTTAAAATATTTTAAAAACTTACCAAATTATTTATCATTTTAAAACCAATAAAATTTTTCAATAGTTTAGTAGAATTGAAAAATTATAAATTTAATTTTCTTTAAAAAAATATAATTAAATTTTTCAATAATTTGATAAAAGTTAATTATGATATTTAAATCTTTTAACAGTTTGATAAGATTATTATTCAAAACTTATTTATGAATATGTTTAAAATATCATCAAATCTTTCAATTGTTTGGCAAGATTAAATTCGAAATTTAAATTTTTCAATAATTTGTTAGAATTATTTTAAAAATTTTACTTTCTAAAAAAAATAAATAATTAAACCCTCTAGGGTAAGATTCAATTTGAAATTTAAATATTTCAATAATTTGATAAGATTAAAAAATATTTTTTTAATATGAAATTTATATATAAAAATTTGATTTAAATTCATAAAAATTAAAATAAAATTACTAAAAGAATGGCTTCTCAGCAAAGGCGTGACTTGCCTTGGCTCAACAAGCGGCTCAACTTACAACAATGGGAGAAAGTTAATAGACAACACTACCAAAACAATTTCTCAAAAACTTTTTTTGCGTAATACTCTCACAAAAAAAAATTATTTTTGGCTCTCTATAGTTTCTTCTCTTATTATTATTTTCTGATTGATTCTTCCTAATTACTGATGGGATCCTTAAAGAGGCTTCTAATCCTAATCATATTAGGACTAGTTCTTCTTGATTCTTTCTCTTAACTGAACTCAACCTTGGATTTTTTAATCCAATTCTCTTTCTCATCCTTTTTTTCAAATACATCCTAATATATTCTTTATACATTAGACTTTCAATTAAATTATCCCAATTAGAATTTCAACTCTTCTTTCTTTCAATCTTCAGACAAACTTTTTTTTTTAATTAATAAGAATTAAATTGCTCAAAAAATAAAATAAAATTAAAACAGAAATTAATCCCAAACTAAATGAGATATCTACAAATACTAAAAATTAAAACGCAATGGAGGATAGCCCTCTCTTTATTTACTACACTTTCTATCCACCTCTCCTCGACTTTTCCCATGGAACCACAAATATAAATCTTTCAAAAAAGAACAAAAAAAAAAAAAGAGTAGACAGAAAACAAATTCCACGCATGCATGCAAATCAATACCGTCCCTACGTGATTGACACTGTTTTCCCGCAATTGTTAACGATTCATCGGTTCAAGTTTTGAAGCCTCATTTGATCGTAGAAATGGGCTATGAATTCTTCAGCCTTGGCATCAATCATCTCGTCCCCACCATCATCATCGCACCATTCCACTTTGGTGATCTCTTCGCAAGGTTTTATAACATGATTCTCTTGAAGATTCAAATTAGGTGACTCGTATTGGCTCATGTCACTCATGGAACCGTAAGAGGAAATGTTGAAGGCTCGGGATCGAGTCGAATTCTCCGTCATTGGAGACAAGGGCGGCTTAATAGCTTCCTCTGTTTGTTCGCCCACGGCTATAGACACATGCACGAGTGCAGGTTTAACCTCGATAGCAGGGGGTGGTGATTGGTTGCTTTGTAAATGCATTTGGCGCATTGATCCTACAAGCCCCTTCCAGGAGAACTTAGAAGCGACATTAGCCTGATTGGATTTTGATGTTGATTTGCTTGATTTCAGACGCAACACAAAAAGCCCCGCCTGGAGCAGTTTGATTGCAGCGGAGCGCTTTCTTTTCTTCGACAAGCCATTTTGATGAGGAGCCTTGTTTTTGTCACTAGCGATGGAGATAGATCCGATTGATGTCTTTATTTCTTCCATCGAAAAAAGAAAAGAAAAGGCTCCTGATGAGTTAATTCGCAATCGTATTTTTAGAGGAGTAACCACTGCGTCAGGCACAGGGAAAAGCGAAATGAGGCTAGCCGAGATGGAGAAAGAAACAATGAATTTATACATAGAGAGGGGAGCAACCCCTGCGCCAGGCATCGCCTATGTATTTACTAGGAAAATTATAGTAAAAACACTGGAACGGAATATTCTTGAAATGACAAAAATGGTACGCAACGTATTAAAATAGTTTGTAGCGTAACTAAATGTAACATTTTGCATCAAAGAACAGTTTGTTAATTAATTACAAGTAAAGCCTGTATGTCTTGACGGAGAAACTTTCCTTTTCTCCAGACCGAAAAATCAAAACCATTACTGTGTTCACAAGTAATAGTAAATGTCTTCGATTCCATTATTTGTCAAATTTTATGATGCGTCCTTGATTTAGAATTAATTAATTACATGGTAATAGGTGACGAAATTTCTTTTGTGTAAACACAAAATTATGTGTAAGGAAATATATTTATAATACATTCATGTCAAATAAAATTTATGACAATAAATTAAATTGTACTTACAAATAATTTATGAAAATAAAATAATTATACTTACAAGTATAAAATTGAAATCTTATTTGGAGTATGAATGCCCAAAACTCAACACTCTTTAAGTACATATTGTTGTGTTGCATCATCCCCAATATTAATATGGGTAAATTTCATATAAATATTTTGTGATTTGAGATGGATTGAGAATGACTCTTAAAATTTAAAAAGTAACATTTAATTATTTTATGATTTATTTCATTATTTTTTTATACACAACTGTTACTTTTTTATTTTTATTTTTTATTTTTTCTTCTTTTTCATCATCAATTTATTCTTTCTCTAAAACTAGACAAAAGAAATTCTCTATCTTTTTTTCATCTTTTCCTTCATTGTTTCCAATTTTCATAAACGTTTCTTACTCCTTTTCTACCTCTAAACCTTTTGCAACTTGTTTTCTTTTAAATTTTGGTCAATCCAAAAACATATGATATGGATTTGTCATGAAATTCTAATTTCTAATATGTTTCTTTGTTTTTAATTTTTTTTAATATTTTCACTTTGCAACAACAAAATGCATATTAACCATATCTTATAGTCTAAAAATTTTTTAAAAATAAAAAAACTCACATTTCACAAATTTCAAAATACAGCAACCCATTAAAAAACAAAAAATATCAAAACTCACATATTAGAAATTTCAAGACCCAATTCAACAATCAATCGAAAACTAAAGTAATTGAGTTTAGTGGAAATAGAGATAACAGCACAATTAAGCAATCCACTGTTGCTTCTTGATTTCATTGGTGATAGTAATAGAATTGAACCCCATCTCTCTTAATTTAGCTTTATTTTTTTAATTGGAAATTTATCAATGCATTAGGTTCAATTAAAAAAGAATTTTGAGTTTCCAAGTTTAAAACAAGAGAAAGGTATAGGTAAAATAATTAGAAGAATAAATTATGAAAAATGAGATTCAATTGAAGATATATAGTGGTTGGCCATTACCGAATTTGCAAAATGAAGAAGGGAAGTGAAAAAAGGAAAAAAAAAAAAAAGATTTTATTCAATTTGCTTGGCATGATAGCATTTTTTCTGATATATCTGTAAAAAAATTTCATGAGTGTGGACATGGGCAGTACCTCATTGTAGTCAGAGGGGACCTTGCCCCCTTAAAGTTTTTAAAAATCTTTAGCATGTGTATAGCAATATTAAATAAATTTAAGTTGACCCTTTAAATTAAATTTTTTAATTTATTTTGTGATTTTCAATTTCAATTATATGCCTTATTGCAATTTAAAAAGAATTAAAATTACATTGTTATGTGTCTATTTATTGTACTCATAAATCATTATTTATAAATTCTTAAAATCAATCTAGTGATTTGTAATAAGTTTTAAACCACAATCATGTAAAGTTAACAAAAATCAAATTAACTTTCTAGCTTTCTAAGCAAAACTCCAAATCTCCAACTATGTACCAAATATGTGTTTTCCTTTTCTTTTTAGCTTATTACAATGTCTCTCTACATATAATTTTTATTTTTAATTTTACTCTAGATCTTTATCTCATGCTATCCTAAAATCTTTTTTCAACAAAAAAAAAAAAAGAAAAAAAAGATTGGAAGCGCTTTATAGAAAGTTAAAAAAAATTCATAACTTCTAGTCTCAAAGTTTCAACTTTGTTCTTTTTAATTTTTTTTGATAAAAAATATATTGTTTAATAATTGATTTATTTATATTCTTTTATTTTAATTTTAAATTTCTAAAAAAATAAAAAAAAATCTAACAATTCATTGAAAGATAGCTTAATTAGTAACTTTATCATTAATTTGAAACTCTTGTTATCATTAAAAGTTTAATACTATCATACTAATATTTTTATGTTATAATTTTATAAATTGATTATTTTTTATTAATATATTATTTACATATTATCTGTGTGCATATATATATGTCTAATAAAAAATATATAATATATTATCAATTGACCCCTTCAAGTCTATATGTCAAGATCTGCTACTGATTATGGAGAAAATGTAAATAAGTGGTGGCTTGATGAATAAAATTTGAAGATGGAGTGAGAGAAAGCTTGAAGGGACGATGATAAGTGGTAGGTTGGTGGTGTAATGAATAAAGTTAGGAGAAGAAGGGAAAGGAAGCTAGATCTAACGACATTAAGAATATCGTTAATAGAGTAAAACATAAGAGTTAAGTGACATTAATAAATTTATTTTATCATAATCACAGGATATCTATATGTAATTCATCTAATTAAAATTTATAAGTAAACCAAAAATGTCATTTTCATTAAAGAAATGACAGTGACTTACACTATCATCACGTTGTTGGTTAATCTAATAGTATGAACAAACTAATGATAGCGCCCTATACTACGCGCCCTTAATTGTTTTTGGCTCTTCACTCTTCAAAGCAATCGTGTTTTAATAATTTCCCTTCATTTTCGTGGGAAAAGGATATTGGATTTCTTTTTCTTAGGTTAAAGAAAAAGTGTTAACTTTTTTTCTTTTAAAATAATAATAATAAAAAAAAAGAAACTGCCTTTATAACTTGGAGTCTATTTCTACCACATGTTTTCTTGTTGAACTAGACAAGTTGTAAAATGGGAACGCTGGCAACTGTTGTTTAACAAGTTACCCTTTGTTTTTTCCTTTTCGGTTGGTGAACTTAGAGCTCTGCCGTTGGCCTAAACAGAAATGCCGTAGCCAATTTCTCTCCAACTTATAGCCTTTTTATGTGGCTCTAACTCTTAATAACATGTTCTTTGAATGTGATTTTTTTTAAAGGGTATACTAAAGAAAATTTTACAGCTTTGTTAGTTATAGAGAAGCTGTTAGTTAGAATGAGAAACTGAGATGGAAAATCATTTATTTTCATTATATTAAGGATTGCTTCAAAGTGTCGGAGAAATAAAGAACAATAGGTTATATGGACACTTACCACAGCCCCATGCAAGCCTTTAATCGTAAATGAATTTGTTAGATTAAAACTAGTAAGATTGATGCACATTGAAATCTTTACCTTTCTTAACAATTGAATAGCTCTATTTTTTTTTTTCATTTATTCACAATGTAGTAATTGCTACTAATAATATTTATTTCAGTCATGTTTATATATTAAACGTCAAAATTCTTTTTCATTTATTTACATTTTATGAAATGGCAAAATTGATTTCAGCATTACCTTGATGTAAAACCTTTTCTGCTCTATAACCTCTTTAAATAGGATGGTTTAATTGCAAGTGGCAAATAAATTAAAAGAGCCGCAAATCTATCTAACTTCATTTTGTCAAAAATTAAAGAGGCCCCAAAAACATTTCCTGCTTCTCCGAGTAAGAGTAATAAACGAAAGGGGACAGGGTTAGATTTGGAAAAAAAACGGCAACAGCTAGATTTATGTCGCGTACAAGTACAACCTTGTTGCCCACGATGTTCCACCGCCCATTGTTCACATTTCTCACCAAACCAAACAAAAAAAAAAAAAAAAAAAAAACCTCTTTTCCTCTCTCTTTCTCTATTTCCGCGTATCAAACGCTCAAACATAAATTATATACATATCTTTACTTCTCTTCCCTCGTCAACCTGAGCGTCTCAAAATCTCAACTGCAAACAAAAGTTCTTAGATACCATTCAACAAAATCTTAGTACTTCAGTACCCAAACTAATTGCTTTCCCAGCGTTAATTTTCTGGTTCCAAAATTTTCTGTCAAGTACTTAATTTCTAATGAAACATAGTTAATTTGCTGCAAATGAAGCTGATGAAAATGCCGAAGCAGAATATGATGTTGCTCAAAGAGCATCAAGTCTCCTGCGTCTAGCATTGTCATGGACAGTAAAACGTGGGGTGTTCAAGAGACGGCTCATGAGGGAGCTACGATTGACGCCTAAGTTCCTCAAAGGCCTTGGACACACAACAGCTCCTCGTCTTGACCAAATCAGCCAAAATAAAGAATGCCAGCTTTCCCTCGACGACACCTCCATTTTCCATTTCAAGATGCACCGTCCTGCTTCCATGCGGTTTCTTCTTACTTGCATCAGCCCTAAGGAAGTAGATTTTGATTAAGATTTTAGTATGGGTGAATATGATGGAGTTTATGGCTATGATAATGGAAGGAAAAGTTACACAACAGGCTCTAAGGAGGAAGAACAAGGAGAAGAAGAAGAGAAAGAGTGTGGAAAAGAGAGTTGTTGTGATGAGAAGAGTCCATATCCATTGGAGGAGGAAGGGATTGATTCAAAGGCGGAGAAGTTCATAGCAAAGTTTTATGAGCAATTGAAGTTGCAAACACGGATTTCTTATTTGGAATATACTGAAATGCTTAAGAGAGGCACAAATTGAATCTTGAGAAATCTGCATCTTTTTTTTTAAGCATATTTTGCATATTCAACACCCTTTTTCTTTGAAAATTTTTTATAAAGAGATGATAAGAAATGCGGCGGCTTCTGACAAAAACAAAATATGGAATGCCAACTACATTTTCCTGAAGTCAGGAAACGGCATTAAAAGTTTCACGGAAAGAGAGACTTATATTTCGTCCGTAATAATTACATTTATACGATTTCATTTTGATCGCCATTCGTCATAATTTGGTTTAATTGCTTACTTCTTTCGTCCGATTTTGATTATTCACTTTTTTTCTTTTAGTTATCACAAAATTATATATATTTTTTAATATTTAAATGTCTTTTTTGTATTTTAAATTTTTTTTAATTTTTAATTTTTAATTTTTTATATTAAAATTATAAATCTTTAAATTTATGAAAAAAAATTAAATTTAATATTATATAAACTAAAATCAAAACGTTTTTCTTAGGTTCTAAGAAAGTTAATGGAAGACTAAGATTTGGGATGAAAGAGGGAGTAATCTTTTTCATCCTCGTGAAGTGAAAGGCAACTAAAATATCACTTTCAGCATGCAAAATGCTCAGTCCCCAAAGAATCTCATCACTGATACACAAATTATTTGAAACGACGGCGCAATACGGAAGAGTCCCCATGGGACTTCCATTAACAATACATTAAATGCTATTTACATCATATTTTTAAATACACCCTAATTTCAAAATTTATTATTTTATTTATACTAAATACATCTCACCTTTAATTTTTTATTTTTTATTCGTACCTTTTATCTTTTATTTTCTATTCACTTTTTGAAATTGAATTTTTCAAAAATAAATATTTAAAACTCCCTTTGAAACTTCTAAAAAATAAATATTCAAAAAATATTAAGGTCAATAATACCATATATTCATTTCCAAAAAACTGCAAAACATTTTATATTTTCATTTTCAAAAAATCTTAAGCTTTCTCAAAAATAAATATCCAAAAAATTTTGAAACTTCCCAAATCTCTATTTTTTATAAGCTTGATTTTACTTTTAATTACCAAAAAACTTTAATCATGCACTTATGAACTCACTGTTTGATTATATGCGCAAATAAAATTAAAATCAATATTCTCTGACATGCATTTAAAAAATTGAAATCATTTTCTAGTTTTCAAAGCTCAGAACAAAAATATTTTTATTCCATGAATGCTTGAAAACATGATCTCTTCCATTCGCACATATGATCAGGTAAAAATTTAACACATTAATAACTTATTTATATACATGCATGTTAATCCGAGTTCGAACACCTTACCTTAACAATGTCATCAACATATTAACAAATTCAACAATAAAAACTTATAATCTTTCGACTAACAATATCTTTCGACCACTTGAATACTAGTGGCCTAAAAATTAAAAGTCCCTATTGTCGAAATTAAACCAAACCTCGAAAAAAATAATTAAAGTTTATAATTAAATATATATTTAAACAAAATTTTATGTATTTTTAAAAATAAATTTTTAAAAATACATGATCACTCACAAAAGTCCATTTTTGAGAATGCATTATAATTCTCAAAAATAAATTTCTGAAAATTATATTTCGTTTTCAAAAATGTATTTTCAAAAATTATTTTTCTTTCTCGAAAATGGATTATCAAAAATATAATATAATCTCGGATATCTATTTCCAAAATATACAACGGTGGTTTTGAAGTAAATAAGTTATTGAAAGTATTTTTATCATTTACTAAATGTTAAAATTGATATTTGCTATGTGAATATTTTTTTAAAAAAATTTTAGACGTGTATAGAGAGAAGATTTTGTGATGTATTTAGAACCACCCAAGAAAATTATCGGCCAACATTTGTCTTTCCACCCCCCTAACCCCATGAGTTCCATCCAATAAAAAACTTGCACAATAAAAAGGAAATCTGTCAAGAATGTTACAACTTTCATACACAGCTACAACTTTCTGGAACAAACTCGGAAAATTTGACCTGTGTATATCAATTCAAATACAGCAACTATTATAGGCAGATAAGAAAGAGCGTGTTGTGTAAGAGCTCAAGGACCATAATATGTGCCTTACCTCATACTCAATTGCAACAAGGATCATCCACTTGAACCTGTTTGCGTTTATCTATAGCATAAGACCCCAAATCTATCAATTTCCTCCTACATCCAAGTAAGAAGCTAGGAGTCAGTTCACAAAACAAAGCAAAATAATTGAAACTTGTATTTGATTGTACTAGCCAACACAAACCAAGAAAAGGGAACAAGCCTGTGGCCAAACAGTGCATCAGATACAAGGATGCACTGTACTTGAGCATGTCAAGTTGCGTGTGTGTGTATGTATATATATACCTGTCCCTAATACCAGTTGAGCCACCAGACCAATTGGACAAGTTTCCTATAAATCCATTCCTTGTGCAATGTGAGTTAAGTAATAATGTAATTATATAACGTCAAAAGAAACATTTGCACACAACATTAGAAAATCCAGTTGACATAACCTGCCACAGGTAGCCGGTGTAGATACTATCAAGGTCAAATCACATCCTCAACCAAGCAGGTTACTAAGCCTACCTGAGGAAAGTCTTAACATATTTAATTTTCAAAAAGAAGATTACCCTGTAAAGCAGATTCAGATGTATCACATAACTTGTAAATCAAATTCCATTTTGATGCCTTGTAAGATATGCTTCCAATTGTCCTCTAGCAGATAATATAAGACCTATAATTGCAAAGGCACAAATGTTACTTTTGTCTTGCATGTAATAAGATAAAAAGTTGAATAATCCAAATTCATGAAATATTTGCTTATAGAAAACATGGAAACTATATGACCAAGCATGTGAACTTTATTTATATTCCTTCATATTCATAACGATGTAGCATGAGGAAGCTCCATTTTAGAAGTATTAATTTACATGGTTTAATTGAAATTCAGACAAATGACAGTAGCTCTATTTTATATGGTCAAATATTGATGCATCTTTAGCTCTGCCCCGTATGGAACCATGACCTTCTACATAGATAAAACTTAATGGTCTTTTTCACATCATTTTCATTTTTAAAAGGTATTAGTGACAAATTATGCACTTAAACATGCACATGAGCTGTTGGCAAAATAAAACACATGCGCATAAGCTCTGGATTTGCTTGTTAATTGTAAGTACCTAAAAATGGAGCCGAGGGCTTCCCTGGCCGTGATTTAAATTCTGGATGAAACTGCACTCCTACATAAAAGGGATGACCTGGAAGCTCCAGAACCTGCAAAACATGAAAAAAAGAAATTAACTTGTCCTTTTTTTAGCTCAAAAATAGCGAGGAGAGAATCTAAATCCCATTGAATCCAACAGATAGCTACACAAACCAGAAGAAAAACTTCAACAAGAGGGGAAAAAAACACACATAAGCCCACCTCCATCCTTTTCCCAGTTTCATCCTTCCCAAAGAATTTCAACCCAGCTTCTTCAAGAACCCCAATGACATCTGGGTTTACCTGCAGCAGTGTCATGTAAGGGGGCAATAAATCAAATAACAAAATAAAAAGTTATGCTGGCAGATACAATTTTCTCTTTCCCAGATGAACCAACTCGACAAACCTCATATCTATGCCGGTGCCGTTCGTCTACATACTGTGGATTGCAGTACCTAGCAAGTAAAACAAAAAAGAATTATCATGCATGGCTATCTTTAATTTTGACAATATTCTTATTGCATGTAAACTCCAAGCAATAATTTTGTCAATAACTAGTGGACAATAAAAACATGCTTTTGTTTTTGGTACATAAAAACATGCTTATTTTACTGATCAACATCTTGATAAATAATTGAGATAAAGTAACACCCCATGGGAAGCAATGTCATCAGAAAAGATGTGGTCTTGTACCCTTGTAAACTACTTGGTGTAACATAAAACTTGTCACCCAGAGGTCACATGGCACAAGCACCCATTGACAAGGGAAACAAAAGAATTAACAGTATTCAATCTTTTTTCTGCAGAAGCAGATAAATAACATACAATTTAGAAGTAACACAATCAGGGGTCTGAAATAGTGTTCTTCGAGATCCTCGTCTCATTGTGCTTCCCATATGTGTTCTTGAGCCCTGACAAATCAAATAGAAAATAATAAAGCCATGCATGCATGTGGCAGATGTATAAAAAAGAAAAATGAGGAAAATGAAATGTATACTTCCGGTAAAAAAATGACGACAGGATCAGGTGTCTGCTCATCAAACTCTGTACTGTTTGCCCTTTCTAAACCAAGAACCTGGAACAAATAACTAGAAAAAGTTTAATGTATAATTTGGAACATAAAAAACATGTGCTTGAAAGAAAAGTCACTTACAGATCTGGCATACTCAATGACAGAGATCTGCATACCCAAGCAAATACCAAGATACGGAACATTATTCTCTCTGGCATATTTTGCAGCCAATATCATTCCATGCACACCACGGTCTCCAAATCCACCAGGAACTAGGATACATTCAGCATTCTGTAAATAATAGTTCGAAAAAAAAATTCAATTGCCACAACAGCCTCTCCATTCCAATTCCCTTTAGAGTATGCTGTACAAAAACAGTCCAGTGACCTAAATAGAAAGGATAAGTACAAATTTTGATAAGAGCCGACAGCTACATACCCAGCCCCACCCCTTCAAAAAAGAGAAATATTAAATTGGTAAACTCTTTGTAAGATTCAGTTTAAGACATACATTCAACTCTCAATGACCATTAATAATCTAGTTCCAGTCTATTCTTGCTGGAAACTAATCCATGAAAGTGATAAACCAAGATTGGTTGTCAGGTAAAGCATCTGGCACTGCAGGAAGTTATGCCATTAAAAACAATGGGGGAAACAATAAAAGGCTTACTCTTAAAGTCTTCCATGCAGCAGCATGAGCTTCTGGTGTCTGGGTGAGATAGAAGAATGTTTAGATAATAAATTTTTCAAAATTTAAAAAAAAAAATTGTAATAGCAAAAGTGCTGCTGGTTCAATACCGATTGGGCAGTATCATCTTCAAGGTCTGAAGCTGCAATCCAGTCAATCGATGGCTTCAAAGAGCATTCAATGCAGGCATGTAAAAGTGCCTACAAGCAAAAGAAGATATATATAGTAGGGGGGAAGTAGACATAGATTACCACCAGAGATTTAAATCAACAAGCCACTAAAATTCAGTATTTAGCAAACACATAACCACTTAGCAGGCATATGATTTTGCACCACTAATAACGAATACCTACTTTTCAATCACATTATGATATGGCTTTTACCATACCAAGATGCTGGATATGGAGTCATATGAACTTATGAACTGATCCATGTGCTAATCCCTCCAGCAAATGAAACATTCGGATGATTGTTTATGAAAAAAGGACAGATAATTTTACAACAATAATAATATACAGAACCAGAAGCCCTTCTTCTATAACACTATTTTTCCATTGAAGATATATTTCCAAAACAGATACTAAGGGTAAATTTAAGGATGTCTACAAGTCATGAAATTAAACTAGTATCAAACCTTCACAACAGACAGATATGAGTCAGTCAGACCAACATACTTTCCCACCATTGCAATCCTCACCTGTGCACAATGATATGTTTTTGTTTCAAAACTGAAAAAGAATTTCTTCTATTTCAAACTGCTCAATTAGAGTTAAATTAAGAGTACTAACAGAATCAGTCAGATTATCAAAAGTTCCTGCCCTCCTGGTCCAAGCTTCTAAATCTGGAGGTGTGGCAATACTGAAACAGAAGTTTAAAACCACTTAGTTAAACTGATCAAACCTTCCTGCAATTGGTACCTTGAACCAAATTTAATACTGAATTTGGTAGTTAACAGTCGATCAATTTCAATGCCAACTGTTTGACATGCTAAAATCAGTAACAAATATAACCTTTGCCCAGTGCTAAAATCACAGAGATAGAAGAAAAAGATAAAAATCAACTAGTTAGGCTGCATACAAAAAATCTTGATTGCCTAGACCTCATTGCGTATCAAAGAGTTAAGCCATAGATGAAGTATGTTATAACAAACTTCGCTGTTCTATGATAAAAATAAATAAATAAATAAGATGTAGATGTTGGAAACGTTGAACCAAAAACTAACCTGAGCAAATCTAGCTGTTTCAGAATTGAATGATGAGCATTTTGGTTCTGAAGCAATAGTTAACAAGAAACAGCATTAAAAAATGCACAAGTATGATAGATTAGGAATCCTTAAGTTCTAGAGAAATGGAAGAACTGCTATGGAACATACTCTAAGTAAGAGAGGAATATGCCAAATATTGGGAACATCATGAATATTTAGGATGTTGGCAGCCTGTGAGGGACCACAAGGCAATAGATGAAATCGTCAGTCAAGAAGACAAACCTAAATAAAAAAAAAACACACACACACCAAAATTTTCCAACAAATTTACCGCAACGTGACAAAATTGTGAAAGTTTCTCCTTTGTATTATCCAATAAAGGCTGCAAGTCACCAACCAAAAGAGTATATTTACATCAAGTTTGGGACAAAGGTTAGATCAAGAAAACAAAGCAATCAAAAGGATATTGAGCAAGATAAAAGAGAAAAAAAAAAAAAGTAAACCCAAGAGCCAAAGCTGATAAATAGCAATTTTACAAAAAAATATTTATACGATATGAATGCCAGGTGCAGTACCAAGCTAACTACAACAAGGCCAACTATTGCTTGGCAATAAAACTTACGTAAGTAGAGCACAACCACAACAAGATGCCACACCTCCAAAAGATGATAATGATTACTTAGATTCATGCCAACCTATTTAAAAACTAACAAAATGCATGAAAGTGCTATAATGAGCCAGGCAATAATACTCCAGAAAGATAAAATGCAATGATGCTACTTGCCAAGCGATTCTAATGGCAAAATCATCTATGGCATGAAAGCATGGCAAGGCAGTGTACCTGAGCAGAGCGACACGCAAGCAGATGAGGAGTCAAGCCTAATGCTCTAAGTTCCCGGACACTATGCTGTGTAGGCTTAGTTTTCTGCATCCATGAGAGAGAGAGAGAGAGAGAGAGAATTATTTTCACCACAAAAGGTGACAATGTTTAATAAGGGACTTAAATGACACCAGTTTAAAAATAAGATATAAAACAATGAACTAAAAGAACTTTGCAATTTATGTATTATATTAAAGGAAAATTATGGTGCATTACTTGCTCTCCAACAACACCCAGCACAGGTATTAGGCTGACATGAACGAGGCAGAAGTTATCTTGCCCTGATGAAGAAAAAGAAATTATTACGACACATGAAGATTCATATACAAAGATACGAAATAGACTGATATAAAATCTCTTTGTGCCACATCATAGATGCAGAATCATTTATTAACAGATTGAGGATTCCACAGGGTGGGAAAGCCGACCAATCCTTCAGAAACCTGAACAACTGTGACTTCTCATTTATCAACTTGTGTGTGTGCGTACACACACCACACTGCAAATGCATGTCCAAAGTATTTAACCTATGGACCAGCATAGCATGGTACATTTGAATAACGCACAAGTTGCACAATTGTAGTGCTACATACTTAATCAAATTATATTACCCACAAAAATTCTTGGCCAACACATTCCTTATGAATCCGGGTCCCAGTAGGCACAACTTTCTGGTCTGTGACTACATGTGGGTCTGAACGTTAACCACATATGTTAAACAAGCACTGGGCACCACATGACAACAAGGCTAATAATCAAGTTGGAAAAAATTATTGGTAAACAAACAAAGGTTCAGAGTATTATTTACATTTCTTAAAAACAGAAAACACTGCAGGCTTACCAACTGAAAAGGACAACTGTCGCAAAGCCTCAATGAATGGCATTGATTCAATGTCACCTGAAGAATCACCACCCCCCCACCCCACCCCAAAAAAAAAAAAAAGGATCAATCATCTCTCACCCAAAAAAAGTGACAAAAAAAATAATAGAGAGAATTCCTGACACATCAAATGCCTTTTTTTAGCATAGCTCTTACCAACAGTGCCTCCCAACTCTATCACACATACATCTGCAGGACCCTCTTTTCCATCCACAGGAATGAGAGCAACTGACTCAATCCAATCCTTAATAGCATCTGTGATATGTGGAACAACCTGGCATCCACTCAAAAGAGAAAAGACAGGAACTTATGTTACTTTCTTTATGCAGACAAAAGTAGCTAAATGATTTGATAATAAGAAAAGCCACCTGAACAGTCTTTCCAAGATAATCACCTCTTCGTTCCTTCTCAAGGACGGACTGATAAGAAAATACAAGTGGATTATTTTCAACCACTAATAGAACTCAGGTGATTGCCGAAGAAATACATTAGCATCTGTTCTGAATAAACTGAAATACCTGATATATCTTTCCAGTAGTAATGTTATTCTCTTTAGTAAGAGTAGCATCTAGGAAGCGCTCATAATTACCCAAATCCAAATCGACCTTTTAAGAGCAAACATCAACATAAACCAAGTTGGTTAATACCATATTGCAATGAGGTTTTCTTTTTTTTTTTTTTTTGGTAAATACTGTTAGCAGAAATAATTAATGCTAGAGACAAAAAAAAAAGATAGTAAAACCTCTCCACCGTCATCAAGAACAAAAACCTCCCCATGTTCAAAAGGAGACATGGTTCCAGCGTCCGTGTTCAGATAAGGATCTGCAAGATACAAAGAAAAAGAAGAAGATTAACGAACAAAAATAAGCACGATCAGGATTGTCCTCAAATTTAAATCGAAATAAATCCCAAAAAATCAAGAAGATTAGGAAACAAAGAGCAAGCAATAGAAATAATAAACACTGAAAAAAAGCATAGTATATAAAACTTCCACAAAATATGCACTCAAAATAACAGCCATTAGTCGAGAAGCACAAAGGTTCGAAACCAACCTGGAATCCTGAACCCATATAAAGAAAAGAAAAATGATAAGCATAAACAAAAGAAACATTTAAAAAAAAAAGGATTAGAGAAAAAACCAATTTTGATGGAAGTAACACGAAGGCCACAGGCTTTAAGGACGACGCCTATGCTGCTGGCGGTGACGCCCTTGCCGAGTCCACTTACAACTCCTCCAGTAACCAACACGTACTTCATTTTTCTTTTCTCTGAAAAATAGTGTATTAAAGTGATTGTGAATTCTTATTGCAGGCAAATTCCTTGTTTTAATGTCTCTGAGCGGCGGAAAGCTTTGACGAAGAAGAAGAAGAAGAAAAGCGTAATGACAAGCCTCGGTTTTTTTTAAACGGAAGTCGCTTTCCAGGTTTTTCAACCTTTTAAACAAATCGATGTAGCTTTGGCCAGAAGAATAACTGAAAATCTGAAACTTTTTTTAGGGCACCGCTTCTGTACAAATGGTAAAATCCTTCTTTTTGTTCTGTATTTGTGATTCAATTTACCGTCTAAAAGTAAGAAAAATAAAAGTTGTCGACTTTTTTTTTTTTTTAATTTTTCACGTTTCTTGGCTTTACTTTAGACCACATTAAACGGTGAATTTTACCTGACCATGAGCTGAATTCTATGTATTAAAGTAGGGTTTCCACAATTCCATTGGGATTTTTTTATATAGTAATTGTAATTTTGTTCTATACATTTACTTTTGAATTAATTTAAATAATTTTAAATTAATTATTTATATACTTTTGAATTTATATTAATTTTAAAGAATTTATAAAAAACTAATTTTCATTTTCATTATATAAACAAAAAATATTATTTTTAATACTTGAGCCAAGCTTCCTTTTACCCGTTGAATTATTAAAATATTAATTAGATATCTCAATTTTTTTTTCTAAAATGAACCCAATTGAACCGCATAATGATAAAATAATTTTAGTCAATGGACCGATTTCTTTGAACGAAAGGACGTAGATGCCATATGCTTTTAATTTTTTTTGTTACCATTTGTTTTATTCTTTATTTTTTAAAAAAAAATTTTAAAAATAAAAGGATAAAAGTAGAAGAAATTACCATTAATAATTTGATTACAAAATGCGTAATCTGGGATTGATTTTGAACAATGCCGCAAACCCCTTAACATTTCACATTTAATTGCCAATCAATTTTACATGATTTTGGATTGATGTTTGTATTTATATCCATACATACATACATGGAACATATATATATATATATATATATATATATAAGAAAAAGAAAACCCTTTTATTTTTATTTGTTAACGAAAACAAATTCCTATTTTAAAAAGGAAAAAAGGGGCAGCACATTAAAACGACGGCAATAACTTGTTTTGACCAAAATTTTCTATAACCACAAAATAATAATATAATGGTACCTATTGGCTGAGAAGCTGATGCCAAATTATTGATCTCTTATGTCCCTGAATTATTCCTTGCTTTATTCACTTACTTTTTTTTTTTTTTTATTCTCCTCTTGTTTAATGCCGAATTAAATTTTATTTGCGAGCTTGATAGATATTTTTATTGCACCAAAAAATAAATTTTATAATTAAATTTTTAAAATTTTATTCATAAAATACATTTTCAATGCAACATTCTCATCTCCTTTTAAATAAATTTTATAATTCATTTAAGAGTCTAATTTGATTATAATACGCATTTTTTTTAAATTCTCAAATCAAATTCTCAAATTGAGTTCTAAAATTCATTTAGATCTCCGTTTTGCCTCCGAGAAGATGCATGTTATAGCTTTTATTAAACTTATGGGGCATTTGGATATCAACACTAGAACACGGTGAAGCCATTTTAAGTTTCAATTGTATCACAGTCATGGTTGATGATTGGTGCTTGAAGGTCCAGTGAAAAGAAAATCTTTCCGACCGTAACTTCCTTACCATTTTATCCATTTCATTTTTAATTACTTTATTTTGTTTAAAAAATTTTAATTATTTATGATTTAAAACAGTAAATGAATTTATATGAATAAGTTAATAACAAAGAATTAAATAAATACATAAATAAATATATTTATACATATAATTGATTATATAAAATAATTTTATATATTATTAATTTCATATATACATAAATAGTTACAACAATAAAAATACACAAATATAAAAATAAAATTTTATAATTATATAAATAAATACATAAATAAGTTAATAAATAATTTAATAATTACCATTAAATATATAATCATTTTTAATATAAAAGAATATTTGTAAATATTTTGAGTGAATAAAATTTTATTATATATATAAACTTTAATATAATTTCATTAATGATCATTTTATTTTATTATGTTACTTCAAATTATCATTATCGCTGTTTTATTTTTCAAACATATTTCATTAATAGTTTTGATCTTATCATTATAATATTAAATATTTTTATTATAATAATTAATTTTATTATTATTACTGTTTTTAATTTCATTAAAACTAAATTTATTAGCAATATAAATAGATTTTATTCAGAATACTCATATCATACCAATATAATGCGATTTTAGTTTCCACTAATGTTGACATAAGAAAGATGATGTAAAGAGTAAAGAATAAAGAATAAAGGCAAAATATGACAAGAAACGTGAGCAATATAAAGGGGAAAAAAAAAAGGTAAAGGAAGTGACCTATCAGATAAAGGTTTTTAATCTCTACCTTAAATTTAGAATTCAGCTTTGTCTTTGCCCAAAATCAAAGGATCTTTTTGGAAAAGGAAATGGCTGTCTTTTTTTTGTTGGTGTGACAAATAACTTTGTTTAACGGTTCCGACGTTTCATACTTAGTGTCAAGGTTCCAAGAAAATGAAAACAATGTGACTTCACTTTTTTTTTTTCGCTTAAAAAAATCAAAGCATGCACTAAAAGTCTATGTGGCTTATTATTATTTGTCAGTGCGGAAGCTTAGATCTATCCACATCATTGATTTATTATAAAAATAAAAAAAAAGTAATGTGTTATGTCACATTGATTAAAGAGATATTTATAAAAATTATAATTAATGTATTTTTAATTAAATTTAATGAAATTGATGTATTAAATAAAAATTTTAAAATAATATTTTAATTGGCCTCATGTAAAAAAAATCGAATATTACATTAAATAACTTAATTAAGTTATATCCCATAATCAAATATTACATTAAACAAATTAATTGAATCTTATATCTCATAATTTTAAAATTTATTTGTATGAAAAATTTTAAAAAATCATGATAAATGATAATTTTAAATAAAAGTCAAATATTACATTATTATTAAAAAATAGTTATTTATTTAATATTAAAAATGTCAATCTATGGATTGGCGTGTTTAATGTCATAGACTAAGCTTTCTTCGATAAAGCAATAGACCGTACGGTATTTGAATGGACGCTTCCACATAAGTCAGTCAAAGATAGTTTGATATCTAAATAAGCAACTAATAAGCCACAAGTTAATTTTAAGAATGCATAACGATATATTAGGACATAATGGATGCACACCAAGGCGACCTATAATACCCCCGAAAGAGAAAAAAGATTTTATTAATATCGAAAATAGTACAACAAGTATAAAAAGAACATCGATATCTTGTTAGCTATAATCTCTTCAATCCAATGTTTTGATATTGACTTCATTGTAATGATAACCTTGGTTGATTTCTTTATAACTTGCATCTGTAGGGTCTGCATGATAAGGCTTTAAATTGCTCACATGAAACAATAAATGTACCTTTATCCATTTTGACAAGTCAATTTTGTAAGAAGCATTCTCCACTTTGAAAAGGATTTTTATTAGACCCTTATACTTATGCACTAACCTACGATCCTACTTTCTTAGGAACCTGATTTGTTATGGCACTAGTCTGACAAGCATAAAGTCACCAACTTTCAAATGTCGTGCCCTTCGACCCTTATTTGCCTATTTCTTCATGAGCTTTAATACCTTCTTTTAAGTATGCTTGCATAATTTCTGTGTTATATCTCCATTTTTTGCAAAGGTTGAAAGCTCGCAGATTTTTCTCTCATAATGGCTCAAGGAACATATGCAATAATCTTAGTAGTTGTCCACTAACCACTTCAAAAGGACTCTTGTTTATGGGAAAATACTTATTGAAATTAAAATAAAACTGAGCTATATGTAATAATAAAAGCCAATTCTTTTGATTAGCTTGAATAAAGTATTTTATGTACTCCTTTAACAATCCATTAAATCATTTGGTCTAACTATTGGTTTTTAAGTGATTACTTAAAGAAATATTGAGCTAAGATCCCAAGATCTTAAAAAGTTCTCTTCAAAATGAACTAGTGAATCTTAGATCCCTATTACTAACAATGGTTTAAAGAAGACCCTAATACTTGATCATATGCTTAAATATTAAACGGGCCATATCTTCCGCGATGCAATACTTTTGGGCTGGACTAGTCATGGTATATTTCAAAAAATGGTCAATTACCACCAAAATAGACCCAAAATCACTAACCTTAGGAAAGCCTAATATAAAGTTAAAAGAGATAATTTTCTAAGATCTTATGGGTATAGGTAGCGGTTGAAGCATGCCTACCAATTTTGTCTTTTCAATTTTGGCCTGTTGGTAAACAAGGCAAGTCTTCGTATAGTGCATCACATTTTATCACATATGAGGCCAATAATAGCTTTATTTTAATAAAGCCAAATTACATTCCCAACCAAAGTAACCTGCCCATGGTGTGTTGTGGCATTCTCTCATTAGCTTTTATCTCAAACCTTTTGTTTTAGGCATAAACAATCAAAGACCTTTTGTCAATAGACCTCATTTTTCTGTCAAAAATACTTGGACTTCTTTTTTTCTACTAGCTTTAAGATGGCATTGGCCTGTGGGCTTTTTTTTAAATTATCTTCAACTAGCTTGTCTATCATAACTTTACCAGCCAACATCAGGGCAATTCTCCGAAGAGCAGCCAATTTCGCTTATTTACTTAATGCATTTGCCACTTGGTTGGCTCTTCCATTTATGTGTTCAACACAAAATTCAAATTCGGCTAGAAACTCTTGCCATCTAGGTTGCTTAGCCGTAAGCCTCGGTTGGGTGAAAAAATGACTAACTGCAACATTATTTATCTTAACCATGAATTGAGAACCCAACAAGTAGTGCCGTCATGCCTTTAAGTAATAAATTACTAGTAAAAGCTCTTTCTTATAGGTCGTATATCTTTTTTCAACTTTGCTCAGCTTTTAACTTTCAAATGCCATCGAGTGCTATTCTTGCAAAAGCATTCCCTCAATAGCGACATCAAATGCATCTGTTTGAACTTCAAAAGGTTTTCCAATGTCAGAAAGAGCCAAGATAGGGTTTTTCATCATGGCTTTTTTCAAGCCCTCAAAAGTCTCTTGACATTTACTTATCCAACACCATTTATGCTCTTTTTTTAATAGTTCGATAAAAAGTTATTATTTTATGTGAGTACCTTTCCATAAATCTCCTATAATAGTTAGCTAGTCGTAAAAATAAGCACAGTTCACTGACATTCTTTAGTGTTGCCTATTTTTTTATAGCCCTAACTTTTTTTATGTTTATTCGAATATGGCCTTGTTTAACAATATAGCTTAGAAAATGAATCTGTGTTTGAGTAAATGTACATTTTTCCCTTTTAACATACAACTAATTGTCTTATAGTCTTTAAAACACAAGACGCAAGTGTTCTTGGTGCTCTTCTAAGGTAGAACTATAGATTACTATGTCATATAAATAGATGAGTACAAACTTGTCAAGATAGTCATAAAACATAGCATTATACAAGTGATTTTTTTACTCATCTCTTTTAGCAAATTTGACCTAATGATGGCCAGATCTTAAGTCTAATTTGGATAAGTACTTGGCCTAGCTTAGTTGATCAAATAGAAATATTCGTAATAAGAAAGATAAGATATTTATTTTTCATAGTGACTTTGTTTAAGGTCTTGTAGTCTACACATAACCGTAAACTCTCATCAAGCTTTCTTTGAAATAACACTAGTGGCCTAAATGGTACTTTTGATGGTCTAATAATCCCACTTGTTAAAGCTTATCTAATTGCTTTCTCAATTCAGCTAGCTTTGGTAGAGTCATGTGATATGGGCCTTTAGTTAGTAGCTTAACTTTCAAGAGAGGTTCAATTTCATGGTCCATTAATCTTCTAGGGGGTAGAACCTTGGGCAATTGCTCTAGCATTTTATTTTTAAATTTTTTTCAATACTTTTTCTACCCCTTTGGGCACTAGTTTTAACTCAAATCCATCTTTAAAAATTAACATAGCTATAAAAAAATGCTCATCTTTCTTTACCTTTTTTCTTAAATTATAACATTGAAATAATTTTTCCCACTTTTAAGAAGGATTATGGCTGGCATAATACATAGGCGTTCCTCTAAGAATAGTAAATAACTAGCTGTAAGGATTGGTATCGTTTAAGCCAACATTATAAAGTTTAACCCTAGGATAATATCAAAGTCATTCATGGAGGAAACCGTGAAGTCTACATTTTCTTATCATGGCCTTAACTTGGTTATCACATTTTTGGAGCTTCCACTTATTGCAAAGGCCAACAAATTAACCACTTTTATTTGCCCATAGTCCTTATTAACCTTGAGACCATACTTTTTAGCTTCTTCTAGTGTGATAAAGGTAGCGGTTATGCCCGTATCTACCATGACCTTTATGATTTTACCATTGAGCACCAATTCCTTATACATTAGGCTTTTCTTGGGTTCTTTCTTTATCATGTTCAATTAGGTACGGAGAGCATTAAAAAACTACATTGAATCTTTATTGGCTTGTCCTTAATTTTTTTTTATAGTTTTGAGTGCTTTAGAAGATTTTTTAGAAGAGCCTTTCAAGGCATTAAGGGCACATCTATATTGAATCCTTACTAGCTCATTCTTAACTTTTTTGACAATTTTGGGTACTTTAAAAGATTTTTTAAAAAAAGGTTTTCAAGGCATTAAGGGCACATCTATGTGGGCATTCGACCACCTGATGCTCCCATTGACATAGAAAGCAAGTTAGTGGTTGCCTTAACTTGAAATTCGATGCATTTTTTATCTCGGGCTAGGTGTTATCTTAACTAAAAGGTCTTTTATCTGATCTCTTACTCAACGGTTTGTCCATTTTGGCCATTTTTCCTCTATTCCTAAAGTTGGAGTTATGCCACCTGATAGAGGTTCCTTTCACTTTGAAGGGCCATCATTATAATCGTTAAGATGTTCGATGACAACTATAGCAATGGCTACATCTTACACCTTTTATCTTTGTAGCTCTATCCTAGCCCATAGCTTGAGGCCTTCAAGGAAAGAGAGCATCTTATTTTTTTTAGACATATTCCTAATATCCAGCATTAGGGTAAAAAGCTCATTACAAACTCATGCATCGTTCATGTTTGCACTAATTTTCGAAGTTTTCGTCTGGCCATATACTCTACATTTTTACGAAAGAATTGGTTCTTTAGCTTTTGATTAAAGTTCACCCAAGTTCTAATAGAGCACTCATCATTTACAATTTTTGAATGCCATCATAGCTTAGCATCCCCGGCATGATACATTGTGGTCATGGCAACTTTATCCTCCTCTAAGTCTGTGTGCAAAACTTAGAAATATTGTCCTATATCAAACAAGAAGTTTTAAAACTCTTTGGCATCCTTTACCCTTTCATAATGTCGAGGTTTCGACACCTTGGCCTTTTTCTTTTTTTCTAAAAAATTAGAACCGGACCTGGCCTTTGCCAATTGTATAACACTTACTTGGGCCTTGAGCTTCTCAAACTCCTTTTGAAGTATGCTTACGGCATCTCTTGTTTCATCAGCCACACTATTCAAAGTATTGAATAGCTCCCATTAGGCTATCTCGATCTCTTTCAATTGGTCATGAGTAGCCATGTGAGCTTTCAAGGTGGACATTGCAGCCTCGAGCTATTCTATCCTTTGTAAATCCTTTAATCCACTACCTATTGTAACCATTTTGCTTTAATTCGAGCACACTTCAATCGTATTTTGATACCATATGTCACGAGCTGAGCTTTTCTCCTAATGAAACAATAGATCATATGACACTTAAATAGATGCTTCCACATAAGTAAGCAAAAGATAGCTCCATATCTGAATAAGTAACAAACAAGCCACAAGTTAATCTCAAGAATGCACAACAGTATATCAAGGCATAATAGGTGCACACCAAAGTGACCTTTGGCACCTCTAAAAGAAATAAATGTTTTATTAATATCGAAAATAGTACAACGAGTACAAAAGTAATATCAAGTCTTCCCAACATCGTCCAGGCCTAAGGGGCAGCCTTAGATGAGTGGTTTAGCATAAATCTTAACTAGTGAGGCAACCTAATAACATACCAATTGCCCATCCCCTCTAAAGAGCTTAAGAGATGTTATAGTTATGCTACCAAGAATTATTATAATATTTGAAAATGGGACATTTTTTTTCTAGCACATGAGATTTACACTCCCCCTTGTCACCTTCACCTGGTCATGACCCTATACATAATCCCATGCCTGACCATGACCCTATACATGGATAGCTCATGACATCCTATGCCCAATCATGACCCCATAAAAGGTTGGCTCATGACATTTAGCTTGATCAAGCCTAAATCTAAACTCATTTAGTGGCCAAATTTTCAAATACGATATACTATGTTCCTCTTGTAAGGGTGTTCAAATTTTGTTTTAAATCAAATTAATTGATCTAATCAAAATAATTTTGTTTAATTGGTCGATTATCGAATTAATTTCAACTAAATTTAAAAATAATTTTAGGTATCATTTGATTAATTCAATTCAAAAATTGAAATAATCGAATAATTAATCGAATCATGGGACTAAAATGCACCATTTTATGTTTCAAATATTTCTCTTTACAAAACCCTATCCTATTTTGTTTCTGCCTCAATTTTGTGTGTCACCTTTTGCCTCCCTTGACACATCCATATTATCTCTCAACCTTCATTCCTGTTTGGTTGCTTCACAAATTACAAAATCAAACATTGATTTTATTTTTGTTGCCATCATTTTTGCTTCAAATTTCAACCTCCCTAACAATTAACAATCAATCCTTAACTAATTTTTGGCTTTTTGTTGCTCTCAAACCTCACATCATCACTAGAACCTAATTTTACCTAAGGTTTTATTTGAGAATTTCATCTCTTTTCATTAGTTTCTACTTCACAAATCACAAAACCCAACTTTCAAACCATTTCATTCTTGATTTTTGTTAGTTCAAATGTTGAGTTTGGAATTTTTGATGACATTTTAAGTCTTGGATGATGTTTTATTGTTCAATTTTGGAGTTTGGAACTTTGTATATAGGCCTTGTTTATAAAATTTTATGCTTCATTTGAATACATGTTTTTCAGGTTTTCATTAAGCAATTATCGTATGTATAAAACATTTTGATTAAATTCAGTTAATTTGGTTAATTAATTGAATTAATCAAATTAAATTCAGTTGATTACTTTTTAAAAATAATAATTTTGGTTTGATTAATGAAAATGAAAAAATTGATTTTATTTAATTTTATTCAAAATTAATTAAACTGATCAATGGATAATTTTACTTTTAAACCTCAACTTTTGAATTTTGCTTAAGACGTAATTTGATTTTTGAATTATATAATTTTTAATAATTTGATATCCATAAAAAAAATGTTATGATTAAGTATCTTAATTTTTTCGTCATCAAATATTTTAAATTATCCATTAGTCAAAATATATGATAAATATTGATTAATAAAAATATATCTAGTGTCATGATATTATTAATTTTTTTTGACAACTTTAAATTATGTTAATGAAATTAATGTATGAGATAAAATATTTGATAAAAACAAAATTTAAATATTTAATCTTAAATGGTATAATTCTCGGCTAAGTCAAATATTAACCCTTTGAATTTCGAAAGGGCAACATAGGCGTTTGGAATAGGGAGTGAGAGAGAAATGGCGGGAAGAGAAAGCAAGTGGGGCTGTGTGTTTTCAAGGTTAGGTTAGGTGCAACCAAAGCAGAAACCAAATCCTTTCGGCTCTGCAAGGCCCAGAGAAGTTGTTCTCCAAGAGAAAGAATTTGACTGAACAAAACTATATCTCCATTTACAACAACGCTCTCATTCACGGTATGCTATTTCATATCCCTTAACAGATGCGATTTGTCATAGATTTTAGGACACTTCACCTTTGAATTACTATTTTGTCGAACACTTTAATTTTTGGAGGCATGAAGAACAAAGCAACCCTCACCAATACAACAACTATTTTGAAAAGTGAAAACCAGTGAGGTTCACGGGAAGTCCAGTGTCTTCACGGGTTATTTTGACTCCCCTGATTTGGAGTCCTATATTGTTTGTTCCTCCATTAAGATATCCACCAAAATATGTTGCCGGCTTTCTCTACAAGCCCGTGGTGTCTAACACTCTGGATGCTTTAGATTGTGTATAAACATTTTAAGCTCGAGAAAGAGAACAGATTTCATGAAAGAAGAAAATTCAACAACTTGAAGAGCGAATCCGCAACGTGTGGAAACAGAAGATGAACAAAAACTGAGTTAGTTCAAGGTAAGGAAGCACAACAAAAGGGCACAATTTTGGGAGAATCTGTAGTTGATGGAAACAAACTACAAGCAGATTCTGTCACAAGAAACGAGAAGTTTCACGGCAGGAATTCGCTTGGTTTGCCTCTGGTAAACCAAAATATTGGACCCCGTGAAATGCAAGATAAGAGGATGCCAGCTAATGCGAGGCAGCCTCGGAACATACAAGATGATTTGGTCATGGATGGAACAGCCTTTCAAGTCAACGAAAACAAGGCAGTGGAAGATAAACAGTTCATCGCAAGATCAAGGGAGACGGGTGGTTTGTGAAGGAAAGCAAGAAGTTTGAGAAGAAACAGATCAAGCTAAAAGACTTAGAATAGAGCAATGTGACTACTTACAGAATAGATGGTGACTGGTGAGTAGGGACAATTGGCTATGTCATGCTTAATTTTTGAATCGCCTAATTCGTTTTCCGCTTCATTAATTTGTTCCTAGGAGAAAATATATGATTTTGGGTGGCATTTGTCATGCTTCTTATATATCTAAAAGTTTTTAAGACAAAGCTAGTTGTGACAAGAATAATGACCAAGGCAATACTTATTTAGATCTTATATGTTTTTACTGTCACTTATACAAATTTGTTCGGGACAACCAAAAAGCCGCAACTGCACATCTCATCCCAATTAAGAGAGAAATAAATATATCACAAAATGTTACAACCACAAGCTACCCTTTTAGTGATAGATCACTCCTTCTCCGCTCACAACTTCACCAATGCAGTAAGCTGTGTTAGCACCATTTGCATCTTCAAGTATTTTATTAGATGCCTCCTGACTCACAATGAGAACCATGCCAATGCCCACGTTAAAGGTCCGCCTCATCTCAGCATCTTCAAATTTTCCAGCCTAAATACATAGCAATCAAATAAATACAAACAAATACTACAAATTCTAGGTAATTAAGAAAATTAAAAAAAAAAAAAAGAGAAGTGATGAATATAAACCAAAGACAAAAAAAGATGAGATACTATAAGAAAAGGTCTCCAGTCCATGTGGCGCAAACCTAAAACCCTTTAAGTTTTCGACATCATTCTTTGAAAGCTAACTGTTGATATAAAGGAAGGAAAGCAATTCAATCTCTATGTAGGTTTAAGAACATGCTATGAAAATACTTTCTACCTGTTTTATCCATTTGAACACAAGCGGCACTGCCCAAGAATCCTTATAGATGACAGCACCAAGGCCTTTTGGAAACACTCGTGGTATATTGTCTGTAAAACCACCACCTGTGATGTGCGCTATCCCCTTTACCCCTCCCTTGCTAATTAAATCTAGCACCTGTTGACAGGGAAATAGGATTTAGCTTGCCAACTGTACACAAGGAGATGAGACCAAACTAATGATGTCAAACAAAAGTTGACTATAACCTGATTGACATATATAACAGTTGGTGCCACCAATGCTTCACCTAATGTAACTGCTACATCAGGAAGTCGATCCTTTAAAGAAAGGCCAATTCGAGCCAAAACCTTGCAAAAGATTATAAGAACATCAAAAGGATTTCATATATCAGAACTAAGAATGCTTTTTTTTTCTTGTTAAAAGAATAATGAAAAGTTACTGTATAAAAGAATCATATAGATTCAACCATATTTCTCACAATACCACTGAAGATAATTACAAATAGGACGTTCCTTTACATGTGTTGCTAAGCTTCTGACAAGAGAGAAACTATTTGATGGACTCCACTAGAAGGTAGACCAATCAGCACATCTCCACCCACAATGTTTGTCCCATCAATAACTGAATCCTTTTTAACAATACCTACTGCAAAGCCACTAAGATCATACTCGCCCTTTGCATAAAAATCTGGCGTCTCTGCAGTCTAAAAGGCATGTAAAGTTCGTTGAGTTTGACTTAAGAAATTAAAATGTTCATAGCAATTTTAACCATATATAAAAGTTGAAAGGGCTTCAACATTGCACAGCGAAATGCATTCTGCAGACAATATCTTCATCACAAGGCAAGTTATTAATAAAATACGATGTGTAGGGTTAAGAAAATTAACCATTTGTAGCCCTTATGATTACGCAGCTAGTAACAGCTCTTCAATTCAATATTCCCTAGTTATTTCATTCTATGAACTTATAAATTTTCCACTTTCAACATGAAGCCATCCATCCCACTCATTAGATAATAAATATGAATTAAAAATTAAATTATGTACCTCTCCACCCAAGAGAGTACAGTCAGATTGCTGACAACCATCTACAATGCCTTTCATGAAGAAAAAGAAAACAGAAAGGGAACGTTACTAATGCCAGTTAGCCACTGAGATTTTTATCCATGCGCAACGTAACTGAAGTACACAAAACAATTTGAACCTTTTCAGCAAGGTCAACATCAAGGTGACTCGTTGCAAAATAATCAACGAAGAATAATGGCTTTGCTCCAGAAGTAACAATGTCATTGACACTCATTGCAACCTGCAGTATAAGTTTATTTGGATGAAAATATTAATTTATAGAGAAAATGCATATAAAAGGTTTGTTCCAAAGTTTACAAGATCAATCCCAAGAGTTTCGTGGATTCCGGTCTCAAATGCTAGCTTCAGTTTGGTTCCAACACCATCAGTACCAGCAACAAGGTAAGAATCCCCTATCCATCCGAGCAAAAGTTCATTAACACATTGGACGAACCAAAAAAAAAAAAAAAGAAGAAGAAATAAATTTTCTAAAAGGAACAACAGATGTAGGGTTCTATAAGCATTTAATAACAGCAGCACTATCGTTTTGCATTTTCTACCGAGAGGTTAGACAAAATCTTACCGAGAGGGTAAGGACTCCAAAAACCACCAATTCCAGGCGCCATCTTGGCGATTCTTCTAACAAGCTCAGACCCAGCATAATCCTTATACGTTAGCCCACTTGCCCCATCAGAATTATTCTTCGAGATCGAAAGTAAGCGTTTATTAGAAACGCTGTGTCTTCCTTGCGGAGATAAAGAGAAAAGTGGGTACTTTTGGGAGAAGCACAAGAAGGGGCGTATCTCAAAAGGAGGTTGAGTAGCGGGGGTGGGTTTAACGAAAACGGTCTGGAAGAAGCCGCAACGCAGCGAGATGATTCGGCGTTTGCAGCTGCCAAAGTGTTGGTCATGGCAACGGGTAGAAGAGAATCGGCTTAGGAGGAAGAAGCAAGTAAACCAGGCTTCAAATTACTTATTTTTGAAGGGGGGGTAGGGGTGTTGGGGTGAGGGGAAGCAGCGTTCCGCTTAGCTACACCTTTTCTTTTACGGTCGGCTCAGCTACAGTTTATTTTGCGTTTTCTGTTTCTGAAATGGCAGAGGATTTTATAGGTTTTCTAATGGAAGGAAAAGACAGATTGGGTTATATTGGGTTAATGAAATAAAGATTGTTAAGACCCAAGATTTATCGCTAAAATGGCATAGTGGGCCCATTGTTAATTAGTATAGAATTTTAAAAAATGAAGGAAGTCTAAGCCTAGCACGTGCCGCCACGTCTTTACTGAACGGGTCTTTGTCTTTTCTCTGCTCACTCATGACATCACACGTTATCACCCAGAGAACTCAAGGCTCAGACCTCCCTTCCCATTCTCTATTTACGTTTTTATCCTTTCTTTTTTTATTATTATTTATAATATTATAATTATTATTTTAAACTTCATATACGTTTTTCCAACTAAAGGATTAAAATGAAAAACTAAAATATATAAGCCTTAAGGTTTTTGAGTGGGTTTCTTTATGCATTGAAAACAACAAACTATACTTGAATTTATTACTGTTCGGTCATAATTATTTATTTAAATTTTAAACAACGATTTTTATGCCTTCATCATGAAATAAATATTTGAAAAATATTACTACAAATTAATTACTGATCATTCGATGTTGTTCGTAGTAATATGTACATTATAGGTAATTTTATATTTATTAAAGAATTAAATACAAATGATGTAATTACATATTTATTTTTATTTAAAAATTTTAAATAAAAATATCATAAAGTATTAAAAATTTATGAATAATAAAATTTTAAATAACTATTAAATAATTGTTGCGTTAAATATAAATGAACTAATGTATATAAAATTTTCGGTATACTATTTCCATAAAAAAAAATCCATGTAAGAAACAGTACCAGTAACTAGTATTCAGTGAATCCAAGGAAGATCGAGTAATGGGCAAAACCGGTAATTCGATGCCTCGATTATTAAAAAAGAAACCCACTATTTCTATTATTATTCTAATTCTAACGCATTGCCAAGAGCAACTTCCATCGCTGCTTTTCTTCTGCCCTCTCAGCACATGCATGTGCATTTCTCCTCGCTCCCGGTGCTTTCTCTCTGCTCCATTATTGCGTGCCCCGCAAGCTACTCAACCTTCCTTCAATAACTTATCTTTTCTCGTAATGGTCTTACTTCAAAACCTTAACAACAGTAGTGAAACTGAAACAGCAACTCACCTCTCTTCTTCTCATTACGATGACGACCCCACCGACACCACCGAAACGCCGCGTTTCAGTGAGGACTTTGATTCCAGCTGCTCCACTCCCTATGTTAGTGCACCTTCAAGCCCCGGCCGTGGCCCCACCTCGGGGTACTTCTTTAGCGCGCCGGCAAGTCCCATGCATTTCGTGCCATCTTCTGCTCCCTTCGTCACGTGTCATCTTTCGTCCGAGTCCTCGTTAATGTCGGCACAATCTGATGCGTCGTCTTTCGAATTCGATTTCGCGTCTCGCTTCTCTAGCAGTGGTTCTGTTGTCGTTGGATCCATGAGTTGGGCTGATGAGTTGTTCTTGAACGGCCAGATCAGGCCAATGAAGCTCTCCTCTCACCTGCAAAAACCTCAGATCCTAGCTCCTTTATTAGATCTAGACGTCGAAGACGACGACGTGGAGTTGAAAAACGACGACGGTTTAAACATCCGGGAATCTTCACGAGGAAGAGACCTGAAACTCCGAAGCAGATCTCTTCACAGAAAGGTGAGATCATTATCACCGCTTCGAAACGCAGAGTTTCAATGGGAAGAAAAAGAGTGTAGCAAAGAACAAAGAGAAGATAGCCAACGCATTTTGGAAGGTTTGAAAGAAACTGTCACTTCAAATGAAACAACGACGTCGTGTTCTGCCTCTTCATCAAGATCCTCATCTTCCGGCGGAAACTCCAAAAAATGGATATTCTTAAAAGATCTTTTGTATCGAAGTAAAAGTGAAGGGAGAGGAAATGGGAAGGAAAGGTTTTGGACTTGCATTTCTTTCTCTCCATTAAAAGAAAAGAAGATCCAAACTCACGAGGAAAAGGGACCTCCTTCGAAGCCGAAACAAAAGGAAAACAAACAAGGAGTACTGGGTAAGAAAGTGAGTTCACCGAAGCCAGCAAATGGGGTAGCAAAACGACGGGTGCCTCCGTCGCCGCACGAGTTGCTCTACACGACAAACAGAGCTCATGCTAAGGTAATGAGGAAGAGGACTTATTTGCCTTACAGACTAGGATTATTTGGGTGCTTACGCTTCAGTTCAAAAGGCTACGGAGCGCTTAGCGGACTCGCCAGGAGTTTGAATCCAGTCTCGTCCAGGTAGGTAAGGGAGCACGGGTTACAAAAAAGGGTCTTCATTTTTGTATAGTTTCTTTTTGGGTATAATGTATTTTTATTGTAAGTTTAAGGTTGCCTAATTGCCATTTACTGCTAGTATTCTTTCTTTTTTTGGGTGGGGTGGAGGTTGTTCTTGCCGAACCACCAATTGTTCCCCCGACAGGCATCTTGCCTAGCTTACTAGCTGTATCTGTGTTCGAAGGTCTTCCCCAACAAGTGAGGTATAAATATGCCTTCCCTTACTACCATAACCATTGTCTTTTAATGTATGGATGCCACACCGCCATAATTATTTTCAAAATCTGATGGGAGCTCTCTCTCCATTACACTCCATCCATTACACTACATTGGCCACAGTTGCCATTCTCCTCCTACTAACCAACACAACTCTCGATGTTGTGCAAGTAACACCAAACAATACTAGATAGTCCCCTTGTTACTTCCACCATCAAAGAATCAGTGCCTACCACAAACATAATTAACCAAGGGCTAGTCCTACCAACCTTTTATACCCAGCAAATATGTGCTCGGTCACACAACCACCACCAATAGAACAATATCACTCAATACTAACTCAACTCCAACTCTTAAACACCCAAGTGGCTGCCTAACAGCAAATAATCTAACAAGTAGCACAATAACTTGCTCGTCTTTAGCCTCAACCTGACCGCCATTGCGAGCAATAAAGTTCAGCCTCATTCGCTAAAGATTTACCAAGCATTGCTTACCAAGGGCCAACAAACCCTCACAACAAAACTACTCGCCAAACTAAACCAACAACACACCAAACAATACCCCACAAGAGGGAGCTGACTTTCAAATTGCAGCTCTACGATAGGAGATTAAGACTTAAGAGTCAACAAAAGATAAAGAATAATGATTTAGATTGGCTTGATGATGAGTAAAACCCTTTGTCTTTGGTTGTTCGCCAAGAGGAAGTGTCCATGCCTCTTAAGCTTCCAAAGGAGACCTATGATGGCACCAGTGACCTAACTAATCATCTCGATCACTTCCGATCATTTATGGACATACAGAAGACTTCAAATGCTATAAAGTGCACCATCCCTCGTGGACATGCATGTGTGAGCGGTGCAGGTTTCACCCCTTGTGCTTCTTTCAGTGTAGAAATCCAAGCTTTGATTAAGAGTCATTAATCTATTTATTTATTTTTCAAGAAATGATGTCAATTTCAAAGTTACAGTCTCGTCTTTACCAAAGAATTTAATTCAAAGATAATAAATAAGATATTAGAGAAATCAAAGCTCTAAACCTTATTTAGGAGAAACCTATCCTTTACTTATTCACTTCAGACCAACACCCTAATTATCTTGTGGATTAAAGAGCATGCATCTCCTTTTTATTCTTGGTAACAAGCAATGCATATAAACAGTTTATATGTCCCATGTTACCATGCATGGATTTAGAAATATACATGTAGGTTGGCAACCTCGGATGATCTATGAACCATTAATGATGCAAACACCATAGTGTCAAACAATTACATTAAACAAAGCATTTCATGCTATTATTATAAGGCAAGAAAGTGTAATCAGAGAAATATAACATACAATCTAGTCTAAATGACATTATATTGATAGTTCAATATGATACCTCAAGGGTATATTTAATACAATTTATTATTTTTATCTAATTTAAATGATAAGATAATGCATAATTTACTGGACGTAAATTTACATGAAAATGTCTATAGCCTTAAACAATAAAGTAAATCGTAATTTCAAATACATGGCATACCATCATGCATTCCTAAGATTGATGATGCATGATGATGAATGATATCTTAGCATGCTTAATATTTAATGAGAAGAGAACTAAAATGCCTAAGTTTTAGAAAGTATATTTGAGCGAATTGTCTGGTGTAAGATCTAAAGATATTCGGACGATTATGGCAATGGATGGATTGAAAGCGACAAGCCTGATTTCGATACAAACGACGGACGTCAATTGGCAAACAACAGCGTCAGCTCGGTAGTGGGCCGACCGATTCGATTGGCGCCTTTCGGACTCTTGGGACCTTTGGGCCAATCAGCTGAGTGATGTGCCGATCCGTAATCTCGTACGGATTGGGCTGTTGAACTTAGCCTTGAGCTGAAATGGAATTTTAAGACTTTAAAAACTTCAGTGAATGATTCGAGAGAATTTCTGTGTATTTAGGATGATTTACTTGGGATGTCTATGGTTTTGGGAGAGGTTTGGACAAATTTTCAGTGAGAATGATTAATAGGAAAATGATGTGGACGACTAGATTACAACAAAGTGTCGATAATAGTTTTGACAAGCAAGTTAGTTGTGGCTTAGGAATTTGGGGATAGTTGACAGGTGCAGGTTAACTTTCGGACGGTGTATGATGTTTTAAGTTGGCAAGGATAAAGCCTGGTATTGATGTAGAAGATGTGGGTGAAATGAAAGCTAGATGGCATTTTCAAAAGGTTGTCGTAGATCGACGGACGTGGAGGATGATCGGCTGGGTCGAGTTTGTGGGTTCTTAGATTTAGCATTTCATCATACGGAGGAGTTTCAGAACGCTTCCGGAATTTTGGCCAAGGCTCAAGCCTACTTCAGGAATTATGGGCAGCCGAAGGTCACTTCTTGGAGGCTGGAAATTTAATCGACCAAACTATCTTTTTCAATAAATTTTGTGGAGATCATTTTTTAATTATCTTTTTCAATAAATTTTGTGGAAATTTAATCATATTAAATTATTGGAGAATATATTTTGAAATAAAATTTTATTAAATTATTGAAAGATTTTATTAATTTAAAAAACAATAAGTCTTTGAAAAAATCTTAATGAATTCGATGACGAAATTTTTTCAGAAAGTGACAGTAGTTTTTTTTAATATTCTTGAAATGTGAGAATTTTTTTAAATTACTATCAAACTGTTAAAGTAATTTTAAAAATAATTTTTAATATTAAATTATTTGATAAACTTTAAAAGTGTTTTAAGGCTTTGGATAATATGAAATTAATTAATACTATCTTTTGGATGAGCATTGTAAGGTGGTTATACACATAACCATATTCCCAAACCTTATTTAATATCATACACTAGAATCTACTCTTTAAATGAACCTAAGTTAAGTTTAGGATCTATCTTTAAAAAGGTGACAGATTCAATTAGGTAATCAATCGTATTTAAATAAAAAAAGATTGATAATGACTTTTAAAGTTATGTCTAGCAATAAGTTTATGGATTTATACGTTATGATAGTTTAGCTACTGTGCTGAGAACAGTTGATAGTTAGGCCAATAAATGAATTCATGCTATCCAAGCTTAATTTAATAAATTTAATATTTTTCTTTAAAAGAGCTTTTTTTTTTATATATACTTTCAAGCATTTGTTATTATGTCATTCACATGGATTTCATAACATGAGCTCTATATTCGGGCTCCGTCTCTTTAGAGGAAGTAGAATAGCTATGTTTTTATGAGATTTCATCTCTTTATATAGGCTAACGAAATACCCTAATTCAAATTAAACCATTTTTGCTTGTAGCCTATGATAGGCAAGAATTGAAATACCTTATTAATCCCACATGAACGACAACAAGGAACAATTTAGAAACTTTGGTTTAGTCAAATAACCTAATGGTGTAAATAAATCACACCTAAGAAGCCAACCTTATTATGAAGCCATGACCACCAATTATTAGGAATATAACCTAACTTAAGACATAGGATACATAAAGAACATTTTCTACTATTATGGTTATTAGGTTATTTGATTATTTCACATTACATTTGCATCACTAAATTAAAAATTAGGGAGTATTTGCCATGTAGCAATTATTGACAAGTTAAATCTCACAGTTACATCCATGAAAAATCAAGCACAGTAAGAGTCCACACTAACTCAATATATGTCATCTAAGTAGTTGAACAATGAATAAGAAGAAGTCCAATGCAAGGAAAGAAATTGTTTGCTCAAAGATTATGCTTCAAAGCTTCTCAAAAAAATTTATCTTGATGTCTAATATAAACGATCTTGCAAATTTGATTAGTGTTTAGAAATGTTTGAACAAAACAAAACAGTAAGCATTCGAGTGCAAATATAGGGATGTGGTTTTAGTCCTTTTATTGGTTGTAGATTACAATATGATCAAAGCCACGATACAATTCTAAGATCCATTGTATAGTTGTTTCGTGTTTAACAAAATGGATAATGTGCCAACCATAGAAGAACAAATAGTTCTACTTTGCCTTGATCCACCAAACCCTGACAAGATTTATTGGACCAACATGACAAATTATTGTAAGAAGCTTGTCATTCTACTAGGGCTTAGTTTGCCAAAGGTCGATGCTTGTGTTAAACAAAAATGTGAAAGCATGTGTATTCCATGGAGTTCTCTATAAGGATTCATTCATAAGCATTTAAATGATAAGTAAGGAATGATTACCATGGCCTTGGCCATATATGGACTGGTGGTCTTTCCAAAAGTGCTGGGCTATGTTGAAGTTGTTGTGATAGAATTTATAGATCAAATGGAGCATAAGATCAATGTGGCTCCGACTATCTTATGGAAAATCTCTAAACCTTGAATTAGTGTCATCAAAATGGAAAAGGGCATTTCAATGGATGTTGGCAACTACTATATATCTAAATGAAAAGTCATTTAAAATGTGAAGAAAATAAGTTTTGCAAACCTTACTCACTTCTAACAATTCTATCAAAGAGTTTTTTTGATAACGAATGGCTAAGGGCAAAATAAAAAAAAGAGTGGGTTTCATATCTACACAAGCTTACAAGTTAGGACATTGAATGGAAAGCTTTATGGATGCAACATAGTTCTTTGTTGTATAGTTGGGAAGCTAATCTTGGGTTTCATTATTAAGTTTGTGAGGTGCTATTAGCTATGCCCTAATGATGGTATGAAGATAGTTTAGATATGAATGGTTTATTTCGATGACACATAGGCTCAACCAATTAGAGTTCTTGTTCATTGAAAAAATAGCTCTTAGAAGAGTAGAAGTTGTTAAAGCTTAGAAATATAATACTAAGGTTGACCAATAAAGGTTTACGTATAAGTCACTCTAGAGTACTATATATGGCAACCTAGGATGGTTAAAGACATCGTGGTTCTTCAAAAGTACAAAAATGAGCACTTAATGGCTAAAGGTGGAAATTATAAAAAATAAAAAAAAGCTTCCAAATAAGAAAGGTGAACTAGAACGAGAGAATAAAAGACTAAAGAATGAGATAGAGGATAGTTTTCAAAAACTTAGCCAAGAAAGAGATGCATAAAAAAGCTTATACACTGATTTAAATAAAATGTGCTTATCAATTACCCATGAACTTGCCTGACTCTTAAAAGAAAATGAACATCAACAAATAAAGAAGTTCATTTAGAAAGCCATAGACTTTAGGGATTTAAATTTTATTTTAATAGGTGTTTTTAAGACTTTGGTTTGTTATTGTTGTAACTTTTAGGATTTTGTTATTTGAATTTTTTTAGTTGCAATTTTAAAGCTTTGTGAGATTTTTTATTAACGATTGTTATGTGGCAAATGCTCATTAAGACATTTTTTCATACATGATAAAATACCATGTGCATATCAGTCTAATTATATGATTATGGATTTTGTCTTGCTTGAGCCATTTTTTATTTCAAGGCAATTTAATCGCCATTCAAACAGCACTTGTAACCTAGCAAGGATAATGGGACGAGAATAAGCAACTCAAATTAAAAAGGTCGAAATAGCACAAGAAGAAATGAAAAGAGAATTGGCAAATTTAAGGCATTTATTGAATTTGAATAAAAAGAAATAAAAAGAGAAGGCCCTGGTTGAGTGTCAATCCTAGAATATTGAAGACCCTATACACTATCTTAGTTTTGGTCCATATCAGGCCCTAGCATCCTATAGGGTACATTCACAACAACTTTCACTCTTTGAAAGATGTCTTTACATTATTCAAGGTCAATTGCCTGTCTTAAAAGAAAGAACATTAAATATGACTTGTGTCATTGATTTGGATGATCCCAAAGAGAAGAAAACGTTGAAATCTAGTTCATCTAAGCCAATGAAAGATTTAAGTTTTCATCAAAGGATAAATTTCTTAGATGAAAGGCTTTGAGATATGGAAGAAATTAATTTTATGGCTTTATTGATGCAAGAGAACTTTGTTTACTGCCAGATGTTATTCTTCCACCCAAGTTTAAGATTCTTGAATTAGAAAAATATGATGGAACCTTATGCCCTAAAACACACTTAACCATATATTGTAAAAAAATGGTTAGGTATGCTCGTTATGAGAAGTTACTCATTCAAGTCTTTCAGGATAGTTTGATAGAGACAACAATGAATTGGTATTGTAAGTTGAAGACACACTAAATTTGCACATAGAAAAATATGTCTCGATCATTTTTTGAGCAATATAAGCACATGTTAAAAATAGCTCTAGATTGATTAACCCTTCAGAACATGAAAAAGAACTTGAATGAAAGCTACATGGATTATACTGCTAGATAGAAGAAGGTTACATCACAAGTCCAACCACCCCTTAATAATAAAGAGATGAAGTTTTTATTCATAGATACTTTTTTGTCTCTATATTATGACAAGCTAGTTGGCTATACTTTTTCAAAGTATGTAGATTTGTTATTTGTTGTCGGTAAGATTAAGGATAGGATAAAAAGAAGAAAGATTATGATATCATTACAAAATATCATGGTGAAAAGGGAAATGATATTTATAGTGAGCACATAACAAACTTTGAATGGTGAAACAAGAGAAAGTTTGTCATGATACAAGAAAATCCTTTTGATGATCATTTACCATGCATCAACAGTTTGTCTTGATCTTTATGTCCTTATATCATAGCCCCTTATGCCAATAATTTCCTATAAGTTCTTCCATTTTGAAAGTGTGCCTTGCCAAACGATCAAAGAATCAGCTTGGACTATCCTCAGAAAAATAGAAAGAGAGCAAAAATGTACCATTTAATTTCAATGTCTTAATCAGAGCTTTTTCCTCTAATAGTCTAAATATATAATTTTCTTGTTGTTCGTGCCAAGCCTAGAAACCTTTCTTACCCAAAGTAGTATGATCCCAACCTTAAATGTGATTACCATAATGAGGTTGAAGGACATTCTATGGAAATTTTTTTGATATTCAAAGATAAGGTTCAAGCTTTGATCGAGGAGAATCCAACCAAAGTCAAAGAGCTTGTTAATGGTTGTGAAAATCAAGGGTGATATGTCCAAAAAGGTAGATTGCCAATTAAATGTAACTTTTATTCTTGCTTTAAATTATTATTTTTGGGCATTTTTTAGAATTGGAATTAGGGATGGATATGAACGAATGAATGGAATAAATGTTTTATGAACACCATTAAGATTCGAAAATTTTGATTTTTTCTTGAAAATTTATGAAAATTCTATTTTTCTTAAAAAATGAGGTAGAAACAATTTTAAGAGAGTTGGTGATTTCTATTAGGAATGAACGTCCCTAACCATCTCTTTGACTATTATAGTTCATTTTAGAACTAGACTGTTTGAAGCCTGAATTCACATGGGGCATAAAAATTGAACCTAATTTATTTTGATTTTAATAAACTTCATCAAGGCTATGAACAATGAAAGTGACTATTTAATTTGCAAAATCTGTTGCAAAATTATTTGTAAGCTAATACACGAGGCATTATCTTGAATATTTTATATTTTGATGGTTTAAAAAATGTTAAGGCTATTTCCACACTTTATTACCTAAAGCTTCAACCTTTTTTATTCTTTCTTTAAGGCAAATTATTAAAAAAGGTATGTCCTTTTAACATCCTTTCCCACCTTTATTTCCCTAAAATTTTTCCTTAACTATATATCAGCATAATGTGATAAATTTACAGAAAACCCTGGATTCCCTGATATCTTGAATAAGTATTGCATGAACCACTTGAGTGGATTGTGAAACAAAGATTGTTACATTTGGGCTTTTGCTTAAAAAGATGCATTTTAAGTATGAGTCATAAAAAACAAAAGAAAAAATGAAAGATGATTGTAACATGATGCATGTGGGAAGTTCAAGTGAATCCAAAGGAAATATAATTAAAAATTGCTCTTCAATGGATGTATCCATATTTGATTTGATAAATGGCCACTTTTCATATTTCTTTACATAAAATAATTGTCCACTTACTGCCCTTTTCAAGCCTCTTAGTTTTTTTCTAAACCTAAACTAAAGATTACCCTCCATATTGAGGAGCAAGTTTGAATGAAAACCTTTGCACGAAAACATTGGATCTTATGTTATAGCTGTAGACACTGAATTTTATCCGGGTCTACTAGATTAATTTTTGTTTTGAAGTTTTGTTTATTAATATTTTTAATATTATCATAAAATATAATAAAAAAAAGAAAAAAATAAAAATAGAGGTGGCAGTGGTGCCTTGCACGGCACCATTGACCACTTATCCTTGTAGCCACCATGCTTTCTTGTAGCCCTGACCATGCCCTGTAAACCCTGTTCACCCCCTGTTTACTAGAAAGCTAACACCTTTAAGACACCCTGCTCTCACATACTTAATGATCCCAAGCCTTCGATTCTTCCACGCCCAGAAATCCTTAGCACACGCCCACGAATCCGAGGCTCTACCCTCACCCATCTCTTTGTCCAACCATGTCCAAGCCTCATAAGCCCTTACCCTTTAACCTAGTCACCGACCAAGCCAAGAACCCTTCACCTATCAAAAAGCTAGAAACCCAAACTCTACCCACATAAACACCTAAGCTAGAATACAAAAAAATATATAAAATAAGGTAAAAAAAAACACACAATCCTCGTTGAATCGGTGAGGAACCATCTATGTCGAGCAAGCCTTGCAAAATAAACAAAAAAAAAATAAAAAAGTCAGTTTTCTTAAAAAAAAAAGAAAAAAAAAACTCAAAAATCATAAAAGAACAGTGGTCGCTTATTTGGATGATCAGTGATGGTGGAAAGGGAGAGGAAAGTGAGGCGAATAACATACTACAAGACCAAAAGATCTAACGGTAGATGAGGAAGTTTTGGCAATTTGAAAGTTTCAGCTTTGGGTTCAGATCTGGTGATTCTAAGGCCATTTTGTGTGAAACAGGGCTCAGATTCATGAAAAAGAGGTGAAAAGAAAGCTTCAGGGGGTTTTCGAAGATTTTTTTATGTCAGTGACCAGCGACTAGCGGTGAAGCACGACGATCGATGCAACCATTGATGACCACCTTTTGGGAACTGGCCAGCCACCTGTTTCTTTTTGGTTGAGAGAATTTGGCCCTTATTTTTAGAAAGCAAAATAAAGAATGAACTAAACAAAAAAAATTTGGGTTTTATATAAGGTTAGGGAAGCCCAACGACCTCGTTTAGGCTAAGGAGGATTCGCGCGTGAACCCGAAACCGACCTGAGATCCGTGTGACTCGACCCAACTACCCATCCTTTAGCTAGCCCTGAACCAGTTCAATTGAACCGCTCACCAAATTGCTGAACCATCCAAATCGGTCGAACCAGTGTTGACTGGACCGTTAACTGATTCGGTTCAGGTTTTTTTTTCATTTTTTTATATTATTATTTTTAGTTTTATTTTTTAATAGTCATGCATGATAAATTTTTTAAATTTGTTAAAATAAATATTTGTTTGTTTTTAATAATAATAAAACGAAAACAAGTAAGATAATAACTAAAAAAAATGCTAAAAATGCTTAAAAAATAACAATAATGATCTAAAAATAATAAAAATTGAATAATATTTTTTTCCCTGCCTAGATGTTGGAGGGAATAAAAACATATTTCTAAAATAATTCTGCCTAGATGTTAGGGAATTATTTTAAAAAAAGATTAATTAAAAAAAAAGGTATAAAAAGGATAATAATAATAATAATAATAATAATAATAATAATAATAATAATAATAGGTAATAATAAATTTTCATAAAAAAGAAAATATATGAAAAATTAATTTTCTAAAATCATAAAAATCGAACTTGCTTCGAAAGTTCGCTTAGATGTTAGGGAGTTTTTAGAGATGTTCACGTTTTCTTCAATTTCTAAATTCTTAAACCCCAAACTTTTCAAACCCTAAAACTCAAACTTTAAACCTTTCAAACCCTAAAATTGAAACCCTAAAACCTCAAACCCTAAAATTGAATCCTAAACCCTCAAAACCTTAAAGTCGAAACCCTAAAACTTTGAACCCTAAAATTAAAACCTTAAACCATCAAAACATTAAAATCGAAACCCTAAAACCTCAAACTCTAAAACTAAAATCATAAACCTAAACCCTAAAATTGAAACCCTAAATCCTCCAAACCCTGAAACTTAAGCCCAAAAGCTTGAAATCCAAAATCCTAGACCCTAAAATCCTAAACCCTAAATTTGGTACACAACCATCACCCAAAGACACTAAACCTTAAAACATTAACCTAAACTTATACTCGAAATCATTTTGAAACTTTAAGGATACGTGTGAAAATCTTGAAATAATTTATTCTCGAATGCCACCTAGATGATGAGGTATTTAGGAAACTTTATTTCATTAAGTTTTTTCATACGAATCCCTAATTCACATTAATAATAGGATTAATAAATAAAAAATATAATAGTAAATTGAGATCTTAAATATAAACAGTCGCACCTAAGCTCTGCCTAAATGTTAAAGAGTTGGGGTGGTCTCATTATACTTAAGAGCCCAACTTTAAAATTGCATTTCATCTTATATAACATTCATTGGCATACATATGTTAGCATGTTATCATTGGCAACTATTTACATTCTTTTGTCTTTAATTCTTATTTACTATTTGATGACAAAATGTTTTATAATAAAAAAGGGACAATACATTTTTTTTTAAAAAAAATGGTGATATTATAAAATAAAACAAAAATAACATTCTGAAGGAAATAATTCTTGGTACTCTGCCTAGATGTTGGAGAGTACTAACAATTATCTTCTATAAAGAGTGTTATTTCATTTTGAGGATTATTGTATTAAATCTTAAGTGAAAAGAGTTATTTTAAATTTGGTCTAAATGTTGGAGAATTTTAAGATAATTCTTTAACTTAAAGATTTTCTCAATATTCCTAAATAAAAAGTTTTAGCAAAAAATTTTTTTTTACGAGAGGGATTATTATTAAATTTTAAATTAAAACTATTTTATCCAACACCAAAAATAACACATGATTAAATGGTACCAATTTATGGGCATTGTAGAGGTGCTAATCCTTCCCTACACGTAACTGACTCTTGAACCCAACCTAGCTTTTCGTAGACCAAAATTTATCTTTTTGATAAACTTTAAACCTGTTTTTATAGTTTTATTAAAAAGATAAACTTTTAAGTGGCCAATCACACCCTAAAAAAGATTGGTGGTGACTTCTTTCATTTTTCTCAATTTTTAAAATTCTTTACGTCTGGCGGTCCCAAAACAATTACGACAACCTAGCGGCTCCACTGGAGACTTTTGAGAGTCAAGCCAAAATTTTAATTATGCGCTATTAATAGTAATTGGATTTAATTGGTTTTATTTGATATTTAATTTAACTCCCTTTATTTTAATTTTTCAATATATATATATATATATATACAGAAGTTAATAGATAAAATAAATTGTATGTTAGTTATTACTTCACTTTGGTCCTGTGTTTATGATTTATTTATGTTATTTTGATTAATACATCGCTTTGCATACACTTTGCATATCCATTCACATGCATGAGCTCCCGAGCTCTATTTTTTTTAGGAGAAAGTGAAGTAGCTACACTCTCGTGAGGTGATAACTTCTACATTTGCTAATGAAACACTTTCACTCAGATTGAACCTTTTCCATTAGTAGCCTACAATGGGTGAGAATTGGGGAACCTTACTAGTTTATAATAGATGATGATGTAAGGAATAGTCTGGGAACATTAGATAAATAAATTCTAACTTGGCATATTAAGAGCTATAGGAAGCCTGTCTAGGATAGGGCCATGCTACCTTTTTAGAAAATTACCAAAAGTTAGGACATTATACATTGTATTATTTTGTTGTATGGTTGTTATATTATTTCTCTTACTTGTTTGTTTTGAATTCTTGAGTCATTTTATTTTTTTATATATTTTTTGATTGTGTGCATTATATTTTAAGATGTGGTATTTATTTTAGGTCAATCATTGAAAAAAGAAAAAAGAAAGCAAAGAAAAAAAAAGTTCTCATGCAGCCATTAGTGGTGTTAACCTTTTGTAAAAATCATTTAGAAGTCCAAAGTCATACCATTTTTTTTTCATAAAAATTATCCAAATTAGGATATGTGGGGCACTTGGATATAGTTTGTGTTTGAGGGTAATAATAGTGTAAATAAAGTTAGGATAAACAAAAAGAGATGGAAAAAAATGCAAAAAACAAGGGATTTGGATAGGTAAGAAGTTTTGTTTTCTTTTTGGAATTTAGTCATTCCTTTCATCATTAGGTTGGTTTGTATATTTTGGCTTATTTCATTTTTGTATATATCTTTGCATCATTATCATATTCAAACATTCACAAATATGTTACATGCAAATTAGGAATTGTACCATTCATTTAGTAAGATTAATAGCATAAGCATTGTTAGTGTAAAACCTTTGAAATAATATTATTGTCAATGGGTATAAGAAGCCAAAAATATGGAAGATCACTTGGCTGCCCGAATTAGTGTGTTAAAATGAAATCAAGGGGAGTTTGTCATGACTTTCAAAACAGCTTATTAAGTTGATGAAAATCATGGATAGATTTAAGAAATTTATTTTGACACCTTTTGAAAAAAGTCCTTACCAACTTCAGCCCGGGTGAGTCCTATGAATTCATAAAGTCATGATCAATCGATTCTCATTAAGCCTAGTACACTTTTAAAGCATGCTGAATCATTCAATGGTTTAAGCAATAATGAAGGTCTCGACAAGATCATGAGAGGGATGAGTGATCTAATTATTCAAGGGTTTGAGCTTTAGAATTTGATTTTCAAGACAAGATTACCAGGTTTCATGCAGCTTTCAGTAATTGTTCCAAACTTGCATTCAAATCTTTCTCACGATTGTTTTCAATCTTCTTTCCAAATATCTACCATTAAGCTTAAAAATTTCATACAATTTTTAAGAAGTCCATATTTGAACTAAAATCTTCGACCTTTCATTCTCCAACCTCCTGTTCAGCCAATTGCTCAAGTCCAAACCTTTGCACCACTGTCAAATCTTAAGACTCCTAGTCAACCCATTACCTAAAAATTACTCAAGAAAAAGAAACAGCGAGATCTTTTCCACATTTCATAGAAATTTTTTTCCTATCTATTTGAAAGACACCTTATTGTCTTTGTGCCTTCAGAGCCTTTAAAACCTCCGTACCCAAAATAATTTGACCCAAATGCAAGATGTGAATACCATATTAGGAATATAAGACATTTCATTGAGAATTGTGAGGGTTTCAAACACAAGATACAGTCATTCATAGATGCAAAATGGTTCAATCCAACTATAATAGAGGATTAAAAGATCAAAGAATAATGGAAAAAAAATTATAAGATGATAAAATGGATGGGACTTTTGTTTAAAGAGGGTCTTCAAATGATAGGCTATTTGAAAAATAAATTGCTTTATGAATTTCTTTTGTTTGAAAATTTTTTCATTTTGACATGACATTGTCCATTGAACTTAGATATGTGAATTATGGTTCATCTTTCATTTTTGCCCTGTTGCCAATTTTCATAGTTTTCACTAAAGAGTTTGTCAATTGTTCATTCACTCATTCACTCATTCATTCATTCATTCATCCATTTATGTATTCATTCAATATAATTCTTATGTGCTCTAAAAGAAAATGTTTTTTTCAAGAATAATCCCTAAGATTTCTTCTAAGGATCTAGAGAATATTGATTGGATAAGAGAGATGGAGAAGATCATCGATGGATAGTGTGCTCAAGGAAATAATCATCCCGAAAAGACCTAGCTTAGGACTCATAAAGGAAAAGCTAGGGAATCTAAATGAATAAAGAAGGTATAATCTCTTAAAAAAAGGGTTTGAGCTATTAAGGGTAAGAAAGAATCTTGTGATGTAAAGGAATCTCGGCTAGTTCTAGATGTGATTATTTCATTCAAGTTCAAGGTTTTTACATTCGAAAAGCATAATGGAACTGGATGTCCTAAGACATATTTGGCTCATTACTGTCACAAAATGGTTGGGTGCACTGATGACAAAAAACTACTTATTCATGTCTTTCAAGAAAGTTTGACTGGGGCAGTAGCTAATTAGTATTATAGTCTAAAGAGTAATCAAATTCGTACTTAGAGGGATTTATCATGGGCATTCTTAAAGTAATACTAGTATATGTTAGAGTTGGCTCCAGATCGATTAACCCTCCAAAATATGAGAAAAAGCCCCAATGAGAACTATAAAAAATATGCTGTTAGATGAAAGAATATGGCATCACAAGTACAACCACCTCTTACCAATAGGGAGTTGAATTCCCTATTTGTGGATACCCTTTTTTCTTCCTATTATGATAAGTTGATCAGCAATACTTTATCAGAGTTTACGAATTTATTATTTGCTGTAGGTAGAATTGATGATGAAATAAAAAGAGAAAGACTTATAGATGTTAGTGATGAAAAAAGGGGAGATATTTTTGTAGAACAAGCCCAAGAAACAATTGTTAAAAGGCAAAATGAGAGAAACTTCACCATGATGCAAGAAGATTTAATTGATGACTATTCACAATGGTAACCATATTGTCCCCAACCAATATTTCAGATCAGTGATTTTCCTCAACCACTTCATCTTTGTGCTCAAATTCCTTCACCACAAACAATTACAGAACCAAGGATCAACTCAAGCCATTCACAAAGCCATAAGACAAAAAAAGTCAAAGTGTGTCATTCACTTCCAATACCTTATGCTGAGCTCTTTACGTTACTGATCAAGAATCATATGATCTCTGTTGTTCCTACAAGACCCAAAAAGCCTCCATATCTAAAATGGTATGATCCTAATGCTAAATGTGAATTTCATGATAGAGTTAAAGGGCATTTCATAGAAGATTGTACTGTCTTCAAAGATACAGTTCAAGCTTTGATAGATGCAGATGCTGTAAAGTTTAAAAAGTTAGTTGGTGGTCTTGATGATTGATAGTAGTAGAGTTACAAGTTAGTGATGCTAAAGTTGAAACATCAAGGGGAAAATTTTTGTTTTTGTAACTTTGAATGTCATCTCAAGAATACCATCAAGATGGTAAATTTTTTGGTCAAGTCTTAAGTTTGCATTGCATAAGTAAACATTGTGCATAAGTTTTTGATATATGGTTGGTTTTCTTAAAAAATTTTTTTAAAAAAGCAGAAAATGTTAGATATGAATAAAACCCCACGTGGTTAAATACCGAGGCTATAGAAATGCCTTAAAAAAAGTAAAACAAAAACAAAAAGAAAGAAAAAGAAAGTTTTGAGTCTAAGATGAATTGACGATCACTATTAGGAATTTTCTAAATACATAAATGCCAATTTGCTTTAATCATTCAGTTGACCCCATTCATTAGTCATGACCATTTGACAGCTTTGAATTCGAATTTGCAAACCTTGCTTTCACCATATATTGTTATTATATCAATGGGCAATATTCTTTTCTAAGGCAGTGAACAATGAAACGACCATTGAAAAAATGTGTGGTTCCTAGAAAATCAAGTGTATATGACATTTTTTTAAGAATTCAAATACAATAATTTGATGTGTCAAGATTATGCTGCAGTTCCAAAATTTCCAAACCCAAGTTTTGTAAAATGAACTCAAACATACTACTTTTTCAACTTTTTACCCTAAAATTGACTTGATCCTTTGTCCCAAAATATGTTTGTTAGAAAAGAAATACCTCATTGCCTCTAAGGTAACTTGAGTTATGATCAACCTTTTTGTTCTTTTTTTGTGAAGTAACTTAGATCATCTGATACCTTAAACATGTTTATCCCACATAATCTTTTTCTCATCCATTCCATATGATCCTTCTCTTGTAATTACTTTCATTATGGGTGGTTTGTTAAAATGGGACATCTTTTATGAAATGTATTACTAGCAAAATGAATCTAGGTGTGAGCTATGAGGCATGTTAAAAAAAAAACAAAACAAAAAAAAGCAAAAAAGAGAAAAAAATGGTTATAACATCATGCATTTAGAAAATTTGAGCGAATACAAATAAAGTCTTGACAAAGTCAAAGTTTCAAAAAAAGGACAAAAAAAGTCCAAAATAAAAAAAGGGCAATATTTCAAAAAAAAAACCAAAAAACTTTTGAAATAAAAACCTTTCTTCAAGTTCATTTTCCTAAAGAGAACTACTATTCAATTCAAGTGTTTATTCTTGAAATGACAAATGGCCATTTTCCATTATCCCTTCACAAAAATAAAATTTTATCATTTGTTACCAATTTGAGCCTAATTGAATTCTTTCAAAATAAACTATGACTAATGATTACCCTTCACATTGGAGGGTAAAAAATAAATGCGTTTGAGGTTAAGAATGGGAATGTCTAATGGAATCTCATGTGATGGGGACAAAAGCCTAATATAAAAGTTCATAAAAGTTTTGAATTCACTCAGTGAAAGAATACAAAAAAAAAAAAAAAGAAAGAAAAGAAAGAATAAAAGAAAAAAAAATGAATGGATGGAAAGCATAAAAGGGAATATACCTTAAAGTGTATCCTTCAAATGAAAAATGATCCTTAGTTTCAAATACCCTTAAAGACTTGTTTTGGGCCTTTCTATCATTTTCTTTGGCAACCGTGAACCTTAACCCACATTACAACCTTTGAAAAGTCCATATTGGATCAAGTATGAAGGCTTAAACTTAAAGAGTTTCTCTTGGAAAAATGAACATGAATCTTTCGAGTTCTCATTTATTACCTAATTTCTTGTTTGAACCATTAAACCCTTTCAAAAATATTCTTTTCCTCTTTCGGATTAGTTTTGAATTTTTTTAAGTGTATGATGTGTAAAAAAAAATCAAATCAAAAAAGAAAAAAAGAAAAAATAGAAATAAAAGTGGCTCTAGGGTAAAAACCTTTAAAAGGGCAATCTAGAGCAACCTTTGAAAGGCCACTTTTAGTGCTAAATATGGTGGATAATGAACAAAAGTAAAGCCAAACCTTTTTGTAAAACCTGAAATATTAAAGCCACAGATGTCTGAGATGGGTTGATTTTGCAAATCTCAATTGTTGTTCATTCTTAAATAACTTTTTAAAATCTCAAGCACTTATAGCTGACCTTGACATATATCAAAATGTTGCATTTGGAGACTATGAAAAATATTGAATGTGTTTGATTTTCAAGGAATTCATGTTTTTAGAAAAGCTTATGTTTCATCTGTGAGCTTGCATGAAAAATTATATACCTCTTTCACTCATTTCAAGTGTTGAAACCTTTTGAATAAACAAAAATCTCTATCTACAAAACCATTACATCTATTTGAAAAGAAAATTCCCACCTCTTTCATTTTTGATAGGGACTGCCAAATTCTAAAAAAAATTGAAGCCTAATTTAGTTGGCATCAATGAAGTCTTAAGCCCAAATGATCTTATATTAATAAAGTTTTAAGTCTAATTTAGCTGACATATCAGCCCAGATTATCTGACACCAATAAGGTATAAGCCCAGTTCAGCTGGCACAATAAGCTTAGATTAGCTGGCACATAAGCCTGGATTAGTTGAAAAAGTGTATACCCCTTTTATCACTTTTAAATAGTGGAATCTTTTTAAATTAGTAGGAATCTTTGGGGTACTAAATCAACCAATCCATTGAAAGAGATTTTTCATTCTTTTCATTCTTTTCATTTCTAATAGAAATTGTTAGTTCATAAGAAAAATTCAAATCTACATAAGATTTATGCCCAGTTTATTTAGCCTTCAAAGAAGATTTAAGCCCAGTTTATCTAGCCATCAATGAAGTTTTAAGCCTAGTTTATCTAGCCATTAATGAAGTTTTAAACCCAGCTTATCTAGCCCCAAATGAGGTTTTAAGCCCAGTTTAGCTGGCATTCAATGAAATTTAAGCCCAATTTATCTGGCCCCACAAAAAGATTTAAGCCAAACATAGTTGGCCCTCAAAGTAAGGTTTAAGCCCTGTTTATCTGGCCTTTAGTAGATTATTAAGCCAATTTAGTTGACATGTAAACCCAAATTAACGATCTTTTTTCTTTATTTCAACTTGCGTTGTTATCTCTATCAATTCTGTAAGACTTTCGAGCATGATTTTTGAGACCTCTAGGTATAATCTTTAAGACCTCTGGTTATAATTTTGATTCGCAGTGTTATCCTGATTATTTTTTTATTTTTTGACTTACGGTGTTATCCCGATCGATTTTTTACTTTTCAACTTATGTTGAGACTTAAGCTCCAACCTGCTGTCGTAACGGTTTCGGGACCGCCAAACATAAAAGAGTTTTAAAATCGAAATAAATAGGGAGTCACCACCAATCTTTTTTAGGGTGTGATTGGCCACTCAAAAGTTTATTTTTTTTAATAAAACTATAAAAACGGGTTTAAAGTTTATCAAAAAGATAAATTTTGGTATACAAAAAATCAGGTTGGGTCCAGGAGTCGGTTACGTGTGGAGAAGGATTAGCACCCCCACAACGCCTACAAATTGGTACCATTTAATTACGTGCTATTTTTGGCATTGGATAAAAATGGTTTTAATTTGAAATTTAACACTAATTCCCTTCATTTGGAAAAATAAAATTTTTGCTAAAATTTTTATTTAGAAATATTGAGAAAATCTTTAAGTTAAAGAATTATCTTAAAATTCTCCAACATCTAGGCAGAATTTAAAATAACTCTTTTCGCTTAAGTTTTAACACAATAATCCTTAAAATGAAATAACAATCTTTATAGAAAATAATTGTTAGTGACTCTCCAACATCTAGGCAGAGTACCAAGAATTATTTCTTTCAGAATGTTATTTTTATTTTATTTTATAATATCACAAAATTTTTTTTTCAAAATGTATTATTCTTCTTTATTATAAAATATTTTATCATCAAATAGTAAATAAAAATTAAAGAGAGAATATTGTAGACAATTATCGATGATAACACGTTAACGTATGTATGCTAATGAATGTCATATAAAATGAAATGCAATTTAAAAGTTGGATTCTTAAGTATAATGAGACCACCCTGAGTCTCCAACATCTAGGCAGAGCTTAGGTGCGACTGTTTATATTTAAGATCCCTATTTACTATTATACTTTTTATTTATTAATCTTATTATTAATGCGATTAAGAAATTGTGTGAAAAGACTTAACGAAGTAAAATTTCCTAAATACCCCATCATCTAGGCGGCATTCGGGAACAAATTATTTCAAATGGAATTTTCACATGTGTTTTTAGGATTTTTAGGATATTTTGAATAAGGGTTGGGTAGAGGTTTTCAAGGTTAGAGTTTCAAGATTTTGAAGATTCAGATTTTAAAGGTTTGGATTTAAGTTTTGAGGGTTTTAGGGTTTGGTTTTAAGGTATGGAAAGTTTATGGTTTTTATTTTAGAGTTTGAAGATTTTAAGGTTTCGATTTTAAAATTTGAGGTTTGGGGTTTTGATTTAAAGGTTTGAATTTTAAGGGTTTGGATTTTAGGGGTTTCGGATTTTAGAGGTTTTGGATTTTAGGGGTTTGGATTTAAAGGATTTTGGATTTTAGGGGTTTTGGACTTTAGGATTTTGGAAATTAGGCGTTTTGGACTTTAGGATTTTGGAAATTAAGAATTAATGTTTAAGGTTTTATTTTTAAGAAAATATGAACATCTCTAAAAATCCCCAACATCTAGGCAAATTTTCAAAGCAAGTTCGATTTTAATGACTTTTGAAAATTAATTAAAAATTTCTTATATTTCTTTTTTTTATGAAAATTTATTAATAATAATTCCCCAACATCTAGGCGAAATTATTTTATTTAGAAAAATATTTTTTATTTCCTTCAACATCTAGGTAAGGAAAATAATAATAATAATTATTATTTTTGAGTATTTTTAATAATATTTTTAATTATTACTTGTTTTCAATTTTATTATTATTAAAAATAATTAAACACTTTTTCTAAAAAAATTAGAAATTTATCATGCAAGAATAATAAAAAAATACTCAAAATAACAAAAATAATAATATAAAAAAATTTAGAAAATTGAAAAAAAAAATTTTTTTTACCTGAATCGAACCGATCAACGGTCTGGTCAACGACGGTTCGATTGGATCGAAAAAGATTCGGTTCAGCGATGGTTCGATTGAGCCGACTGAGGCGCGGTTCAGGTCGGTCCAAGGAGCGGTTCAGGCCAGTCCAAGGAGCGGTTCAGAGCCCTTGAGAAGTCGGGTTAACGAGTCGATTGCGTGGACCCCGGGTCGAGTCTAGGTCAACGCGTGGATCCTCTTTGGCCTAAATGCCGTCGTTTTGGGCATTTATCGAAACGACGTCATTTTAATTTTCACCGTTTATATAAAAGATTCAAAAATTTTTTTCTGGTTATTTTTCCTTTCTTCTACAAAAAAAGCCTATTTTTTTTCTTCTTCTTCAACCAAACATAGTGCCAATAAGCCACCGTCATCGCCGCCGTCGTCGTCATTCATCGGCCACTGGCTGCAGTCGCTGGTGGTCAGAATATTTCTAGAAAACACCAAAATATTCCTCTTAACCTTTTGAGTTCAAATCCGAGGTCCTTTTCACCAAAAAGAGTCCTCACTTCCCTAGATTTACTTTCAAAGTTTTGGTGAGATCTTTTTTTTTTGTATTTTGACTTTTTTTTAATGAAACTGACCCTTTTTTTTCTTCGTGAAGGAAGCTTGACGCTAGGTTCCTCCCTATGGAAAGGATTGCTTGATTTTTTTTTTATTTTTTTGGCCTTTTGGCAGCGTCTTCTTCTCTCTATTTTTTTCTTTGGTTTGGCTAGGAGCTCTATTTATAAAGCTCCAATCGTGCATGTTTGAGGGAAGGGCATGGGGCTCGGCATGAGGTGTAAACACGAGCCCCATGCCTATTTTATTTTTTTGACCACATCTGGCAATGATAGGGTTAGGTGATCAGAGGGATGGAGGGTAGGGCATGGTGAGGGATAGGTGTAGGGCATGGTGGCAGTGGTGCCGAAGATGGCACCACTGCCATCCTTGATTTTTTCTATTTTTTGTTCTTTTTTTTATATTTTTTTGTTTTGCATTTTTTTTGTATTTTGTATTATTTTTGGTATTGTTTTTTCTATATTTCATATTTTGTATTTGATAATATTATTATTTTTATTTTTTTGGGATAAGATTGATGTCCACATCCGTGCGGCTCCAGGACTCGGGCATCCATTCATCCGACATCCCGCATTAGCCGACCTGTCACAGTTCACACCTTTGTGAGGTATTGTCCACTTTGGCCCCCTTGGCGTGACAGTTTTGTCCTATAAAAGGTGTTTCACAAGGAAGAGATGGTGTGAGCCTTTTTATACCCCAGTGACCCTTCTTTTATATTCGATGTGGGATTCAGGACTCTTCCTTAGGTCCATGACATTTTCCCTCACCCAACCTCGTGACACTCTCTTCACGGAGGCTGGCCACTCTGCCTACCTCCTTTGAGGCGCTTGGCGTAGATCAAACAATAGGGTTGGCTCTGATACCACTTGTCATGGGTCGAGACTTAAGCTCTGATCCGTGTGGCTTCGAAACTTGGGCATCCACTCATCCGATGTCCTGAATTAGCCTGACCGTCCACAGTTCACACCCTTGTGAGGTATTGTCCGCTTTGGCCCTCTTGGCCTCATGGTTTTATCCTACAAAAGGTGCCTCTGACCTTAGACTCAAAATCTTTATGGCCTTAGGCTTGGAATCACCTCCTTCTAGCCTAAGTCAGCCTGAAACACAAGCGTGCAGGCACTAGAACAATAAGAAGGGCAGAATGTGTAAGTTTGAGAAAAATAGAATAATAGGATAGCTTGCAGGAATATGCTTTGTATTCACTGAAACAGAAGTGTATGATGATGTACAAATGAGTGTGGAGCAGTCCTTTATTTATAGGTAAGGCTCTCAACTACACTTATGGCTAAATCTTTAGTATCAAGGCTAAAATCAAGGAATTACAAAGATTATAATCAATCAGGATTCTATTTTCTCATTCTAAGGGTTAACCAAATCTGTTAGAAGGCTTTTATTGATCCTGAGGGCTTTTAGAAGATCCTCTTATGCATCTCTCCTCTTAGGCTTTTTTGAATGTGGTGTGAGCATCATGCAGGCTAGGCCTTGGCCGTACGGGCTGGCTTACAGGCTGTGCGGGCGTTCTGGCCTTCTCTTTAAAGCCTTGAGTATAAACTCCCGCCAGTGCGCTTGGTGTGTGAGCTTTAACGTCGAGTGCGAGCATTGGTGCGCCTGATGTGCCCGGCACGTCCACCCAAGGCATGACATTCTCCCTCATCTGATTGCGTAACACCTCGTTGTGTCCTCTACACGGTACTGCCCTCACGTTCTATGCTCACAAGGTTAGGTGGGAGAGAATGTCATGGATTTAAAGAGGAGTCCTGAATTTCACATCGAACATAAACGGAGGGTCATTGGGATGTAAAAGGCTTCACACCATCTCTTTCTTGTGAGGTGCTTTTTGTAGGATAAAATCGTGAGGCCAAAGGGGCCAGAGTGGACAATATCTCATAAGGGTGTGAATCGTGGTAGGTAGGCTGATCTAGGATGCCAGATGAGTGGATGCCCGAGTCTCGAAGCCGCTTGGGTCAGAGCTTAAGTCTCGACAGTGTCGTCTCGACCGATTCTTTACTTATCGACTTGCGATATTATCTTAGTCGATTTTTTACTTTTCGACTCGCGGTGTTGTTCCAGTCGATTCTTTACTTATCGACTCACGATGTTGTCTCGATTGATTCTTTACTTATCGATTGGTGGTGTGGTGTTATCCTTATCGATTCTTTACTTTTCGACTCGCGGTGTTGTCTCGATCGATTTTTTACTTATCGACTCGTGATGTTATCTGAATCATTTTCTTATTTTTTGACTTACGGTGTTGTTCCGATCGATTCTTTACTTCTCGACTTGCGGTGTTGTCCCAGTAGTTTTCTTACTTTTTGACTCGCGATGTTGTCCCGGTCGATTCTTTATTTTTTGACTCACGGTGTCATTCCGGTCATTTTCTTTATCACTTGATTTGTGGTTCATAATAAAAAAACATTTGCAAAATTCACGATTTGCTTCTAGACAAAATTAATGTCTTTGTTTTTGTCCTATTCCTGATTCTCAATAATGTACAAAGAGGGGCAGCTATAGACACTGAATTTTATCTGGGTCTACTAGATTAATTTTTATTTTTTAATATTATTAATATAATTATAAAAATATAGTAAAAAAAGAGAAAAAAAAAGAAACAGAGGTGGCAGTGGTGCTTTGCACGGCACCACTGGCCACCCACCCTATTGGCCACCTACCCTTGTAGCCACCATGCTCCCTTGTAGCCCCAGCCATGCCCTGTAAACCTTGTTCACCCCCTGTTTATCAAAAAGCTAGCCCCTTTAAGACACCCTGACTCACACACCCAATGATCCCAAGCCCTCGATTCTCCCACACCCAGAAATCCCTAGCACACACCCATAAATTCGGGGCTCCACCCTCACCCATCACTTTGTCCAGCTATGTCCAAGCCTCATAAGCCCTTACCCTTTAACCTAGTCACCGACCAAGCCAAGAACCCTTCACCTATCAGAAAGCTAAAAACCCAAACCTCTGCCCATACAAACACCTAAGCCAGAATACAAAAAAAATATATAAAACTAGGCAAAAAAAACACAGTCTTCACCGAATCAGCGAGGAACCATCAGCGCTGAGCAAGCCTTGCAAAATAAAAATAAAAAAATAAAAAAAGTAATTTTCCTTAAAAAAAAAAGGGAAAAGAAAACTTGGAAACCACAAAGGAACGATGGTGACTTATTTAAAAGATTGGTGATGGTGAAAGGGGAGAGAAATGTGAGGAGAATAACATACTACAAGATAAAAAAGATCTAACGATGAAGAAAAACATTTTGATGATTCGAAAGTTTTGAATTTAGGTTTAGATCTGGTGATTCTGATGCCATTTTGTATGAAACAGGGCTCAGATTCGTGAAGAGAAGGTGAAAAGAAAGCTTCAGGGGGGTTTCTGAAAATTTTCCAATGTCGGTGATCGACGATCGACGGTGAAGCACGACGATCGGTACTACCATCGGTGACCAACTTCTGGCAACTAGCCGACCACCTGTTTCTTTTTGGTTGAAAGAATCTAGCCCTTTTTTAGAAAAGAAAAGAAAGAATGAAGTAAATAAAAAAAAATTTGGGTTTTATATAAGGTTAGGGAAGCCCAAAATGACGCCGTTTAAACCAATGAGGATCCGCTCGTGAATCCGAACCTGACTCAAGATTTGCGTAACCCGACTAGGCTACCCATCCTTCAGCTAGCCCTGAATTGGTTCAATTGAACCGTTGAACCATCCGAACAGGCTGAACTAGTGTTGAACGGTCCGGTTTAGATATTTTTTCATTTTTTTCTAATTTTCTTTATATTATTATTTTTAGTATTTTTAGTTTTATTTTTTACTAGTCATGCATGATAAATTTTTTAAATTTGTTAAAATAAATATTTGTTTGTTTTTAATAATAATAAAATGAAAACAAGTAAGATAAAAACTAAAAAAAATGCTAAAAATGCTTTAAAAAATAATAATAATGATCTAAAAAATAATAAAAATTGAGTAATATTTTTTCCCTGCCTAGATGTCGGAGGCAATAAAAACATATTTCTAAAAATAATTCTACTTAGATGTTGAGAAATTATTATAAAAAATATTAATTAAAAAAAGGTATAAAAAGGGATAATAATAATAATAATAATAATAATAATAATAATAATAATAATAATAATGGGTAATAATAAATTGATAATAATAATAAATTTTCATAAAAAAGAAAATATATGAAAAATTAATTTTTTAAAATCATAAAAATCGAACTTACTCCGAAAGTCTGCCTAAATGTTGGAGATTTTTTTAGAGATGTTCGTGTTTTCTTCAATTTCTAAATTTTTAAACCCGAAACTTTCCAAACCCTAAAACTCAAGCCTTAAACCCTCTAAACCCTAAAATTGAAAACCTCAAACCTTAAAATCGAAACCCTAAACCCTCAAAACCTTAGAGTCGAAAACCTAAAACTTCGAACCCTAAAATCAAAACCTTAAACCCTCTAAACTTTAAAATCAAAACCCTATAACCTCAAACTCTAGAACTACAACCATAAACTCCAAACCCTAAAATCGAAACCCTAAATGCTCCAAAGCCTGAAACTTAAGCCCAAAACCTTAAAATCCAAAATCCCAAACCTTAAAATCCCAAACCCTAAATTTGGTACACAACCATCACCCAAAGACACCAAACCTTAAAACCTCAACCTAAGCTTATACTTGAAACCATTCCGAAACTTTAAGGATACATGTGAAAATCTTACTTAAAATAATTTGTTTTCAATGCCGCCTAGATGATGGGGCATTTAGGAAACTTTATTTCATTAAGTTTTTTTCATATGAATCCCTAATTCACATTAATAATAGGATTAATAAATAAAAAATATAATAGTAAATTGAGATCTTAAATATAAACAATCGCACATAAGCTCTACCTAGATGTTGGATAGTTGGGGTAGTCCCATTATACTTAAGAGCCCAACTTTAAAATTGCATTTCATCTTATATAACATTCATTGGCATACATACGTTAACATGTTATCGTTGGCAACTGCTTGCATTCTTCTATCTTTAATTCTTATTTACTACTTGATGACAAACTGTTTTATAATAAAAAAGTGGCAATATATTTTTTTAAAAAAATTTTGTGATATTATAAAATAAAACAAACACAACATTTCGAAGGAAATAATTCTTAGTACTCTACTTAGATATTGGAGAGTCATCAACAATTATCTTCTATAAAGAGTGTTATTTTATTTTGAGGATTGTTATGTTAAATCTTAAGCAAAAATAGTTATTTTAAATTTTTCCTAGATGTTGGAGAATTTTAAAATAATTCTTTAACTTAAAGGTTTTCTCAATATTCTTAAATAAAGAGTTTTAGCAAAATTTATTTTTTACGAGAGGGATTATTATTAAATTTCAAATTAAAACTATTTTATCCAACATAAAAAATAGCGCATGATTAAATAGTACCAATTTATGGGCATTGTAGAGGTGTTAATCCTTTTCCACATGTAACTGACTCCCGAGCCCAACCTAGTTTTTCGTAGATTAAAATTTATCTTTTTTATAAACTTTGAACCCGTTTTTATAGTTTTATTAAAAATATAAACTTTTGGGTGGCCAATCATACCCTAAAAAAGATTGGTGGCAACTCCTCCCATTTTTCTCAATTTTTAAAATTCTTTACGCTTGGGAGTCCCAAAACCGTTATGACAAAGGACAATAAAAGAATGTTTATAATTAAAGGAAACCATTTAGGAAAAGTTTTCTTTAGGAAAAGTTTTCTTTAGGAAACCATTCTCACCATTTTGCTTTTGGATGAATTGAGAGTTTTCAAATGTATGGTGGAACAATTAGAAAAATAAATAATAAAAAAAAAAGAAAAAAAAAAAGCTTTAGGGTGAAAACTTAAAAAGGCAATTTGAAATGGGATTGGAGTATTGAAGCAACTCATGAAATTTCATGGATGAAGATACTAGAGCTGAAGCAAGAAGCATTGATTGGATGGCATTTTGAATGAGCATTGGAAGCTTGTTAGAAACCTAAGAAGATTAACTTTACTTTGAATAACTATTTTCAAATTTGAACTTTTCTTTCTTTCACTCCCTAAGATTTTTGAGCCGTTCATAGCTAGTCTTGGCACTCGTTAAACGTCATATATCATAAAATTTAGGGAGTGCCAAAATGGATTTGGGTTTCAAATCTTTTTACTAAAAGTTTAATTTTTAAAAAGAATTTGCTTTTCATTTGTGAGCCTGAATGAAGAATCATTGATATTTTTTTTCTTACTTTTTCTTGTCAATTGAAATCTTAATATGTCAAACCATCTCATTTACTTAGAAGAACCAAACTATGATCCACCTTATTCATTCTAGTTAGTAATCACCAATTCTCTAGAGATTCTATCATAGTTTTTTTAGGAAAAAGAATAAAAATTGATTCATTTCTATTGCAATCATAAAAACATAGTTTTGGGTGGCAATTGTTGTTGTTGTTTTTGTTTGTTTTGAAAAATATTCATGGTTTGATCATTTTATTTGCATTCAAAGAGATCATTTGCATTTACACCATATGCATATAGTTGCAATTTTCAAATTTGCAAACATTGGTAGAAAAAAGAAAAAAAAAAAGGAGATACGAACATTCTGAGTTGTGAAGAAAAATAAGGAAAAAAATTTGGTTGAGAAAAAAAATCTATCAGAAAAAAAGAATTTGAAAATAAAGAAAAGAAAAAGATAAAAAGAGAAAAGAAGGAAAATGAAAATAGAAAAAGAAAAAAGAAAAAAAGTAGAAATAAATGATAGAATTTGTAAGAAAAAAAAGATATGATATTCAGGAAACAAGAAGAATAAGAGGAGATTATGAAAGAAACAAAAATTTGAAGATATGATTTAAGCCATGGCATTATTTAATTTTTAATTCCATGGAATCAGTTGAGAATTTAAGCTTATGACATGAGTAAAAACTTCAATGTGTACAACATCAAGATTGTGCCAAATCAGATTGGTTGATCGATAAGGCAACTCTTAAAATATAATTTTCTTCATCCAATTATGATTTTCCCCAAAACCATCTAACTTCTGATCACTACATTTCATGTTAAATGTGATATCAGGAAAGCTATCTAATTAAGCCAAAAATTTTTTACTTGATAATGGAACAATATGAGAGTCATGCTTAACTTTTTTTTGAAATTTATCTCTTTGCTTTTGAAAAGAATGATCGAAAGGTAAAAATTGATGATGACAATAAAAAAAGCAAGGCTTCTTATCATGAGCCAAACAAAATGACTTTCCTTGTCCCATACAATAAGGACATGATAAGTTTTTATTAGTGTTCCAACCAGACAACATACCATATACAAGAAAATCATTAATTATCTATAACACTATGTTTGGATTGAGGGAAAAAGGAAGGAAAGGAAAGGAAAATAAAAGAAAGTAATGGAAACAAAAAAACATTTCCTTTGTTTGGATAAATTTCTAATTTAAAGGAAAGGAAAGAGGTGAAAACTTAATAACCTTTGGTTTCCCTTATAATCCTCTCTTTTTAATACCTCAATTTGGGGGGAAAGGTAAGGAAAAAAAAGTTAAAAAATTTTTATTTTTATAAAAAAACTATTATATTCATCCTTTTATTAATATTAAAAGCCTAATAAAAAAACCTAACCACATCATAATTTTTCTATAATTTTTTCAAAGCCATCTTTTTTTTCAAGTAAGTTTCACATGTCTCTTCTAATATAAAATTTTTTTATAATTTTTGATGATTTGATTTTGATGAATGATTGAATATGAATAGACATATTTTTTAGGTTTATGAGATGTAATGTTTTTATGTGATTTCATTTTTTATATTTAATAGCTTTTGTATGAATAGATCACCAAAATGATAGTGTGCAGAAATTTTGGCAATGGCCAAAAAATCCATCCATGCATATTTGTACAACATCTTTTTGTTTCACTTCATTAAAAACCACTGATATAACAACAATTGGGAGGTGATACAAGATAAAAAGTATATCATGGTCCAGGAGTGCTTTAAAATCATAGACAATTAAAGGTTATAATTGGAAAAAACTATTATAATGAATCATTTCCTTTATTTTTCACTCTTTATACAAACAATGGGTGTTAGAATTCTTTTCCTTTCTTTTCTTTTATTAAATTTAATTATCCAAACAAGGGGTACATATATTCTTTTCTTTTCCTTTAAAAAACTTTCTTTTTCTTTTCTTTCCTTTCCTTTCCTTTCCTTTATAAATATTATCCAAACATTACCTAAAAGAGCTACCCTCAAATAAAAATTTTGTTTTCTATAAGTATCATCTGTCATAACACCTTTGACCATAATATTTGTAACTTATCTATTAAAGGTTTTAAGAAAATATCAATATTTTATCCAAATTACTCTTTTCTAGAATTACCATATTCAAAAAGATATTGCTTCATACATAATCATGATGGCAAATTAATGTATACCACTATCATTACTGATCAATAAGAGTTTAGTTTCACACCTGGACCAAACATACAAAAACCATCTACATATAATCCTAATCATCCATTTGTCACTTCAAGTGCAAATGATTAATGGCTATGATTGAAATGTTCCCAAGCTTCACCATTAACAGGATGTTGATGCACCCATCATAACTTTGGTTATAGGTATTCTATGTCATATATTCAGTAGTTTTAGTTGACATATAAAGTCTTTGAAGTCTTAGTATCAATGCATATAACATAAGATTTTATAAGAAATGTTTTTTCATCTCACCACCAAACTTATTCCGTATATATCAAGGATGACTATAAACTCAACAATATGTCAGATTTGTTGCTTTTTTTATAAAACAACATGTAATTATTTTTACATATATGAATTTTCTCATAACCAAGTCCCAGTTTTATCATTTTTTTTTTTTGTAGAAGTTTTCCTATAATTTATCATCCACTGACAATATATTATTCATTATGCTTAGAAAATGATAAGACATGACTCAATAATGTTAAACTTTGTTTATAATCTAAAAGTTACGACATAATAGAGAGGTTTGGGTGTTTCGTACAGCCTGGCTACAACGGTTTATCCGCACCATTCAACAAAGAATAGAAACTTGCCGTATCTACAATTAGCTCTTTTTTGAATGGTTCTTTTGCCTTATTGGAATCCATACTCAGTTCTCTTACCGCATCCACCCTAAAATTAGGATATATAATATCTATAACCATTCTAATATAGAAAATTTCTATTATTATTTCCTTCGTTGATTCAAAGGTATCTCTGTTTATTGAAGAAACTTGTCCTACTTCTAACTCCCCATATGAGACCCAACTCCCCATATGAGACCCAACTCATATAACTTATAGTAAACCTTTATAATAAAGGTGATTACACACAACATCCACTTTTAAAAACCTTTTATTCTCACATTCGATACAAGGACACCTAATCTTTCCATTACTAATAAAGTTTGGTTAATAATAAGCATATTCAATAAATTTCTCCACACCATTGCAGAAGTTTTGAATAATGTATCCATTAACATTTAAATGAGAGTACATCCAAGCCTATTATTAAACCCTAATTGAATTGAAATATGAGCAATTAAAGTCAGATAAAGTGTTAAACCTTTTTATTGGTTACCTATATAAGCAATTATTGCTATACTAAATAAAATTATCTAAATGATAATATGAGATAGTTATTGGTCTACTTTAACAAATTGTCTATCAATGGCATAAAAGGTCTTGCAAAAATTCATCATAAATACTAAAAAACAACACATTTACAACAAAATATTATTGATTTTAATGACAAAATTTTACCTTTGATCTTGGAATTCTTAGTGCAATTTCGTTGGTTTTGCAGAGAATTTCTCTAATCGAGGCACTTCTACTTATAAAACTTGTTATACTTTCAAAGTAAGTGAAATGAAAAATAAAGCAAGTTAGTATGATGAAAATGAATAAAAAGTCATATTCATTACAGAATATACATCCACCTAAACCTACTTTCATAACACACATTCACTGATAGATTATGAATAAGAAAAATAAAATAAAAGAATTTAATTTATTTATTAAGTTTGATCAATACAATAAAACCACATTATTTCAATAATTAGTAATATATGAATTTCACTAAACTATCAAATATATAAAAATCCTTCAAAACAAATATAAATCTTATTCTACATCAAACTTAATTATAACCTCAAATCAACATCAATATTTTTAATTTCTATAATTATTATTAAAATTTAGAAAATATTAAATGTAAAACATCCATCAAAATATATATAAATATTAATACACATCAAATCCAAATTAACCAACATAAATCTTACACATCTAAAAGTTAATATATCTATAACAAAATCTAACAAATTTCAACAATACTTTCACAAATAAAAAATAAATTACTCAACAAATAAAGATAATTAAGAATACTCAACATTAATACTCAACAAAAAATCCAACAAAAATATATAACCAACAAAATTTAACAAATATATAACCAAAACCCAAATAAATTTCAATAAATAAATAATCCATAGAAGCCCAACAAATTGGTAATCAAAACCCAAACAAATTTTAACAAATTTATAACAAAAAAATTAAGCCCTAAACTCAACAAATATGCTACACAAAATACATGATAAAATAAAATATTTAATAAAAATTTACCTAATGGGAAGGGGGACCTGACTGACTAGTCAACCGACGCAAGCGGATGGTGGGGAGGACTTCGATTATCGGTAGGGAGAGAGGGAGGGGGAAAGTGGGAGATAGGGAAAAGGGAGGGGAGATAGGTTAGGGATTTATGGAAAATTTGGGGGAAATGAACTATGTTTGCCTTATTGGGGGAGGTTGAATTTTTTTTTGTTTTATCGATGGATTTAGTAATGGAATTTTCATCGGTAACGTGTAATTTTTTTTGTAAAATTTTTTACTGATGAATTTAGCAAGGAAATTTTCATCAGTAATGTGTAATTTTTTTATGCAAATTTTTTAACTGACGAATTTTTTTGTCACTAAATCCATAGAAATCTTTTACTGACAAAAATTTTCATCAGTAAACTTCATGGCAATTCAAACCAAAATATCACCTAGGATTATTCACAAAATTAAATCTGTTGGTAAAATTTTTTTTTTAAAGTCTATCGATAATCCGTCAGTATTAATTGATGAAAAGATTTTGTTGATATTGGCTATAATTCTGGTAGTGATAAAACAAATTTTTGATGAAATCTTTTGAAATTGAATCTCTTAGGGATAAAATTTCCCAGAGATATTACAATAGATTTTGAATAGAGTTGTTTCCTATCTAAAGTTTTCTTCAAATTGGGATCAACATGCTTATAAAATCCACAGCAACCTTAGCAAACAAAAGGAGCAATTTAGCCCAACATCACGATCCTTATATCTTCCTTTTATTGTAATCACCACTGTAGTTCATGTAGATATCTAATTTTGTTCGAGCACGTTCTAGCCAATTGTGATACTTTTAAAGTCAGGCCCAGTTTGTATCTAACAATTCCTTAAGATTTATGAATTTTTAAAATTGAATTTTGGATTAAATTGACCCAAATGCCTTGTGGTCAAACTTGGACAAATGCAGTTAAATAAGGTCAAACTCTATCAAAATTGGTCGAATTTGAGTCAACCCTTGAAATTCACAACTAAATAGGATTATAAGGCTTGGGATTAAGAAAATTATCACTTGGTTTCTTGAGAACTTTGATTGCACCTCATAAGGGTAAAATTACCTAAATGCCCTCTGCCTTGTGGTCAAACTTGGACAAATATGGTCAAACAAAGTCAAAGTCAATCAAACTTGGTCGAACTCGAGTCAACCTTTGAAATTCACAAACTGAATAAGATTACTAAGGCTTGGGATTAATAAAATTATGATTTGGTTTCTTGAGAACTTTGATTGCACCTCATAAGGATAAAATTACCTAAATGCCCTTTTATAAGGCATTTGGTTCACAGAATCTTGGATTTTGGGAAAAAGTATGATTTTTAAAAAAAGTGTGACACCAAGGTGAAAGTTTGATTTTTAGGGCATCCTATTTTTAGATTTCTATGTTTGGTTAGGGGAATCTGCGTTTATTAAATCATATTTTTTGCATTTATATAAAAAAATGTAGTAATAGATTCAATTTAAATTAATATGTTTGAATAATTACTGTATTGTTGTTAAATAAATGCAATAATTGTTGATGTTATAAAAATATTACAATGATCAAATAATGAGTAATGAAAAATAAACATCGTAATAATTATTTAAGAAAAAAAATGACACAATTACTATATTTTTAATAACAATCGTAGCAATTTATCATGTTACATGCCTGTAATAATTTTACAATGACTAATTACTGTGACACAGTAATAGGTTTTAAAAAAGTTTACTTGTCTTAATTATTGCATTTATTTAAAAAATATAGGAATTGTTTTTTTTTTAAATTAGTAGATTTAATTACCGCATTTAATTAAAAGAAATGTAGAAATTGATATATTTTAAACCATAAATCGCATTTGATTTTTACCTTTCTATTTACAATATCTAAACCCTCAACTAGTAAATGAAATGCCTAAAGTAGAAAAGCCCTGTTCCATCGTTCGATGGCCCTCGCCTTTAGGTCTCCGTTGTCGCCACCAGCCCTATACCATTACCACCATTGTCGACCCTAACTCTAGTCAGTCATTTTTTCAAGCAATGAAAAATTATTTTTTAATTTGTGTAGATAATTTTAAGCAATGAACAATTTGTTGAAATGCCTTACTTTTTCCTGCCTTTTTAAAAAATGAAGACATCATCATCGTGTAATGGAATAGGGCTTATAAATTGCAAAACAAATAAAACAGTAAATATTTATGAAGAAAAAAAGATTAAAATAAATAGACAAACTTAAAAAACTGATTTATAGTAACTACCATTTTTATTTTCCCTAAAAGCTAGATTATGTATGAATTTAGTTGTATGTTATGGTAAATAGAATGAAGATTGGAACATAAAATTATGCTGAAGATTGAAGAAAGAAGGAAATCTTACTGCCTCTGCTATTGCAACATACAACCGCAAAAATGTAGTACCATAAAAATTAGTCCTGTATGGGAAAAAGTTAGTCCATCATTAGATATGCCTAGAGTTTGACATTTAAAAAGAAACCATTAAAAAAAGAATAAAAAATTCAAAGTCTGTTTTCAAAACCACAAACCAAAAGAGAATGAAGGATAGAAAGATTATCATATCAATCCATGACATTGGATAAAAAGTGCAGAACTGGGAATATGAATATGCCCAGGTTTTTGGGCAATTGACAAATGACAAAAAAATATTTTTGGTAGATCCGAGGGCCATGCTTAGTGGGTTGTGAAGTTCTATTCCATGTACAATAATAACACAGCAAAAAATATAACAAAAAACCACAAATTTGCCAATTATTTGTATGTCAAATGTTTGATGTGTTTGCTATAAACAGTTTATCATATAAATCTCATTAGGCACAAAATGTTTGTTGTGTTTGCTATGTGTTATGCCAAAAGAACAAAATGCAAAACCATCTTTCTTATTGGCATACATCAATCTACAAAAGATCTAGCTACTATTTTGTATTTATGTATTTTGGCATTGCTAATATTTTATGTTAATCTCATTCCATTAATAAATTCATACAGATTTGTTTATATTATAGCTTTAAAAAAGCATATATCTTCCTCTACCGAACATGAAGAAGAAGTTTCAATTGACACATTTGCTGTGGAAACGAGAAAATCTAGTGGACGTGATAAATCGTTTAAAACTAGTGGGGAAAAAATTCATTTTGAATTCAATCAAGATGGGCGGACTAAGTGAAGGGGCAAAGTTGGCTAGTCACATTGGATGTGCCGTCTGGCTGGCTATATCCATTAATTACCCTAGTTGGAGGAAGGTTCCAAATGATAAGGACAATATATGGGATTCATTTATGGTAAGTTTTTTCAATGAAATTCAAATTAATTCATCTTTATTGTTAATTGTTTATGGAATGCAATTACGATGTTGACATAATTTAATTAATCTTTTCTATAGGAACTATTTGACGTCCTATTTGAGTATAAGAAACTTGTGTTGCAATCTGCTAGGTTAAAATTTAAAGACTTTAAGAGCAAATTGACAACCAAATATATTTTACCATTTGCTAACAATTCTGAATTGTTAGCTCATCCTCTAACGATATATTCAAATTTATCAGTGAAGCAGAGTGGTCGTAATTTGTTTAAGATCATCTATCAGTTGAATTATACGTATGCATACCAATCTTCTGTTGTTTTTATAATATATTGTTCAAACTATATGTATGTTAATATATGTTTGATTTGGTTTTTTATAAAAAATCAAAGAACAACAAAAGAACATAAAGGCCCAATAAGTGTATCACCATCAAACATCGAAAAAGGTTTATGCAAATGTGAAGCATCATCATGTAAGTATTTAAATGCTTTTATTATACTCATGGTTTAAAATTATGAACTTCATTTAATGAAAATTAAAAGCTTATATTTTCATATGATTTTAGAAAACATCCTACTCAGGGATTGAAATACCAAGATATGATGTTTGAAAAAATGGATATATGCTAAAGATGGAAACTATGGGAATGAAGCAACTAAACAAATGGCTAAGAAGATTATAAATTTATTTAATTTTTAATCACATATGCTAATTAAGTTTTTATGAATGAATAAATATTGTACTTAGTTATTCACCAGCGTGTTGTGTTTCAAGATGACTTTGCTACGAGATGTGAATTCGATAAGTTACAAATTAGTTATGGCAAAGTTCCTTTATCCTTAGCTTTAGGATAAAAGACAAACTTGATTTTGTTCAGAGGGTTGGGATCTTTGTCTCTCTAACATAATACTTTAAGAATCAATCTAACCCCACGCAAAAAAGAATGTTGAATATGAAACCATAATAGAGTAGCAACAACAATTACTTGATGAGTAAGAACAATGGCTTAATGAGCAACAACAACAACTTACAGCATTTTAGGTATTGTTGGTAGCAATGCAACCCAACATGGCTCAGGTTTAGTCTATTATTAACATTGTTGGACATGAATTCACGGATCAAGTCTTACAAAAAACCTCTTCTCTAGTAATCATCATTCTTTATTATTTTTTTGAATTGAGTTATTTTAATTTGATTTTTGTGATTTGATTTTGTTACAATAATATTTGATATTTGTTTGTAACAGGGTGCTTAGCCTTAGATCATTATACCTACACAATTTACCAAGATTGCATTAGAAAGAGTATACATTACCATTGACATCAAGTATAGATTATTTGATTATCCCTCAGCTATGTTCAGAGGGCAACCAAAGAGTGATACATTTTATGAGATGAAGGAGATATCGACTACTGAAATTATTGCATATATGAGGTTAACTTATATAATGATTTAAATATATTCTATGAAAATATTTTTTTATATTGTATATAACGGTATGATATTATTATTGATTTTCATCATGCAGCTTCTTACATAGAAGGTTGAAGGAGAGATAATTGATTGATACATACAAATTCATTAACACAAACCATATTAGTCATGGTTCTAACTTTCTCACTGTTCATGCTTATGCTGTTGGTCGAGTATTGCAAAAATAGTCTGATATTATTTAGTGCCTCATAATTTGGAAGAAGTTCAATTTGTAGTAATAATTGGATAATGTATGATATCCAACTTTTATAGTTGTTACATGCATTACATTTTAACATTATCATGCATATTATTTTAAAGGGGTCATTGGTAGCTTGTTGTCATTGATATGAATAAGTTTACTCATTACTTATTGAATGCCAAAAAAGAAGGGTCGAAGTCTAAACCTGAGCTTACCAATATAATAAAGAGGTACTACATTTACATTTAAGTGAACATGCTGGGTTAAAATGTCTTATTATGTAATTACTAGTATTTATGTTTACGAGTTCATTTGTGTTGATTTAGGAGAATGGGTACAGTTCATAAAAATAAAAAGTTCAAATGAGTGACATTTCTAGTAAGTTTAAAGTATATTTTTTATGCTAAATTTGTTTTAAATCATTTTAACTACCAACTGAATTTCATTTTCAGATTCCTCATCAACTAAAACTTGTAGAATGTGGATATTATGTCCTTTATTTTATGAAAGAGATTGTTATTTATGATATAATGAAAACACTAGGCAAGGTTAGCGTAAATACCATCTACTAACTAATATGTTTCTATTAAACATATATGTAAAATGCAAATTCACTGATATTGAGTCCTTATATTTTGTTAATAATGGGTGAAGAAGGAACACTTTATGCAAGACTAAACTGATGAAATCCCTCGAGAATGATGTGACTATATATTCACATTTGTACATTGAAGATTAAGGACAACCAATCAATTGTAAATTTATACAAGAGTTCCAAATTTTTTACACTTCACATAAATGTATAGTTGTTAATTAATAAAAATCATTATTGTTTCAGTTAATACCAATCCCAATTGTCTTAATTAAATACTACCACGACTATTTTTTTTACTAATTTATACAAGTAGAAATTGTATCATTTACACAAGTACAATTTGTGTTCCATCAACATTAATATGAATAAATAATCATATATACATGATTAAATATTAAATTCAATTTCAAAAATAAAATTTATGATATGCCAATCTATTTGTAATAAAAAACCTCTTTATACTAATTAAATGAATATCAATAATACATAAGATATGAATGCTAGCAATATACACTACATTTTACATGTATCAAATAAAAGGAAAGTTAACTGATGGGCGATAGACATTACATTTATTTAACTATTTTCATAGGTAATCCTTTCTAAATACATGTGGCAATGTAAAGAAAAATTCTACTTTATGATTTTCTTTCAATATCTACTCACCAACAGTGAGCATTTCATCAGTCGAAAAACATCAAGTTGTGTAATTTCATTGAAAAGTGACATCCTTCTATCACTACTGTGCTCAATCAATTCAACAGTTGGTCCATTTTCACTCCTATAATGCTTATTGCCTGACAACATCCTAGTAGAGTTCAGAGTAACTGAACCAATTTCTTTTTCGTCATCTACTCTCTCATATTTCCTTCATGAAAGAGATCAAACTCTGGAAAGAAGTAAGCATCTTCAGCAGCATTCATTACTTTAATAACATTAGTTGTTGTTTTATCTCTCTAACCTGTTGCTCTTTTGGTTCCAAAAATAACTTTAAAATCATCAAAGAAAGGGAAAGGTTAGTTCCTTAACCCTTTAGCATATGGATGAGTCTACACAAAAGTTAAAGTAAATATGAATCAAATATAATGAATAAAAGAAAAAGAACATAAACTAAGTAAGTTAACCGATAGTTTAATCTTAAATAACTTACCCGAACTCATCAAAAATTATTTTATCAGTAGTGATACATTTGTCTTGATCATTTCTCCTAAATCCACTGGTATTTTTTATATCATAAATAGTGTGATATTTTATTTTTAGTAGCTTAACTCTTGACTCAATGTAAAAGGTGGCTTTAAGTTGGGAATTGAGAATGAGTTGCTCTAGCATCCTTTCAAGATATCCTAGATAACTAACACAAAATGTTCCATTACTCACTCTCTATCTAGTATCATTTGCCAATGTATGTAGGCATTGAAAAATATATAAATTCTTTTCCCTTATCCATGAATGGTTACCTACCTCTGAGTTTTTTATTCTTCTTCTAGATAGGCCTTTTACAGATTGAGAAAGATAGGAATAAGATGAAGATATGTTGATTTCCTAATCACATGGTTAGACATCATGCAATATTAATATAGTAAATCAAAAACCAAATAAGGGTAAAACATTTGTATTAGGCATAAAGAAACTAATAGACATGGAAAAAAAAACAAAGATTATTGAAAATAATTGTCATATACATTGAATATTCGATAAGAAAAAAAACTAATAACTATATATTCAACAAAGGTAGAAAATAAATTGTGCACTCAACCGCAGGGTACAAAAATCAATTAAACCAAAAAAAAGTGATAAGAAATAAAAAAAAATGGATAATGTCCTTATCCCCAGGATTGTAACCTAAGTTGTAAACATCTTCAACGTCAGATTGTCTCTAAACTGAGTTTTAAAATCAGTTGGCTCAATATGCCAAATCAAATCTTGATGTTCAGATCCATCTGGTTGGCTACTACTTCCTTCAACAACATCACCTTCAAGAAGGTTAATTACCATCCTAGACCTAATGAAATTATAGAGAAGGCAACAAGTAAAAATTATTATACAATGTGTCTTTATTAAATAAAATGACTTCTCCCTTAAAATTGCCTATCTAGCTTTCAATATACCAAAATATCTTTCGATACAATTTCTTACTTGAAAGTGTTTCATATTGAAGGATTCATATGAGGTCATCAATTTTAGTCTAGCCTCCAATCATTAAGATGGTATCTTTGACCTTTGTAAGGTGTTAAAAACCCTTCCTATTTGGGATCCTCAACCCATTCTTACATGTAATGGCATCACTTAGCACTCTATTATCTATTGTCGAACCTTCCCATCTTAATAAAACATATATGAATTGCATATATAGGGTGCAAACACCAAGGACATTAGTAGCAATTTCATTTTTTTCTAGTCCTATATCTAGGCTTATCTATTACGTCTACATTAACCTTGATGTATATCCCATCTAAAGTGCCTAACCATCCCCTGAACTATATTCATCCATTATCTATTGAATTTTTTATTATGGCTTCAAAATTTTTAAACAACAAGGTATGCAGTCTCAAAATAGAATTCAACACAGATTGGAATTGCCTACTAATTATCTTTTCTGATCTAGCTACTTAATGTTTCATAATCCTATTTTTTGTATGATGGGCAATGATGTGGAAGAAGTGAATAACCAGTTCTTCAATTAACATATGTTTAAATACCTGTAATCCCCCTTCTATTTGAAGTAAATGAGATAATTTTGCAAAAGCTCTTTTATCCTTTTTAGTATTCTCTACACATTGTCTATCACTTTAAAAAACCATTGCATTTAAGTTTAACTTTTAATATGTAACCTATCACAAGAGGTTCCACCATAAAATACTCTAAATTTTCTAAATTTTCTAAGTTTCATTGCAATTAAAGTCACAATAACAATAACTAACACATGCAACAAAGTCTCCATCTAATTTAAATGCAAAATAAGCACTTTAATCAATTACATTTTCTTTCTTAGCGATAGCCATAATTGTTTAAAAGAAAGATTCTTGTTAATGTTGAAAACATAACTTAAAAGAAAATATTTACATTAGATGGAATCTATCATAGATCCAAAACCAAAACATAAACCAACAACAAAACATTTGTTAATGAATGAGCCAAAACCAAAATAAATAGCACATTTGATATATAAACATATTTCCAATCAAGATCTAAATGAGATCTAAAAAAAATTAAAAAAGAAAACATTTGAATGCAACCAATAATGTAGAACAGATAATTAAGTAACAGATAATAGACACACTGTTTATTGAAAAAAAATACAGATAATTAAATAGGATGAAGATTAAATTATGGACGTTAAAGATGATGTTAGTTGAAATAGAAAAGTATTTGCTTAGAGCTCTACTATGTTGAAATAAAAAATAGAAAGTGGTCTTTATTATTGAAATATGATGAAGAAATCAATTACGATGTTTCTTATGTAGAAAAGTCATAGTAGTTATTAAAATGATATTATTATAAATTTGATTAGACATTATAATGTTCATAATGTCAAAAACATGATTTTAAAAAAAAAATTTAAATTACTTAGTTACTACATTTATTATCAAATAAACACAGTAATTACTAATAAGAAGGCATTATGTAAAATAAAAAAGTAAAATTCTAATTACAAAAAATGAAATAAACCATTCAATCAATTAGTGCATTTTAACAAATAAACACAGTAATTGATTGTTAATTACTACATTTCTACAAAATAGCAATAATAGCCATTGCACATATGCCACACTTTCTAATAACCACTGCATATGTTTCAGAAAAATGCAATAATAAATATATGGAATTATAAAAAAAAATGAACAATACTACATTTTGTTCATTACAAACATCATAATTGACTTAAAAAAATTAATTTCATTGACAAACTTGATTTTCAAAAGGGTAACATATATAGAAGAAATTTTTTATTTTGACCAAATATGGAACTCATGCAACTTTCTACCCAAAATCATAAAATACCATAGGAAAATGTGGGTTTCTAATTTTAGGAATTTAGGTACTATTGGGAATTTGATATTTTTCCTAAAAATTAGATAACTTGAATTAAAGGTGAGAATTAGATATCCACAATCAAGATTTGAGGAAAAAATTTTTGGATTCTCCCAAACCAAATGCCTCTTTAGGGTTTAGAGGTATTTTCATAATTTAACCTTCTCAAGGATAATTTTTTGTGAAGAACTTTCGATCATATTTTGATATTATTTCATGAATTTTGATACATTGAAAATCCTAGTTGCACCTTAGAAAGGTTAGATTATCAAAATGCCTTTTAAGGTTATTTTTATAATTCGACTTTCTCAAGTTTGGTTTTTTACAAAAAGCCCTAGATCATGTTTTGATATTATTTACCAAATTTTAATGCATTGAAAACCCTAATTGCACCTTGAAAAGGTTGAAATTATCAAAATACCTTTTAAAGGCATTTTCGTAATTTAAAATTATCAAAATCGGTTTTTCATGATAAGCTCTAGATAATGTTTGATATTATTTTATGAATTTTGGTGTATTAAAATCATGAGAATAAAAAGTGGATCATATGCTTTTAAAAAAATCATGCAAAAGGGCTAAAAGCACTTATAAGGGTAAAATAATCTTTTCTCATGAAAACATTTGCACCAAAAGCCAAGTTTTGTACTGTATTCCTTTAGAACCATTGATCTTCTAAAGGTTTAAGTCCTAGGGTAAAGAATGATTGCTTGATTATTAAACTTAAGGAGAGGAGTAAGAATTATTTGGCCTTTGAAGATCCATTCGATTTGGCTGCAATTGGTTCATCTATTGTTCATGTCAAGTGTATGCTTGTGTGATAAATATTATTTAGCTTGACTTGACATGCTTGCAACATAACTTAAGTGAGTAATTTTATTGTAATGCTTATTTTTACCTTAAATCATTGTTCATTGTGGCCTATAACTTGTGTTGACATGTTTATTCCTTTATACTAAAAATTTTTTAAATATATTTGAATGATAAATATGTCTTTCTTGATTTTTTAAATTTTACATGGCCTAATAGTTGTTTTGACATATTCTTTTACGCTAAAGTTTCTTGAATATATTTGAATATTGAATATTTCTTGCTTATACTTATTATTTATATGGCCTAGAAGGGTTGATGCTCACACATTAATTAAGGACTTTACCTTTAGTGTCACGATTGTGTTATTTGATATTCAATATGGCCTATAGGTTAAGTTAATATTGAATGATGAAATATATCTTTCTTTCGAATGGCAACTTGTATTTAGTGAACAAATTTGTTTTTGCCTAATGACTTAGAATATGGAAATCATTTTCTATCAGTTGGTATAATTTTTATCAATTGCTATTCTTGATGCTACTAATAAATATTTCTTGTAAAAAATTCTTTTAAGTTTATGCAAGGAGAACTTGAAATGAACATGAATGAGTCAACATTCTTTTTGGAGTTTCAAGTATAGCAAGTAAAGTATTTTCATCAATCAAGCATAGTTTATCAAAAGTTTAGCTAAAATGAAGTGGATTAGAGAATTCAAAGCTAAATGAGCACAACAACATAGCTTGATAAAGATGGGGATAAAACATTACTAATCCTAATGCTTTAAATGTTTTTCATGAGAAATTATGTGCAAATATATGATTTTGTGGTTAAATATATGAACACTTTGGACAAATTTGTCACCAAGCTATTTGATAGAAATTGTTTTAACATTCTTGAAAGTTTGGATAGACTAAATGCATCTTGATTGGTATTCATGCTTAATTCTTGATTGCTTTGATAAGCTTGATGATTTTTAGTGCATGAAGGTTTATTTAATCTATAAGCGTGCCTATAAGTTGAATAAATTGATTTCTTGATCTTTAAATTGCTTTGACTCATAGATTATGAACTCAAAATTTGAAATATATATGCATGTTCCCTTGATTAAGATTATTAAGATAGCATGTACCAAATTGTACTTAAATGCTTGTATATCTTTTTGAATTAGGTTTATTTCAATTAAAAGATTGGAAGCATATGTGCATATGCTTGTATGATCTTAAATATATGTTTGAATTGAGTTCAAACACTTGCAAATGTTTAGATTAAATTGCTATACATTGAAATAACTTGAAATATATTTGAATGATGTTTATCATGTATTGAATTTTGGGATAATCATGTTTTTATGATTTCTGTTATATAGCATCGATGTTCATTATGTTTGAAAATTTATGCTTATATAATTTTTTGTTATGACATGATGATTGAACCTCATTGCTCATTGGTACTCAAGCTTCATTACATATGTATAAACTTATAGTTTTTGTTGAATATTTAGTTGGATAGGATATACTTATGAAAGATTATTTTATCATCTTATAATTATTGATTGAATCTTTCATATGTTTGAAATATGTGTGATCTTTGAAAGTTGTGGAGAAAATTGCTAATGAACTTTTAACTTTCATGGATGCTTGTGCTCATTATGAAATATATGCCTATCCTTAATATAACTTGTAACTTTCATGTAAAATTATTTGTACTTTAAATTCATCACTTTTTCTTTTGTTGAATGAAGAAAAATCTTATAATGCAATTTTGCTTGAATTAAAATGATTACTTATGTTATAACATTGCTTTAATAATTGGTATGAGCTTGAATATGTGCTTACGTGATATTAATATTTTAGATTCTAAACACATTTTACAATAACATGATTTATAAGTAGCATGTGTATCATTCTTTTATCCTTTTGATCATAAGTTTCATGTAATACATTTGAGACTTATGCTAAAATGTTAAAATTTGATACAATGAAATACCTTATACTCTTATGCTTGAATACAAGTTTTTTAACTTCTTTGTATTTATTACAATAGTTTTTTACCCATGCAAATGCATGGGATTTTTGTATTTATAATAATATTTAATTAATTCATTAAAAAATTATATAGAATTTTTGTAGATTCAAATTTTTGTTTTTATCACTAAATATTTGTATCTTATCTCTTTTTTATTTTTATTACATTTATATATTAATCTTGACTTGATTTTTAATTTCGCAAATTAAAAGTATAAAAATTTCAAAACAAAAAAAATATAATTTATCAACAAAACTTACAAATAACTTTTTAACCTTCATGATAATTTAGAAAAGTATATTAATAAGTATTTAAGACATTGAAAATTTTAATTAAATTAATTTCATAAATTTGATTACTTAATTGGTTAAAAGGAGAAATTTGCTATATATAAAAAGATATACATAAAATCCAAATGTAGTATGTATTTATAGATTTCAAGAAATTATAAGAAAAATTGATAATTAAAATAAAGTGTAACTAAAATTTAATAATAAAGCCAACAAAAAGAATAGAGAAATTTGAAATTGAAAACAAAAATGTGATTTAGGAAGTGGAACTAAGAAAAGTTCATTAGATTTTAAACTATTCCTTAATCCTTTAAATATTTATCTTTTCCATGCATACTTGCATCCATGATTAGAAAGTTCCATTGATTGCACAAAAAAAGAAAATGATAAGAAAACTCCAATTTAAAATTTTTATCACCATAATAGCATAGAGTTTAGAATAAAAGCAACATAATTAATATATATTTACAAAAAATTACATTACTTGAGAATCTATAAGCGCACAGAATCATATAAGTAGTAATAAAAATCATTCCCATGAAGATTGTAAATGGAGAATAATTAAATACTGAAATTGTATCACTTTAGTTATATTCAGACAAAATAAAAAAATAAATTGTCATAATGTATAGATCCGTGGACCTACTGCTAGACATGGATTAGAAGGAGTTACCACCAATCTTTTTTAGTTAGGTGTGATTGGTCACCTAAAACATATTCTGGTATGCAAAAATAGATGTTAGGTTCAAGAGTCGGTTACACATGGGGAAGGTTGTAGCACCCTCACAATACCCATCCAAAGGATGGTACCAGTTTGATTTTAAGTTATCTAAGCCTTGATCATTTTTATGATTTATCAAATAGTTTAATATTGAAAATTAGTCTTAAAATTGTCCCAATAGTTTAGTAACAATTTAAGATAATTTTCTCACCTCAAGAGTTTTTATAGAAACTAGTACCCTATTCTGAATAGGCTCCATCATCGAATTTATTGATTTATCTTATTCCAAAAAAGTTAGTAAATCTTCCAATAATTTAGTAAGACTTATTTTGAAGCAATCCCCCAATAGTTTAGAGGATAAAAATTATTTTTATTTTATTATTTTTTCTTGACAATTGATTTATGAAATTTTTCAATAGTTTGGTGGATACCAATTAAAAACAATTAAACCCATGACAACTCTCCAATAGTTTGGTAGAATTTATAAATTTATTTTGTAAGGATTTTTATTTGAAAAAGACTTTTTATTATTTTATTATTTTATTTTTTTGAAAGGATTTTATAAATATTTTGGAAAACTTTATTTGAAATTTTTATTTATTTTTTTTTATTTGAAAAGATCTTTCTTTTTTTTATTTGAATCATTTATCCCTTTTTTTTTTTTTTACTTTTAGAAATAAAATGGTAAAAATAACATTTTTTCTATAACAAAACTAGAAAAATAATAAAAATAAAACATAAAACATAAAATGGGTTAAAAATAAAATCAAATAAAATAAAAAAAATAAAAACAAAATGAAAAAAGGAAACCTTGCAATCTAAGTCGGGTCAAAGTGTGAGTTAGCACGTGGGTTGACGAGTCAAGGCACAGATCCTGCATTGCCAAAACGACACCATTTTGAGTCAGTATATAAGCTACGTTGCCTATGTTTTTTTTTTAGAAGTTCAATCCCCTCTCTCTCTAACCTTTAAACACTCTCTCATCTATTTAAAATCCAACCAAGACCCTGCCAGAAACTGGAGATTCTTGTTGGTTTCTAGAAAATCCCACTGAAAAGTTCATACTTTGCTAAAAAATTCATTGAAAAATTCATACTTCGCTAGAAAATTCATTGAAAAATTCATCCAAAACCTAGAAAAAACCTCGAAAACCCAAAAATTTCTCAGATTATCCAAATTCTTTCAAAAATTCCCTAGAAACCTAACCCTAATTCCAGAAACCTGAATATAAACCCGTAAACGTCACACCAAAAATCCATAATTCCAAAACCCAAAAATCCCAGAAACTGAAACCTAACACCCAGAATCTTTCCAAAACCTTTCTTCCTCTTTAGTGGTTGTGTCCTATATTCCCTATGGCTGTTCACTTTATAGTCACATCTAGGACAAATTTTAAGAAACAGATAGAATCAATTCTAGGCTTGAATCCTAGAATTTGATTCTACCAGAGCTTTAATTTAGGGTTTTGATTTAGTTTCGATTGAATTTGGTCAGTTATTTAAGCTTGATTCATCATTGACTATAAGATTTTGATCTGCCTGATTCAATTTTCATTTCCATAATTCTTACCAAAAATCAAAAAAGAAAGGAAGGAAAAATTGAAAAATTGAAAAAGTGAAAAATAAAAATGATGATGATGATGATAATAATAATAATGTAATACTATACAATATGATAATAACAAAAATAATGATGAAATATGATCCAATTGACCCCGAACCTGGTTCGATCGACCCCGGACACAAATGGGTGTTTACAGCTACCCCTCTTTGCACGTTCTTGTTAGATAAGAATGGTGCAAAACCAGACACCCACTCTGTTCCAACTTAAGAGTTAAATCAGTGAGTGAGAGTGGCTAGGACGTAACCATAAGTCGTGAATGAAGTGACCAAGATTAAGTGGAGGTCAAAAATAAATGACTAGGATCAAATCTTGAGGCAAGAATGAAGCGATCAAGACCAAGTCGAGGTCAAAATAAATGACCAAGATGAAACCACTAATCATAAGAAATAATCTGGACTGAGCCAAGATCGAGTGACTAGGATGAAACCATGAGTCAAAATGAAGTAACCCAAGTTGAGCCGAGGTCAAAAATAAATGACCGAGATGAAACAATGAGTCATAAGGAATGATCTGGACTGAGCCAAGATCAAGTGATCGAGATGAAATCATGAGTCAAAATGAAATGACCAAGGCCAAGTCGAGGTCGAAAATAAATGATCGGGGCAAAACCACGAGTCATAAGGAATGATCTGGACTGAGCCAAGATCAAGTGACCGAAACAAAACCATGAGTCAAAATGAAGTGACTAAGGTCGAGTCGAGATAAAATATAAATGACCAGGATAAAATCATGAGTCAAAATGAAGTAACTAAGACCGAGTCGAGGTCGAAAATAAATAACCGAGATGAAACCATGGGTCGAATAAAGTTCAAGATTTCACTCTGAATCGAAATATTCATAATTTGGATAGACAAGATCCCAATATGCCAAGTTTAACAAAATCGTGAGGATTCAAGATCTGCAAAGGTTTTCAGATTCACAATAATAGAAGATTCATAAGATTTCAAGTTTCATAAAGGTTCTGAATTCGCAAAGATTTTTAGATTCGCAAGAAAGAAACATTCACAAGATTCCAAGTTTCATAAAGGCTCAAAGATACAAGGTTTGCAAAGATTTTCAAGTTCGCAAGAAAGATTCATAAGATTTTAAGTTTCGTAAAAGTTCTAAATTTGCAAGGGTTTTCAAATTTGCAAGAAAAAAATATTCACAAGATTCCAAGATTCGTAAAGATTTCATAATAAAATTGAAAGAGTCAAAAGGATAAAGTGACCAAGATCGAGTCAAGGTCGAAGATGACTGACCGGGATGATGCCGCAAGTTAAAAAATTATCTAACTTGAATGGAGATCGAATAACTAGGATGATGCTACAATTCATGAAAGATGACCTAGACTGAGCCAAGATCAAGTGAGTGATAACAAAGTAATGCAAGTGCATGCCCTATGCAAATATAATGTATGTAAAGTTTATGTCATGAAATTTCAATTACAGTGACAAGGTTCACAAGATGCCACCAATCTTTCTTAACTTCTTAGTATTAATAATCTTAGAGCAAATTTTGTTGACTAATCCATGTTATTTTTTTTATTTGGTCATAACTCATAAGTCATGTCTATCACTGAATTCATCATTGGGTCACCTTGTTTGCCCCCTTATAAATCATTTTCTAATGCTTCTTTTTATTTATCTCATCCTAGAAGTTTTTCAAAAGAATGAAAAACTCTTTTTGGAAAATGTTATTCATTTATTTGCCATTATTCAAATCAGTGACAGACATGATGCATTTTTTTGGTTCATTCAGGGAATGTTTATTTGGTGAAAGGTAAGAAAAATGGATCTTTATTATTGAAAGAATAGAAGGTAGGGTCAAAAACAACTCAAGGATTAACAAAGGCAAAATACTATGATTTATTCAAATGAGACATTATCATCCAAAATAATGATTAATCAGACAATTCTAAACTCAAAATCAAGATCACCCTTAAAAAACACATTCCATTAGTATCTTCAATCTTTGAGTTACTCATCATTCTCCTTCTAGGGACTTCACATGAAGTTGTTTTTTTATGTTTTCATCTTTACTTAAACTGCCTTTTTGGGTTTTTAGTTTAAGTCTTCCTTTTTCCTCCTTTGTCTTTTTTTTCTTTTTGCTCTCTTTTTTTGTTGTGTTTTTTCTTTTTTTTTTTCACTTTGATCAAAGCTTCACACAATCTAATGATAAACCTGTCACAATTCAATTCATGATTCTCGAAATCAAGTATCTACATTTAATCAAAATAGGCTTTTAAGAGACGTAACGTATGTTAGGATAAAGGGTGCCAAAGAAAGGGATAAAATAGGCTCAAATTGCATTTGAAGGGTAATCAAACCAAAGATCATTTATTCATGTAGGGCACTTTGACGTTTTGCCCCATCAATTTTTTTTTCTTTTTTCATTTTTCATTTGTCAGGAAAACTTGACCATAATAGGGTTTTACCCCTAAAGATGAACAAATCTCTCAAGCTTTTCCCCCAATGTGAGGGTGATCTTTGGTTAGGGTTCCTCAAAAAGAAATTTCAAAAGGCTCAAACGGGGTAGCAAAAGATGATTTTTTTTTAAGGATAGAAGAAAGATGACCATTTCTCATTTCAAAGATGAATACTCTTAACCAAGAACTTTCATTAACTAAGAGCAAACTTATGAATAATTACAAGGACATATATTGCATCACTTTTAAAATTCTTCCCTAGATTTGTCTTTTATTTAGTAGTTCAACAATTCAAATTTATCAATCAAAACATCATGAATGGTGTTTTCAAAATCAAATCCTGAATTATCATCATGATTGTTTGAACATTCATTATTTGAAAAAGTAAATGATGGATATTCACAAAAAAAGGAATGTCATGAAAATGCATGAAGCATGTCACTTTATTAAAATAATAAAAAATAACATGAAATCCAAGTACATAAAAGAAGATCCACATTCTCAAAAGATCTAAGATGATAGGTAATTCCTATTAACCTCTTAAAATTATGCCTTTGGATGATTTGGAGACGGGTTATTGCTAACATTAGATGTCATGTTTTCACTGGTATCAAAATTTATCAACCCTATTTTAATCAGACTTTGCACTATACATTTCAAAGGGATGCAATTTTCAATGGAATGTTCTGCCACCCCAAAATGATAGTCACAGTGAGTAGTGGAGTCATACCATTTGGGATAGGAAAGTTCAAGTTGTTTTGTAAGAATGGGGTCAATCAAGTGGTTCTTGTAAAGCTCTTGGTATAGTTCAGTATAGCTCATGGGGATAGGGTCAAATGTAGGTGTTTCCCTATTCCATGATTCTTGTGCATGGAAGGCCTAAGAGGGGACGGATAAAAGGGTCATGGAGTTGACTGGTAGAGTGCAGCAGAAACATGACTTGCATGAGAATGATATGTGGGATAGATTGGTTAAAGGTAGTTTTTAAATTGTTACTTGTCAAAACTTATAACTTGAGTCTCATTTTCTTTTTTCTTGGGCATCCTTTTAGCAATAGACTCTCTTTCTTCCAATTTATCGCTCTTGATTGCATTTTCAATTATCTCTCATGAAATCACCATATTGACAAAATTCTTGGTCGCATTCCCTATCATATTCTCATAGTAAGGCGACTTTAGGGTGCTTACAAATAGCACTATTGTTTCTTTCTCTATTAAGGGAGGCTGGACTTGAGTGGTAACATTTCATCACCTTTGAGCATATTTTTTGAAAGATTTAGATGCTTTTTTCTCCATATCTTGTAACAAAAGGTGATCAGGAGCCATGTCTATGATATGGCAGTATTGGTTGATGAAGGATTGAGTCAAATCTTTTCATGACTTAATGTGAATCCTATCTAACTGGACATACCATCTTGTAACAGACCCAGTCAAATTGTCTTGAAACACATGCATGAGTAACTTTTCATTGTTGGCATGTGCCGCCATCTTGCGATAATACATCGTGATATGTGTGATGGGGCATTTGGTACCATCATACTTTTCAAAATTTGGTACCTTGAATTTTGGAAGAATCTCAACATCTGGAACCAGATAAGGGTTGGCAGCATCTATGGATCCATAGAAATCAATGCCTTTTACAACCCATAATCTTTTCTCAATCATGCTCATGGCTTGATCGATCTTAGAATCCTCTAGGGGTATAGCCATTTGTAACTTTTCTTTCTCCTTTATCTCATCCAAAGTAAGAGGTTGAATACGTTTAATTGCCTTTTCAGTGATAATAGGTTTATTATAACTTTGGACATTCCCATGATCGGGTCCATAAGTCATTCTTAAGTGGATGTAATTCAAACACGTAGCATTTTGTGGTTGAAAGCTTGGGGTGGTCTAAGTATGATGTGGTTCAAAACCCTGAGGATATGCTGATTCATTAGCTTCTTGTGAGGTATCTTTTTCTGTTACCTTTCCTCTATTTCCCTTCTCTAGAGCCTTTAGGATTTTTCACAATTTTTCTTCAAGTATCTCCTAAGCCTTTTCTATTCTTTCAAGCCGAACCACATTGTCTTGCTCTATTTCCTAGTTCTAGCTCGATGTAATACTGGTGTTGATTTATACTTGAACCTTAATTTCCCACAATTTAGATAAGAATGAATGCAATGATGCATGAATGCATGCATACATAATAAAAAAAAGTTAGTAAGCATAACATGTAATCTGCATGTATGTTTATGAATATGCATAAAAAGAAAAGAAATAAAATAAAACAAAGAAATTAGTTAGTCACTTCAATAAATCATAGAATAAACACTATATAGTAAGCAAGATGACCTTAGATTTAGGTTAACTATAAAAGGTGGAAAGGCATGGCTTTATTTAAGGTTGAGCTCTTAAAGTTGACTATATACGGTTTGGGTCAATTCTAAAAGGTTCCCAAATTGTTCCTTACAACATGGTCCATCACAAACTAGTAAGGCACCCCAATCATCACCTATCATAGGCTACAAGTGGAAAGGGTTCAATCTGAGTAGGAGTGTTTCATAGGCCCATACAGAGACAAAAAATTTCATGAGGGCATAGGTACTTCACTCTCTCATAAAGGTAGAGCTCAGGTGGATAGCTTTATGTTATGCACATGCAAATGAATGACAGGCATATATACAATAAATAAACAATTAAACAAATATAAGCAATGAATCAAAAGAAAGACAAATGAATAATTAAGCAAGTATACACAATGAAAAGGAAAACAAATAATAAAGCAAATATAAGCAATGAAAATGGAATAAAATAATTTTAAATTTATTAAGCAAGGCTTTGGATAATAAGAAATCATTTACTGGCCTGACTCTCATTTTTTCCAGTGAAGTCGTTAAACTGTCATAATGTATAGATCATGGATCTACTCTAGACATGGATTAGAATGAGTCACCACCAATCGTTTTTGGTTAGGTGTGATTGGTCCCTGAACTATATTCTGATTTGCAAAAATAGATGTTAGATATGGGAGTCGATTATGCATAGGAAAAGATGTAGCACCCCCACAACGCCCATCTAAAGGATGGTACCAGTTTGATTTCAAGTTATCCAAGCCTTGATCATTTTTATGATTTACCAAATAATTTAATATTGAAAATTAGTCTTAAAATTGTCCTAATGTTTGGTAGCAATTTAAGATAATTTTCTCACCTTAAGAGTATTCATAGAGACTAGTATCCCATTTTGAAGAAACTCCATCATCGGATATATTGATGTATCTTATTCCAAAAAAGTTAGTAAATCTCTCAATAGTTTGGTAGGACTTACTTTGAAGCAATCCTCCAATAGTTTAAAGGATAAAAATTATTTTTATTTTATTATTCTTTCTTGAAAACTGATTTATGAAAGTTTCCAATAGTTTGGTAGATACCATTAAAGAACAATTAAACCCATGAAAACTCTCCAATAGTTTGGTAGAATTCATGAATTTATTTTGTAAGGATTTTTATTTGAAAAGGATTTTTTATTATTTTATTATTTATTTTTTTTGAAAAGATTTTATAAATATTTTGGAAAACTTTATTTGAAAAGATTTATTTATTTATTTATTTTATTTGAAAAGATCTTTTTTTTCTTGAATCATTTATCCTTTTTTTTTCTTTTTTACTTTCAGAAATAAAATGGTAGAAATAACATTTTTTTTAGAACAAAACCAAAAAAATAATAAAAATAAAAATAAAAATCAAATCAAATCAAATCAAAAAATAAAAATAAAATAGAAAAAAAAACCTTACGATCCGGGTCGAGTCAGAGCCCGGGTCAACGCGCAGATTGACGGGTTAAGGAGCAGATCTTGCACGGCCAAAACGACACCTTTTTGAGTTAGTATATAAGCCAAGTTGCATGTGTTTTCTTCAAAAGCTCGGTCCCCTCTCTTTCTCTAACCCTTAAACACTCTCCCTTCTCTCTAAAATCCAATCGAGACCTTGTCAAAAACTAGAGATTCTTGTCAGTTTCTAAAAAATCCCACCAAAAAGTTCATACTTCACCAAAAAATTCATTGAAAAATTCATACTTCGTCGAAAAATTCATCCAAAACCTAAAAAAACTCCGAAAACCCAAAAGTTTCCCAGATTTTCCAAATTCTTTCAAAAATTCCCTAGAAACCTAACCCTAATTCTAGAAGCTTGAATCTAAATCCGTAAACCTCACGCCAAAAATCCAGAATTCCAGAACCCAAAAATCCTAGAAATCGAAACCTAACATCCAGAATCTTTCCAAAACCTTCCTTCCCCTCCAGCGGCTGTGTTTTATATTCTAGGGCTGTTCACTTTATAGTCACCTCTTGAACAAATTTTAAGAAGCAGACAGAATCAATTACAAGCTTGAATCCTGGAATTTGATTTTGCCAGAGCCTTAATTTGGGTTTTGATTTAGTTCCGATTGAATTTGGTTAGTTATTTAGGCTTGATTCATCATTGACTATGAGATTTTGACCTGCCTGATTCAATTTTCATTTCCATAATTCTCGCCAAAAATCAAAAAAAGAAGGAAAAAAAATGAAAAAATGAAAACATGAAAAATAGAAATGATGATGATGATGATGATGATGATAATAATAATGATAATAATAATAATAATAATAATGCAATACCATACAATATGATAATAACAAAATAATGATGAAATACGATCCAATGGACCCCGGACATGGTCCGATCGACCCTGAACACAAATGGATGTCTACATAGACAAGTAACTAAACTATTTAAACAAACCAAATATAACAATGCAAGTAAAAATTAAAACAAAAATTTAAGTATGCAAATAACAAATTAATTTAATGCTAAATTATGCAAATAAAGATAAAGGCAGCAACTTAAACTTAAATTAAAAAAAATAAAAATTTAAATTCAAAACATGCTAGAATGCAAAAACCCAAAATAACTAAACTACGTAAAATAACAACTTACCAAACAGTCTACTAAATAAATGCAGTAAACTCAAACAGTCCATAAAACCTGATGCAGTAAATTCATTATAATGCAGTAAACCTACAACAGTTCTAGAGTAATATGCAGCAGATTAGACATAGTGAAAAAAAACCAAAACTGTCAAAACTGTAAAGTAAATAAACAATCCATAGCCGTAATAATAAAAACAATAAAACACTTAAATTAACAAAGCAGTAAATTAAACTAAAGCAGAATTATGTAATTAACTTAATTTCAGTAGCCAAAAGCTAAGTGCGGTACAATATTAGACTGCAGAAAACAGTACATTAAAGCCTTAAACAATATGCAGGAAATTAAAACAGTGCAGATAAGTAAGTGCAGTAAAGAAAAACAGTGCAGGAAAAAAAAAAAAAACAGTATCGTAAACAACCCCTAAACTATGTAAAACCTAATGAAAAACAAGCAGAAAATTATTCCTAGACTAACTAACTAAAATAGAAAATTCTTAAAGCTAACGATTCAAGAAAAATGAAAAAAAAAAACAAAACTGAAAACAGAAAGTTGAAACTGCTCAAAACAGAACTTAAGAAAATTGCAAGAACAAAAATTAAACATGAAACTTTAAAGAACGTAAACAAAAATTAAAGAACTTGGTCTTAAAATTAAAGAACTCAAAATTAAAGTGCAAGAACTTAAAATAAACTTGAATTGAAAGTAAGTTAGAAGAAAACTTAAAGAGTGCTTGAAGGAAAACTAAGAACAATGAAAGAAAAACTCTAAGCTAAGGTTGGTCTGTCACCCCAACCATAATTTTTTCAATTGGAGTTCTTGGCTATTTACAGATGAGATATTCTTCAATTGGTTTGATTTTCTTCAAATTATGTAGAAGCCGACTTCTTTTTAATAACCTCGACCAAGAGAAAAATTTTCTCTTCAAAAGTCTAATTGAAACCGAAATATGCTTACATGACAACTAACTTTAATTTGAAGTGAATTCCAACTCTCCATGCAACACGTAACATATCATTTAGTCTTGGCCTTTCCTCATCATGCCAACTTATGACTAGGACTTTCAATTCAACTTGATTTCATTTCATGCCGCCACATAATCTCTTCATGCAATATGCTTGAACCCTTATTACGGCACCTCCTACTAAAACTATTGCAATTTAAATTCAAGACAACCCCATGCAAACGTGAATTCATGCAACTTCTTTTTTTTTTTTTTTCACGCCAACTTCCATTAGAATCAGGAGTTCAATTCCAACTGTACTTATTCCAAGCAGCCTTGTATTCTCCCATCTTGAATGTTACGTGAATTCCATTTTAAATAGGAGATGTATTACAGTTTTCTGCAATTTTGCCTCTATTCGGCATTGCTAGGCCTAGCCATTCTCGCCTATTTGCTCCAAAATTCATCCAATTTGTTTCAAAAATCATCTTTTTCCATTTTTTCATGAATTTTCCAACACATGAGAAAATTAAGCAATTTAAAGAGGAAAATTAAATTATTTTATCAAGAACTAAACAAAATTCATAAAATTAAGTATTAAAAATAACTCTATTCTATAGAGTTATCATACATGAAAATCAAGAAATGAAAACCTTTTTAAAAATAAATCACATACTTTAAGGAAATAAAAAAATGCTTCTTTTTTTTTCTGAAAAGATCATTTGTCTATTCTTATTGATCGTATAAATAATTGTAAAAAGAAAAATAACATAAGAATAAGGAAATTTAAGGAAAGAAATAGAGTTTTGAAAAAACTTATGAATAAAAAGATATTTTTAGATGAAGAATTTGACGAAATCTGAATGGAAGGAGTAAAGAAAAGATTTTTAGATGATATAGAAGCAAAAATCTATTATGTTTTCAATTCTACAACAAGTATTTTAAAATATAAATAATTGAACATGCTTTTATCCATTTATTTAAATGGATGTTTTTATTTGCTTATTTAATTGGAGATTTAAAAAAAAAGTATTAAGATGGATATTTTTAAATCCTTAAACCAAAACTTTTATATAGTAATTCATGCATGCTTTTATCAAGTTAAACAAATTTGAATATTTTAAATGAATTTGAATAATAATAAATAAAGTAAATAATCATATATCCTTTTATTTGTTTTCAAATTAATATTTGAATATTTATTATTATTTAATGATTTAGTTTAAAATTTTTTTATAATATTTGATTATTTTGATAATATATAATATAATTATTTATTATTATCTTATTTGTCATTCAAAGAAACTATCCACCTAAGCGTTCACGTAAGCAAACCTTATCAAGTTTTTATTTACGTTGTAATATAATATTATATATGATATGATTTGAATACATGAATTCATTATGCTCTTAATTGAAAATATTTGCTTGAAATGATTTGCTCTTAAATTTTGTCTTTTGTCTTGAATTGATCATTTTTTTGCTATAATAAAAAGGAAAAGAAATATTTTGTGAACAAATTTGCTTTGATATACATTTATGCCTGTGTACTTAATAGATATATATATATATGTATACATATATATATGTTAAGGCATATATATGCCTTAACATATATGTGTGTTGAATTATGAGTGTTGGATGTTTTGATATGTATGTGTTTAAAAGAATATACGCTAGAATGGGTTGGATTATAAGTGTTGGATTAGGATAAAGAATGCATTAGTTGAGGAGGAGTTTTGCTAGGAAACATGTATTGTTTAAAGGGGAGTTTTTCAAAATGGTTTTCAAAAATCTTAAATATTTCAAATAAAGTATTCATCAAGTGAATTTATCCTTAAGTTTTGTCATATAAAAAATAAGGAGATTGTTAGCCTTAATTTGATTCTTATTTTGAAATGATAAAACATTGAGCTAAACAAGCTTAATTAAGATTTTGAAAAAGATTTATTTGGTACTTATTCTTAAGTTATATTATTTTTTGTACTAAATAAATAAAATATTTTTCAAAGTATTATTTGATTTGAAAAATATTTTGGAAAAATATTTTAAAAGATTGTTTTAATGTCTATCTTAAAAAATAAAAATTTTCAAAATTGACAATTATTTGTAAAACATTTCTCAAAGTTTAAACAACTTTGTTGTATATTTGTATATTTCTCAAATCAAAACTATGTTTAAAGATTATTTATTAGAGGTTAAATGAAACTCCAATTGTTTGTTTTAAAATGAACTTATTCTTCTTGGAATCAATGCAATTTTTGATAATATCATTTGGAGAAATGGATTAACTAGAGAAAGATGTTTTATAAGAATAAAGTTTTCCAACATCAAATTTGTTTTATTTTTTTGTATTAATTTATAAAGTTGTAGTATTTCAATTCTATATGAATGGAAAGCCTTTTTACTATACTTTCTAATGAATCAAACAAAACCAAAATTCAAATTTTCTAAGAAAACATTTAAATTTTTATTAGAGACTCTATAGATTATCTAACAACTACATAAGAGGTAACTATAAAAATTCACTATAATTTTTATACATTGAATTAAAAGTTAAATTTTATATGGATAGAAAGCCCCTTAAGCCTAGTTTCTAAATATTAAAATAGATCTTGATTTAGAGTTGTAGAACTCAAAATATGATCAATTAGTGAATAGAATGCAAAATAAGATTTAACCTAAGGCAATCAACTGTAGTGTCTATCTAGAATCACCCCATATAACACCAAGTTAACTCGATCAACCCCCTATCAAAATAAATCAATCCATTATCCCACAATGATCAAATTTTGAATGAAATTTAATACCTAATCGATCCATTAATGTACTTGATCAATCGATTCACCCCTAACAACCTCCAACGATTAGTTTTTGAAGGAAATAGCAGTTCATTCTTCTCTAACTCAATCTCAATAGCTCCAATTTATTTTCTCTATATAAGGAGGTTTTCCAACACCCATTAAGAAGAAAGAGACATGGTAAAAAGCTCATAAAGTCATATCTTTAAAATTCTCCAAGAAAATTAAGAGCAACAAAGGGTTTGTAGCTTGAATTCTATATTCTTTGTATATGTTATATCCAAATCATTTAGTTTCTCGTTTGTGCTTCATTAGGCAAAAGCTAAATCTTTAAGAGGTGTTTTTAGTTTGCAAAACATTTGAGTTTAAATGTAATCAAAAGGTGAGATATCCTTTTGAATGGTTTTGAGAGTTTTTGTAGAAACTCATTTTGATTGATTAAAGGTTACTATCTTATGCTATAAAGGTAAAGAATTAGAGGTTTTTATCTAAGCCTAGAAAGATAGGGAGCGAGAGGTTGTACTTTAGCCTTGAAAGGTAGTTTGTAAGAATTTTTAAGAATTAGTGACTTTGGATTTTTTGCTAGGAATGTTTAGAGGAAGATATAGGTGTCTTTAGAAAAATATAAAACCATTATAAATCCTTGTGTTTAATCTCTTTACTCTACCATTTTATTTTTCGTTATTGTTTATTTGTACATTATTTGGATATATTTTTTATATTTTTAATTTTCTATTTACATTTATTTAAAATTTTATTTTTGGCAAAGAATATGGAGACAGTCCAATTTACTCTCATTTTGAATTGTTATCTACACTTGAGCTAACAATTATATTAAAAGAAAACAAACAAAACACATAATTAAAAAAGCAATCACAAGAAAGCACAAACCTCCTTGAGATTATATGCATTGATATTTATGGACTTTTGATGTTCCATCTTTTGGGTGATAAAAGTATTTTATCACCTTTATTGATGATTTTTCGTGTTCTGGCTATTTTTATATGTTGCATGAAAAATCTCAATCAATAATAACCATAATAGTGCATTTGGTTCAAGAGAATCCCTAATTTTTTTTTCAAAATCTTGATGGTGGGTATTTGGTTCTTATGTTTAATTTAGGGTTATCCAATTTTGAGGGACGATGTCAGATTCCCAACAGTATCCAAAGTCTCAGAATCTGAAATTCACCTCTCCCTATGGTATTTTAGGATTCTAGGGAAAAGTTGCTTGATTTGCAAATTTGACCTGAACAAAAAATTTGTCACATATATGTTACCCTTTTTAAAAGAAAGTTTGGAACTCAGTTTTAGCTTTATTTTAATTCAATTGCTACATTTCTTTTGAACAAAATGCCATAATTGATACAAATTTAGAGTTTTCCAATGTATCCTATTAAGTTCCTATTACGGTGCTTTTGTGGTATATATGCTTTGTTTGGTAATTATAACGTTTGTTGTGTGAGTGGCTATTACAACGTTTCATTTAAGAAACACCTGAATTGAGTATCAATTATGGCATTTCAAGGAAGAAATGCCATAATTGAGTAATTTAAAATTTTTTATGTTGGTTCAAATACAACATTTCTATTAATAAACACCATAATTGAGGAGTTTTGGTAAGCAATTAAGGCGTTTATATTAACCAAATGCCATAATTGCGAGGTTTCTTCAATTATATAACCTATCAATTAAGGCGTTCATCTGTTCCAAACACCATAATTGAGACATTTTATCAATTATAAAACCAAATCAATTAAGGTGTTCATCTAAACAAAATGCCATAATTAAGAGTTTTTATCAATTATAAAACCAAATCAAATAAGGTATTCAACTTTTCCAAATGCTGCAATTGATATGTTTTATCAATTAGATTTCCAAATCAATTAAGAAATTGATAGGTTTTATCAATTATAAAACCAAATCAATTAAGGCGTCTATTTGTTCCAAACAGCATAATTGAACTTTTTTTTATAATTTATTTATGTAATTACGACATTATGTCTAATTAAACACTGTAATTGGGTATGTTTAATTTTTTTTAAATCTTTATTTTCTTTAGATGCTAAAAGCATCATTTGTCATTTGGAAATTTTTTATTAAAACAAAATGAAAGGTTGCTTACAGCTTGTCAAAAAGATAACGGTAAATATACATGAATTAATAAGTGGAGATTCCCCTTAACCAAATGTGTGATTTTGAATATGAGATGCCTTAAAAATAAAACAAAACCCTAGGTATCAAACTTTTTTTAGTATCACATTTTTTTCTGAAATCCAAGATTTTGTGAACCAAACTCCTTTTAAAGGTATTTAGTAATTAGGTTGAAAGACAATTAGACAGTAAGGTGAAAATTGTCATATCTAATAAAAGTGATGTATATCATGGAAGGTATGATGAAAATGGACAATGTCTTGGTCCATTTGCCAAATTTCTTGAAAAGCATGGCATATGTGCTTAATATATAATGCCAAGTACATTATAACAAAATGGTGTTGCAAAAAGGTGTAACTGTACTTTAATAAATATGGTTAGGAGTATATTAAACAATTTTCTTTACCTTTATCATTGTGAATATACGCTTTGAAAATCACCATGTATTCGTTAAACAGGATTTCTACTAAGATAGCTCTCAAAACTCCTCTTGAATTGAGTGGAAGGAAACCCAATTTAAGGCATCTACATGTTTAGAATTGCCCAATAAAAGTAAAGATTTATAATCCACATAAGAAGAAACTGGATTCAAGAACAATCAGTGATTTTTTCATTAATTATCTAGAAAAATCTAATAGGTATAGATTTTACTATCATAGCCATAGTACAAGAATTGTTGAAACTAGAAATGTTAGGTTCATTGAAAATGGTGGAACTAATCAGAGTATGGAACCATACAAAGTAAAACTTTAAGATGTTAGGATGCAAATTCCTTTACCTATAACTTCTTCTCAAATTGTTGTTCCTACAGTTATTGAACAGTTTAATAACTTACAAGAACAACAAATAAATGATCAAACACCCCATAATGAAATTATGGCTAATGAATCTGTAATAGATGAAGCACGTGAAATAGCATTAAAAAGGTCTCAAAGGCGAAAGAGATATGTTATTTTTTATGAATATGTGATTTATTACTACCAAAAAATAGGGTATTATCAACAAATTTTTTCATCGGTAATAACTTAAATTTCTTCGTAAAAAATTTGAAATTCCATTAGTAATTACTGATGTAAAATTTTGTCAATAAATATTCTGTTAGTAAATGTTTCATCGATAATTTGTCGATAAAATTTATCAATAATCCATTGATAATCTGTTAGTAATCTATCAATAATTGTTTGATAATCGGACAGTTAAGGATGAATTCCGTCAATAAATTCGTCAGTATTCCATTAACAATTTCTAATTTCCATCGCTAAAAAACGGAATTGCATCAGTGAGATCCATCAGTAAAATTCAAATTTCATTGGTTATTTGATTAATTCCATTTATAATTTTTTAAGAAACATTTAAATTAAAAATAAAACATGTGTAATTATTTAAAAGTTTATTATTTTTTTATTATTCATTAAAAGATCAAATCCATAGAAATTTTAAAGCAATCCAAATTATAAAATTAAAATCTATAAAATATAGCATTGAAATACATAAAATCTATAAAATCCATAATACATGTCCTGAAAAATATGTCACTATGTTGTTGTATCTCCTAATCTAGAATCTTTATTGCCATCATCAAGTCTAGAAGATTGTGTTGGCGAAATTTGTCTAGATGTCATCAATTGCATCTCTGACCCATAAAAAACTTGAGCCCTCAACTCAGTCCTCAACTCGTTAATTTGTTGTTGTACTTGAGACTAAAGAAAAAAGATGATAGACCACAAATTGAGTCAGATGTTGTTGCTACAGCATTGGACTGACTAGAGTAAAGTAGCTACTAAGATATATTTGCAAATCCAAAGCTATATGCATAAGTACACATAACTTCAACCCTTCCAATAACTTCAGCCTATGCTTGTGGATCGAAATTTAAATTATTGAAAGAGTCTTCACCATATTTTTGAGATAATGCAATAGCATAATTATCCTACAAAAAGTTTAAAATAATTATCATTCATTTTTTCCTGTATAGTTCAATAAAGTAAGACAACTTCAAACAATTCACAACATCAATATTTACTTAAAAAAAAAAGAAAAAAATGTAAAATTAGTCATTATTAAATATACAATAGCTTTCACCTTTCACAAAGTCATTGCATCTTAATATGTACAAAATACTATCTAGTTCAATAATGAATTTCCTATAATTTTTAGGCTTTGAATTACTATAAAGATAGTTCATCAATAATCACAATATATAACCAGAATTGCAAAGCAATAAAGATTAAACTACTATTTGATATTAGCTCTAGGAATATGAATAACTTGTCTTGATTTGATATTGTTGTCTAATTTTGTTATCAACTCAATGCAAACAATTGTTTTGACATTATTTATTGTCATGTTCTTTAAGGTGTGTTTGGAAATAAATGATAAAAATAAATATTGTAAAATCTTAAATAATCATCACAACTAAAATTAAAAGCATCCGTTGGGCTTTTATCATAGTGTTTTTTTTTTCTTTTTTTTCATAAGTGTATCATTTAATCACTTTGCATTTGTTATAATAATAAGTCTAATTAGAGGAACCTAAAAGAAAAATTATCCATACATTATTGATAGAGGTTTTTAAACTCCTTCAATGATATTAAAAGATTGTCTCAAGAATATACTAAAAAGTAAAATAAAAAAATAAAAAAAATACTTTTCATAAACATTCCACATTCATCATATAAAATGTGATATATGATATGATATTAGGCCTATTTTTCTTAGATTCAAATTTAGGTTATAAATTTACCAAAATTTATAATTACAAACATAAATTAGACCCACTTTAAATACCCATCAAACTTGTCTTTGTCCTAACATTAAACTTGCATCTTTTTAACCATTTTTGGTAGAAAAAGCAAAGAATGAAAAAAAAAAAAAAAAAACACCAACAATGGCACAATTGCAAAATCTAACCTAAATAATAAAGGTTAACAATCTATTCATGGGTTTTTATTTTAGGATTGTTTTGTTCAAATATAACAAAACTATCAATTAGTTTGGTTCTAAAGTATAAGGCCAATAAGATGGAGTCTCATGATTTTATATACAACTTTGGTCATAAATTGCAAATATTAACCATGACATGGACGATGAAGATTGGTGGGTATCCAATTATTAAAAATCTTTGCTCAATGATTAAGCAAAATAAAAAAAAAAGATAGTTTAAAAACTGATATTAGTGAGTAGCTTCCCTTTTTGGCTTTCTTTAACCCTATGTTTCCCTTTTCACTAAGAATGTGAAAATAAAATGTAAAAATTTGACGAAAATGACAAGTTATTTTCTTATGTTAGAGAATTGACTAAGGACTTGATAAAGACAATAGTTCTTTAAAAACAATTTGTAGTGACAAATTATCAGTGGCCACAAATTTACAAGCACAAATGAAATTCTTGAATGCTTGGAAAGGCCAACTACAGTGTGATAACAAAGGGAGAAAAGTGGTAACCAGAACAATAGTAGAAACCTAAAGATGTGTTGATGATGAAAGGAAAGACAGATCGGTCTGATAATGGTTAGGGATCTTTTGGTCGAGCAAACTATCAAAAAAGGGAATGGGAGATTTGAGTTTTAATGGACTTACCGATGGAATATCGATGAAAATTCAGTCGGTAAAAAAATTTTACCTACAGATTACTAATAGATTATTATGGCATTGATTAGATTTTTTGCCAAAGATTTTACTCAAAAAGATGGCATTAACTATTAAAATACCTTTTATCTTATTTTTAAAAAGGACTCGTTTAGAATTATTATGATAATAGTGGCTCATCATGACTTACCATTACATAAAAGGGATGTGAAAACTGCATTTTTAAATGAGAATTTTATTGAAAGAAGCTTATATGAACCAACCTAAAGGTTTTCAATTAAAAAAAGAGAACATATGGTATGTAAACTTAGCAAGTCAACACATGGACTTAAACAAGCTTCTCGATAATGGTATATTAAGTTCAATGATACTATTACTTCTTTTGGATTTAAGAAAAACACTATTGATTGGTATATATATTTGAAGGTTAGTAAGAGTAAGTTTATATTTTTGATTATATATGTTGATGATATTTTACTTGCTACTACTGATCTTGGCTTATTATATGAGATCAAGAAATTTCTCTCCAGGAATTTTGAAATGAAAGATATGGGTGAGGCATCCTATGTGATTGGAATTAAAGCATTCCATGATAGATCACAAGGATTGTTTGGATTGTCTCAAAAAATATATATTAATAGAGTTTTAGAAAGATTTAACAAGGACAAGTGCTCTACAAGTATCATTTCAATTCAAGATAAAGATAAATTGAGCCTTATGTAATATGCAAAGAATTGAACATAAACAAATGGAACAAATTTTTTATGCATCTATTATTTGAAGCTTGATGTATGCTCAAACTTGTAATATACTAGACATTAGTTTTAGTGTTGAAATGCTGGACAAGTGTGAAAGTAATCTAGGATTAGATCATTGCAGGGCTACAAAAAAAGTATTGAGATACTTGCAAGGAATGAAAGATCATATGCTCATTTATAAAAGATTCGATCATCTTAAAGTGATAGGATATTCAAATTTTACCGGGTGTATAAATACCAAAAGATCCATATTTGGCTATTTTTTTCTTTCACTGGTGGAGCAATCTCATGAAAAAGTGTGAAACAGTTTGCTATTACTGCATCAACTATAAAAGCTGGGTTTATGGCATGCTTTAAGGCCATTGTTCCTAGTTTATGGTTATGAAACTTTATTTAAGGATTGGAGTTGTCGACAGTATTACCAAGCTGTTGAAAATTTATTCTGACAATGTCACAACAATCTTCTTTTCTAAAAACGACAAGTATTGAAAAGGTGCTAAACATATGGAATTAAAATACTTCATCATTAAAGAAAAAGTCTAAAAACAAAGTGCCAATTGAATTCGTTAGCACCAATCTTAATCTATTACCAATCTTATCATTGCGAATTCATTAACAAAAGGTTTGCCATTAAAGACATTTAATGAACACGTCAAAAGAATGGGTATTACAGAAAACTATTATAGACATTATGGTAAATTTTTATATTCATTAAATATTTGATACTCTAAGGTCTTTTAAGTACTATTTCTAATATGTTCATGCATCTTGTTCCATTATGTTAGTGTATATACTTTATTGAATTATCTAAAATATGAACAAGATTTATCTCTAAAAAAGACATTATTGTTAGACCATTATGGTATCTTTCATCAAAGGTCATGTTGAACTAATAATGTGATATATAAAAGGGATTATTTGGAGCTAATGACATACAATCGCTTGATCCTTGTTAGTTTTTGCTTAATGATGATTTATGATTTGATCAATTTAAGAAAAGACTTAACTTTTATTCTATGTATCACTTTTATTATTAAACCATGAAGTTAAATAATACCACATAGGCCAAATGAGATAATGTTGGATATTATGTGGCCTATGTGCTGTTATCCCATTTTAAGCAAATATCTTTTAAATATATTTAAAACATAGTTATAGTTTAATAATTATCTTATGTAAAAATCCTATTGATCATTAAAGGTTAAGAGAGTTATTTTGTTAATAACTTGCACATTGATGGAATGTGTGAATAAAAATTGTTAAACAAATGAGAGTTTTTTTATGTATTAATGAATACCATTAAGAAAGAAAAAAATTTTCTGCCTATAAAATGGTACTTTATCTCCATCAAGAAAATAAATGAAGAAAAAAAAAGGTCAAGAGAGAAAAATTACATTTAATAAAAAAAATTTCTTTTGCAGAGTTCATTATGAATCAAGATATGACTTATTTTCAAACTAAAAATTGTGAGAATCAATCTTGTTCTAAGATTTTGGGCATTAAGATTATGCAAAGTTATGATTCAATTTACATAACTAAAAATTTATATAAAAACAATGCAATATTATAGTAAATATATAGTATCTATCTTTCGTAAGTAATAAGCTGCATGAGAAAGTGGGAACTTCATAGAATCAAGTTTTTCTATTTTAGAACCAACTTTACACAAGAAACAAGTTGCATTTCCTTTCACAAGGAAAGAGACTTTGCTTCCACTTAGCACAAATATCTTCAAATTTTGGTAGTTAAAAAGCTAAGGTAAGTCATATTAATGCATGCAACTAGAGATGGTAAGATGATCATTAGATTTCACTCCAATTATGAAAATCCCGCAAGTAATTGCCAAAACACCTGCAGTAATCATCTTTTGAAATATAAGTTCCCCATATCCATCATACGACCAGGATCTCAACTACCCATTTTAGAGTAGCATGGCTGGGAATATGTTAATAGTTAGCATGAACTAAATAATATCGATTTATTTCAGTATAATTACATCTTTGCAGCTATTGTTTACGAGAGCATTAAAAACTATAGAGGAAAAAGATCCTATTTTCTTGCAATATATATAGTGACCAAACGTAAATAATATTATTACATACTTCATAAACTATGATAGTTTACTAGTTCTTGATTCAACTGAATACAAAGGTGCATTTTGATAATAATAAAAAACAAAAAAACATGGAATATATGAAGATAGAGCTATTGCCTAGATATTAATTAAATAGTGACAGATCCTTTTTTTTTTTCTGAAGGTTCACTTCTGATATATATAATTACAGATGGATTTATCAATTTTTTTTATAGAAATAAATTCAAGAAAAAAATTGTTTTTCAATTTTTGGAAGTGTTCATGATTACTCTATTTGTATATATGTGCATCCACCCTGGTATTAAAGATTGTATGATCAACTTTGGAGAGTATCAAACAGGTTTCTAAAATTTTGGCAAGAGAATAGGAAAGGATAAAGAAAATCTTTGGTAGTGATAAGAGAATATACTGCGGGAAGATTGGAATTACAATTTAGCACCAGGTTGAAGGATATCATGACAACCCTAGCGTAACGAAAATTGAAAACGCTAGATGTTGGCTTACCAATACAATTTGAGACAGTAAACTAAAATCTAGCATAAGAGGAAAGGAGGGTATGGGAAAATGACCATGCGATTATCTCTTGCTTCTTGTCTTCAAACGAATGTACTATTGTCCCTCAATCGTCAGCCTGCATCATGCACAACATTTAGGTTATAATCAAAATTCGAAAGATAATGAAACATTCCAAAAAGACACCATCAATTGTGATTAGGATTTACCTTTTAGTTTTGTTATAAGCATGCCTATTGAACTATATCATTTTTTACAATTTGATACCTATAAAAAAAATCACAATTTGGTATTTTAATTTTGCATTCGTCAATCACTTTGCACTACTAAAGGTATTAGGTAAAATGATGACATGGTATATTTTGACCAATGAAAATATGTTACATGTCATGATTTTTTGACACGTCAACACATTATTGACGGAATTAATGTTTGAGACAAATGACATAATAGAATGAAAGCTGAATACCAAATCATAAATTTTTTTTATAAATATCAAATCGTAAAAAGTAATATAATTCAAGTGCCAAATTACATATTAACTCTTCATATTTCAATCCCGATTTAACTTAAACGCCACCAACATTCCTAGCAAAGCATGAATTATTTGCTTTTAGATATTATGGCCAATGTTAGAGACTAAAAAAATAAAAAATTAGAAACCAAGATGAAGTTAGAATCAACAGAAATTAATCACTAACCCAAACGAGATAAGAAAAAGAAAATATACTAAAGCTATAAGTCTTCATTTGTTTCACGAAAAATTATATTTAAAAAATAATTTTTATTTTTTGTGTTTGTTTAGCAAAAACTGCTAGTCAATAAAAAATGACTTACTAATATATAAAAAACTATGGTCATTCTTCTAAAATTTGTCTTTTCCTTTTGAAAATGATAAGATAATTTTGAAAAAGAAATATTTATAAGTAGAACTACTTATTAAGTTCGTAAGTATAATTTTACTCAAGTCAAACTATGAATATAATTTTTTAAGCTCAAACTAAGTTTGAACCGACTTGAAATATTATTATATTTATAAAAAAATATTTTTAGTTAATTTTATGTAAAAAAATTAAAATACTAATATTAAAAATCTCCTAATATTTTAATTTTAAAAATATTCTTATAGTTCTACTCAAGTAACTTATAAAAATATTTTTATAAAAATATTTTAAAAGTATCTTTTAGTAATTTTCTAATATCATTGACCTATGGAAAATGCGATCATTTTTTTAGAAACTATATTCATTTTTTTAAAAGGATAAGATAATTTTTTTAAAAAAATTTATTTATGAGTAAAACTATTTATCAAGCTCATGAGCATAATTTTACTCAAGTCGGACTTTGAACATGATTTTTTTCAAACTCAGACTTAACAAATATTATTATATTTATAAAAATATTTTGACTTAATTTACGTAAAAAATTAAAATACTAATATGAAAATACTTCTAATATTTTAATTTTAAACATATTTTTATAGTTCTACTTAAGTAAAACCTTGAACATGAAATTTTAAACTTAGATTTAATTTAATCCAAAATGAAATATAATTATATTAATAAAAATATTTTATTTAATTTTAGTTAAAAAATTAAAATATTAACATTAAAAGCCTTTTGATATTTTAATTTTAAATATTTCTATTTTGTATATTATTAAACATAAATATATTTTAAATATTTCAATAATAAATAGTATTATATTATTATTTTAATAATAAATAATACTATATTAAATAATATTTTTATTATTTTAATAATTAATATTAAATAATATAAAAAAATATTATGATTTTCATCAAATGAATATTTTTGATAATTTATTATTATTCAATTTAAAATATCTTATTTTTATATTTTATTTATTAATGTTTTATATTATTATTTTAATAATAGATATAAATAAATAACATCTTTGTTATGATTTAGTAATAGATACTATCAATATAAAATATAACTCTTTTAATAGTATAAGTATTTTTGGTATTTTAAGGATAAATATAACTATTTTATTATTATATTAATAAAAATAATATTTTAAGAATAGTAGTACTATTTGAAATACTTTAAAATATTAATATAAATAATAAATAGTTTTGTTTTAATCCTCTTTATTTTAATATAATATTTTAATATTATATATTATTAAAATATAACTTTTTTAATATTAATAGTTTTAATACTAAATAATTTTAATGTATTTTAATCATAAATAATTTTCAATATTTTAATTGTTATATTGATAATATAAATATATGTTTTTCATTAATTCATCAAAACAATAAAAAATCTCTATTTTTTCAAAAAATATAAATATTTTTCAAAAAATATTTTTAAAAGTTAATTTCTACCAAACAAATGTAACCTAAGATATTCTACAAATTCAAAAGTCAAATAAGATACAAAGCAATAAAAAAAAAATAAGTAAAAAAAAAGCATAAGTATAAAAAAGTCTCTGAATTAAAATTAAATATCATCCAAAATTTTATCATTTATTACTATTAATTAATCCTTTGAACATCTATTTTTAACAAATAAAATTTTATTTTACATTGCTTAATCACCAACATCCATTTTCGTCCAATCAAAAGCTTTATTGAGTTAAAATAGATATTTAATGGCTCAATTAAATAAAAATAAATATTTGAGGTCTCAATTGATTATAATAAAAATATAAAATTTTAGATAATTATTTAATTTTTGTTTAAAAATTTTTTATATTAAAGCCTGCAATAGAATTATCGTGTTTAGGCTTCAATATGATTGTAAGAAATCATTCACAAATTACAGTAGCTTTACTAGAGTTTAAAGAGCAACTTCCCGAGAGTTTTAACACTAGTTCCAATTTCACAAAAAAATAATGTTGGGCGCATTATGTATCCCTAAAAAATTTGAAAAAGTTATAAAACCCATTGAAACTACAGGAAAAGTCGCTGTTCCTTTTTACAAGCGAGCCTTTAAATTTTTGTACCAATTAATAAAACTTTTGTACCAAGAATTTTTTTTTTTTTAATTTTCTTATTTTATATTTTCTTGTCATGTATATAGTATCGTGTTCATATGTAAATTTTTACCACATTTTTACGTTCACATGTTTTAAAAAGGTTGTTTTAAATAGTGAAAAATAAAAAATTAGAAGATTTATTTAGCTACAATAATATTTGAAAGAGTTTTTTTTTTTCATATTTTAACTTTTTTAAAAATATTTATCAAACGTATTGATAATATACAATCATTGAAAATTTTCGACAAAAGAAATAAAAAAACATACCAACAAAAATTCAATAATTGTTTAAGCGTATAATATTTTATTATAATCAATTAAACCTTTAATTTTATATTTTAAATATGTTAAATTTTTAAATATTTATTTTTATTCAATTGAACCCTCAAATATTTATTTTTACTCATTTAAGTCATCGACAAAAATAAATATTTTTTCTTTAACAAGGATTTTTTTAATGAAAATAAATATTTGAATTTTGAATTGATTGTAAAATATCGGTAAAACTTTAAATGATTATTGAATTTTAGTTTAGGGATTTTTTTTATCCTTTTGCCAAAATTTTCAATGATTTGAGAATTTTTAATAGTTTTTTTTTATTATATCATGATAACAAAATTTTAATACAAATAAAAAGAAAAAGAGAGATTTGATTCGAAATCAAATATTTAATATTCTCTTAAACGTTTTTAACCACTAAATTAAAAATTTAAAAATAAATTTTTAGTAGTTTATCGAAGGCATCCACGTGATAAATGATAACTATATAAAATTATTATCTTGCCTCAGCTATTAGTACACGTAGTGAAACGAATTATCCAACAGATGTTTGTAGGAGCAGTATGGCATTAGCTTGTGTAAACATCATTTTACTCTGCTTTCTCTATGTACGACTAACCTCAGCGGTATTAGTCTAGTATAATTTCTAAATTTTCAAATCAATGCGATGAAGTTTTTGCACCTTCGAAAACTCATCCTCATTGTCTTTCTAGGGTTGAAATGTCATGGAAATATTCACCCATGCCCGAAGATTCAGATGACTCAAATATTTTGTGAGATGCCTACGAACACTTTGCTTATCCTATTCTCAGGCCTAAAGAATGTCCCTAATATTGTACTTGAGGAACGACCACGCTCATTTATTAAGTCCTTAATTGATGATCGAGAAAATCGGATTGAGGAGTGTTCTTCATCCGGTGTCTCAGATCCTTAGTTTAGTCAAGAGAAATCTTTAAATATGAATATGAAAGGGGATGAATCTTAGGATTAGATGCTTTGAGAAATGATTCATAAAAACTGACTCCAACCTCATTTTAGACGTATCTCCAATGTAAGAATTGGACGGATTGTTCAAGCATGTCATAGATTTTGCAGAAAGTGAACCGCACTCGCTCCGCCATACATTTATGGTTCATCATCAACAACATCAGATTTTTGAGTTTGCGTCTGCTGTTTCTTTGCCTTGCACAGAGAGTTGGCTTTGCCAGTCTTGTGGCTGAACGTATCCCTGCATAAATTGTATACTCTTTGTTGCATCGTCTTTCTTATGCTTTTCTGGTTTCTAAATAAGTATACGTGTATATTATTTAATGTCTAGAATAACCTTTGATTTATAATAAAATATTTAATATGATATTTAAATTTTAAAAATACATAATATTATACTTAATTATAAATTTATTAATTAATGTAATATTTAAAAAATTATATATCTCATATGTATCATCATTTGGATCTAATACATTAAATATAAATATTATATTGATTAATAAATTCGTAATTTATATATCACATTAAAAAATTTTTAAATTGATAAATCACATTAAACATTTTACTATAATTCAAAAATTATTTGTAACATTAAACCCTATATATTTTAATATATGCTAAAATTTTTTGATAATTATCATTTGATTTGCATGCCATTCAAGTTTCAAAGCAAAAATTAATTTCAGAATCAAAGATTCATTATCAAGACGCTGGCCTGGCCTGAATTTTTTTTAGGTAAGGACAAGATTGTCAACTTATCCAAGCTTCATTAAACGTGTTATTCAAAAATGTTGTAAACCAAAGAAAAGTTAGCCTACCTCTCAAATTAGCCCTCCAATGCCACTTGCATGGCCCAGCAGCGGTTGTTTTCAGAAAACTTATCTTTATTAGAGACTCGAATAGTAGAGTCCAACAACATGATAACTTCAACTGGGCAAGCAGCTTTAGTTTTGAACAGATGTCCCATAACTTGCTGTTTATTAAATCCAGCTAAGCTATAATTAAATTTCTAGATTCTGCTAGGGAGATTAAAAAAAAAAAAAAAAACCTCTAAAACGTAAAAAAGGGCACAAATTTGAAGAATGCTGAATTAAATCGCTGCTCTAGCTAGACAAGAAAGTTGTTTACTGCTCCTGCACCCACGTGCTTAATTCAAATCAGGGCCTAGCCATTTGCTGCCAAAAGATCCACTCAAAGATTAAAATTAGAGTGAAACAGGTCTAGGTAACAGCACTGGGAGGAAAACCAATACTTAGAAATGTGGATGAAAATTGACTCCATCTATGAAGTTCATGCAAATGTTGATAGGATATTCTTCTTGAGAGTGAATTCATCAACTTTTGCTGGGCTTATTGACTGCATCAAACACACACATTCATACGCAAAAACTAACAGTTAGAGCCATCTCATATAACAGATGCATATAACGGAAAAGCAAGGTTCATAAATTAATTGCATTTTAACTACCGCTACAAAGTAGGCATCAACATGAGTTCAAATGACTCTAGAATTTTAACTTAAGGGATATAATTTTGCCTATAATCAACTGTCAAACATCATAGTGATGGATGAGATCATTTCAGGGCACCATCCTATTAATTAATAGTAAATTTGTAATTGTCAATCCAACAAAATGTAAATTTACTTCTATTTCAACAGTAATCCTTACCTTGTCAAGAATGCGCTGCAGCCGCTCAATTTCCTTCTTGGGATAATCAGCACCTTTCTCCAAACAGCTTTTAGCAGCTTTCAAGTATATCTTTCCATACCTGCCAACCAGCAACATGAACAGTTATACATAGAACAATAGTTCTTTGACACAAAATTTAAACAGCAAACTAGGAATTGATAGAAGTTCTCCTTTGAAGCTGCATATTGAGAAACCAATTAAATACCTCACAGTAGAACCCCTGAGCTTCTCAACTTCCTCCTCAATCTTAGAAAAGACTGCTTTCTTCTCATCACTGCTAGCAGCCACAAACTCCTTCACCAATGCATCCAAACTTGACAAAATACCAGCCTATGCAAAAAATAAAGGAAGAACAATTAATGTCATACAGAAGCATTGACAATTAAAAACATGATGTCCCAGTATACACAATGAGATACTAACCTTTGCAGTTAGCTGCCCTTTTGCATCACGACTGGTACCACACTTCTCATTGATGAAAATAACAAAGTCATCCAAATCCCTGCCACCATTGTAGTCTTCACCAGCTTTGTTGCCCTTTGGAAAGAATTTCAATGTTGGAAACCCACTTACTCCATACCTGCACTTAATGCAAAGGCCTCAACATAAATTGATACATTCCCTCCCTTCATATAGGAAAACTGAGCTTATTGGCTAAATTTACGCTTACTTTTCAGCTAAATCTCTGTATTTGTCAGCATCTAAATTAGCTATCACTACATCTTCTTCTGTTTTAAATACTGTAGCTACCTTTTCGTAGGTCTGCATAGAGAAAATCATAGGGTTACAGTGAAGATCAGAACATGTACACTTGTACCATAATAATCATTGCCTACTTTATTAAGCAAAGATATAAATGCTTACAGGAGCAAGGTTTTTGCAATGCCCACACCTGGCAGAAAACCAACCCAGAATTTTGTCAAAACACATTAAGTAGAAAAGATGAAAGCAAAAGAATATTAACTGCAAAACTAGGACACAGGTCATCTGGTTTTTAAACAGTAAACTTAAGCCCATAACCTTAGTTATTTTTGCTAAATAGTAATATTACCAACAAAAAAGTGGCACATGCTTACCAAGGTGCATAAAACTCAACCAACACATCTTTGGTCTCATCAAGGACAACCTCATCAAAATTATCAGCATTTAGCACTGCAACATTGGATGGCAAAGTGGCTATCTTCACATTGGTCCCTGTAAAAACAATACATGAGCTTAACAAAATCCTAGTTGGCTTGGGTCTTTGGGCATCAATCTACATTAAGAAAGTTCACCTCACGATACACAGAAGAAAGAAATCATGACAGAATTTCCTAGATTAAGCAACCACAACCAGAAACTTCTACAAAGGAAAAAGACAAATGTACCTCCTTCAGTGTTTACAAACTCAGCAAGGGACTCTGCGGTGCGTGGTCCTTCATACCTAGATAAAACAATTTTGATGTGCTAATACCATGTTTTAAATAAAATGTTGATACCAATAACAAAACATAAAACAAGATCAAAACTGTCTGCTTTCCGTTTCCAGAAGTTAAATTAGACTCACTTTTTAGGTTCCAAAGAGCCTTTAGGAAACCACTGAATAGTTGGGTAGCCTTGAACACCATATTTGCTGCATACACTCTTATGCTCATCACAGTCCACCTACACCACGTCAACAAAAAAAAAAAAGGTCTAATAAAACCAATAGAAATAGCAAGAAAGACTACATACTAATATTTTCACAATTTATCAAAGAAAAAAAGAATTCAATAAGAACAGTATAAATACCCTGATCAATAAGAATTCATATACTAAAAACTAGAGCTGTGTAATTATAAATCGCCAATTTTTCCAATCAACGCCAATAGCAAGAAAAACTTCATCATAATAAAACTTCACAATTCAAAAAAGAATACAAATGAATTCAAAACGAGTAGTGTAAATACCCTGATCAATGATGCTTTGTATATTAAAAACCAAACCTTTGTAATTATAAATCGCTAACCTTTCCAATCAAGACAGATTTAGCCTTTTTAAAACTCGCCCCAAGCTTCTCATACTCGGGGGCTAGCTTCTTACAGTGACCACACCTGTGATTTGAGAAAACGATTACGTTGAGTATATAACTAGCTGGAACATAGTGTTTTGGCCGTTAAAAAAAGACATAACAAATTCAAATTCTTGAGAAAACAAAACACGCCTTAAAAGGAGCATCTTTGGCAACAATTCAGTGATCTAGAGAGTTTGATCCTAATAAACAAGTGTCAGGAAGAACGATAAGAGAAAAATCATCAATGTTCTCATTTCAATTGCTGAAGATAGATATAAGGATCGATTAATGAGGATCTAGTGGGAAAAACACCAAAATGTTAAAGTATAAAATCTAATCTAAAAAGAAAAAAAAAAAAAAAAAGAAAGAAAAATAGAGAGAGAGAGAGAGATAAGCCGCGGACGATGGAAAAATTATTACCACGGAGCATAGAACTCGACGAGAGCTCCCCTGTCTCGACCAACTTCCTTGTCGAAATTTTCTTCGGTTAGTACAACGACGTCGGCCGCCAAGGCTGATGCCAATACCAAGGACAAGGTCCCAAAGGCTAACCAGATCTGAAACTTCTTCATTTTTCTTTAATTTTTCTCTTCTGTTTCTAGCTTCCTCTGTTTTCACTCTGTCTGGTTTTCGATATTTTTTATTTTCCCAGACATTTTTATAAGTGGTAGGATTTCTCCGTTTATTTACGATCCTGAATTTTAGGTGGGCTTGTTTGGTTGTAGACTTTAGAATGAAAAAAAAAAAAAACAAAACAAAAGAGTTAAGAGGAACGAGCTCAGATGGAACTCCATAGTATCTACCTCAAACGATGACGTGGCATAATTTCATTTGGTGAAAATCATGATTAAGTTTGTTGGCGCATTTATGTACTACAATGTGTAGCAGCTGATACGCTCCTTGGCATCTTGCTCTTTGTAAAGCGAACCCAGAGTTGATGACATGGCATACTGTGATAGGCTCGGCAGCCGTGGAGGACTTAGGCTTGGAAGTTGGAAACCATTTAGTTGAATGAGCATTGGGCTAAAACCCAGTATAACGTTGTCTTCACTCATTACGTACAAAAAAATGGGCAGTCCTTCAATAACTGGGCTGATAAGTATGGTTGTTTTCCTCCTTGAGTTTATATGGGCTAAACCAAGATTGAAGCAGGAACCTCCTCTTCAAAGACAATATGTACCTAATGGGCTTTGGGTTAATCTGATGGACTCAATGTAAAAGACTATTATTCCCCTCGTCTGCTCCAAATGCAAAACATTCTTCCAAAATGATCATTGTTCTAACAGATTTCCTCAACCAAAACAGGTAAACTTGATAGTCAATTGTAATGAACTCATTCTAGTAATTGCTGCTGAACTTAGTCAATGTTGGAAAGATGAGGACTGCCTTGTGAAGGTGATTTTCAAGGTGTCTTCACCTCTAATGTTCTTCAGAGCCAAAATGTCCGCCAAGTCATCTTGAGCATTGCCGTTGAGGGAGACTCGCCATGTTATTACTGGGCTGACCATTTGGACTCATCCATGACTCTATAGTTCAATCTAACAATAGGAAGATATATACTGTGTTAGTATGAGCCAACATACAAATAAGCACTTATCAATGTAATGTATAACAAACATCATGAATACTGTTTATCCTGCTGCATGGAACGAGTACAAGAAATAATAATGCACACGGAAAAAAAAAAAGGTTATGCTGAAACCTACAATAGGTATTATTATCTTCCTTGACTCAATTTCGTGGAATAACCATAAAATTGCCAACAACAGCTACCAAAAGAAAAACATCATGATAGCATTAAATGGGTTGAAATCAGAAGAATTTATTTATTTAACGAGTAAATCAAACTTGGATTTATGGCAGTATACATCACAGTGTCGAGATTTTAAATTAAGTAAATTTAAAATTAAGTACATGAAATGTAAATTTAGTATTTATAGGGAAACGGGTCTTAATATGATTAAATTGGATGATTAAATGGTAATAATTTTTTTATATTTAAGATTAATTATTCATAACGATGCTAAAATAAAAAAGGATATAAATTATAAAATTCAAGCAAGATATGTAAAATGACAAAATATGCAAAATGTGTTATATGATCATAACATATTTTTAAAGTTAAAAGACAAAGTTATATAAAATAATTTTAAGACATACATTGTTTTATAAGATTAAGGGTTGAGCTATTAAGAAATAACATGAGAATAAAATAAGTGTAACTAAGATGAAAATATTTAAATGTATATGTTGTAAGATTAAAAGAGATAAAATAAAAAATAAAGAGATTTGAAAAAAATTATAAGAAATTTAAATTGAAGAAAAGATGATAAAGGGCTGTTTGAAATGGTTTATACATGTGAAATGTGAATCTATTTATGCACCAATTAAGAGAAATGAATTTGTAAATTTTGGAGATTTCAAAATTTTTAAAGGTAGATCGCGAAAGATGTGAATACAAATAATAAAATATGATACGAAAGTTAAAAAAATAATGAAAAAATTATTTTTAATAAAAATGAATGATGCAAAAAAATTTAAAATTATGACCTAATATGATATATATATTTATATATATATATATATAGTTTGGTTTTTCCTATAGTTCATCCCAAAATTATAGGATATAACGTTTAGTTTGCCGTTATAACAACTTAATCAAACTCAATAAAGTAAATTAAGGCATTATCGTATGCATCCTCTTCAATGGATTCAACTAGCTTAAATGTTGCCTTTTGAAGCATGAGATTTAAATCTATGAAGGAAATTTCCTTCTATATTACATCAGCCTATTAAGCTGATCGGACAACTTGAACATGAATCTTCTGTGATTTCTGATTCAGACATGGTAACTCCAGGTCCTCAGCCCTCACAGCGAAATAGATATAGCTTTCCAAAGGGGAGGCAGAATAGTCATTACACAAATTCAAAAACAAAATTTTTTTCTTTTAATTTCACATTTCTGGTATGGACACTTTAATTACTTTACCCCTCCCAAAACAATCTAAATTATTCTCATGTATGCAAACTTTCCTTTTTATCTGAAGAATATTATACGGATAAAAGCAACAAAATAAATATATAATGCTCAATAAATGACTAGAATATCCAAGAAAAGCACTGATAAGCTTATTAATAGCATCCATTTTAGTCTAGTAACTGACTCTAGTCTTCATATGTGTTCCACTTCCACCTTAGCTCCAGGTGAAATGCCATGCAAGACCACGATGATAACCAAATAGGACAAAATTTATGAAGAAAAGCATGATTGTAACCAACATAAAACAGAATGGTGCTCTGAACATTTCTTGCTTGTTCAGTGTACTTTTTGTGTTTGCCTCACCATTCACAATAAATAAGGCATCCGCAAAACCTCTTTTGTCATCAGCAGCCCCTCCAAAGGACCACATAATGTGCATGTAGAGTGTGTTGTTGAATATGCATTCTCTGAACTGATATTGCTAATTCTAATTGTAACAGTTTCTAATGAGTGCAGTGGGCTAATTGGGAGATTGAAGTCCTTTACTGTTATATTGCCAATTTTGCTGTCCTGCTTGACTCCACAATCTGGAAAAGCAGGCATAAATATCCATTAGGTTCTGGCCAAAAGAATACTTATTAGGTGATCAAATACGAAAATGGATGCCATAGAAAGAGGGAAAGTTGATATTGTCAAGAAAGAGAAATACCTAAAATTCAATTTCACAACAATCAAGTCCATTTGGAACTGACCTGTTGGAAGCCTTTGAGACATTGCAAAAAACTGAAATTGCCTACTTCAACTCAAGAAGGTTAATTATAGAAGGCACATTCATAATTGTAACAGAACTTGAAGTTCTGAAGTTAGATCTTCCATCATTGTTATTCTCGAGATTTAGAGAAGGAACTCAAGAAGAGTTTCTCACTTTTGCTGTTACGTCCTAAATGTTGAGGCAGCTGTTTGTCTTAAAAGAAGAGCCATGTGATTTTTTTGTGGCACCATTGATTTTCTAAATGAAATGGAGATTCTAGATGGTGATCAAGTCAGAGCACATTAGACATCATGTAAACCAATACTCGTAGTGAAAATTTACATGCAGAGAGATGTCAAATACTAAATTTGACATCATACAGCCATGCTCAAACATGTTTGCCAACAGAGGGATGGAGGGAAGGCAAGGGGTATAAGAAATGCCTCAAATGCGCCATAAAAGGTTCAGGCTTTTCCATCATCAATTTTGGAGTCTTACCTTCACCTCTTTCTACTAGTAAGCCTAATTCTGGAAAATCATCGTCGTCATTTGTCAAAGTATGCAATGGCCTCTTTAGGCTCCGAAATCCTTTTGATAGGATGCTCCTGACCACCCTTATGTAAGATAACCTCCAATATAAGATGTGCTAATGGGATTTATAAATTCCAGTGTCACATCTATTATACATATAATTATGCTGTTAATTGCTTCAGATTTTAATGAAAAAGGACTACATATGTAGACACCCAATTTGATCTAAGTCCGAATCAATTGGATCTGGTTCAAATGGATAGCCCATTTGCATTTGTATTTGTATTTTTATTATTTATTTATTTATTTATTATTACTATTACTATTTGCTAATATATAAATATTTTTTAATTATTTATCTATTAATATATTTTATTATTTATCTATTAATATATATATTTTTATTATTTATCTATTCATATATTTTATTTTATTTTATTTTTTATGTTTTTCTTGATTGATTTTCGACTGGGATTAGGATAAAAAATTAAAATTTTATCGTGAATTTGGGATTCAATCAGAGTCTAGATTAGATTCAAGGATTGAATCCCAATCCAAGATGGAATTGAGATTGATTAGAAACTCTTCTGATCAATCCTTATAAATAGATCCATAAATCATAAAGAACAGAACACAAAAACATATACGAAGAGAGAGAGAGCAAAAAAAAAAAAGAAAAAAATGATGTTCAGAAGGGTCAAAAGCAATTTTAAGAGTTTTTTAGATATTTTGAAGAATTTTAAGCGAATTTTTTTCTGGAAATTTTTGAAAAATTTTCTGATTCTAGTGAATTTTTCAGCGAAATTTGAATTTTTAAATGACTTTTGGCACCAGTTGAATTTTTTGGCCAGCTACCCAGTTTTCGACATACTATTTCTAGAAATCGACCAACTTTTCGAAGAATTTTTGACAAAAAACCCAGATTTCGACAATATTTTTCAAAATCTGACGAGATTCAACCGAAGTTCTTAGTTTCTTTAAAGAGAAGGAGAAGAAAACGGGGAGAAGAGAGAGAGGAAAAGAAGCAGTCTGTAGAAAAACAAAGGTTGGAGCCTTTTATAGTGCAGTAAAATGACATTATTTTGGCATTAATAAACCTAAGGATTTGCGCGTTTTACCAAGATTCGACCCGATCCGATCGCTACTCGGTCCAGCGACCCGTATACTAAGCTTTCCCTGGAGCCGAGTAGAGCCGACATCCTCGAGCCGCATCTTCGAGCCGTCTTTCTATCTTGAGCCGAGCCGTTTCCTAGTTGAGCCGAGCCGTTCCAAAAGTTTTTATTATTATTATTATTATTTCATTATTATTTATTAGATTAGAATTATTAGTATTATTTATTTTATTTTATTTTATTTTTATTTTTACTTTATTTTATTTTATTTTTTTAAATGATTTTCTTTAAATAAAATTCCAAAAAAAATATTTTTGAGGAAAAGTTGACAGTATCAATTTTTCTTGAAAATAAGTTTTCTAAAATCTATTTTTGAGGAAAAGTTGAAAGTATCAAATTTTTTTTTAAATAATTTTCTAAAAAAGGTTTTTTTTTAAAAAAGTTAAAAGTATCAATTTTTCTTGTACAAAAGCATTGAGTTTTTGAAGAGAATATGATCTATATCAAAGATTGAATCATTATTCTTTTTGTTTATTTATTTCTTTCTTTTCTTGATTTTTTTTATTAAATAATCTGATGATAGAGCCTCTGCAAGTGAAACAGTAGTCTCCTTGCATACTCTTGAGGTGAGGAAATTTTCTCAATTTTTTGCTAAAAGTATTAGAGTCAATTGAGAATAATTTTCAATAATTAATCACTTGGTAAATTTTTTTAAAGCTTATTAGATAACATGAAATTAAGTTGGTACCATCTTTCGATGGGTGTTGTGAGGGTGCTATAACCTTCCTCACACGTAATCGTACTATTGAACCCTGTTCTAGTCAATAGACATGAACCTATTCTTTTAGGGACTCTCAAGTCAAACTTAGGTGTTTCTTGAAAAGATAGATGCCTTAGATGGCCAATCACACCTAAACAAAAAAGATTGGTGGCGATTCCTCAAGTCAATGTCTAGCGACGAATCCCTGGATCTAGACGTTATGGCAGTTTGACAACTCCACTCGAAAAAATCTGAGAGTCAGGCCAACAAATAAATTTGTGTTATCCAAAAGCCTAATAAAATTGAACCTTTTGTATAGATTTTTTATTCATTCATGTTTATTTACTTTATTAATTATGTCATTCATATGCATATGCATAATATAAGCTCTATACCCGAGCTCCGTCCCTTTGGGAGGGAGTAAAGCATCTATTACTTTCGTGAAGTTTAATGCCTCCGCAGTGGCTAGCGAAATACTCCCACTCAAATTGAACCTTTTTCGCTTGTAGCCTATAATGAGTGAGGATTAGGGTGCCTTACTAGTATGTGATGAACAATGATGTAAGGAACAATTTGAGAACCTTTAGACTTTAACTTCAAACCACATATAGTGAACCTTAAGAGTGCCTAACCTATAGATAAAGCCATCATCCTTCCCTTTTAAAATTGATCAAAAGCATAGGGTTCATTCCTCTTATTCTGTGTGATGTTTTAATTTACTTAGTTATTTATTTATTTATTTATTTTAGCATACTAACCTTTTCTCTCATTCTTTTGCATTGGTTCATACTCATATCATAAAGTTGCATAGAGAATATTTGCTTGAAAGATGGTTTTCAACAAAAAGTTTTTCATGGACTCCACAGAACGACTAGTTTGTTCATCATATATATTAGTTGTAGACACCCAATTTGGTCCAGGCCTGGATCGATTGGGCCTGGCCCAAATGGGTAAGCCCAATTCGGTTCTTATTTTGTATTATTTTTATTTTATTTTATTTTTTTTTGTATTTTATGTATTTTATTATTTATTTATTATTACTATGTATTAATATATGTATATCTTTATTTTTTTTTTGTTAATATTTATATGTATTTTATTTATATAGTTATATATTTATTATTATATTATAATTTATTTATTATTTTTTTTATCTTGTAATTTTTTTGGATTTATCTTATTTTATTTTTAATTATCTGTTATTTTTTTTTATTTTTTTGTTTATCTGATTATTTTTTTTTCTTTCTTTTTTTTGGGGCTGTGATTGAAGGTTGAAGAATCCTACTGTGAATGGGGGTTCAATCAGAGGAGTCCAGATTGGATTCAAAAATTGAATCCCCGTCCAAAGAGGAATTGGGATTGATCAGGAACTCCTGATCAATCCCCATAAAAAGGACCCTCTAGAACAGAAGCAGGATACACAAAAAAAAACAGTGAGCAAAACTACTGATTTGAGAGAAAATGGGCGTATAGAAAGCTAAGAAAAGGTTTAGAAGGGTTCTGGGAATTAGTAAAAATTTTTTGAAGATTTTTAGCGGTTTTTTTTCTGAGAATTTCTGAAAAATTCTAAATTTCGGTTGAATTTTTCGACGAAAGCTACATTTTTCAACGAAAATTCCAACCAACCTTGAAGTTTTCGACGAGCTGCCTAGTTTTCGGTGAAGAATCCCAGAAACCGACGAACTTCCGATGAAAAACCCAGATTTCTACGAAAAATCCCAGAATCTGGTGAATTTTCAATCGGAGTTCTTCAGCTGTTTAGAGAAAAGCGAAAGAAAAAAGAAGAAAAGAGAAAAGGGGGAAGAGCTTTCTCTCGAAAAACAGAGGGAAGAGCCTTATATACCCTCTCAAAACGACGTGGTTTTTGCCTTAAGTGACCCAGAGGATCCTCGCGTTTTATCGAGTCCGACCCGACCCGAGCGTCAACCAGCTTCCTGACCTGCGCATGTCTCCCTCTTCGAGCCGATAGTCGAGCCGAACCGAGGTTTTAAGTCGCTTCTCCGAGCCGTTTTCTCTTCCTTGAGTCGAGCCGAGCCGTATACCGAGCCGCTCCAGGTCTTTTTTTTAATTTTTTTTATTATTTTATTATTTATTTATTTTTTATTTATTAGATTAGATTTATTTAATATTCTTTTTATCTTTATTTTATTTTTATTTTTGTTTTACTTTTTTTATTTTATTTTTTATTTTCATTTTTATTTTGTTTTATTATTCAATTTTCTTTAAATAAAAATAAAAAAAAATATTTTTGAGGAAAAGTTGAAAGTATCAATTTTTCTTAAAAATAAAATTTCAAAAAAAGGTTTTTTTGAGGAAAAGTTGAAAGTATCAATTTTCCTTAAAAATAAAATTTCAAAAAAAAGGTTTTTTTGAGGAAAAGTTGAAAATATCAATTTTCCTTAAAAATAAAATTTCAAAAAAAAGTTTTTTTGAGGAAAAGTTGAAAGTATCAATTTTTCTTGAAAATCAAAGTTTCCAAAAATATTTTTGATGAAAAGTTGAAAGTATCAATTTTCCTTGAAAATCAAAATTTCCAAAAAAAAATTTTTTGGGGAAAAGTTGAAAGTATCAATTTTCCTTAAAAAATCAATTTCAAAAAATCAATTTTTGGGAAAAAGTTGAAAGTATCAATTTTTCCTGCACAAGAACAATCATCCTTTCCTTTCTTTTTATTTTGATTTTGATTTTGATTTTTCTTTAAATAATCCGATGACGGAGCCTCTGCAAGTGAAACAATAGTTTTTCTTGCATACTCTTGAGGTGAAGGAATTTTCTCAATTTTCTGCTAAAAGTATTAGAGTCAATTGAGAATAATTTCCAATAATTAATTACTCGGTAAAATTTTAAGGCTTATTGGATAACACAAATTTTAGCTGGTACCATCTTTTGATGGGCGTTGTGAGGGTGCTATAACCTTCCTCAGACGTAACCGAACTCTCGAACCTTGTTCTGATTAGTAAACCTGAACCTATTCTTTTAGGGACCCTTAAACTTAGGTGTTCCCTCAAATGACAGATTCTTTAGGTGGCCAATCACACCTAGATAAAAAGGATTGGTGACGACTCCTAAAAGTCAATGTCTAGTGATAAATCTCCAGATCTAGACGTTATGACAGCTTGGTGACTCCACTAGGGACTCCGAGAGTCAGGCCAGCAAATAAATTTGTGTTATCCAAAAGCCTAATAAAATTGAACCTTTTTGTATATATGTGTTATTATTCATTCATGTTTTATTTACCTTGTTAATTATGTCATTCATATGCATGTGCATAACATGAGCTCTGCACCCGAGCTCCGTCCCCCTAGGAGGGAGTAAAGTACCTATTGCTTTCGTGAGGTCTAATGCCTCCGCAGTGGCTAGCGAAATACTCCCACTCAAATTGAACTTTTTTCGGTTGTAGCCTGTAATGGGTGAGGATTAGGGTGCCTTACTAGTCTGTAATGGACAAAGATGTAAGGAACAATTTGAGGACCTTTAGATTTTGACCTTAAAACCGCATATAGTGAACCTTAAGAGTGCCTAACCTATAGATAAAGCCATCACTCTTCCCTTTTAGAATTGACCCAAAAGCATAGGATTCATCCCTTTTACTTTGTGTGATGTTTAAATTTACTTAGTTATTTATTGTTTTTCTAGGTATACTAACCATTTTCTTATTCTTTTGCATTGGTTCATACACATATCATAAAGTTGCATAAAGAACAATTGCTTGAAAAAATGGTCTTCAACAAATTTTTTTCATGGACGTCAATGAACGTTTAGTTTGTTCTTCATCAGTATTAGCACCATGTGGGACACCCAATGAAGTAAGGGCCTAGTCAGAAAAGACTCAACTGAAGATGAGAGGTTGCTTGCCAATTGGGTATGATTCTACTCTATCTCAAGAAACATATATCCTCTCAAACAGAACAATTTAGAGGATTTGGTTGATATCTGAAAGAAGATGAGTCCGTCAAGACAAAAGCAGTTTTGCCAGAAACATGGGCATATAGCACACCTTCTAGCAGTGGTTGTTGATGATCAACTAATTAGAGCTGCAACACCATTCTGGGATCCTGCATACAAGTGTTTCATTTTTAATGAAACTGATATGACTCTCACCATCAAAAAATATTCGGTCTTATTAGGTTTGCACTTCAAGACTCTTGACAAGATATATGTCAAAAAGCATAAGTTAGGATTTCGTAAAAGTCTGGCTCAACTCATGGGGATAGACAAGGAAGTTGTGGATTTTCATACAAAGAAGAAATAAGAACAGGTTTGCCTACCTTGGAAGTTCTTTCATGAGTTTTTGATGCAACATGCCAATGAAAAATGGGGGTTAGACATATTTGCCTTGGCTATATACGGACTAGTGATCTTTCCAAAGATTTTGGGACATATTGAGATAACGGTGGTTGATTTCTTCGAAAGTGTGATTAATAGCTGTAATCCTTCAACGGTAATATTGGCAGAGACTATCAGATCTTTGAGTTATTGTCATCGGAATGGAGAGCGTTTCATAGGATGCATACGGTTATTGTACTTGTGGATGAAAAGCCATTTTGAACAAGAAAATGGTGCTTTCTCGAAGCTTTATATTCGTAATCATTTTTCGATCAAGAAATTCTGTGAAAGTGGGTGGTCAAAGCGAAAGTCTAAACAAGAATGGATAACTTTCTTACAAAAGTTGAAAAGCACCAGGGTGAGATGGTTGGCCCCATGGATGAATCGTGAGCCTATGTTATACCAATGTGGGGATAGTACAGTGGTTTCGCTTTTGGGTTTATGGGAAGTGACGAATTATGCACCACTCCTAGTGAGAAGGCAATTGGGGGGAGAACAATTTATTCCTATGACTTATGGGCTTCATCAGTTAGATTTCTCTTACAGTGAGCCTAAAGCATTTCAAAGGATGAATAAGATGATTAAAGCATGGAAAAATCCCCAAAGAGTGAGTCTTGGACCATTCACTGAAAAAGTCATTACTTGGTTTAGAGAACAAAGAGAAGACAAGAAATGGTATTCACTTATGAAATCTCTCAACCACCAACAGAAGAAAAACTTGAAGAGACACCATCAGAGTTAAAGTTGGCAACAAAAGAATTTGAGTTTGAGAAGATCAAGTTAAAGAAAATGATTCAGAAACTTCAAGAAGAAAAAGTCCAGTGAAAAGGTAGAGCCGAAAGTTATGAAGTTAAAGTTCACAAGATTGCTAGAGAACGTGATATAGCTACTAAAGATCTAGCAAAGTTACACCAGGAGCATAAGAGGCTATGTGTGAGAGAAAAAGCCAAAGAGATAACTATTGTCGAGTTGACTGAAGAAAATACAAGATTGAAGTAAGAGTACGCTGAATTGGAAGAAGAAAGCACCGAAGCACAGGCATAAATTAACATGCTAAACAGTTATTTGAACTAGCTAAGTCAAAAGTTGGATGAACAAGGAGACCACATCGCTGTATTGATTAGAAAACACAGAGAATTATCATACCAAGTCTGGTATGGTAAAAGAGAGAACTTAAGAAGGCAAAAATACATTGAGCACTTAACAACTCAAATCCATAAAAGGGTATGTAAGGCAAGAGAGATGGTGGAAGAGGCAGAGGCAGAGGCAGTGAGACAAATGGTGACCCCAATAGGAGAACATGGACAGCGTCTGTTGAACTTCATAGAAGAAGCCAAGGCCCAGTATAAACAGATCAAACAATTTTATGGCTATAATTCTAAGATGATAACTCAATGTAGATCAAAGTTTTTTGGAATAAATGAAATTTTTTTTAGTTGAATACCGTTTTAAGGTAAATGTTCTTTGCATACATGCATTTTTCATTCATTGCATTCTCATTCATTATACTTAACAAAGTAACCATGTGATGATCATGCAAATTTACTAATTCTAAGATATGGTACTCAAGGTTCCTGGATAGCTTCATCCAGTGAAAACCCTACCTATCGATACAACACAAGATCCAAAGCAAGGTAAATGGAGTAAAAAAATTTTCATAGATTTGAAAAGATAGAAAAAGCGCAAGAGAAGATTGAAAGTGAACTAAGCAAGATTCTGGAGGCTTTTAATAACATGAATAAAGAAAAAAAAGTTGAAGAAACTACAAGCCAGCAAGTTCCCCCATTACAAGAAGTGGCTGACCCATTGTACCCTCCAGGTTTTGGCCCACCTCAAGCCCAGTCTGCTCAAGAGGTCCCGCCACAACACTTCGTATATCCAACATATCCTGGAATACCATCAGCTTCTAACCCAGGATAGTATAATAGCTATGTAAATCTTGTTTTCACTGAACAAGCAGCAGAACCAATTCTTGATTTAGATGATTTAAAGGAGAAGGAGAAAGAAAAGATAAGAGTGGAAGTTCAAGAAAGCTCCAAGATTAGCATGCTAGAGCAAAGGCTGCGGGCTGTGGAAGGATTTAGCTTTTATGGGTCAGTTGATGCTGCTGGGCTTTGCCTAGTTCCTGATGTGGTTATTCTCCATAAGTTTAAAGTACCAAAATTTTAAAAATATGACGAAACAAAATGCCCCAAAACCCACATCACCATGTATTGCAGGAAGATGGCAGCTCATGCGCATGATAAAAAACTCTTGATGCATGTTTTTCAAGACAGTCTTACTGGCTCTGCGGCCAGGTGGTATGTTCAGCTGGACAGAACCCGCATTCGCTCTTGGAGGGATATGGCATATGACTTCATCGGTCAGTATCGACATATTATCGATTTAGCCCCTGATCATTTGTCTTTACAGAATCTGAAAAAAAAGGCAAATGAGTCTTTTAAAGAGTATGCCCAGAGGTTGAGGGATGTTACTTCTCAAGTACAATCTCCTTTGACTAAGAAAGAAACTATAATGTTATTTGTTAACACTTTAAAACCTTCATATTATGAAAAGATGATAGGGAATGCAACAAAAAATTTTACTGATATGGTAATCTCGGGAGAAATCATTGAGAGTGCCATCAAGAATGGCAAGCTAGAAGGAAATGAAGCATCTAGCAAAAGAGTCTCAAAGAAAAAAAAAATTGAAGCTCAGGCTGTGAGCTTTGATAGACAGCAACTTAGAGGTTATTCACCCTACCCACCACCAGAATATTTGCCATATCACCTTGCTGTAAATAACACTTCCTTTCACCTATACCAACCATTTACACAACCACTATATCCCCAAACATATCAAACCCTTCATAGACCCCAAAATACCATGTACAGTCCTAACGTTCAACCTACTCCAAAACCCCAAAATCATCCAACTAACCCTATTGGTGGCTCACGGGAGCAACGAACCACTCATGAGAAACTTGTTTTTGACCCAATTTTGATGACTTATTCGGAATTATATAAGGAGCTCTACAACAATCATTTGATTGCTCCAAGTAAATTAGAATCCCTCAAGCCACCTTACCTCAAGTGGTATGATCCCACCGCCCACTGTGACTACCATTATGGGATTACTGGTCACTCTACCAAAAATTGCACTACCCTAAAACATAAAGTGCAACGGTTGATCAAGGATGAGATGATTTGCTTTGATACTGGAGGGATGACTGTACTGAATGTTAGTGGCAATTATTTACCGAATCATAATGTGAATGCTATAGATGAAGAACAAGAGCGCCATGTGAAGAAGAAAATGGCAGATATTAAGACACCTCTCGACCAACTGTTTAATATTTTACGGAGAGCAGACATGATACAACTGGTAAGTCTACACAGCTATCATGGGGCATATATAGCTGGCACCAATTGTAAATATCATAGTGGAGCAATGGGCCATTCCATTGAGACCTGTGAGCAGTTTCACCAAGAGGTGCAAAAACTCTTGGATTCACATCAAATGGAGATTTATAAAGAAAGAAAAGACTTGAAGAATGCTGAAGTGTACATGACTAATAGGCCTGTAAAGTTGTTTTCAAAACCAATGACAATTCAGTGTAGGAACAAACCAAAGTCAGTCATAGATAAACTCCTCTCCAAGTCAGTAACTTTTAAAGTCCCGACTCTTTTTCCATACAAAGATGATAAAATTGTACCCTAGAGATATGGTTGTAATACTGTAGTTCAGGGGTAAAAAAAAGAGGTTTCCAAAGCCGATGCATCTAATATAACTAGTGTAGGAGGCATTACTCGAAGTGGGAGATGTTACACTCTAGAAATGTTAGAGAAGACTAGAAGGGAGAAAGCTAAAGAAAAAGAAAGATGAAATAATCCTGAGATAGAACCTGAAGAAGATCAACTAAAACCAGTATCAGAAAGAAAGATTTATGAATTCTTGAAGCTAATAAAATATAGTGAGTATTCTGTTGTGGAACAGTTGAATAAAATACCAGCTCGAATCTCATTATTATCACTGATGCTGAACTCAGAGCCACACCGAAACGCCCTGCAGAAAGTGTTGAATCAGGCATACGTGGCACATAACGTGTCTGTTGAATATGTGAACCACTTGGCTAGAAACCTAGTCATGCCAAATCACATTTCATTCAGTGATGATGAGATTCCTTTGGAGGGAAAAAAAAATGTCAAGGCTCTGCATATCACAGTCAAGTGCAAGAGCCATATTATAGCTAAAGTCCTTATCGATAATGGCTCTGCTATCAATGTCATGCCTATGTCAACTTTGGCAAGGCTACCCATTGATTACTCTCATATGAAAGATAGTCAAATGATTGTGAGAGCCTTTGATGGGACCAGAAGAGAAGTCTTGAAGGATATTGAGATGCCCTTACAAATTGGGCCATGCACCTTCAATATAAAATTTCAAGTGATGGATATCTCTCCATCCTATAGCTGTTTGTTAGGAAGACCATGAATTCATATGGTAGGAACTGTGCCCTCTACTTTGCATCAGAAGATCAAGTTCAATGTGAAAGGTCAATTAGTAGTGGTAGTTGAAGAGGAAAACATATTAGTGACCTAACCATTGAACACTCCATATGTAGAGGCTACCGAAAAAGCATTGGAATGCTCCTATAGATCTTTTGAATTGGTCAATTCTGTAGGTGAAAGATTTCAAAATCAGCCTTTTTCAAAGATAGTGGTGAGCCAAGTCATCAACAAAAGCTGGTACCCGGGATTAGGGCTAGGCAAAAACTTACAGGGAATTAAAGAACCTATGACAATAATGGACAATAGCGACAAGGTAGGCCTAGGCTATGAGATGGCAGAGTGGGAAGTCAAAAAAAAGCCATCAAGGAGGACAGCAAGACTGATGTTTATTCCACACTTGTATGAAACCTTCAGACCTGGAGGATTCATGTACCCAGATGCAAGAAAAAGTATGGAAGACGCTTTTACCCAGTTAGCTATTAATGCTGTTGAAGATGAAGTAGGGCTTAATAGAGAGGAGTGGGTTCGCCTTTGTCCATCAGATTTTGAGCTCAATAATTGGAGTGTCATCAAGATGCCTTTGACTTTTGATTTTGATACAATATAATTATAACATCTCAATAGCTATTGCCCAAGGCTATGGGGTGATCTTTTTTGTTTGGGCCATTTGTCTTTTATTATTTCTAATAAAAATAGGAAGGATGCATTTTCATTCATTTTTTCTTGTGTCTTTATTATTTCCATCTTTCCAAGCACATCTTGCCAACATATCCCATTTCATTCAATTTTCAGGTCTTTAAATGAACATGAAGATAATCATGATAACAATCAAGAGGTTAGCTTTGAGAATTCAATTAACACTGATGAACTTGATAATAAAGAAAATTTTGAAGAATATGTTGTGCCTCCAGACCTAATGAGGATGATTGAACAAGAGAATAAGCCAATTGAGCCTCATCAAGAGGTAGTGGACTTAGTGAATCTGAGAGATAAAAAAAATAAGAAAGAGGTCAGAATGGGCACTTCACATTCATCTGGAGATAGACAACGATTGGTAGACTTACTTCAAGAATTTATAGATATATTTGCTTGGTCTTACCAGGATATGCCAGGGCTAAGCACAGAAATAGTGGAGCACAGGTTACCTTTAAAGCCAGAATGTAAGCCAGTTCAGCAAAAACTGAGACGGATGAAGCCCAAAATGCTATTAAAGATTAAAGAGGAGGTGAAGAAACAATTTGATGTAGGTTTTCTACAAGTGGCTAAGTATCTAGAATAGGTAGCCAATATAGTCCCAGTTCCTACGAAAGATGGAAAAGTATGAATGTGTGTAGACTATCAAGACTTGAATAAGGCTAGCCCAAAGGATAACTTTCCTTTACCTCATATCGATACACTGGTAGACAACACGGCTAAGCATTCGATTTTCTCCTTTATGGATGGTTTTTCAGGGTATAACCAAATAAAAACGGCTGTAGATGATATGGAAAAGACTACTTTTGTGACCATATGGGGAACCTTCTACTATAAAGTCATGCCTTTTGGGTTAAAGAATGCTGGGGTAACTTATCAAAGGGCCATGGTAACACTCTTTCATGACATGATGCACAAAGAGATCGAGGTGTATGTAAATGATATGATTGCAAAGTCTTGTGAAAATGAAGATCATGTCACTAGCCTCAGAAAGTTATTTGAGAGGTTAAGAAAATTTCAACTCAAATTAAACCCAGCCAAGTGCACCTTTGGGGTAAAGTCAAGGAAGTGGTTAGGCTTTGTGGTCAGTGAAAGAGGAATTGAAGTTGATCCCGATAAGATACGGGCTATTCAAAATCTGTCACCTCCCAATACACTAAAGGAAGTTTGAGGTTTTCTGGGGAGATTGAACTACATTTCTCGATTTATCTCTCAGTTTACTTACAAATGTGATCCCATATTTAAGCTTCTCCGTAAAGATAATCCTGGAAAATGGAATGGAGAATGTCAAGAAGCGTTTGATAAAATTAAGCAATATTTATCGAACCCTCCAGTATTGGTGCCACCTGTTCCAAGGAAACCTTTAATCTTATACTTAACCGTATGTTAAAATTCAATGGGATGTGTGCTGGGGCAGCAAGATGAGGCCAATCGAAAAGAGAGAGCTATTTACTATCTAAGTAAAAAGTTCACGAAATATGAATCCAAGTATTCTTCATTGGAGAAAATGTGTTGTGCATTAGCGTGGACTGCCAAAAGACTCAGACAGTATATGCTCTATCATACTACATGGCTCATAGCGAAATTGGATCTAATTAAGTATATCTTCGAGAAACTTTCTTTATTTGGGAGAGTCGCTAGATGGCAAGTAATGCTCTCGGAATACGATATTATATACGTGAGCCAAAAAGCAATAAAAAGAGGCATTATAGCAGAATTTCTTGCAGATCGTGCTACTGAAGAGTATGAGTCGATGGAGCTAGAATTTTTTGATAAAGACTTAATGACTATTTCCCAACTGGAGGAAGGGGAGCATGGAGAAAAATGTTGGAGAATGTACTTTGATGGAGCTGCTAATGCCTTAGAGCATGGAATTGGAGCAATTCTGATTTCTCCAAAAGAACAATACTGCCCTATAACAGCGAGGTTAAATTTCAATTGCACAAATAACATCACTGAATATAAAGCATGCGTCATGGGCTTACAAGTTGCTATAGATAGAGGAGTAAATGTACTAAAAGTGTTTGGAGACTCAGCTCTAGTTATATATCAGTTGAAAGGAAAATGGGAGACGAGAGATTCAAAACTCGTTCTGTATCATAGTATATTCTAGAGTTGATGAAACAATTTAAAGATATCCAATTTGATCACTTACCTCGAGAAAAGAATTTGATTGCTGATGCATTGGCTACTCTGGCTACAATGATTCGAATTAATGATAATACTGACATTCAGCCCATCAAGTTAGATGTTAAGGATATACCAGTTTATTGCTCCAATGTAGAGAGAGAAAAAGATGAAAAGCTCTGGTATTATGACATCTTACAGTACATTAAGGATCAACAATACCCAGTTCAAGTAGCAGAAAATGATAAAAGGGTCATCCGAAGATTGGCTATGAGCATTTTCCTGGATGGGGATGTCTTGTACAAAAGAAGCAAGGATCAAGTATTATTGAGGTGCGTAAATAAGATTGAAGTGAAAAAAATCATTAAAGAGGTACATGATATAATATGTGAGGCACATATTAGTGGACATATGAAGGCAAGACAGATCATGAGAGTGGGATATTACTGGTTGACAATGGAAAATAATTGCATTGATTATGCTCGTAAATGTCATAAATGCTAGATATATGCTGATAAGATTCATGTTCTGCCATTTTCAATGTGGGGCATGGATGTTATTGGTCCAATCACCCCAAAAGCTTCTAACGAGCATGATTCATTTTTGTGATGATAGATTACTTCACAAAATGGGTAGAGGCAACATCATATGTAAATGTGATACGCTCTGTGGTTTGTAAGTTCATAAAAAAAGAGATCATCTGTAGATATGGATTTTCGAAGAGAATTATCTCAGACAATGCCAAGAATCTAAATAGTAAGATGATGTAAGAGTATGTGTTCAATACAAGATCAGGTATCATAACTTGACACCATACCGTCCGAAGATGAATAAGGCAGTTAAGGCAGCCAATAAGAACATAAAGAGGATTTTAGAGAAAATGACTTAGACTTACAAAGATTGGCATGAGAAGTTGCCATTTGCATTACATGCATATCGAACGTCAGTTCGCACCTCTACTGGGGCAACCCTATTTTTTTTGGTTTATGGGATGAAAGTTGTACTACCAGTGAAAGTAAAAATCCTTTCTTTGAGAGTTTTAAAAGAAGTTGAGTTAGAAGAAGCCGAATAGATTCGAAAACATTATGAGCAGTTAAATTTCATAGAAGAAAAAAGATTGACTGCACTATGCCATGGTCAGCTGTATCAAAGAAGAATGATGAGGGCTCATGATAAGAAACTTTGACCCCGTTGCTGTCGAGAAGGAGAGTTGGTCTTGAAAAGAATTCTCTAAATCCAACACGATAGTAGAGAAAAATAGACTCCGAATTGAGAAAGACCGTATGTGGTGAGACGAACTTTTTCGGGTGGAGCACTGATACTAACTGATATGGATGGAAATGATTTACCTCATCCTATAAATTCTGATACTGTGAAGAAATATTATGCTTAAAAAATGAAAAAATGAAAAAATGAAAAAAATGATGAAAAAATGAAAAAATGAAAAAAAAATAAAAAAAAAGTGAAAAAGGAGGACTCAAGGTGAAAACCCTAAAAGGGCGGTTTGAGTCGTAGGGGGTTTGTCTAAGTTGAAAACCTGAAAAAGTAGTTTAGATAAGGAGAATAGAGTATTGAATTTAAAAGTCCGTTGATATGGAGGCTAACAAATTTGGAAGAGTTCCAAGTTGTTAAATACATGAGAGGATTAGGTTTTCAGAAAAAAACTTTGAGATTTGTTATCATGATTATCTGATTGTTCATTTTGGGCCTTGTCCCCATGCCTATCTTTGTAATTCTTTCTTGGCCAAAGTTTGCCAACATTTTGTTAATAAGAGACATTATATTTCATTCTTTGTTTCTTTTTTTTCTTATGACTGTTTCTCAACATTCAGATTCTTTTCTTCTTAATACCCCACCATTGAAGACATGTGCAAATGCATTCTTACTTTTTGAGTTTGAAATAATGATAGATGAATGAATAACAATATGAAAGATTTTTACATTACATTGAATAAGTCAAAAGTGAAAAAGGCAAAATCGAGATGTTCAGCTCCTGATTAGGACATTGAATCTGGGAAAAGATTTTTTACAGGAAGAATATGAGTGGAAGAGACAATTAAGAGCTACACTAGTTCGATCTTAAAAGAACAGTGTAATTAGATCTCTGAGGAATCAAAAGGCTTGATGCCCAAGAAAAAGCTTGAGAAACTTGAGTACCATATATTGAACAAGAATTAATTGGCCAACATTTGCATAGCATGCATTGAAATTCATATGCATTTGCATAGCATACACTACTTTCAAGAAAGTATAATGTATAAATTCAAGAAGCAGGGGTGTTCCAACATCCCACATAGAGAAGGCAAATATGAAGATATTTTGCCAAAATTGAAAAAAAAAAAAAAAGCTTGTCAGGTAAGTTCCTAATCCTTGAAATAGGATGTCTTTTGGTATCAGGGTTGATTTATAAGACCTTTGGGCATAATCTCCTGAAATTCCTTCAAACACAACTTTCAACTCCTTTGGACATGATTGTCAAGGAGCAATTTACTTTCAAAGTCGTGGTGCCTCTGTTTAGAGGAGCAATTTACTTTTCAAAGTGTGGTACCTCTGTTTAGAGGAGTAATTTACTTTCCAAAGTAGTGGTGCCTCTGTTTAGAGGAGCACCAAAGTCATGGTGCCTCTGTTTAAAGGAGCAATTTACTTTTCAAAGTCGTGGTGCCTCTTTTTAGAGGAGCAATTTACTTTCCAAAGTCGTGGTGCCTCTGTTTAGAGGAGCAATTTACTTTTACTTTTCAAAGTCGTGGTGCCTCTGTTTAGAGGAGCAATTTATGTTTCTCAAAGTCGTTGAGCCTCTGTTTAGAGGAGCTTTGGTCAAAAACAAAAACAAAAAAAAAGAACAAAAAAAACACAAAAAACAAAAAAAAAATGAAAATGTTGAGTTGAGTCTTGATTGGGTGTCTATGTCTTTGCGCAATTTTTATTTCACAGAAAATGTGCAAAGAGGGGTAGCTGTAAACACCCAATTTGGTCCAGGCCTGGATCAATTGGGCCTGGCCCAAATGGGTAAGCCCAATTCAGTTCTTATTTTGTATTATTTTTATTTTATTTTATTTTTCTTTTGTATTTTATGTATTTTATTATTTATTTATTATTACTATGTATTAATATATGTATATCTTTATTTTTTTCTATTAATATTTATATGTATTTTATTTATATAGTTATATATTTATTATTATATTATAATTTATTTATTATTATTATTTTTTTATCTTGTAATATTTTTTGGATTTATCTTATTTTATTTTTAATTATCTGTTAATTTTTTTTGTTTATATGATTATTATCTTTTTTTTCTTTCTTTTTTTTGGGACTGTGATTGAAAGCTGAAGAATCCTACTGTGAATGGGGGTTCAATCAAAGGAGTCCAGATTAGATTTAAAGATTGAATCTCCGTCCAAAGAGGAATTGGGATTGATCAGAAACTCCTGATCAATCCTTATAAAAAGGACCCTCTGGAACAGAAGCAGGATACACAAAAAAAAACAGTGAGCAAAGCTATTGATTTGAGAGAAACGTGGCGTATAGAAAGCTAAGAAAAGGTTTAGAAGGGTTCTAGGAATTAGCAGAAATTTTTTGAAGATTTTTGGCGTTTTTTTTTTGGGAATTTCTGGAAAATTTCATATTTCAGTTGAATTTTTTGGCGAAAGTTGCATTTTTCGACGAAAATTTTGGCCAACCTTGAAGTTTTCGGCAAGCTACCCAGTTTTAGGTGAAGAATCCCAGAAACCGACGAACTTTCGATGAACTTCCGACGAAAAACCAGATTCTGACGAAAAATCTCAGAATCCGGTGAATCTTCAACCAGAGTTCTTCAGCTGTTTAGAGAGAAACGGGAGAAAAAAGAAGAAGAGAGAGAGAGGGGAGGAGCTTTCTATCGAAAAACAGAGGGAAGAGCCTTATATACCCTCCCAAAACGATATCTTTTTTGCCTTAAGTGACCTAGAGGATCCGCGCGTTTTGTCGAGATCCGACCCGACCCGAGCGTCGACCCGTTTCCTGACCCGTACGTGTCTCCCTCTCCGATAGTCGAGCCGAGCCGAGGTTTCAAGCCGCTTCTTCGAGCCGTTTTCTATTCCTTGAATCGAGCCGAACCGAGCCGTATACCGAGCCGCTCCAAGTTTTTTTTTTTAATTTTTTTATTACTTGTTTTTTTTATTTATTTTTTATTTATTAGATTAGGTTTATTTAATATTCTTTTTATCTTTATTTTATTTTTATTTTTATTTTTGTTTTACTTTTCTTTATTTTATTTATTTTATTTTCATTTTTATTTTGTTTTATTATTCAATTTTCTTTAAATAAAAATAAAAAAAAATATTTTTTGGGAAAAGTTGAAAGTATCAATTTTCCTTAAAAATAAAATTTCAAAAAATATTTTTGAGGAAAAGTTGAAAGTATCAATTTTCCTTGAAAATCAAAGTTTTCAAAAATATTTTTGAGGAAAATTTGAAAGTATCAATTTTCCTTGAAAATCAAAGTTTCCAAAAATATTTTTGAGGAAAAGTTGAAAGTATCAATTTTCCTTAAAAATAAAATTTCAAACAAAAGGTTTTTTTGAGGAAAAGTTGAAAGTATCAATTTTCCTTAAAAATAAAATTTCAAAAAAGGGTTTTTTTGAGGAAAAGTTGAAAGTATCAATTTTTCTTAAAAATCAAAGTTTTCAAAAATACTTTTGAGGAAAAGTTGAAAGTTTCAATTTTTCTTGAAAATCAAAATTTCCAAAAAAATATTTTTTGGGAAAAAGTTGAAAGTATCAATTTTTCCTACACAAGAACAATCATCATTTCCTTCCTTTTTATTTTGATTTTGATTTTGATTTTTCTTTAAATAATCCGACGACGGAGCCTCTGCAAGTGAAACAGTAGTTTTTCTTGCATACTCTTAAGGTGAGGGAATTTTTTCAATTTTCTGCTAAAAGTATTAGAGTCAATTGAGAATAATTTTCAATAATTAATTACTTAGTAAAATTTTAAGGCTCATTGGATAACACAAATTTTAGCTGGTACCATCTTTTGATGGGCGTTGTGAGGGTGCTATAACCTTCCTCACACGTAACCGAACTCCCGAACCTTGTTCTGGTTAGTAGACCTGAACCTATTCTTTTAGGGACCTTTAAACTTAGGTGTTCCCTCAAAGGACAGATTCTTTAGGTGGCCAATCGCACCTAGATAAAAAAGATTGGTGGCGACTCCTAAATGTCAATGTCTAGCGATAGATCTCTGGATCTAGACGTTATAACATTAGTTCCTTGCAAGTCACCCAACAAAGTAAGGGTCCGGTCAAAAAAGATTCAACTGAAGATGGGAGATTATTTACCAATCAGATATGATTCCACCTTGTCTCAAGAAATATCTATCTTCTTAAAAAAAAATAATCTAGAGGATTTGGTTGATCTAAGAAAGAAGATGAGTCCATCAAGACAAGAGTAGTTTTGCCAACGACACAGGCATATAGCACACTTTCTCGCAGTAGTTATCGACGATCAACTAATTAGAGCTGTAGCGTAATTCTGGGATCCTGCATACAAGTGTTTCATCTTCAATGAAGTTGATACGACACCAAACATCGAAAAATATTTGACTTTGTTGGGTTTGCACCTCAAGGCTCCTGATAAGATATATGTCAAAAAACATAAGTCAGGATTTCGTAAGGGTTTGGCATGACTCATGGGGATAGACAAAGAAGTTATGGATTCTCATACAAAGAAGAAACAAGAATAGGTTTGCCTACCTTGAAAGTTCTTTCATGAGTTTCTAGTGCAACATGCCAACAAAGAACGGGGGTTAGATGTATTTGCCTTAGCTATATACGAAATGGTGATCTTTCTAAAAGTTTTGGGTTACATTGAAATAGCGATGGTTGACTTTTTTAAGAGTGTGATCAACAGTTGTAACCCTTTAACGGTAATATTAGTAGAGACTATTAGATCTTTGAGTTATTGCTGTCGAAATTAAGGGCACTTTATAGGCTGCATACAGTTATTATACTTATGGATGAAAAGCCATTTCAAATGAAGAAAAGGTGCTTTCTTAAAACTTTATGTCTGTAATCGAGCTCCGATCAAGAAATTCTATGAAAGTGAATGGTCAAAAAAAAAGTCTAAAAAAGAGTGGATAGCTTTCCTACAAAAATTGACCAATGTCGAAGTAAGATGGTTAGTCCCGTGGATGAATCGTGAACCTATGTTGTATCAGTATAGGGATAATATTATGGTCCCACTTTTGGATTTATGGGGAGCAACAAGTTATGCACCACTCTTAGTGAGAAGGTAGTTTGGGGTTGAACAGTTCATTCCTATGATGCATGGACTTCATCAGTTAGATTTTTCTTACAGTGAGCCAAAAGTATTTTAGAGAATGAATGAGATGATTAAAGCATGAAAAAACCCTCGAAAAGTGAGTCCTAGACCGTTCACTAATAAAGTCACTATAGGGTATTTACTTTGGAGAGAAAGATGAAGATAGGAAATGTATTCACTTATGAAAGCTTTCAACCACTAACATGAGGAAAGCTTAAAGAGACACCATCAGAATTAGAGCTTGCGACAAAAGAATTTGAGTTTGAAAAAGATAAGTTAAAGCAAAAAATTTATAAGCTTCGAGAAGAAAAAGATCAGTGAAAAGATAGAGCTGAAAGATATGAAGCCAGAGTTTACAAGATTGCTAGAGAATGTGATACAGCTATTGAAGATCTAACAGAGTTACACTAAGAACATAAGAGGTTATGTGTGAGAGAAAAGGCTAAAAAGATAATAATTGTTGAGCTGACTAAGAGAATGTAAGATTGAAACAAGAACATGCTAAATTAGAATAAGAAAGTACCCAAGTATAGACAGAGAATAACATGTTGAATAGCTACCTAAGCAGGTTGAGACAAAAGTTGAATGAACAAGAAGACCATATTGTTGTATTGGTCAGAGATTATCATACCAAGTTTGGTATGGTAAAAGAAAGAACTTAGGAAGACAAAAATACATTGAACACCTAGCGATCCAAATTTGTAAGGGCGTATGTAAGGCAAAAGAGATGATAGAAGAGGTAGAGGCATTAAAACAAGTGGCGACCTCAGTAGAAGAACATGGACAGCGTTTATTAAACTTCATCGAAGAAGCCAAGGCCTAGTATGAGCAGATCAAATGATTTTATGATTATAACTCTAGGATGATAAACTCAATGTAAATAAAAGTTTTTTAGAATAAATGAAATCTTTTAGTTAAACACCATCTTAAGACAAATGTTCTTTGCATACACGTATTTTCATTCATTGCATTCTCATTCATTACACTTAATAAAGTAACCATGAGATAGTAGTATAAATTTGCTAATTCTAAGATATGGTATTTAAGGTTTAAAGATAGCTTCATCTAGTGAGAACCCTGTCCATTGATATAACATAAGAGCCAGAGCCAGACAAATGGAGCAAAAAAACTCTTACAGATTTGAAAAGCTGAAAAAAACATAGAAAAAGATTAAGAATAAGTTGAGCAAGATTCTGGATGCTTTCAATAAGCTGAACAAGGGAAAAAAAATAGAAGAAAATACAAGCCAACAAGGCCTCTCATCACAAGAAATGGTCGACCCTTTGTATCCTTTAGATTTTGGTCCACAACAAGCCCAGCCTACACAGGATATTTCACCATAATAGTTCACATATCCTGTATACCCTAGAATACCATCAGCTTTGAATCCAGGGTATTACCATAGCTATATAAATCCTGTCTTTACTAAAAAGGTGATAAAATCAATTCAAGTTCCTGATCTAGATGACTTGAAAGAGAAAAAAAAAAGAAAAAACAAATGTGATGGAGTCTCAAAAAGATTCAAAGATTAGTATGCTTGAACAAAGATTACGGGTCGTAAGAGGGATTGGATTTTATGGTTCTGTTGATGCTACTAGACTGTACTTTATCCTAGATGTAATCATTCCACCAAAATTTAAAGTACTAAAAATTGAGAAATATAATAGTACGAAGTGCCCAAAAACCCATATCACCATGTACTGTCGAAAGATGACAGCCCATGCCCATAATAAAAAACTATTAATGCACATTTTTTAAGATAACCTTACAGGCTCTACTGTCAGGTGGTATGTCTAGTTGGATAGAACCCGTATTCATTCCTGGAGTGATATGGCTCATAATTTCATTAGTCAATATCAATATATTTTGGATCTGGCTCTTAACCATTTATCTTTACAGAACTTGAAGAAAAAGGCAAATGAGTCTTTTAAAGAATATACCCAGAGATAGAGGGATGTAGATTCTCAAGTATAACTCCTCTAACTGAGAAAGAAACTATAGTGCTGTTTGTTAGCACTTTAAAATCTCCCTATTATGAAAAGATGATAGGGAATGTAACCAAAAATTTTACTGATATGATAATTTCGAGAGAAATTATTGAGAGCGTCATCAAGAATAGTAAGCTAGAAAAAGGTGAAGCATCCACTAAAAAGGCCCCGAAGAAGAAAAAGACTGAAGCTCAAGCTGTGAGCTTTGATAGGCAACAATTCAGGGATTATTAACCTTACCCATCACAAGGATACCTTTCATATTATCCTAATGTGAATAACACCTCTCCTTATCTATACCAACCCATCCTACAGCCATCTTACCCCTAAACATATCAACCTTCCTTCAAACTTCAGAATGCCACATACAGTCCTAACATTCAAATTACTTTAAGATCTCGGACTCGTCCAGTTAGCCCAATGAGAGGTTTTCGGGAACAATGAACCACTCATGAAAAGCCTATATTTGATCCAATCTTTATGACCTATACAAAGTTATATCTTGAGCTTTACAACAGTAATTTGATTGCTTCTAGTAAATTAGAGTCACTTAAGCCATCTTACCCTAAGTGGTAGGACCCCACAACCCATTGTGACTATCACTATAAGATCACTGGTCACTCTACTGGAAATTGTACTGCCTTGAAACATAAAGTGCAATGACTGATCAAGGATGAAATAATTAGTTTTTATATAGGATGGGTAACTGCACCAAATGTTAGTGGCAATCCTTTGCTTAATCACAATGTAAATATTTTGAGTAATGAACAAGAGTGCTATCTAAAAAAAAAAGTGATAGATATTAAGACACCTCTTGGTTAGCTATTTGATATTTTATGAAAAGTTGACATGATACAACCAATGAGTCTGCGCAGCTATCATGGAATATATATAGCAGGCACTAGTTGTAAATATCATAATGGGATAGGTGGTCACCCTATCGAAACTTATGAGTAGTTTTTCCAAAAAGTGCAAAAACTTTTAGATTTATATTAGTCGAAAGTCTATGAAGAAGGAGAAGTTTCAAAAAGTGTTAAAGTATCCATGAAAGATAAGCTTGCAAAGCTATTTCCAAAGTCGATGACGATTCATTATGGGAATAAGCCAAAGTCAGTCTTAGATAAACTTATTCCCAGGCTGATAACTTTTAAAGTTTCGACTCTATTCTCATATAAGGATGATAAAGCTGTACCCTAGAAATATGACTGTAATACAGTAGTTCAGGGGCAAGAAGAGAATGTTTCTAAAATTGATGCCTCTGATATATCTAGTGTAGGAGGCATTACCTGAAGTGAAAGATGTTACATTCCAAAAATATTAGAGAAGGCTAGAAGAGAGATAGCTAAGGTAAGAGAAGGATGAAATAACCCTGAAATGGAACCTGAGAAAGATCACCCGAAGACGGTATCAAAAAAAGAGGCTTGTGAATTTTTAAAGTTGGTAAAACATAGTGAATATTCAATTGTTGAACAGTTAAACAAAATGCCAGCACGAATCTCATTATTATCACTGCTATTGAATTTGAAACCACATCAAAATGCCCTGCTGAAAGTATTGAACCAAACATATGTGGCACATAATGTATCTGTTGAATATGTGAATCACTTGGCTAAAAATTTAGTCATGCCAAATTATATTTCATTCAGTGATGATGAGATTTCCCCACAGGGAAGGGGAAGTACCAAGGCTCTGCATATCACAATTAAATGCAAGAGCCATATCATGGCTAAAGTTCTTATTGATAATGGCTTCGTTATCAATGTCATGCCTATGTCAACTTTAGGAAGGCTACCTATCGACTACTCTCATGTGAAATATAGTTAAATGTAGTGCGAGCTTTTGATGGGACTAAAAAAGAAGTTTTGAGAATATCGAGATGCCTTTAGAAATTGGGCCATGCACTTTTAATGTGAAATTTCAAATAATAGATATCTCTCCGTCTTATAGCTGTCTACTAAGAAGGCTATGGATTCACATGACAAGGGCTGTTCCTTCTACTTTTCACCCAAAAATTAAGCTCAATATGAAAGGTTAGTTAGTGGTAGTGTTTAGGAAGGAAAACATGCTAGTGACCTAACCTTTGAATGCCCCATATGTGGAAGCTACCGAAAAAGTGAAAGTGTATTCCTATCGATCTTTTAAACTGGTCAACTCTATAGGTGAAAGATTTAAAAATCATCCTTTTTCAAAGATAGTGATGAGCCAAGTCATCAATAAAAGCTGGTGTCCAAGATTAGAGCTGGGCAAGAACTTGCAAGGAATAAGAGAACCTCCAACAAAGGTAGACAATAGTGAAAGGCTAGGCCTAGGCTATGAAGTAACAGAATGGGAAATCAAGAGAAGGCCAACAGGTAAGATAACAAGACTAATGATTATCCCACAACTGTACAAGACTTTCAGACCTAGAAGATTCATGTACCCAAATACAAAAAAAAGTATGAAAAAAACTTTTACCTAGTTAACCATCCATGCTATTGAAGATAAAGTGAGGCTTAATCAAGAAGGGTAGATCTGTCTTTATTCGTCAGATTATGAGCTGAACAATTTGAGTGCCATTGAAATGCCTTTGACTTTTAAAACTAATTCAATGTAATTATACATCCCAATAGTTATTGCCCAAGGCATTAGGGTGATCTTTCTTGTTTGGGCCATTTATATTTTATTATTCTAATAAAGATTTGGAATGATGCATTTTCATTCATTTCTTCTTGTGGCTTCATTATTGCCATTTTTCTTAAATACATCTTGCCAACATATCCTATTTCATTCAATTTCAGGTCCTTAAATGAACAAAAAGATAATTATGATAACAATTAAGAGGTTAGTTTTGATAATTCAACTAACACTGATGAACTTGACAATGAAGAGAATTCTGAAGAATATGTTATGCCTCCGGACCTAATGAGATTGATTGAACAAAAAAATAAGCCAATTGAGCTTCATCAGGAGATAATTGACTTAATGAATCTGAAAGATAAAGAGAATAAGAAAGAGGTCAGAATTGGCACTTCACTTTTGTCAGAGGATAGGCAACATTTGGCAGATCTACTTTAAAAATTCATAGATGTGTTTGCTTGGTCTTGTCAGGATATGCCAAGGCTGAGCACAGAGATAATAGAGTACAGATTACCCTTAAAGCCAGAATGTAAGCCAGTCTAGCAAAAACTGAGGTGAATAAAGCCTGAAATGCTACTAAAGATCAAAGACGAGGTGAAAAATTAGTTTGATGCAGGTTTTTTACAAGTGGCTAAGTATCCAGAGTGGGTAGCTAATATAGTACTAGTTCTTAAAAAAGATAAAAAAAAGTATGAATATGTGTAGACTATCGTGATTTGAATAGGACTAGCCCAAAGGATAACTTTTTTTTGCCTCACATTGACATACTGGTAGATAACACGGCTAAACATTCAATTTTTTCCTTTACAGATGGATTCTCAAGGTATAATCAGATAAAAATGACTGTAGATGATATTTCTCGGTTCATCTCTTAGCTTACCTATAAATGTGATCCCATATTTAAGCTTCTCCATAAGAATAATCTTAGAGAATGAAATAAGGAATGCCAAATGGCTTTTGATAAAATTAAGCAATACTTATCAAATCTTTCAGTGTTGGTGCCACCTGTTTTAGGAAAACCCTTAATTTTATATTTGACAGTGTGTGAGAATTCAATGGGATGTGTGCTGGGGTAGCAAGATAAGTCTAGCCAAAGAAGAGAACTATTTACTATATGAGTGAAAAGTTTACAAACTATGAATCCAAGCATTTCTCATTGAAGAAAATGTGTTGTGCATTAGTATGGACTGCCAAAAGACTCAGACAGTATTTGCTCTATCATACCACATAACTCATAGCAAATTGGATCCAATTAAATACATCTTCGAAAAACCTTTTTATCTAAAAGAATTGCTAGATAGTAAGTAATGCTCTCATAATATGATATTTTATATGTAAACCAAAAAGTAATAAAATGGAGTACTATAACAGAGTTCCTTGCAGATCGTGCTACTGAAGAATATGAACCAATGAGATTGGAATTCCTTGATGAAGATCTAATGACTATTTCCCAACCGAAGAAGGAGAAGCATAAAGAAAAGTGTTGGAGAATGTATTTTGATAGAGCTGCCAATGCCTTGAGACATGAAATTGAGGCGATTCTAATCTCTCCAGAAGAATAATACTATCTTATAACAGCGAGGTTAAATTTTAATTGCATAAATAACATCATTGAATATAAAGCATGTGTTATGGGTTTACAAACTACTATAGATAGAAGAGTTGAAAGCATTAAAAGTGTTTAGGAACTTAGTTTTAGTTATATATCAGTTGAAAGAAGAATGAGATACGAGAGATTCAAAACTCGTTCCATATCATAAGTATATTTTAGAGTTGATAAAGTAATTTAAAGATATCCAATTTAACCATTTACCTCGAGAAAAGAATCTGATTACCGATGCCTTGACTACTCTGGTTGTAATGATTTGAATTAATGACAATACTAACATTCAGCCCATCAGGCTAGATGTTAAGGATATACCAGTTCATTGCTCCAATGTAAAAGAAGAGAAGTATGGGAAGTCTTGGTATTATGATATCTTACAGTATATTAAGGATCAACAATACCCAATTCAAGCAACAGAGAACGATAAAAGAGTCATCTGAATATTAGCTATGAGCTTTTTCCTGGACGAGGATGTTCTATATAAAAAAAGTCGTGATCAAGTATTACTAAAATGTGTAAGTAAGGCTGAAGCAAAAAAAATCATTGAAGAGATGCATGATAGAATATGTAGGGGCACATGTCAGTAGATATATGATTGAGAGATAGATCATGAGACCAGGATACTACTGGTTGACAATAAAGAGTGATTGCATTGACTATGCTCGTAAATACCATAAATGCCAGATATATGCTGATAAGATTCATGCTTCGCCATCTGCTTTACATGTTTTGGCACCACCTTGGCCATTCTCAATGTGAGGCATGGATATCATTGGTCTTATCACCCTAAAGGCATCTAATGGGCATAGGTTTATTTTTATGATGGTAGATTACTTCATAAAATGGGTGAAGGCAGCATCATATGCAGATGTAATACAACCTGTGATTTACAAGTTCATAAAGAGAGAGATCATCTATAGATATAGACTTTTGGAGAGAATTATTTCAGACAACGCCAAGATCTAAATAGTAAAATGATGCAAAAAATATGTACGCAATATAAGATCAAGCATCATAACTCGACATTTTACTGTCTGAAAATGAATAAGACAGTTGAAGTAGTTAACAAAAATATCAAAAGAATTCTTAGGAAAATGACTGAGACTTATAAAGATTGACTTAAGAAATTATCATTTGCATTGCATGCATATCGAACGTCAATGTGCACCTCTACTAGGGCAACCCTATTTTTTTTGGTTTATGGGATGGAAGTTGTACTACCAATGAAAGTGGAGATCCCATCCTTGAGGGTTCTAAAAGAAATTGAATTGAAAGAAGCTGAATGGATTCGAGAATGCTATGAACAGTTAAATTTCATAAAAAAAAAAAAGAGATTGACTGCATTATACCATGGTCAGCTATATCAAAGAAGAATGATAAGCTATATCAACCCGATCCAGCGACCCGCGTACTAAGCTTCCCCTGGAGTCGAGTCGAGCCGACCGACGTCTTCGAGCTGCATCTTCGAGCCGTCTTTTCTATCTTGAGTCGAGCTATTTTTCAACTGAGCTGAATTGTTCCAAAGATTTTTGTTGAAGATTTTTGTTGCAACTATGTGTTATTAACAAGTTAATAATGATTAGAACTAAAAGTAATGAAAATTTAAAAAAAAATAGTTTGAAAACAATTTATCCCTAGTTACAAGGATGATTGTTCATGTCAAAGTGGTTAATAGCACTAGTGATTTTTAAACCTATAAGTAAAAATTTATTTTTGTCTTTAATTATTAAAAAAAATTTAATTGGATCTTTAATTGTTTAAAATTATTACATTTTGATCATTTCATATAAAGATTTGATTGAATTAATGATAAATGTCAATTGACACCACATGAATGATGTCAGTTGACATCTCACATAGTAGAGGAAGGACCAAAATAAAATTAGTTCAAAGTTTAGAGACCAATGATACTACTATCTTAAAATTTTACATATTTTTTATATGTTTTATAAAATATTTAATTTAAAATAATATTTTTATATTTTTATTGTAATATAATTTATTATGTGGGGTTATTTTTTTTGCTTTTAATAAAAAATAAAATTTTTAAAATTAAAATTAAGTTAAACTTTTCAAAATTTTTTTAAAAAATTCCCTATCATTTAAAAAAAAATTATTTTCTATTTAGAACATTATTTTACTAATACATCATAATAAAAAAATATTATTTTTATCCAAAAATCTATTATTTATTAAAATATTAAATATCTTTCATTTTTCCTTTTTCAAGAATATTTTATAAAACATATTTTATATTAAAGAAAAGAAGGAAAAATAAAATGTAAATAATTAAATAATTAAATAAAATTTATTTTTTTATATTTCGAAGATACTTTATAAAATATTATAATTTAAAACAATTTTTTTGTTTTTTATTATGATATGATTTATCAATAGAATAAAATTTTTATAGAAAATAGATTTTTAAAAAGTTAAAAATAAGTTTAAAATTTCAAAAATATTTCTTAAATTCCTTATCATTTTAAAAAATTAAGCAAAATTTCTTTACCAATTTAAAAAATTAAGTAAGAACTTCATATCGTTTTAAAATATTAAGTGAAAATTTTCATGTCATTTTAAAAAATAAATCTATTAATCTATTACAAAATCAATTTTCTATCTAAAAAATCTAAGTTGAATCTTTTTTTTTTGTTAAAAAGTTTATATTTATATAAACTAAAAAAATATTATCTTCAATGATCCATTTTTTCTCTTACCAGATCGACGGTAAAGTTTGTTCTTCCCTATATCAAATTGAGGATGTAAGGGCTTAAAAAATAGATAATTAGAATAACTTTTACCGCCACTAATCTGGTTAGGGAAAAAATCGAGTTATTAAAAATAATATTTTTATTTTATATTATTATAAATTTTTAACAAAAAAATATTCAAATTAGATTTTTTTGGATAAAAATTAAAATTTTGAATAGATTAATAAATCAAGTTTTTAAAATGAAATGAAAATTCATACATAATATTTTAAAACAATATAGAGTTTTTATTTAAATTTTTAAATCAATATAAAATTTTTTTCTTAATTTTTAAAATGATATGGAGTTTAAGAAAATGTTATTTTAAAATTGTTAATTTATTTTTAATCTTTTAAAAATCTATTTTCTATTAAAAATATTATTTTATTGATATATCCTGTCATGATAAAAATATATAGTTTAAATTACAATATTTTATAAAATATATTTGAAATATAAAAAATTATTTTTTAATTATTTTTGTTTTTCATTATTTCCTTTTTATAAAACATATTTTACAAAATATATTTGAAAAAAAAGGAAAATAAAACATATTTAATGTTTTTAAAAATAGATTTTTCCTGATAAAAAATAATATTATTTTATTATGATTTATGAGTAAAATAAAAATAATATTTTTAATAGAAAATATTTTTTTGTTTTTAAAATGATATAAAATTCTTTTTAAAAGAATTTAAAAATTTTAACCTAATTTTAAATTTTGAAAATCTATTTGCTATTAAAAACAAAAAATCTAACTAATAAATTTTATTATAACAAAAAAAATGGAAATATTATTTTAAATTTAATATTGATATAATAATATAAAACGTTTAAATTATTTCATCTTTAATCTTTAAATTTAAGAAAAAAAATTCTATTTTGATCTCTTTTTTAACATTAAGATATTAATTGCCGGCATTTATGTGATGCCAACAAGACATTTATCATAATTTCAGACGATTTTATTAATGGAGTAATCAAAATAAAATAATTTTAGATAATTAATGATCAATTAAAATTTTAAAAATTAAAAATCAAGATAAAATTTAGATCAAAACATAAAGGTCACCGGTGCTGCTATTAACTCTGTCAAAAGCGAAGGAAAATTTGTCTGACAAGAAGAAAATAAAAAGTGTTGGAAAGACTAATGGCTAGGCTGGAAAGAATCCGAAGCCACTTTGTCGGCAAAATATGTCACCAGAGCAATGTCTTTGTCACTTTAAAAAGTTTAAAACATTGTTGTTTTTTTTCTTTTTTTTTTCTTTCTGTGTTTTGTGGATTCCCATGCATGCTCAATAACTTTAAAATAAAAATCTGCTTTCGTAGGAATGACCGCCTAGCTGCTGGAATTTAAAATCTCGCAGTCACAAATATTTATATACAAAATAGACCTAGGGCCACGTCATCAAAAAGAAATAAAATGTAACATCAAAGTTAATGTCCTTGACGTGCTGGCCGAATGATACATATGGCCATGCATGCCAGATCCAGAAACTGTGAGCCGGATTAACATAAATGAGAAAAGTAGAGTGGTCCAGTCTGAACAATTCCTAGGCTTCTACATTATCAAAATTTTCAAAAAATACAACTATCATTCTCTCTTCCTCCAGGGAATAGTTAGAAGCTATTACTAGTAGAATTGTTTTTTTTCCTTCTAATTTTTCCAGTTTGGGTTTGGGACTAGACTTGAGGAAAGCAAAGCTGCGTCTTGATAAGATGCACCGCAGAGCATATCTGCCCATCTGTCTTCCTTACATGCCTAGGGTCTCGAGCTAATCTGTATCAGCAGTTCAGCTGTGCCCCATCATTTAGGAAATTTTACAAAACAAGAGTAAATTTTACTGCCGGAAGGATAGGCCATGACGCAGACTCAGACATTGGTGCCCAGTGAATCGTAAAGACCGCCTGACTGGTGACTGGTGACTGGTGACTGAGCTAATAAGATTTGTTTTTTGTTGGTTTAGTCTTACTAATTGTCTTCTAGGTAAACGACGATGGTTCCCCAGCTGACCCTACGGTAACAGCAGAGACCTGGCTAGCTGAACAAAAACGGAGATCTCGGCCAACCAATAAAGACATAACATATAAAATCTGTTTCTAGTTTTATACGAAAACACAAAATTTTTTTCTTTTAAGACAAATCATATCAACAATGGAGATTATGTTATGTATTGTCTTCGTTAGGAGTGTTTTGTTATCGATGGCGTGGTGAAGGATACTTTTGGGTTGGCAACTGTTCTTACATTTAATTTATCGGAGAGATCTCACAGTGGACCATGATCGTTCAAAAGTAATGGGGAAGGGTACATTCGAAAAGCATTGGCCCAGTTTGGTTCCCCCAGTCACGCATCCAGTACCAGTAATGGAAAGTTACCAAGTTATTAAATAGGTTTAATAATTTTAAATATGATATATGATAAAAAAATAAAAATAAATAAGTAATATAATTTAAAATTTTAATAAAATTTTATATGAATTAATAAAAATAAATGAAATATGTTTTGTATTTAGTATATAAATATAAATTTAATATGATAATTTTATATTTTATATATATTTGATATATACAAATATTATACAAATACAGGATTATCATTAAGATTGCAGTTAGATCTATGTATTCACTTCTTCAATTTTGTGCTCGTGGGGATCCTTTCCGCCGTTACTGTGTGCTACTCTTTTTAGCCAGCTACGTAGGAAGAGCGATTAGCTCATGTTGCCAATTTGCCATTGATTGAAACAAGGGCATATGAGAGCTACTAACTCTAATGTTTTTCACTAAAAGTCAAGCAGAAATAAATTAAGTTAATATCTATTACATTATTACAAAAAAAAAAAGTCCCCAATTGATTCTAACACGGATAGCTCAATAACGTATTAAAGGAGGTTTTGGTGGTTGATTTTGGTAAAAGCTCTCTTCAATTGTTTCTCGTTTGGAATTATAAAGTAGAAGCTTCTCACAAAAACTTTTATAGATGAAAAAAAGTTTGAAGCTTTTGAAGAAGCTTTTGAAGAGAAGCTTTTAGGGAGTGGCATGGGTGGAAAAAAAAAAAAAAGAGAAAGGAACAATAAAAAGAGGGGAGGAGGGAACAAGCACCAACGTCTATAGACAGCATTCTTTCAAATCAACCCATCAATCAGCTAGATTCAAAAAGCTTGACCCCTTTGTTTGAGTAGGTTTGAGAGTTGTGCCTATTGTGGCTGCAATGTGAATAGCGAGGTGTCATTTTTCAAGGTGTTTTGTTTATTTTTTTTGTTTTCATGTGAGCTTTTTTTTTATGTTTGATTTTTTGGTTTTTTTTATTTTTTTTTGGATAGTTTATTTTTTGTTGATGCTTTTTGTTGTTGTTTTTTTTATATGTTTGTTGTTCAATTAATTGTTTATATTCCTAATGCATTGTTAAAATTATCATTTTTAGTTGTCTGGGTATTAGTTTTGTGTTTGAATTTTTTTTATCATGAATGATGCATTTTTTTGTTAAGTTATTTTTTTTTTCTTTCATTTGGGTTAGTAATTGTGAGTTGTGAATTGATGGAAGTTGTTAGTTTTATATTTAATTTTTTTATGCATGTTATTTTGTAGGTTTTGAATTGATGTTATTGTAGTGGTTGACGTTGTGTTTGTTGGACTAATCTAAAAGACATAGTTGAATAAAATTGTGATCAGCCATATCAAGGTGGATCTTGCCTTAATTGATGAGATTAGGTAATTTTAACCATTGATCAATTGTTTTAATTGAACTTCTTTAATTTATCTATTTTTTTCTCTTTTTATTTTTTTCATAGAAATAAAGCATTTTTTAAGGATTGGGATACGACAGCACGTTGAATATCAACTTATGTTCATGCTCTTACAAGTTCCATTTGGTTTTTACTTTTAACACTTTTAGAAGTAGATATTGTTTTTAAATAAAAAATAATTAATTAAAATTTGCAAGGGAGTTGCGATGACAATAAAGAAGATGTTAGAAACTCAATTTCCTGGAATTGATGTAATCTTTGATAACTGCCCACCACCATTGCCAAAACAGTTACTTTCGAAAATGGTTCAAGTTTTTCAATTTGGAGTTATAGGGATTATAATGGTAGGTGAATAGATTTTTCTTATGATTTGGGATTATGGCACCAGCACCATGGTATTATTCGTTGTGTGCAAATAGGTTTAGGTCCATTGCAGCTACTTGGTTTTTTGGGAATGTAATGTAATATTTTCTACAAAGCTTTAGTGCTTTTGAGGTTTTATTGCAATTGTGAATTGGTTAGTGAACTTTCTGCTTTTATATGTCTAGCTTTTTATACTTTCAATTGAATTTTGCTTGATAGTCTATGATTTTAATATGGTTGGATTAGTGAAAATCCTTGAAGTTTTGTTGAGCATAGTATTTTTTTTTTTTGGTGTGCTAACTTAAAATATATGTATAAAGGTTTCTAATTTCAATTAGCACAATATACAAATAGATGGTTTCAGCCTCCAACAAGATCGAGCACTAGGGTTACAATCAATTGTGGCAAATATATGAATCTTTAACTTTGGGTCCTTCTCATACTGTAACACCCCAATCTTATATTGAGAGATTCTAAAGATCTGTTATGATATATAAGTAAAGACTCAAATCCAAAATTGTAAGGCATATTTTGTATGATAAAATCATGAGATTTTCGGGTTAAAGCAGACAATACCTCATAGGTTGGGTGAGAGTCTCTGCAAATGGTATCAGAGTGATTATTAGTTAGAAATGAGCTAAGTTTTATACTGTGAGAGCCACTTTTAGAATTTTATTGGAGTTAAATGCTACATAGTGGGAGTCACCTCTAGAATCCCAATGTCTAGTGTGATCTTATGATCTATATGTGCTTTGTGTTGAGCTTACCTAACGTATGGTGTGATTCGATGGATCTATGTGCTTTGTGTTAGGCTTGATAGGGATGTCGAGCTTTAACAGGAGAGGTTTATAATACCCCAATCCCATATTGAAAAGATTCTGTGAATCTATTATGATATATAAGTAAAGACTTAAACTCAAACTTGTGAGACGTCTTTTACGGGATAAAATTATGAAACCTTCAAGTCAAAGCGAACAATATCTTGCAGGTTGGATACGAGTCTCTATACATGCAATTGATATTACTATACTAGCTTTTTATGTGAGATAGTGATCCAAGAAAGGGGCGAATTATATTTCTCCAAATTTTTTCCAAACAATGATTTCAAAATAAATTGAATAAAAATTAAAACTAATATCAAAATATGATATAAATAACAATAAATTGATATATCTATAAGTATATATAATCAATAATGAAAATAAAAACATACTGATAGAGAATTCAAACATAAAGATTTATAGAATTTCGGTCCTTTTTCACAAGATACTTATGTTATCTCTTCTTGGTTATCCATACTAAGACTTCAATCTACTAATCTTGAATTAAAAATTCAACCCTATCTTTTTCTCTCTAAGGGTTAAGATAGAAACTTCTATGCTTTGTAGTATTTTACTCAATCTCACTATAAAGCTCTCAAGAGGATACCTCATCTTTTGTTCTCTTTAACCCTTGTATATCAAAGGTAATTTTGCAAACAATAGAACAACCTTTTTAAGGCTAAATGTTTACTAAGTTTAAGTACAAGAAAATGATGAATGAACAACAAATATGATTTGGATACAATAAATACAAAAGGTATAGAATTTAAAGCTCTAAAACTCTTGAGAGAATGAATAAATGGCTTGTTTGATCTTGCTCTCTTGATTCATTAACCTTCTTAGTGTGTTAGAGTGGGTAATATATAGAGAAATTAAAGAACTAGCTATTAGGGAAGCTTGAGAGAAGAAAATAGCCATTTTAGCTTGATAAATTAGCCATTAGAGATATTTTTGGGCAGACCTAATTGATCCATTCCCTGAGGAGATCGATTAGTTCATGTTTTGCTAGCCAATTTGCACTTAAAAAACACAACCCGATCAAACCCTTTATGTAGGGGATCGATCCTATCAAAAGGGCGATCAATCTCCTACATAGGGTGATCCATCCTTTCTTCAACTTGGAGCATAAAGATGCATTTTGGGTAAAAATTCAATTGATCCTTTCCCTAAAAGGATCGATCCTGTCAAAGCTGGATAGTTATCTTCTATTTTACACCCTACTTATTAATTTGATCATATCTTGAGTTATACAAATCCAAATCAAAAAAAGTTTGAAGATTTAAAAACTAGACTTAAAGGACTTTCTATCCATATAAAATTCATCACATAATTTATTATGTACTAATTATAGCAAATTTTCAAATCTATCACTTGTGTAGTTGTTAGACAACTACAACGTGTCTAGTAAAAATTCAAAATCTTTTTTTAAAAAATTTAGATTTAGATTTTGTTTGATTCATTAGAAAGTAGACTCAAAGAGCTTTTCAACCATATAAAATTTAAATATTAAGGCTTTGAGAATTAATACAAAAAAATAAAACAAGTTAAATATTGGAAAACTTTGTTCTTGTAAAACAACTTTCTTAAGTTAATCTATTTCTCAAAATCAATATTATTAAAATTATATTAAGTCCAAAATGAATAAGTTCACTTTAAAAAAAATAATTTGATTTTCATTTAAGCTTAAATAAACAATCTTTAAAGATAGATTTTGTTTGAGAAATATGAAAACAAAGAAAGGTTTGTTTACACTATGAAAAATATATTATTTATTTAGTATCAAAATATAAAACTTAGGAATATGTACAAAATAAATCTTTTTCAAAAAGTTTGTTTACACTATGAAAAGCATATTATTTATTTAGTACAAAAATATAAAACTAAGGAATATGTACTAAATAAATCTTTTTCAAAATCTTGATCAAGCTTATTTAGCTTAATATTTTATCATTTAAAAATAAGGATCAATTCAAATCTAACAATTTCTTCCTTCTTGATATGACAAAATTTAAAAATAAATTTGCTTGATGAAAAATTTTCTTTGAAATATTTAAGATTTTGAAAAACATTTCGAAAAACTCCCTCTTAAATAATGCATGGCAAAACTCCCCTTCAATTTATACATCATAATCCAACACAACTCAACTAACATATGTTAGAGCATATATAACAATTAAGCACACATGAACATATGTATATCAAGTACAAGCAAATTTGTCCATATGATATCTCTTCCCCTTTTTGTCATAGCAAAAAGGTATGAGCATATTAATCAGCAAATAAACACAAAAAGGTAGCATTAACAAATATATTCATGAAACATCTCTATTTCTTTTTGTTTATGCTCTTTTGTACCAAATGTATAAGCTCCTATATCAATCACTATAAGCATACAAGAAGAAATATCTCTAAACTTTCTCTTTTTTTTTATCATTTCAAAAGAAAGAGAGATCAATTCAAGGTATGGGACAAATTTGTTGATACCAATAATATCAAGAGCATTTTGAATGCATGTAATCAAGTATAATATGCACAATGAAATTCATATACAAAATTTGCATATATGTATTCAAACACAAAAGCATCAACGTATCCAATTTAAATGTTATAGCATAAAATCATTCATTCAACCTAGCCACATGAAATTTATGAGCAAAAAGATAATAAATTATATGCAACTTACTCATAAATCATGTTATCATAAGATGTGCTTAGAACCTAAATTATCAATAGCAATTAAACATAAATTCAAGCACATGCATACAAGCTCATACCAATTGTTAAGGATATCAATTATTAAAGATATGTTATCATAAAGCATACCAATTGTTATCATAAAACAAATCAAGCAAAATTGTATTCTAAGATTTCTCTTCATTTTCAAAATAAGGATTAATTAATATAAGGCACACACAATTTTGCATGAAAAGTACAAGCTATATCAAGGATAGGCACATAAATAAACATTTATGAAAGTTCAAAAAATCTTTAGCAATTTTGATACCAATTGTTAGTAATTTTATTCAACATCTTTCATAAAGCACACATACTTTAAGCATATGAAAGATTCATTCAATACATGCATAATTGATAATAGTAATCTTTCATAAGCTATCCTATCAAAATAAGAACCAAAAACTCATATGTATTTAATAAAGCATGAATACTAATGAGAAATAATGTTCAATTATCATCATGTCATAACAAAGATTATTCAAGTATTTTTCAAATATGATGAACACATAAGCTATAGTATAGAAATAATGAAAGCATAATTATCTAAATATAATATAAATTATTTCAATGTATAACAAAGTACTTAACTCAAACATATGCAAGTATTCAATCATATATTTCAATCCAAATCATATAAGCATATGCAAAATAAATAAGCAATATACCTAATTCAAAAAATATGCAAGCATTTAGGCATAATTTAGTATATGCCATGTCAATGATCTTAATCAATGAACATGTATATAAATTTTAAATTTATAATTCATAATCTATGAGTCAAATCAATTTAAGATCAAGAAATCAACATAGCTAACTCATAGTTATGTTTAAAGATTCATCTTAAACAAATATTCATGCAAACAAAAAAATTATTAATCACATCAAGGCAACCAAGAACTAGGCATGAATATTAATCAATCCAAGCATTTAACAAAGTTAAGACAAATTCTATTAAGTAGCTTGGTGATTAATTTATGCAAAGTGTTCACAAATTCAAACATAATATCTCATTTTTGCACATATAAAAGCAAGCATTTATCAAATCATGCATTAAACATTATAAACCGTAGGCACATAACATAGATTCAATATAATTACCTTTATCCTTATCAAGCTATGTTGTTGTGCTCATTGTAATTGAATAAAGCTTTGAATCTTCCATTTCACATCATTTGAGCTAGTCTTTGATGTATTTGTGCTTAATTGATGAAGATAACTTGCTTTGCTTGTTCCACTTAAAATCCTAAAAATATAAGTTCATTCAAGTTCATTTCAAGTTTTCCTAGCATAGATTTAGAAAAAATTTTTGACAAAAGATTTTTATTAGAAGCATTAACAAAATCAATTGATAAAAATTATACCAATTGTTAGAAAATAATTCCATATTCTAAGTCATTATAGGCAAAAAAAAATTATTTACTAAGCACAAGTTGCCAATTGTAAGGGAGATATATTTCAAAAAAATAAAAACTTTATAAACTTATGCTAAAGGCTATGTATCAAATCAAACATCAAACAACTCAATATTAAAGCAAAAGTTCTCAAGCAATGAGAAAAACACGAATCCTTTCTAGATCATTTATGAACACAAAATAGACATATTCAATATTCATATATATTCAAGAAATCACCAAAAAATATGTCAAAATAAATTTTAAGTCATATGAAAACTAAAAACTCAAGGAAGACATATTTATCATTAAAAACATATTCAATAAAATTTTAGCACAAAAGCATAAATATGTTTACATAAATTATAGGCCATAATCAACAATGACTTAAGCTAAAAGTAAGCATCATAAGAAATTCATTTATATAAGTCATGTTGCAACTATGTCAAGTTAAAAAAAAAATCACATTTATCATATTTGCACACACTTGACAAGAATAATAGATGAACTAATAACACATATCATTTAAAAAAAATAAGTAGTTCATCAATTTAAAAACACAAATCAAAGACATATAACAATTAAGCACGAAAACAAGCATATCACAAAAATATTTTAGAAATTAAGAAATAAACAATTTAAAATCACAAGTATGAAGGTCAAGTTGAACTAATCATCATATGAGCACATATCTTGACCAAAACATAGATGAACTAAGAATCAATATATATCTTTTAAGCACATAAAGTTTATCAATTCATCAACACAAGAGAATAAATCTTGAATTTATAAGGATAAACAATTAAAACATATTTAAAAATTATTTTAAAAAATAAACACAAAACTATTTCAAAAATTAAGAAATAAATAATTTAAAATCACAAGTATGAAGGTCAAGTTGAACTAATCATCATATGAGTACATATCTTGACCAAAAACATAGATGAACAAAGAATCAATATATATCTTTTAAGCACATAAAGTTCATCAATTCATCAACACAAGAGAAGAAATAAATCTTGAATGAATAAGGATAAACAATTAAAGCATATTTCAAAATTATTTTAAAAAAAATTAAAAGATGAACAATTAAACATCAATATTTATGATTTAAGCATAAGATGATCATCAATTTCTTAAATTACAAATCAAGAGTTAAAACAATTATGTATAACATAATCAAGTTTAAAGAATTCATAAAATCCAAGCACTATAAACAAATTGAGCTATTTTAAACATCATGGTCATATAAACACGTTTAACAATCACAAATCAATATGTATAAAAATAACAAAATCATTTTCATCATGCCAAAATCATTCAAATAAATATATTTATGCAAAATACAATAAGATAAATCATTCAAAGCTTAATATTTTCAAGATTTTTATTTTTGATATTTTGAAACTCATTTTTGCTTGAAAAAGACCTTAATAAATCTCATAACTAGTCAAGCTCATTTTTAACCATCTTGAATCATTCCAACAAGTTTCAAATGACAAAATAAAGTTGTTCAAGTGGTCATTTGACATTAGAAACAAGGAAATAAAAAAAATCAACTATTAATCCCCATATTTCTTTGAAAAAGGCTATTAAGATGGGAAAATATATTTAAACACACATTTAAGCTCTTCAAACCATTTAGAAAAGTTTTATATCATAATTTAAAATTTTCTAAATGGTTTTAATGCCCATGTATGTTCAAAAACAAGATTTGATCTTTTAAGCACTAAAATCGTTTAAAACTTACATGTAGCACTTATAAAAATTTTAAACTATTGCAAGTTACCAAGTTATCTTTGTTTGAACAAGTTTAAATTATTGAGTTCAAGATATTCAAATTTATTTTACAATAAAAAGCTTGCTAAAACAAATTTTCATATTTTAAGGCTTGACTATAGCAAAAATTATTTTCAAAGCAAAACATAAAGTCTCAAAATCATTAAGCTTTGAGTGCTCCTCCTAAGTTTGTGCATAAATATAAAAATAATTTAGCACACAATTTATCCCATCAAGCACAAAAAAAAAAAAAAATTCATCAACAAAATTATGCTCAAGCAATTTAACACCACATACATTTTCAATAAACATCTCAAACATATTTAAGAGCAAAATAAATGCATATTCAATTCAAACTCATAATTTTTCAAGATTATGCAACATATGTCTTGTAATCAATGTCAACCAAATTTTGCATAATCAATCAAGCATTCAAATTTCATCAAGAATAGGTAATCAAATTCAATTTCTCTTCAAATAAAAGTTTAGAGGTTACTCATCTCTATTGTGTGTCTAGAGTATTCAATCTTCAATCTCATGTTGTAGTTCTTTGCTATAGCATACTTATAAGAGACAATCTCATTTAATTTTTTGTACCCAAATTATTTTGGGTCTTTGAAAGTTAGTGGCCAAATCTCTTGTTCTTTTAGGAACCCATACTTATCTAATTCTAAATAGGACTTTTCTTCTAATAGGACAAATATGTATAGTATGATCATGAAAATTATAAAAATTGTATTTAATTATTTTAGTACTTAATGAACTTTTTAAAAGCTTTTGTTTTTCATTCATCAATTCATCAAATTTCTTTTTCAAAACAATATTTTCTTCTTCTAGAAATTCATTTCTACTTTGAAAGGTTTCAAAATCTATTTTCAATTTTTCATTTTCTTTTTCCAAAATATTTTTTGCATTTGTCAAAAAATCATTTTCAATATTCAATTTTGAAATCATTTTCTTGTATTTCATTTTCATTGACTCAAATTTCACAACTAACTTATTAAAAGCATCTTGCAATTCATTAAAAGGTATATGAATTTGAATCAACTAAGTTAAAGGTTACCTTAGGCTCTTCAAGAGCTATAAGACATGATGCATTTTGGTTATAAATTTGTCTTTCATGTAGCTCATTGAACTTCCTCCATATTTCATTTAAAGTGGAGCAATTTGAGACCAAGTTGAAGTTGTGAGAATCAAGAGCTCTATAAATAATACACTTGGCCTTTGCATCATCTATCACTTGCCTCATATAGTTTGCATCATTTGAAAGAATTTCAAGCTTTTTCTTTATCACATTTCAAGCTTTAAAATCATGAGCTATTATGAACACTTTTATCCTCATTCTCCATTCACAAAATTCATATTTATCAAACATGTGAGCTTTAAGGATTTTTTCATCATCTTGAAACCTAAATTGAGCCATGAGATCTTTACTCAATGTGGTTAAACCTACAAAAAGAGACCAGAACTTTGATACCAATTGTTACCTTTTTAGGTGAGATGGTGATCCAAGAGGGAGTGAATTGGATTTCTCCAAATTCTTCCTAAAAAATGATTTCAAAATAATTGAATGAAAATTAAAACCAATATCAAAATATGATGCAAATAACAATAAATTGATGTATCTAGAAGTATATATAATCAACAATAAAAATAAAGAGATAGGGATAGAGAAATCAAAGACAAAGATTTATAGAGGTTCAGTCCTTTTCCACGAGGTACCTATATTTTTTTTCTTAATTGTCCACACAAAGACTTCAATCCACTAATCTTGAATTAAAAATACAACCCTATCTTTTTCTTTCTAAGGCTTAAGATAAGAACCTCTACCATTTATAGTATTTTATCCAATCTCACTACAAAGCTCTCAAAAGGATACCTCACCTCTTGTTCTCTTCTACTTTTGTATATCAAAGGTAATTTTACAAATAATAGAACATCCTCTCTAAGGCTAAGTATTTGCCAAATTTAAGTACAAGAAAATGATGAATGAACAACAAATATGATTTGGATACAATAAATATAAAGATATAGACTTTAAAGCTTTAAAACTCTTAAGAGAATGAATATATGGCTTGTTTAATCTTGCTTTCTTAATTCATCAACCTTTTTGGTGTGTTTGAGTAAATATATAGAGAAATGGAAGAACTAGCTATTGGGAAAGCTTGGGAGAAGAAAATAGCCATTGAAACTTGATAAACTAGCCATTGGAGATGTTTTTAGGCAGACTTAATCGATCCATTCCTTGAAGTGATTGATTATTTTATGTTTTACATGCCATTTTACACTCGAAAAACACGACCCAATCGATCTTTTTATGTAGGGAATCGATCCTGTCAAGGGAGTAATTGATCATTTCTTCAACTTGGAGTACAATGGTGCATTCTAGGTAAAAATTCAATCGATCCCTTCCCTGAGGGGATCAATTTTGTCAAAGCTAGATGGTTATCTTCTATTTTGCACTCTACTCACTAATTTGATCATATCTTGAGTTATATAAATCCAAATAAAAAATTGTTTAAAGATTAGAAACTAGACTTAAAGAGCTTTCTATCCATTTAAAATTTATCACCTAATTCATTGTGTACGAATTATAGTAAATTTTCAAAACTATCACTTGTGTAGTTTTTAGACAATTGCAAAGTGTCTATTAAAAATTAAAAATCTTTTCTTAAAAAATTTGAGTTTTGATTTTGTTTGATCCATTAGAAAGAGACTCAAAGAGCTTTCCAACCATATAAAATTCAAATATTAAAGCTTTGAGAATTAATACAAAAAAATAAACCAAGTTCATTGTCGGAAACTTTGTTCTTGTAAAACAACTTTCTTAAGTTAATCTATTTCTCAAAACTAATATTATTAAAATTGTATTAAGTCTAAAATGAATAAGTTCACTTTAAAAACAACAATTTGACTTTCATTTAAGCTCAAATAAATAATTTTTAAAGATAGATTTGGTTTGAGAAATATAAAAACAAAGAAAGGTTTATTTACACTATGAAAAACATATTATTTATTTAATACCTAAGTATAAAACTTAAGAACATGTACTAAATAAATCTTTTCAAAATTTTGATTAATATTATTGAGCTTAATGTTTTGTCATTTCAAAAAAAGGACCAATTCAATGCTAACATACTAGAAAGGTATGAATTAAAGGCCTCTTTTACATTATTTTTTCAATTGAGACAATGAGATTGAACTTCATTTAGGTTACCTAGGGAAGATTTCGAGTTAATAGTCCTTATGTTTATCATGTAACTTAATGGATAATGGTTTATAGGCTATAAAGAAGGGTGTTGATGTTGTGATTATAGTTGGAGGTGATATAGAATTTTTCATGAGGTGCATATATTTTTTTCACAAGTAATCTTATAATATCTTTTATTTTCTCTTTTTTTTTTGCATACCTCCTTTAAAATAGCAAATGATAAATTAACTTATCTATTTTGACTTGTGATAAGTAGGTTGTTAATGGGTTTTTTTGGGATGGGAAACCTATTACCAATCAGAACACAAAAGTCATTCTCTCAACTACTCTTGGTGTAATAATTACCATTAAGCTATTTTTTAAACCATCTCTCTTTTTGGTAAGATTGTGTTTAGGCTCTAATGAATGATAATATTGAATTTATGTATTTTACAATTCATTCCCTTAGAGACAGGGTCAAATTTTGCTCAAACATTAGGTTGGTTAGTTTGTGCTATCTATACCGGATTCATTTGTTATAAGCTTTTATAATATGATTGCTTTGTCTCAAGTATTTATTATTTAACCTTTTCTCAATAAAAATGATTCTTGTGAAGCCATAGAATACATTGCCAGAAGTATCCTGTGAAGCCATAGAATACATTGCTAGAAGTATTTTACATGCCCATTTCTGGATCCTTTTTTCCCTCATGTTAACTTTTAGTAAATACAAACTAGAAAAGCTTTTATTTTTTTAGGATTTGTTGATACTGCTATATCTTGAAAGTTCTTTCAGGATTTCCTAGTGCAACATGCTGATGAAGAATAGGGGGTTAGACATATTTACCTTAGCCATATATGGAATGGTGATAGTTTTAAAGGTTTTGGTTTATATTGAAATAGCAATGATTGACTTCTTCAAAAGTGTAATCAATGGCTATAACCCTTCAACGGTAATATTAGTAGAGACTGTCAGATCTTTGAGTTACTTTCGCAAGAATGAAGGGTATTTTATAGGCTACATACAGTTATTGTACTTATAGATGAAAAGCCACTTCGAGTGGAGAAAATGTGCTTTCTTAAAGCTTTATGTCCACAATTGAGCTCCAATCAAGGAATTTTACAAAAATGGGTGGTCAGAATAAAAGTCTAAAAAAGAGTGGGTAGCTTTCTTACAAAAACTGACAAGTGTCGAAGTAAGATGGTTGGTCCCGTGGATAAATCGTGAACTTATGCTATATCAATATAGAGATAACACTGTGGTTCCACTTTTGGGTTTATGGGGAGCATCAAGTTATGCACCACTTCTAGTGAAGAGGCAGTTTGGGGTAGAATAATTCATTCCATGACGCATAAGCTTCATCAATCAGATTTTTCTTACAGTGAGCCAAAATCATTTTAGAGGATGAATGAGGTGATTAAAGCATGGAAAAAGCCCCGTAGAGTGAGTTATGGACTATTCACTAATAAGGTCACTCAGGGTTACTTGGTTTGGAGAGCAAGATGAAGACAAAAAATGGTATTCACTTATGAAAGCTTTTAACCACCAATAAGAGAAAAGCTTGAAGAGACACCATCAGAATTAGAGCTTATGACAAAAAAAATCGAGTCCGAAAAAGATAGGTTAAAGTAAGACATTCAGAAGGTTCAAGATGAGAAAGATTAGTGGAAAGATAAAATTGAAAAATAAGAAGCTAAAGTTTGCAAGATCCCTAGAGAACGAGATACAACTATTGAAAACCTAGCATAGTTGCACCCATAACATAAAAGGTTATGTGTGAAGGTAAAAGTCAAAGAGATAATAATCGCTGAGCTGACAAATGAAAATAAGTGATTAAAGTAAAAATATGCTGAATTAAAGGAAAAAAAAACCCAAGTACAGATAAAAAATAACATGTTGAACAGCTACTTAAGCAGATTGAGACAAAGGTTGAATAAACAAAAAGACTATATAGTTGCATTGGTTAGGGAGCATAGAGAGTTATCATACCAAGTCTGGTATGATAAAAAGGAAAACATGAGAAGACAGAAGTATATTGAGCACATAATAATCCAAATTTGTAAAGGGGTATGTAAGGCAAGATAAATGGTCGAAGAGGCAGAGGCATTGAAGTAAATGGTGGCCCCAGTAAGAGAACATGGGTAACGTCTTCTGAACTTCATCGAGAAAGCCAGATATCAGTATGAACAGATCAAATGATTTTATGGTTATAACTCTAGGATGATAAATTCTATGTAAATGAAAGTTCTTTGAAATAAATGAAATATTTTGGTTGAACACTGTCTTAAGGCAAATATTCTCTTCATGCACGCATTTTCATTCATTACATTTAACAAAATAACCATGAAATAGTTGTATAAACTTGCTAATTCTAAGATATGATATTCAAGGTTCAAAGATAGCTCAATCTAGCAAGAACCTCACCCATCGATATAACACAAAAGCCAAAGCTAGACAAATGGAGTAAGAAAACTTTCATCGATTTGAGAAATTAGAAAAAGCATAGGAAAAGATTGAAAATGAGTTAAGTAGGATTTTGGCTGCTATCAACAAGTTAAATAAAGGAAAAAAGATAGAAAAGAACACAAGCCAATAAGGCCCTCTATCGTAAGAAGTGGTCGACCCTCTATATCCTTAAGGTTTTAGTCCACAACAAGCCCAGTCTACATAAGATATACCACCACGACAGTTCACATATCCTGTATACCTTAAAATGCTATCAGCTTCGAACCCAAGATATTACCACAGCTATATGAATCTTGTTTTTACTAAAAAGGCTGTAGAATCGATTTAAGTTCTTAATATGGATGATTTGAAAGAGAAGGAAAAAAAAAAGGCAAAGTTGGTGGAATCTCAAGAAGATTCAAATATTAGTATGCTTGAACAAAAGCTACGGGTTGTAGAAAGAATTGGGTTTTATGGTTCTATTGATGTTGCTAGGCTCTGCTTAGTCCTAGATGTGGTTATTCCACCAAAGTTTAAAGTATCAAAATTTGAAAAATATGATAGTATAAAGTGTCCGAAAACCCACATTACCATGTACTATCGAAAAATGATAGCCCATACTAATAATGAGAAATTGTTGATGTATGTGTTTCAAGACAACCTTACTGGCTCTACTGCTAGATGGTATGTCCAGTTAGATAGAACCCGTATTCGATCCTGAAACGATATGGCTCATGATTTCATTAGTCAATATCGGGTATATCATTGACTTAGCCTCAGATCGCCTTTCTTTACAAAATCTGAAAAAGAAAGCAACTGAATCATTTAAAGAGTATGCCTAGAGGTAAAGGGATATTGCTTTTCAAGTACAACCTCCTCTAACTCAGAAAAAAACTATAGTATTATTTGTCAGCACTTTGAAATCTCTCTATTATGAAAAAATGATAGGGAATGCAATAAAAAGTTTCGTCGACATGGTGATCTCAGGTGTAATCATTGAGAATGCTATTAAAAATGGTAAATTGAAAGGAGGAGAAACCAAAAAGGCATCAGAGAAAAAAGAGACTGAAGCTCAAGCTATGAACTTCGACAAATAATTCAGGGGATATCAATCCTATCCACCCCAAGGTTACTCTCCATACTATCCTGCTGTGAACAATGCCTCATCCTACCTATACCAGCTAGCTCCACAACTACCTTATTCATCCACATACTAGCCCATTTTTAGCCTCCAAGCTCCCATATATAACCTTAACATTCAAACTCCTGCAAGACCTAAAATTCATCCTGTTAGCCTAGTAAGTGGTTCATGAGAGCAACGAATTACTCGAGAAAAACTTGTATTTGATCCAATCCTCATGACTTATATGGAGTTATATCGAAAGCTCTATAATAGCCACTTGATTGCTCCCAGCCGTATAAGCCGTTCAAGCCACCCTATCTTAAGTGGTATGATTTTACAGCTCACTATGACTATCACTATGAAATTACTGACCATTTCACTAAAAATTACACTACTCTAAAGCATAAGGTGCAACGATTAATCAAAGATGGAATGGTAAGTTTTGATCAAGAAAAAGCAACAACACCTAATGTTAGTGGCAATCTATTGCCTAATCACAATGCCAATGGTCTGAATGGGAATCAAGAACACGTTAATTCAAAAAGGCCTGAAGAGCTACAATGAATCAAACAGCAAGTGTTAATAAAGATCCTTCACTTGATTGCACAAGGGTATAATTTTGGAGAATGAAGATAAAGTTGGTTGAAAGTTTCTTGTCATTTTAGGATTTTTTTTTTTAGAGTAATGTTAAGATTTCTTTTATGCAATAGGATTTCATTTGTTATCATTTTAATAAAGGCAAGTTAATGCATTTCATTACATTTTCTTTTTCATTCAACCATTATTTCATACTTTGCTACCTTTCATAACTTTTTATTCCCATTCTTGAATTTCAAATGATAAATGTTAAGATAATGATAACAATAATTTTGAAATTTAATTTTGAGAACTCATTCACATTGATCTATGGAGACTATTTGAGCAAAAGAAGTCAGCTACTAGCAGATGTGAAATAGATATATCTTAAAGATATACAATCTGTTATAAAGACCCATGAGCTTATTTTCGTTCAATGGATGATCTTCAAGAAAAACATTCACATTTGAGAGAAAAAATGGCCATCTTTCTTTTACCATTTGAAAAATCATTCATTGCTATCATTTTTAGCCTATTATGATTTCTTTTTCTAAAAACCCTTGACCAAGGATCGCCTTCCACACTGGGAGATATTTTTTTTATTTTTTTTGTTTGAAAAAAAAAAAAAAGATTAAAAGATCGTGAAAGGTCTCAAAGAGAGAAAGAAAAACAAAATGAAGGAAAGAGAAAATATAAATGCCACACTTGATTTGGGGCAAAGTAATGTGAATCCTTTTATGAGGCGTGAGGTGAATATGAAAAAGGAAAAAGTTGTGAAATAATGTGGCAAAATGTCAAGTTGCATCAAGTGAGGATCCCTTGGTTTTGAACACTTTAAACACATGTTTTAAGCATATTTTTATCCATTTCTTTCATGACCCCTTACCATGGCCTACATTACAACATTTAAAGTCCATTTGGATCAAATGTGAATGCTCAAATTAAATGGTCATATGTTGGGCTAAGACATGCTCATGATGGAATGACACAATCATGCTTGGTTGCTCTAAAGATTGATGTGAAAGAGATATCAATAATGGGTGAAAAAAAAAAGAAAAAATTAGAAAAAAAAATAGAAAGAAGAGAAAAGGGAGACTCAAGTTGAAAACCCGAAAAGACGATTTGAGTAGAAAAACCTTTAAGCTGAAAGTTGGACAAGTGATTCACATAGATGGAAGATCAAAGACATATAAAGATCCCTCAAAACTGGGACCAAGTTTGATGAACTCAAAATGATTTCGATAGTCAATGAAATGAGTTTTTGAAAAAGAATTCTGAATTAATGTTCAAAATTATTTGGATATTCATTGTTTGAATATACCATTCATCCCAATGACATGTATCCAATTTGTTTCTTTCCCTATTCGTTTTGCACCAAACTCGTCCTTCATTGATTACCTTTCTTTCAAATCACCCTGTGTTTTCTTATTGTTGCATTCATAAAATAAATCAAGAAAATATATAAGTGCATTATATTTGCCATGATTTGAAACGATGATGAATGAATGACAATGTGCTTAAAAGATTCTTGCATTCCTTTGAGAAGAAATCTAGGATGATAGGATAATTTAAAAAGACACATGACGTGACCAAATGGGGAATATGATGATGGATTGGTCAACAAAATGAAGATAAGGCAAAATTTTTTAAAAAAAGTGGTATGTCTAAGTAATGAATATATGGATGAATTGATCGACATAATCTGTGAGTTGTGATGAAAAAGTATGGGGTAATGGGCAAAATTGATGCTGAAAAGCCCATGAACAATGATCAAGTGATGGAGGATGAAATTTGCTTTAAGATATTAAGAAGCCCATGAACGATGATCAAGTGATGAATGACAAAATTTGTACTAAGAAGCTTATGAGTGATGACCAAGTGATAGAAGATAGAATTTATTCTAAGATGGCTAGTGCTAAGAAGCTCAAAATGATGGAGTTTTAAGAACCATATTACCACAGTTATTTAGGATTTTGTGACATTATTGACGTCCGCATTACATGCATCATGTAAGCATCGTTGTTTAAATAATACATACACATAATTTGATGAATTAAAACTTTGTTTGGACATGCATGGCATTATGAGAATCTAGGTTGTTGCATTTGCATCTTTGATCGTGACATTTATTGTATGCTCAATTTTAAGTCACTTGAAAAAAAAATTAAGAATCTTTTGAGTTTTTGAATCTCAAATAAGAATCTTTGAGTGTCGAATGTGAATCTTTGAATTCAAATGAGAATTTTGAATTTCAAATTAGAAACTTTGAGGTGTGAAACCCAAAATTTGTCGAATGTGAATCTTTGAATTCAAATGAAAATTTTTTAATTTCAAATGAGAATCTTTGAGATGTGAAACCCTAAAGTTTGTTAGGATGTGAGCTTTTAGACTCGAATGAGAAGCTTTGAAACTTTTGGATGTGAATCTCCAAAATTCAAATAAGAATCTTTAAATGTTAGATGCGAATCTTGCAATTTGCAAATGCAAATCTTGAGATCTTGCAAATTTGAATCTTTATGAAACTGAAATTTTGAGAATCAAATTTCAATGAATTCTTACGAAGTTGAAAGGTTCTTGCGAATCTAAACCTTTTTATTTTTGAACTCAAATTGTGAATATTTGAGTTTTCATTACAAATTTCATCAGATTTGATCTACAACTCCTCTAGACATGATTGTAAAGAAGCATTATTTATTTTTCAAAATTATAGTTGCCTCTATTTAGAGGAGCAATTTACTTTTCTAAAGTTGTGGTGCCTCTGTCTAGAGGAGCATTTATTTTTCAAAGTCGTGGTTGCCTCTATTTATAAGAGCAATTTATTTTTTTGAAGTCGTGGTTGCCTCTGTCTAGATGAGCGATTTACTTTTCAAAGTTGTTAAGCCTCTGATTAGAAGAGCTTTATTTATTTTTTAAAAGTTGTTAAGCCTCTGATTAGAGGAGCTTTATTTATTTTTTAAAATTGTTAAGCCTCTGATTAGAGAAGCTTTTGTTTATTTTTTCAAAGTCGTTGAGCCTCTGTTTAGAAGAATTTTGTTTATTCTCTAAAAGTTGTGAACCTCTGCTTATGGTGTTTCAAGTTTTTTTTTTAGAAAAAAAGTGAATATGTCGGTATATGTGGGGTTTTTATGTCTTTGCACAATTCCTATTGGACAAGAAATGTGCAAAGACGGGTAGTTATAGATACCCAATCTATCCGAAATCTTTTTTTAGTTTTGTTAATTAATAAAAAAATAAAAATAAAAAACAAAAAAGAGTGGTTGAATTGGTGTAAAACTGGGTTGAAGAATTTGAGATAAGCTACAAGAGATTGAATAAGACTAAAAGTCCAAAAAAAATTGAGATTCCTATTCAGCCTTGGAGTCTGTGGTTTTAAAGCTTATAAATAGATCCATAGATCAAGGGAAGAGACACAAAAAATAGAGAACGAAACGGAAGGCAACACACAAAAAGTATACACAAAAGGAAAACAGAGGGTAAACAAAAGCAAAAAAAGTGTTTAAAAGAATAAAGGCAATTTTAGAAATTTTAAGAAATTTTTTTTGAATTTTTGGCTTTTTTTTTTGGAAAATTTCTAGAAATTTTCTAAATTTCGAGCAATTTTTTAATGAAATTTAAGTTTTTCGACTACTTTTCGACAAAAAACCTAGTTTTCGACGGAAAAACCCAGAAAGTTCTCATGGGGATAAACAAAGAGATTGTGGATTCTCATACAAAGAAAAAATAAAAATAGGTTTGCCTACCTTGAAAGTTCTTTCAGGATTTCCTAGTGCAACATGCCGATGAAGAACAGAGGTTGGACATATTTGCCTTAGCCATATACGGAATGGTGATAGTTTTAAAGGTTTTGGGTTATATTGAAATAGCAATGATTGACTTCTTGGAAAGTGTGATCAATGGCTATAACCCTTCAATGGTAATATTAGTAAAGACTATCAGATCTTTGAGTTACTGTCGAGGAATAGAGGGCGTTTTATAGGCTACATACAGTTAGTGTACTTATGGATAAAAAGCCACTTCAAGTGGAGAAAATGTGCTTTCTTGAAGCTTTATGTCCACAATTGAGCTCCGATTAAGGAATTTTACAAAAGTGGGTGGTCAGAACAAAAGTCTAAAAAAGAGTGGGTAGCTTTCTTACAAAAACTGACAAGTGCCGAAGTAAGATGGTTGGTCCCGAAGTAAGATAGCACAAGCCATAGAATACATTGCTAGAAGTATTTTACATGTCTATTTCTGGACCTTTTTCTCCCTCATGTTAAGTTTTAGTAAATGCAAACTAGAGAAGCTTTTATTTTCTTAAGATTTGTTGATACTGCTGTATCTTATGGGTGAGATCACAACCTGGCAAAACATTATTCTTCTAAATACAAGAGATTGAAATGGTGAGTTTTTACTTCATACTTCTAGTATTTTTTAAGTTGTTTACTTTGTTTGAAATTCCTAGGTTTTGGCTTCATAAATCTTACTATATTACCACTTTTTAGTGTTTTTGTTTGATCGGTATTAAATGAATCTCGATATATGTTTTCCATTTTGATATATTTTTACTGTATTTATCTTGCTTGGGTTATAGTTTTAATTTGATTATTCTACTCTTTTGTCTTCATTTGTTAGAGGAATTTATATTCTTCTATATCAATGGTTTTTAAGCATAGCCTTTTCCAATAGAGCAACCCTAATAGCTAGACGATATCAACCATCATTTGCCTACATTCTCCATGAAGATGACTGCAAAAATGAACCTTCAAATGAGTTCCAATCTCAACAAAAATTTGATAATTTTGTTCAACAAAGATCTTTTAGAATTGGGTTTAGTAATTCATCCTTAAGGTTTGGTTTGTTGTACCAAGATAGAAGATGCTTCAACCATCTTTTCTTTCTAGCTCCGGTATGCCTTTTTATCAATATATGTTGACTACGATTAGTAGTGGGTCAAAAAAGATTAAGTTCATGAGTGATGTTGTAGAAGTTCTTAATGATAATGTTGTTGAAGAAGTGGCTTCATAGGCTTTTGCTATGAATAAAGTTACCATTGCTATTGTTGATTATTGGTTACCTATTGCTAATTTATAGTATGTATTGATGCAGTTCATTATTTTACCAACTTCAACTGGTAAGTTACTGATTTTACTTATTTTATATTTTTTACAATTATACAAATATTTCTAGAATGCACTGCATGTTAATGATATTTGTAGCAACTTATTTTGTTCGAAGATTTTTTCAAAATTAAATAGGCTTCGGTTGTGCAATTGGGCCTTAATACAAAAAGTGAATTTTGAACTTAAAGATTAAAAGCCTAAAATTTTTAATCTAATTTTAATTTTGATTTTGATTTTGCTTTTAATTTTGATTTTACTTTTAATTTTAACTTTAATTTTGATTTTAATTTTGAATTTATTTTTAGTTTTAGTTTGGTCATGGTCAAAGGTTAAAAAGAAAAAAGGGTCAGAAAACACATGAAAAAAATTGTAAAAGAAAATTGATTGGTTTGATTTTGGATTTGGATTTTGAAATTTATTGATGACTTGCCAAAAAAAAATATTTAAGCTCCAAGCTTGGAAAGAAGGAAAGAATCTAGAAAAATAAAATTTTGGAAATGTTGAGATTTGATAAGAACAAAAAGTTTTCTCAATTGAATTAGGATTTTATCCCTATAAAAAAGAACTCTTAATCTATGAATAAGGGGGACAAAAGGAATTCTCGATCATACAGAGGTGATCTCAAGTAAAGTCTTTGAATCAAGCAATCTCGGTGTGATTAACAGAGGCGGTGAGCAATTTGACATAACATATTTGCCTCAAACACTTATTAGCAAATTGAAAATCTTTGAAGGCCTCACATTAGGAATTCACAATCAATTTTAGGTCATTGAAAAACAAGCAAATTTAAGCAGTCTTTGATTCAACAGATGGGGCAAAAATCAAAACCTTCATAAGCTACAATCAAGTTTATATAGCAATCAATTCAAGAACATGAAAAAGCAATTGGCAAAAGGTTTCAAATCTAGGCTCAAAAATTATACACTGTCAAGCAAAAAAATTAGCAATAAATAAAGCCAAAGGCCACAAAAACAGTTGAGAATAGTGACTTAAATCCCACAATAGATTTGTTTGGGATTTATTAGATATTGCTTGATGGACAAGAAGACTTGTAGTAAAAAAATTCTAAGAAAAAAAAAAGAGATTCTTAATAGGCAAGTTGGACTTGCAGAAGAAAAATTTAAAAAAAAAATAGATTCTTAATAGACAAATTTGTATGCTTATAATAGGTGAAATCTCTGATAGATTCTTAATAGGCAAATTTGTATGCTTATAAATAGATGAAGTCTCTATAGGTTTAGGTATCAAAAAATTATGTAAAAAAATTGTAAGATTTTATGGGATAAACAATCCATAAGACTATTAGAGATTTATGTCTTATGGGTGTGTATGAATGCTATGTTTGGGAATGGACTAGAGGAAACTGATATGGTCTATATAGGTATGGTGTATGAGTTTATATGAGTTTGTGTTTATTTGAGTTGAGAATACTCCATAGAACTAGAGGAGATGAGAGGGCTTATGGGTATTGATTGTTTAATGAGATTGATTTGATGTATGTTTGTAATTCTCTATAACTAATGAATTTTATTTTTTATCCATGGATGTAGGCCGATTGGACCAAACCACGTTAAATTATTATCTCTTGTGTGATTGATTAATTGTTTGATTTCGCTTCCACTAGAGTGATTGGATTAGGGCCTTTTAACCTAACAAATGGTATTAGAGCATGATTCGAGCCATAAAAAGAGGCAAGCCTAGAGGAACTCGATTTAAGAAAAGAGTTTGAGTTCATGTTTTGAGGATTAATAATCAATTTGCATAAAACGTGAATGTACATAAGAGAAGATGATTATGAGACTTTCATTTCAAGTGGAACCAAGTATGTCTAACATGAAAATAGATGATTTGATGAAATTTGAGTGAAGGTGAAGATTGTTTGGGATAGTGACTCAAATCTCATAACAAATTTGTTTGAGATTTGTTAGATATTGCTTGATGAATAAGAAGATTTACAAAAAAAGAATTATAACAGAAAAATGGATTCTTGATAGGTAAATTTGACTTACAAAAAAAATTTTCTAAAATAAAATGGATTGTTAATAGGCAAGTTTGTATGCTTATAAATAGGTAAAGTCTCTATAGGGTTAGGTATGAGAAAAAGATATAAGTGAGTTATAGGGTTTTATGAAACATATAACCCATAAGATCACTGGTGATTTACATCTTACAGGTGTGTATGAATGTTATGTTTGGGAGTGGACTAGAGGAGACTGAGATGATCCACATAACTATGAATGCATGAGCGTATATGGGTTTGTGTTTGTTTAGGTTGAGAATACTCCATAGAACTAGTAGAGATTGAGAAGGCCTATGGTATTGATTGTTTCGTGAAATTGATTTGATATATGTTTGTAATTCTCTACAACTAATAGATCTTGTTTCTCATATATGGACTTAGGTTGATTGGATCAAACTATATTAAATTATTGTCTCTTATGTGATTAATTAATTGTTTAATTTTACTTTTGCTAGTGTGATTGAATTGGGGCCTTTTAGTCTAACAAAAACAACAGTAGTCCCAGAAAATCCAAATAGCAAAGAATCGGTCAAATAAACCCAATTTTTAAAAGCAATTTGTAGAAACGCAATACAGACAATCAACATTCAATAGCAACCTTAGCCACGTAAGCTAGAGGATGAAACAATAAGCACTAAAAAGCAACAAACTCGGAAGTCAGCATGCACAGTTTCAATAACCATTAACCAAGCAACAACTGAGAAGGTAAACCCAATACCCAGTTGCCATACTCGTAAAAGCAAAGAAACCCACAACCAAACACAAACATAGACGGTAAACCCATACCCAGCAAAACCCAAATCAGTTTCAATAACAAAGCAAATTTATTAGTAAAAAACAGAAAAAAGGCAACAATTGACACTAGCAGACAAGCAAGAAAATTGAAGGAAAAATAAAAAATTTGCTTAGTCTTTACGAGGTTCTTCTATGAAGTTTCAGTTGATTTTTGATAATTTTGGGTTTGATTTTAAAGGAAGAAAGACAATGGTTTTTTTGTGATAATAAGCGAAGTACGACAGAAGGGTGGTGGTCTATGACATTTTTGGGTTGATGGCCGACGAGAGACAGCACAACAAGTGGTTTCTGGGTTGAGATGATGGTTGTCCTTGGTTAAGGTTTCAGGTAGAGAAAAAAAAAACAAAAAAGAAGAGGAGAATGATTGGAGGTTTTTGGTGTTGATTACAGTAGAGAAATGTGGCGAAACAGGTGGTGGTTTCAATTGATTTTTGGGTTTTAAGTATGAAGAAACTAGAGAGAAGATGCAGGTTTGAATTTGCAGAAAAAGAAATAAAAAGGTGAAAAAAGAAAAGAGCTATTGATTTTTGAACCTTTGATAAAACAGTGTCATTTGCATCAAGAAGATTTAAGGCCAATATGAACCATGGTGCAACCAACGTAGATACCCAATGACTTGACCCGATGGTTTGGTAAAACATTTTTGTTATTGGTTTTTGATTTTCCTATCATTATTTTTTTTTTTTACTTTTTTATATATTTTACCGTGATTGATTTTAAAATGCTAAGGAACAAAAAAGAAACGCTTTGGTAAGATTTTTTGCATGATTTATTACCTAATATTTTATTACATGATTTATTGTATGGTATGATTTTATATTTATTGTATGATATAATATTATATGTTATTGCATAATTAATATTATATTTGAATGATATCTAATTGCATGTGTGCATAATTGCATGATTTTATTTAATTACATAATTACTAATATATTTGTGTGATTATATTTGATTTCATGATTATATATTTGCATAGTATTTTATATTATTGCATGATAATTAATATATTTACATGACATTCTTGTATGAATATGTGCATGATATGATTTAATATTTATTACATGATTGCATAATATTTTGATAGAATTTTTGTGTCACCATGGTGTGTAAATAAATAAAGGATAGGAATTGATTTTGATTTGCATGATAAAGATCATTGTTGATCCCAAACTTTAGTTCTAATGATATAGACCAGAATCTATTATTTTTAAAGACCCTCATTTTACATTTAGGATAACCTTAAAAAGAATAGATTTACGTAGGTAACTAATTACACATAACTAAAAAAGATTGATAATGACTCCATATTTTTTTATCTAATAGGTAGGTTCTCCCAACTTAAATGTTATAAAAGTAATGATTTCAACAAAAATATTGCATAGAATAGCCTTTATGTTGAACTATCATTCTCTACATTTTATATGACTCAATCAATTGGCTTCAAAATTGAAGCTTCAAACTATCTTGCAAAGCAATATTTCAAATGACGAAAAAGAGAGAGCATAAACTATTAAGGCTCTAAATATAAGAATTCATGTCTAATTTAATGACATTGTTTTAAATTTAATATTTAAAAAATAAGAGCTTTAAATGAGGTTGTTGGGTCTTAAAAAAACTTTTTGAAAAAGAGAAAAGGAAAGAATTAAGGAAAGGGAGGAAAAAATAAATTTTGTGCTAAAATGATAATAGTTTACATGATGATAACTGAACATTAATGATTTGTAGAATGATTTTATTGAGTATTTGTACCACGTCATACACTTAACTAACAATAATAATACGAAGTATTAAAATATTTGATGAAATAAAAATTAAAGTATTAAAGTAAAAATTTTATTTTTTTAAAAACCAAATTACAAAAAATATATAATAAAAAAGCATTTTACATATTAACCTAATCTATAAATATAAAAAGTTTGAAAGAATCATTGTCTAATATTAGACATTTGTCAATAAATAAACCCCACAAAGAGTTGTTTTCTTGTTTATATATTTACTTCTTTTCCCAACTCATGTTTCACTGACATTGCATTCCCTCTGGCTCGATCGATAAGAGTCAAACCATATCAGTCCCTCTCTGATAGTTTCATGGACAGCTGCCCTTCCCTCCATAACCAATTTCAAGCCACTAGACTAGCTGAGTTAAGTAACTTGCCAACCAAACTGCTGCTAACTAATCCTACCTTGCCACTGGCTAGCTATTCTACAAACTCTGAGGTCCATGCACTCCTAACTAGCTAGCTGCAGTTAATTACGCTTAAATTTGATAATTTTAGACATACAATAATACATATACTATATGAAAATAATATAAAAATTATAAAATAACCCATTTAAAATTAATAAAAATAGTATATAGATTTTAATAAAAATAAAAATATATTTTGAATTTAACATTTAAATATGAATTATGATAGTATAATTTTATATTTTATATATATTTAATATAAAATAAATATAATAAAAATATACAAATTTTCAAATTTAAATGCACCTTTAGAGTTGTAAGCAGATTCATCTCCAAATATATCTAAACTCCCCCGGATTGGAGTTAAAGAAAAAACTAAAAATTGGTCTTGCTTTGCTTCACTGCAATTACACAAATGAAACAAAACTAGTTATAAGCGCTATACAAAGAAAACAAATATATACAATAATCCAAAAGGGGATTTTAAGGGAATATTCAGATTTATCATGAGATGATCGAAATGAGGAAAAAAAAGATTGATATAAAATTTGTTAAGCGAAGTTTATAAAATTTTTTATTAAAATCAATAAATAAAATTTAAAATTTAAAATAAAAATTAACAAATTAATAATTCTTATTATATAGATTAAATATGTTAATTTTAATAAATTTTGATATATTTTTTAGATAGGTATTTTTAATAAAAATTTGATAAAATTTTTACTATTTGATAAATACTGATTAAATTTAATTTCAACAGTATATTTTTTATATATTACTTATTTTTTTATTAAATTTTATTAATATATTAATTTATATTTTTATTAAAATTTTAATTAAATTAATTTAATAAAAAACTCAAAAATTTTTAAAAAATAACTTTGTACTTATCCAAAACAGAATATAAAATACAAATGGGAAGACTCTTCCGGAAACAGCATGCAGGGCCTACCGCCATCGGGACCAAGGGCCAATGACCCCGATATTATTTTGCGAAACAAGTCTTTGTTACGAGTTTATCTATCCGCAAAAGGTTGTTGCAATATAGTACTAGTAGCTAAACGTTGAGAGTTGAGAATGATCTTTCAATTAATGTTTTTCACCATCAATTTTTTTTACAAACAAAATGGAATTGGAAAAAAAAAAAAAAAACAAGCATCAGGATTCGGAAGAAAAACAAAAACCCAAAAAAAAAAAAAAAGGACACGGTTTTGTTGCTACCGACTAGCTCATTGTCGACATCCAAGTGAACAAACAATTAATTAAGAAACGAAAGCAAAAGAGATAGCAGCATGAAGAAAGAGATCAGGAGAAGAAAGCACTAAAAGAAAAGCCAATCAACCGTGGAATTTTGGCTCTTGAAGTCCTTACGATCTTCCGATTTATGTCTCTCTCCTTTCCCATTACAATCGCTCTCCCACAGCCAAGATGACATGCACCCCTTATCATCCCAAAGCTCATTCCCTTGAACCACACTCTCCCAAACCCAATCAAGATTATCAAGATTATAATTATCAAACGAAGTCATTGAAGAAGAGGAATTCCAGTTCCCACTATCTCCACTAGAGTTTCCACTTTCTATTTCCTCGTTATTAGCTGCTGTTTTGTTCGGGCTCAAATTTCCACTGTTCTCTTTCTCGTCAACAGTAACAGTGATGTTGTTCTCTCTCCACTCGCTTAATAAGGTCAAATCCCCATTTGGATGTAGCAATTCATTGTCCATGATGTCATCAAAACAAAGGATCCCACTGCTTTCAATACTTTCAAATGTTGCTAAAATATCAGTCTCTTTCTCAACCTTACCACTAGCGCAATGCATTGAATTCTCTATGGTTCTTTCCTCACCAGAGCTAAGAACCAGGCTCTCTCTCTCCTCGCTTGAACCCATCATTCCTTCTCCGGTGTCTTGACGAGGACTCAGTATAACAGGGATCATTCTCTCCTTATCTTCTTCATAGGGATCCAGTGCCATGCGATCTTCTATAGCAGTGTTGAACAAGGTTTCTTTTTCCAACATTAGGGTGGATGGCAATGGCACAACTCCATTAACAGAGACGTTTTCCATAGGTTTATTTGAACAACTGCCAGCTCTTTTCTGGGTGCTGTTGCTTTTGTTTTTCTTAATTGCCCATCTACTTGTTCTACCGCCTTTCTGCTTAGCAATACCGTCCTTGTTTATTTCCATGATAACAGGCAAACTTTGACTCGACGGCCTTCTAAAGCTATCGATTTTTCTACTCAAATGAGAGTTCCAATAGTTCTTTATCTCGTTGTCCGTTCTTCCTGGTAAGTGGCTGGCAATCAAAGACCACCTGCATGGAAGCAAAAATAAAGGCAAAAATTCTAGCAAAAGAATAAATTAAAATGCACCAAAAAAAACCAGTTAAGCAATAAATATCATAATTAATTGTGCAGCTAAAAGGCCTTATCAAAAGTTTGCTGTCTCTTTTAGTGTAGTTAAGTTCTTTCCCAACCGCAGAAATTAAAGGAGAGCTTAAAAATGAGCTGATATAAACCGAAAATGATAGCATATACAGTTCAAAAGAACTGAAAGAACCAAAGGTCGAAAAATTAACCATGGTTGATTACATCTAGTACTAACTTTTTTCATCCATGGAAAATAAAGAACACTTTGTCGTCACTCAAAAAAGAAAAATTACAATAACTGTAGTCTGTGTTTTAAGAATTCAAATGTTTTTTTTTTTATTATGTAACAGAGATAGTTAGTTTTCTGGTTTCTGTTTTCTTTTGGCTATGGAGAGCAAAGGAGGAAAAATGCCGCGCAAACCTATTTCCCAAAGTAGCATGCAAATGAATGATGATTTCTTCCTCATCGACAGTAATGTTTCCCCTCTTCAAGTCAGCTCTCAAGTAGTTAATCCACCTGAGTCTGCAACTCTTCCCACACCTCGGTAATCCTTCAAATGCCAAACCGATCGAACACAAATCAATACGCAAACCAAAAGAGTAAGGAGAGGCCAGATATGATCACAACCACGCAAAAAACACAAGAATGGGAAAAATAGAAAGAATAGCTTTGGTTATATACCTGCATTCTTAGGCAATGATCTCCAGGAGCCTTCTCCATTAGCTTGAATATACTTGGTCAATATCTCATCCTCTTCCGCCGTCCATCTCCCCTTCTTCAACCCAACCTTTTCACAACAAGGCGCCCTCCCCATGTCTTCCACCACACAGCAAAGGTGGAGAGGGCCAAAATGTTGTAGATAATTGGCCGCAAAATGAATCAATTAGCAGTTCGACTAGGGGAATGCTAGGACGATCATGTGCTGTTTAGGAGCATCAAAAGCTACAACATTGAAACTTTGGGTTTTGTAAGGAACTGCATTCGCATCTATATAAATAATAAATAAATAAATAAGGTGAAAGTCGTAGCACGTGTGGGGATTTGTCTGTGGTGAAAGATGGCGCCACGTGCACCTTAAATCAAGAGTAGTCATCAAGAGTAGAGTCGTGCATCGCTGCCGGCTAGAAGCTCATCCAGGGCATCCATGTCCCACGATGATGGCTTGATGCCCCTCGTAGAATCAATTCTTTTCTATCCTACGGGATACCTCAACTTAATTACTTCAACTCTCGAAACATCTGGCAAAAAAAAAAAAAAAAAATCTCAAAACTGAAAAATAAATAAAATAAAAAAAATCCTCTAAGGTCTCAGCTTTAATTAACGTTTTTTAAACACTTGATTTTTTTTTTTTAAAGATAAAGGGACATTCTATTAATAAAAGGGGATAAACAAGTTACAACCAAGCAATCAAGTCACAGTCACGAAACACACCTTACTTAACAAGGAAGTCCATAAATCTATTAGCTTCTCTAAAATATGAACAAAAGAAACCTTTCAAATGCCTGCGAGGAAATTGAGGAGTTTGTTAAAAATCGTGTTATATCTCCAGGGCTTGTCATTCATCATTTTTAGCCAAGGGATGATAACTTTTGAGTTGCTTTCCACTATAAGATTTGGTATTGGACTTGGTTTTGCTTCTACTAAGATCGATAAAGCTTCCACTACAACCTGAAACTCAGCCAAATTTTAGTCTGCTAAACCAATGTACTTTGAAAACATAAGAATTACCTCGCCAGACCAATCTCGGATCACCCCTCCAACACCAGTAGGGCCAGGTTTTCCAATTGCAGAACCATCCACGTTAATCTTCCAAAATCCCATCAAAGGAGAAGACCAGGATATATGCTGTCGAGGAGACTTCTTTACGTCGGGGATGTGGATATCGTGCATTGAGACCAACGAGTCTAGTGGGAAGAACACAGAGAAGGGCTTTTACCTGTAACCACCAGCCAACTTTGATGCAGATCAAGTAAAAAAATATGTTCCGTGAAAGGGAATTTTGATTGAAAGTAATCTCATTGCGTGCGAGCCAAATGGACCATGCAACAGCGAAGAAGAGACTGTCCCAAATCATTTTCTGATCTGGCTTTATCGGAACTGAGCACCATGATTGGAATGCAAGTTTGAGCGAACTAGGAACAACATAGAAGATGTTCCACTAGTGCAGACATTTATTACATAACAGCCAAGAATTATTACACGTAACAACAAGATGATCTACTGCTTCCACGTCATCACAAAAGACACTTATTTCTAGATGAAATACTGCAGTCTCTTTTGTGGAGAACTTCGAACACCGGCAGCTTCCCTTTGATAGCCCGCCAGCAGAAGATTTCTACATTTGGTGGTGCGATCTCTTTCCAAATGAAGCTTTCAGTTTGAACTTTTAAGTTTGTAGATAACTCCAAAGCCTGCCTGAATGAACAAGGGGTGAAGACGCCATGTGACGAGTGAGTCAAGGTAACTTTGTCAGTAGCATATGGAGATAACGTGAATGAATTTAAAAGCTCCAATAACTGATTCCACACACCAACCTCCCAATCGAAGAGATCCCGCCTTAAAACAATCTTCCAAACCCAGGTTGATCCTTCCCAATAACCAAAATCTTTTAACAAATCCATTTTTGTTTAGTGACAAAAATAAGGTTTTTAGTATAAAACCATTGAACCATTTGTCTGCCCAAAAGCGAATTTTTGAACCATCGCCTGATAGAAAAACTAGAATTTATGAAGTTAGATAAAGAATCTAAGTGCCAATTGTTCTGAATGTCTCTCCATATACGAGAAAGGGTATTGTTCGGACAGGGATTAGGCCACAACATAACCGATGGAAGATTGTACTTGTCGCAGATGACTTGTCTCGATAAAGATTTTGGTTCTCTTGCAAATCTCCACCGCCATTTTAGCAACAGTGCCTTGTTACAAAATTCCACATTTAAAATACCAAGACTACCCAACTTTTTTTATCATCAAGGTCACTCCAAAAGAATTTCCGTTGAAGTTTTTCCAGTTCAACCGCAACTCCCTTTGAAATTTTGAATAAGGACATATAATATATGGGAGGTTTGCCAGAACTAATTCAATCAAAGTTACTCTTCCTGCAGGGGTAGAAACTTGCATTTCCACAGACTGAGTTTGCTTTTGACAGATTCTACGATGGGCTGCCAGGTAGAGGACAGTCTCGGATTAGGCCCCAGAGGGATGCCAAGGTATTCAGTAGGCAAAGAATCAACCTGGCAATAGATTTTTGAGGCCCACTCTTCGATAAGCTGATGATCCACTTTGATACCCAGAAGCGCACTTTTCTTAAAATTAACCTCTAAACCAAAACCATCTGAAAGCATTGAAGAATCCTTTTGATCATTAGAAGTTGATCCTCCAAGGGCTGGCAGAAGATAATTGTGAGATCTGCGAATTGCAGATGAGAGATTTGCAGGTTGCTTCGACCCACTTTAATACCTAAAGAATACCAATTGAGACTGCGTTACGTAGAAGAGAGCTTAGACCTTCGGCCAAAATGAGAAATAAATATGGAGATAGTGGGTTGCCTTGCTGGAATCCTCTCTTAGATGAGGAACTGTTTATGAGCATCGAGATAGATGCCGTGGAGATGCAGCCTAATATCCAACTGATCCAGTTATTACCAAAGGCCATTTGTTTCATAATAGAGAGTAGGAAGTCCCAGTCCACATATTGAAAGCTTTTCAGTAAGTCGAGTTTGAAGACCAGTCCACCCTCTGTTTTTTTTCCTGATTGAATCAATTACTTCGTTAGCAATCAAGATGCAGTCCATGATTTGTCTTCTCTCCACAAATGCCGATTGAGTAGGATGGATGAGGGACCCCATGACTTGCTTCAACCTGTTAGCAAGTGTTTTTGCAATTATTTTGTAGATACTGTCAATTGAAGATATGAGGCAAAAATCCTTAAATGATTTGACACACTGCTTCTTGGCAATCAAGGCAATAAAAGAACAATTGATGCCTTTCAGGATCTTTCCATTAGTGTAAAATTCATGAAGAAAGTCCCTAATATCGTCTTTCAGAATCATCTACTTTTGCCTTATGAAATTGAAATTCTATTCGTTAGAACCCGGAGCTTTGTCACCATTACAGTCATTTACTGCTGCCCAAACTTCCTTTACCGAGAATGGAACTTCTAATTGATGAGATTGATAGTTTGATAGCTTACTAACCTCCAAATTGGGAAAAGCACAGGCAGGAACGGGGACTTTTACAAAGTGATCTCTGAAGTGAATCTCAACTGCATGCTTGATCTCTTTAGGATTGCTAAGTTACCTGCCCCTAAAGGAGATATGTCCCAGAAAGTTGTTTCTCCAACAACTATCGGTCATACAATGAAAAAATTCGTATTCTTATCTCCCTCTTGCTCCCTTTTCAGTCTTGCTTTTTGCCTCCATGTCCTTTCTTCAATGCTTTGAAGGCCAAAGTTCTTTTCTTTTGGAATTAATTAATGAACTGATCCCAGCATCAGTGGGGCATTCTTCATGTGCCTTTTCCAGACCAACAATTTCCTTTTCCATAGCTGCAATTTCCTCCGATACACCCCCATTTTCTGTATCCATTCCACTACTTTATATCCTTTTTTCATGAGTTTCAGCTTCTGATGAATTCTAAAGCCAGCAAAACCTTCAACCTTATAATTTCTCCAATTTTCCTCCACCAATTTGTTGAAATCATCATTATCAAGCCAGTGATTAAATACTTTGAAAGGTTTTGGGCCCCAGTCAATGTTATCAATACCGAGACAAATAGCTACATGATCCGATATCGAGCATTCTAAACTCCACTGATTAATGGAGGAATAAGCAGATAACCAATTCCGAGATCTCAGAAACCTGTCCAACCGAGTCGTCGCTGTAGCATTAGCCTTTCTACACCACGTGAACTTCCTACCACACAGCGGTAAATCCATCAATCCATAAGATTGCACAAACTCGTTGAAGTCATAAGATGATCTGGTCACATCAAAAACCCCAATTCTCTCTTCTTCATTCAGAACCGCGTTGAAGTCCCAGGTAGGACACTAATATTCCCCACTAGTTATTGCCGTTGCCACTTCTTCAAAAAAGGCCTTCTTCTCCCTAACCTCATTGGGGGCAAACAAGTTTAACAAGTTAACATTCTCCTGACTTGAGGCAAATTTTCCTTTAATCCAGATCAACCTTTCCTTGACTGTATTGGTGAAGGTATGAAAGCGATCTTCTGGTGACATACTTAATAAACCTCCCGACTGGCCGCATGCATCCTTGTGATCAAATTTAACACTTTTTTTGCCCAAATTTGGTGTACCATCGTACCTGAAATCCCCGAAGCTTTGTTTCTTGAATGGAAACCATATAAGGTTTTTCTTTTGAAATAAGCTTTCTTAGCGCATTTCTCTTTTCCTTCATACCCATTCCCCTAATGTTAAAAGATATCATCTTCATAATTAAATAGTCGGTTCCCCCCATAAATGAGAAAAAACGAATGACAGAAATAGGAGAGTTTAAAGAGTACCTTCCCCGTCGCTTTTCTCCATGCTTATCAGTTTGCTGATGATCTCCTCATCCGAGGCTTCAGATGTTAGGCCCAAAAGCCTCCCCACTTTTAAGAGTTTTTAAGGCCTCTTGGCATAGTGGTCTGTTTCTGCTTCTAATGTCATCATCAGAGATATTGGCTCCTTCCATAAAGTGCTGCTTTACTCTATCATTTCCTGTCCCCTCTTATTAGTCGGTGTTCTTTTGCCTTTTGTTTTTGTTTTTGTTTTTTTTTTTTTTGTCAATTCACCACTTTATTTATTCTTCCTAAGTCGGCATTTAGAAGATCCAACCTGAGAGCTCTCCTCCCTTTCTGCCTGCCCCTGTAATCATGTTCTTCGAAGTCAGCTCCATCTTCCCTGTTTCTTATCATCTGTCCTTAAAATTGTTGACTAAATCCTTTCCACGACAGAGCTGTTATCCGTAACTAGGTGAAAATCTTCATTGTGTGATCCATGAGGGCCGATTGTAGACTTTGAAGGTCCATCGTTCTCTGAATCAGGGTGACCCAATTCCTTTCTTGTTTTAATTAGGCCTCGAATGGGCGACCCAATTTGATCACGAAGGCTCTCCACCCGATTTCCTCCATTGTTATCAACCTTTGCTCCAAACTTCCACAGCACCATGAATTCGGGTATCATTTAAATTAGGCAACACATTTAACTCACCATCATTATGTATGAATTTTCCCGATTATGGGCTGTTTTTCAAACTTCTTTACAAACACTGCCTGTTCGTCTTCTTCCTCCATGCAACGATTACTGATCGGACTATGACCAGAAATGAACTCATGGTGATCTGCTTTCCACATGTTATCATCCATCGATTTTGTATAAGACTTAGAGTTGGATGATGAGGACTTAGCTTTATTTTTGCTAGTCTGTTTAACTTCCATTTTCCAGAGAAAATCTGGACCCTCTTCAATTGCTACTTTAATGAGGAATTTTTTTCCCTGCACCTAAATTGCTTGGAATAGAGATATTGTTTCTAATCAATGATAATACTCTAGCGGTATCCAATCTCTTTTTATTCATTTTGCTGTCGTTGATAGTGATGAAACACCCCCACTAATTTATAACCTTCTTAAAGAATTCATAAAAACATGCATGCAAAAGGACTCCTCCCAGCTTTAGCCATACAAATTTATCTAGACAAACCAATTTGGGACTCCATGGCTTGGTCCAAAAGAACCATTCGCTCGGCCACTTATTTCCATCCTCCAAGATGCCAAGCATTTCTTCTCTGGACTCAAAGGTCAACAAGACCATACTTCCCCCTTAACTGTTATTGAGAAGCGTAGAACTCTTTGACTCAGGATATGACGTTAAAGCATATGTACTGCTTGCAGGTTCTTCACTTCTGTGACAACGCATCTATCCAACGAATCCAAATCAAGCTCTTCATCTTCCAAAATAACGGAATCTAGGGTGTTTGGAGTTTCCATGTGCGGCCCCTTGATCTTATTTGAACTCGTCCTTTCTTCGTATGTTAACTCTTTCCTATTTTAGATCATGGGCTTTCTTTCCACCATTTCAGCATAAGATATTTTTTCAGTCCCCTTAGAAGACCATAACGGACCAAGAGTTTTTGCATCCTTTCTGTCATGTGTAAACCTACCTGGTTGTTGTTTGAACTCCCTGCTGTATTTGGCCAGACCAACCCTAAGCCTCCAACCATTCCAGTTGAAACTGTCTAATGCTCTAGAAACGGTCAGAGCCTCCCTGAGATCCTTAAGCCTGAAAAAATCAAAATTGCTTCGTCTTGGCTTTCGTTGGTTTAGAAGGATATAGAAATCCAATATTCTACCATACTGCATTATCAGATTCCATAGGTCACGTTCATTGCCTTTTGGATGAATGCTGTCTACAAAAACGGTTATCTGCTTCCTTCTCCACTGCTTATTCTTTGACAATCTGATTCTTTTATTCTCTGTGCCATAACGTTTAGATCCGATGACCTATCGCTAGACATTGACTTAGGGAGTCGCCACCAATTTTTTTTGTTTAGGTGCAATTGATCACCTAAGGAATTTATCTTTTCAAGAAACACCTAAGCTTAAGAGTCCCTAAAAGAATAGGTCCGGGTGTATTAACCAGAATAAGATTCGAGAGTTCGGTTACGAGTGAGGATGGTTATAGCACCCTCACAACGCCCATTGAAAGATGATACCAACTTAATTTCGTGTTATCCGATAAGCCTTAAAAATTTTACCAAATAATTAATTATTGAAAATTATTCTTAATTAACTCCAATACTTTTGACAGAAAATTAAAAAAAATCTCTCACCTCAAGAGTATATAAGAAAATTACTATTTCACTTGTAGAGACTCCATCGTCAGATTATTTAACATTAAAAAATTTTCAAGAAAAGAAAAAAAAAAGAAATATAATAAAAAAAAAAAGAATAATGAATCAACATTTAATATAAATCCTTTTCCTTTCATTTAAAAAAAAATTCATTGCTTTTGTACAAAAAAAATTGATACTTTCAACTTTTTTTCAAAATACTTTTTTTTTAAATTCTAATTTCAAGGAAAATTGATACTTTCAACTTTTTCTCAAAAAAACCTTTTTTTTTTAAATTTTAATTTCCAAGAAAATTGATACTTTCAACTTTTCCTCAAATATTTTTTTAATAATTTTATTTTAAGAAAAATTAATACTTTCAATTTTTCCTCAAAAATGTTTTTTTTTTAATTTTTTCATGCAAAAATACTTTTTAAAAAAATAAACAAACACATAAATAAAATAATAATAATAAATAAATAAACAAGCACATAAAAAATAAAAAACTACCAAAAAAATAAAAAATGGCTCGCCTTAGGGTTGATGTGGCTCAGCTCCAGACACAAAAAATGGCTCAAAGGTGCAACTTGGCAGGAAATCAGCTTGGATCAGCTCGGCTGCAGCTCAGGCAAGGACGCGAGTTGTTGGTTTGGGTTGCGTTACGAGTCAAGTCGGATCTTGGCAAAATGCGCAAATCCTGTTTAAGTACTGACTCAAAACGATGTCGTTTAGTTTATGTATAAAAGGAAAAAAATTTTTCTTTCCTCAGATGTTTCTCCGTGTTCTTTCTCTCTTCTCTGCTCCTTCTTTCTCTAGGCAATTTTTGGTCACTGTTTCTGGTTGAATGTCGTCAAAAAAATCATCGATTTTTGGGTTATATCGTCGGAAACTGGGTTTCTCATCGGACAATCATCGAAAAACTTGAATTTTCGTGAGAAATTCCATCAAATTCTGGAAATTTTCAAAAAAAAAAACAAAGCCAAAAATTTCAAAAATATTTCTAAACTTCCTAAAAGTGTTAAACACTCTTTCTTTGCTTCTGCTTCTCCTTCTTTTCTTTCTTTTTCTGTGTATACTTTCTGTGTGCTTTTTTTCTATGTATCTATGGATCTATTTATAAGCTTTAAAATCACAGACTCTAAAGCTAAATAGGAATCCCAATTTCCTTTGGACTTTCAGTCCTGTTCAATCTCTTCTAGTTTATCTCAAACTCCTCAATCCCAGTTTTACACCAATTCAACCATTTTTTTCCATTTTTTTCATTTTATTATTTTTTAATTAATTAACAAACCAAAAAACAGACCCCGGACAGATTGGTTGTCTACAGCTGTCCCTCTTTGCGCATTTCTTATGCAACAAAAATTATGCAAAGACGTAGACACCCCAGTTATACCGATACATTCCCTTTTTTTTTTTATCAAACCTCCTCTAAGTAGAGGCTTAACGACTTTGAGAAACATAAATGCTCCTCTAAATATAAGCTTAACGACTTTGAAAAACTAAACAAAGCTACTCTAATTAGAGGCTCAACGACTTTGGAAAAACATAAATGCTCTATAAATAGAGGCTCAACGACTTTTGAAAAATAAACAAAGCTCCTCTAAACAGAGGCTCAACAACTTTGAAAAAATAAACAAAACTTCTCTAATCAGAGGCTCAACGACTTTAGAAAAACATAAATACTTCTTGAAACAGAGGCACTACAACTTTGAAAAGATAAATTACCCTTCTAAATAGAGGCACCACAACTTTGAAAAAATAAATTGCTCATCGACAATCATGTCCAGAGGAGTCGTAAATCAAATCTGATGAAATTTGAAATGAAAACTTAAAGATTCACAATTTGAGTTCAAAAATAAAAGGTTCAGATTCGCAAAAACCTTTCAGCTTTGTAAGAATTCATTGAAATTTGATTCTCAAAATTTTAGTTTCATAAGGATTCAAATTTGCAAGATCTCAATATTCGCATTTACAAATTGCAAGATTCACATCCAACATTTAAAGATTCTTATTTGAATTTTGAAAATTCACATCCAAAATTTTCAAAGCTTCTCATTCGAGTTTAAAGACTCACATTTGACAGATCTTAGGGTTTCACACCACAAAGATTCTCATTCGAAACTCAAAGATTCTCATTTGAGTTTGAAGATTCACATTCGACAAATTTTGGGTTTCACACCTTAAAGATTCTCATTTGAAATTCAAAGATTCTCATTTGAGTTTGAAAATTCATATTCAATAAATTTTGGGTTTCACACCTCAAAGATTTTCATTTGAGAACTCAAAAATTCAAAAGATTCCCAATTTCTTTTTCAAGTGACTCAAAATTGTGCATACAATAAAAGTCATGATCAAAGATGCAAATGCCTTCTTAATGATGCAAATGCAACAACCTAGATTCTCATAATGCCATGCATGTTCAAACAAAGTTTTAATTAATCAAATTATGTGCATGTACTATTTAAACAATGACGCTTACATGATGCATGTAATACGGACGTCAATAATGTCATGAAATCCTAAATAACTGTGGTAATATGGCTCTCAAGACTTCATCATTTTGAGCTTCTTAGCACTAGCCATCTTAGAATAAATTCTATTTTTTATCACTTGGTCATCGCTCATAAGCTTCTCAGTACAAATTTCATCATTCATCACTTGATCATCGTTCATGGGCTTTTCAGTATTTCAGAGCAAATTTCATCCTCCATCACTTGATCATTGTTCATAGGCTTTTCAGCACCAATTTTACCCATTGCCCCGTATTTTTTTATCACAACTCATAGGTTATGTCGATCAATTCATCTCTATATTCATTACTTTGACATACCAATTTTTTTTTAAATTTTCCTCCTCTTCATTTTGTTGACCAATTTATCATCATATTCCCCATTTGGTCATGCTATGTGTCTTTTCAATTCATCCTATCATTCTATATTTCTTCTCAAAGGAATGTAAGAATCTTTTAAGCACATTGTCATTCATTCATCATCATTTCAAATCATGACAAATATAATGCACTCATACATTTTCTCAATTTATTCTGGGGATGCAACAATAAGGCAACATAGGGTGATTTGAGGGAAAAGTAATCAATGAAGGACGAGTTTGGTGTAAAATGAATAAGGAAAGAAACAAATTGGATACATATCATTGGGATGAATGGTATATCCAAACAATGAAAATCCAGACAATTTTGAACATTAATTCATGATTCTTTTTTAAAAACTCATTACATTGACTATCAAAATCATTTTGTGCTCATCAAACTTCATCCTAGTTTTGAGGGATCTTCATATGTCTTTGATCTTCCATCCATGTGAATCATTTGTCCAACTTTCAACTTAGAGGTTTTTTTACTCAAATCGTCCTTTCGGGTTTTCAACTTGAGTCTCCCTTTTCTCTTCTTTCTATTTTCTTTTTTTTTTCACCCATTATTGATATCTCTTTCACATCAATCTTTAGAGCAACCAAGCATGATTCTGTCATTTTATCATAAGCATGCTTTAGCCCAACATATGACCATTCAATTCAAGCATTCACATTTGATCCAAATAAACATTTAAAGGTTGTAATGTAGGCCATGGTGAAGGGTCATGAAAGAAATGGATAAGAATAAGCCCAAAACATATCTTTAAAGGGTTCAAAACCAAAAGATCCTCACTTGATGTAGCTTGGCATCACTTCACTACTTTTTCCTTTTCCATCTCATTCTTTACAAAAAGATTCTCATTACTTTACCCCAAATCATGTATGGCATTCATTTTTTTCTTTTTCTTTCATTTTCTTTTCTTTCTCTCTTTGAGACCTTTTACGATCTTTTTTTTTCTTTTTTATTTTTTCAAACAAAAAAAATGTCTCCCAGTGTGGAGGGCGATCTTTGGTCAGGGTTTTTTAGAAAAAAAAATCATAATAGGCTTAAAAGGGTAGCAATGAATAGTTTTTCAAATGGTAAAAGAAATATGGTCATTTTTCTTCTCAAATGTGAATGCTTTCTTTAAATATCATCCATTGAACAAAAACAAGCTCATAGATCTTTATAACAGACTACATATCTTCAAGATATATCTATTTCATATTTACTAGTAGCTGGCTTCATTTGTTCAAATAGTCTCCATAGATTAATGTGAATGAGTTCTCAAAATTAAATCTCAAAATTATTGTTATCATTGTCTAAACATTCATCATTTGAAATTCAAGAATAGGAATAAAAAGTTATGAAAGGTAGCAAAGTATGAAATAATGATTGAATGAAAGAGAAAATGTAATGAAATGCCTTAACTTGCCTTTTATTAAAATGATAACAAATGAAATCCTATTGTCTAAAAGAAATCCTAACATTACTCTAAAAGAAATTCTAAAATTACAAGAAACTTTCAACCAGCCTTATCTTCATTCTTCAAAATTATGCTCGTGTGTAGTCAGGTGAATAATCTTTATTGATATTTTATCCTTGATTCATCGCAGCTCTTTAGGCCTTTTCTGATCAATGTGTTCTTGATTTTCACTCAGAGCATTAACATTGTGATTAGGCAATGAATTACCACTAACATTAGGTGTTGTTGTTCCTCTTTGATCAAAACTTAGCATTCAATCATTGATTAATCGTTGCACCTTATGTTTCAAAGTAATGCAATTTTCAGTGGAATGACCAATAATTTTATAGTGGTAGTCACAGTGGGCTGTAAGATTATACCACTTGGGATATAGTGGTTTAAGCGGTTCCATACAGCTGAGGGCAATCAAGTGGCTGTTATAGAGCTCTCGATATAACTTCATATAAGTCATAGGGATTGGATCAAATACAAGTTTTTCTTAAGTAATTTGTTCCTCTCATGAACCACTGACTAGGCTAACAGGATGAATTTGGGGTCTTGTAGGAGTTTGAATGTTCAGGCTGGTATGTTGGTAGGTAAGATGGTTGTGGTATGGATTGGTATGGGTAGGATGAAGAATTATTCATAGCTGGATAGTAGGGAGAGTAACTTTGTGATAGATAGGATTGATAACCCCTGAACTATTTGTCAAAACTTACAGCTTAAGTTTCGGTCACTTTCTTTTCAAGTGCATTCCTAGTTGCTCCTCCTTTCAACTTACCCTTCTTGATGGCACTTTTAATAATTTCTTCCGAAATCACCATGTTGACAAAATTTTTAGTTGCATTTCCTATCATTTTTTCATAATAAGGAGATTTTAGAATGCTGACGAACATCACTGTAGTTTTTTTTTCAGTTAGAAGAGGTTGCACTTGAGAAGTTACATCCTTTCACTTTTGGGCATATTCTTTAAATGACTCATTTGCTTTTTTTTTTCATGTTCTATAAAGACAAAAGATCAGGAGTCAAATCCATAATATGTCGATATTGACTGATAAAGTCATGGGCTATATCTCTCTAAGAATGAATGTGAGTTCTGTCTAGTTGGACATACCATCTAGCAACGGAGCCCATAAGGCTATTTTAAAAAATATGCATTAATAGTTTCTCATTATGGGTATGGGCTACCATCTTCCGACAGTACATGGTAATATGAGTCTTTGGGCACTTTGTACCATCATATTTCTTAAATTCTGGTACTTTAAACTTTGGTGGAATAATCACATCTAGGACTAAGCACAGCCCAGCAGCATCGACAAAACCATAAAACCCAACTCCTTCTATAGTCCGTAGCCTTTGTTCAAGCATACTAATATTTGAATCTTCTTAAGATTCCACCACCTTTGCCTTTTCTTTCTCTTTCTCTTTCAAGTTATCTAGATCAAGAACTTGGATTGGTTCATTATTTTTTCAATAAAAATAGGATTCACATAGCTATGGAATGCTTTGGGTTCAAAGCTGATGGCTTTCAAGAGTATCAAGATATGTAAATTACTGTGACGGTATATTCTGTGTGGACTGGGCTTGTTATGGATCAAAACCTGAAGGATATAGAGGGTCGACCACTTCTTGTGATTGAGGGCCCTATTGGCTTGTGTTCTCTTCTATCTTTTTTTTCTTATTTAACTTGTTGAGAGCATCCAAAATCTTACTGAACTCATTCTCAATTTTCCTATGCTTTTTTCAATTTCTTAAATCGATGAAAGTTTTCTTGCTCAATTTGTCTAGCTCTGGCTCTTGTGTTATATCGGTGGATGGGGTTCTTGCTGGATGGAGCTATCCTTGAACTTTAAATACCATATTTTAGAATTAGCAAGTTTATATGACTATCTCATGGTTACTTTGTTAAATGTATTGAATGTGAATGCAATGAATGAAAATGCATCCATAAAGAGAACATTTACCTTAAGACAGTGTTCAAGCAAAATATTTCATTTATTCCAAAAAACTTTCGATTTCATAAAATTTATCATCCTAGAGTTATAACCATAAAATCATATGATCTACTTATATTGGTCTTTGGTTTCCTTAATGAAGTTTAAGAGACGTTGCCCATGTTCTTCTACTGGGGCGACCACTTGTTTCAATGCCTCTGCCTCTTTTACCATCTCTCTTGCCTTACATAACATTTTGTAAATTTGGGTCGTTAAGTGTTGAATGTATTTCTGTCTTTCTAAGTTTTCTATTTTACCACCCCAAACTTGGTATGATAACTCTCTATGCTCTCTAACCAATGCGGTAATGTAGTCTTCTTATTTATTCAACCTTTATCTCAGTCTGCTTAAGTAGATGTTCAACATGTTATTTTTTTTCTGTACTTAAATATTTTCTTCCTCTAATTCAGGATATTCTTACTTTAATCACTTATTTTCATCTGTCAATTTAGTGATTGTTATCACTTTGGCTCTTACCTTCACATACAACCTTTTATGTTCATGGTGTAGCTCCGTTAAGTCTTTGACAGCTGTGTCATGTTCTCTAGCAATCTTGTAAACTTTGACTTCATGCTTTTCAGCTCTATCTTTCCATTGATCCTTTTCCTTTTGAAGCTTTTGGATTTTTTACTTTAACTTATCCTTTTCGATCTCGAATTTTTTTATTGCAAGCTTCAATTCTAATGGTGTCTCTTCAAGCTTTCCTCATGTTGGCGATTGAAAGCTTTCATAAGTGAATACCATTTCCTGTCTTCATCTTACTCTCCAAACTAAGTATCCCTGAGTGACCTTATCAGTGAATGGTCCAGGACTCACTCTACGGGGGTTTTTTCATGCTTTAATCACCTTATTCATCCTTTGAAATACTTTTGGCTCATTGTAAGAAAAATCTTATTGATGAAGCTTATGCGTCATGGGAATGAACTATTCTACCCTAAACTACCTTCTCACTAGAAGTGGAGCATAACGTATTGCTCCTTATAAACCTAGACATAAGATCACAGTGTTATTTTCACACTGATATAGCATAGGTTCACGATTCATCCATCGGACTAACCATCTTATTTTGGCACTTGTCAGTTTTTGTAAGAAAACTATCCACTCTTTTTTAGACTTTTATTCTGACAACCCACTTTTACAGAATTTCTTGATCAAAGCTCGATTGTGGACATAAAGCTTCGAGAAAGCACATTTTCTCCATTCGAAGTGGCTTTTCATTTATAAGTACAATAAATGTATATAGCCTATAAAATGCCCTCCATTCTTATGATAGTAACTCAAAGATCTGACAGTCTTTGCTAATATTATCATTGAAGGGTTATAGCCATTGATCACACTTTTAAAGAAGTTAATCACTGCTATTTCAATATAACCCAAAACCTTTGAAAATATCACCATTCCGTATATGGCTAAGGCAAATACGTCTAACCCCCATTCTTCGTTGACATGTTACACTAGAAAATCATGAAAGAACTTTTAAGGTAGGCAAACATGTTCTTGTTTCTTCTTTGTATGAGAATTCACAATTTCTTTGTCTATCCCTATGAGATGGGTCAAATCCTTACGAAATCTTGACTTGTGTTTTTTGACATATATCTTGTCAGGAGCCTTAAGGTGTAGGCCCAACAAAGTCGAATATTCTTTAATGATTGTGTCATATCAACTTTATTAAAGATGAAACACTTATATGCAGGATCCCAAAATTACACTGCAGTTCTAATTAGCTGATTGTCAACATTTACTGCAAGAAGGTATGCTATATGCCCATGTCTTTGGTAAAACTCCTCTTATCTTGATTGACTCATCTTTTTTCATATATCAACCAAATCCTCTAGATTATTTTGTTTGAGGAGGATATATGTCTCTTGAGACAAGGTAAAAGCATGATCGATTGGTAAATAATCCCCCTTCTTTAGTTAAATCCTTTTTGACTAGACCTTTACTATGTTGGATGACTCACAAGGGGCTAATATAGATAAAGAGCAAACTAGTCATTCTATGGAGTCCATGAAAAACTTATTATTGAAGACCATCTTTCAGGCAAATATTCTTTATGCAACTTTTGGATATGAGTATGGATCATGTAAACATGAATAAGAGAAGAGGTTAGTACATCAAATAAAGAGAAATAAATAAATAAATTAATTAATTAATTAAAACGTAACACATAATAAGAAGAATGAATCCTATATTTTTGGTCAATTCTAAAGGAAAAGAGATAGCTCTATCTATAGGTTAGGCACTTCTAAGGTCCACTATATGTAGTTCAATGATATAGTCTAAAGGTTCCCAAATTGCTCCTTACATTATTGTCCATTATAGACTAGTAAGGCACCTCAATCTTCACCCATTACAAGCTATAAACGAAAAAGGTTCAATTTGAGTAGGAGTATTTCACTAGCTACTGCGAAGGCATTAAAATTTCACGAAAGCAATAGGTACTTTACTCCCTTCTAAAGGGACAGAGCTCAGGTATAAAGCTCATGTTATGCACATGCATATGAATGACAGAGTTAACGAAGTAAATAAATAGAAAGAATAAAAAATATATACAAAAAGGTTCAATTTTATTAGGCTTTTGCATAACACAAATTTATTTGCTGGCCTAACTCTCGGCAGTCCCTAGTGGAGTCATCAAACTATCATAATGTTTAGATTCGAGGACCTATCACTAAACATTGACTTAAGGAGTCACCACCAATCTTTTTTGTTTAGGTGCGATTGGCCACCTAAAGAATCTATCATTTCAAAAAACACCTAAGCTTAAAGGCCCTTAAAAAAATAGGTTCGGGTCTATTAACCAGAATAGGATTCGAGAGTTCAATTACGAGTGAGAAAGGTTATAGCACCTTTACATCCCATTGAAAGATGGTACCAGCTTAATTTCGTGTTATCCAATAAGCCTTAAAAATTTTACCAAGTAATTAATTATTAGAAATTATTCTTAGTTAACTCCAATACTTTGGGTAAAAATTTTAAAAAAATCCCCTCACGTCAAGAATATATAAGAAAACTATTGTTTCATATGCAAAGACTCTATCGTCGTATTATTTAACATTAAAAAATTTTCAAGAAAAGAAAGAAAAAGAAATAAAATATAAAAAAGAGCAATAATGATTCAACATTTTATATAAATCCTTTTCTTTTCATTTAAAAAAAAAAAACTCATTGCTTTTGTACAAGGAAATTTGATACTTTCAACTTTTCCTTAAAGCATTTGGAAGTTTTTATTTTAAGAAAAATTGATATTTTCAACTTCTCCTCATAATGTTTTTGAAAATTTTTATTTTAGAAATTTTATTTTAAGAAAAATTGATACTTTCAATTTTTTCTTAAAATACTTTTTTTTAAATTCTAATTTTAAGGAAGATTGATACTTTTAATTTTTTATCAAAAATATTTTTTTTTATAATTTTATTTTAAGAAAAATTAGTACTTTCAATTTTTCCTCAAAAATATATTTTTTTATTTTTTTAAATTTATTCATACAAAAATACTTATAAAAAATAAACAAATGTATAAATAAAAAAACCAAAAAAAAAATAATAAATAAACAAACACACAAAAAATAAAAAATACCAAAAAAATAAAAAATAGTTCGGTTGGAAGGTTGGCAAGGCTTGGCTCCAGACACAGAAAATGACTTAAAGGTGTGAATTAACGAGAAATCGGCTCGACTGGAGCCCAAACAAGGACGTAGGTTGCTGGTTCGGGTCACGCTATGAGTCGGTTCGGATCTTGGCAAAACGCACGGATCTTGTTTAAGTGCTGACTCAAAATGATGTCGTTTAGCTTGCATATAAAAGGGAAAATTTTCTTCTTTCCTCAGATGTTTCCCCTTGTTCTCTTTCTCTTCTCTGCTCCTTCTCTCTCTAGGTGATTTTCGATCATCATTTTTGGTTGAATGTCATCAAAAAAATCATCGATTTATAGGTTATATTGTCGAAAACTGGGTTTCTCGCTGGATAGTCACCAAAAAACTTGAATTTTCATTGAAAATTCCACCAGATTCTGGAAATTTCCAAAATTTTTCCAAAAAAAAAAAACAAAACCAAAAATTTTGAAAAAATTTCTAAACTTCATAAGATTGCTAAACACTCTTTCTTTGCTTCTGTTTCTTTCTCTTTCTTTCTTTTTCTGTGTGTTTTTTTCTATGTGTCTATGGATCTATTTATAAGCTTTAAAATCGCAGACTCCAAAACTGAATAGGAATCCCAATTTCTTTTGGATTTTTAATCCTATTCAATCTCTTCCAGTTTATCTCAAACTCCTCAATTCCAGTTTTATACCAATTCAATCACATTTTTTCATTTTTTTTTATATTTTTATTATTTTTAATTAATTAACAAAGCCAAAAAATAAACCCCAGACAAATTGGGGGTCTACACTCTATTGCTCCGCAATGATGATCCTTTACATTCCAATACCACTTTCTCTCTCTATATCTCATGCTTTATTTGCTATCATTATATATACATATGAAAATAATATTTTAATTTTATTAAAGAATTCTAAGAACTTCATTTAAAAAACTTCTCGAATTTTTTTTCTCATTTACATATCCCTTACGATTTTGTCTTTTTCTTTTTCTTCATTATTGAAAGCATTGCTGCTAATAGTTTGTAAATATCACAATATTTAATACATTGGCAAGTTTACAAAATTATTCTGATTATGCCGTTTTCCTTGTACAAAGAAATACAACATTAGAGGCTTAAATTATTTTTTTTCATATATATAATAGAGTTGAAATTAATTTTTTATAAAATTAATAGTATTTTGTTATAATTATATTCAAATATTATATATATAATTAGTTGTTTAAATAAATTATTAATCAACTTATAAATTACAACAAAATAAATTAATATAAAATTAAATAAAAATATATTATGAAATTTTAATATGTGATCTCAAAGTTTGAAGATAATCTCTTTATCGTTAAAATATGGACTAAGTTCCAATCAGTAGTCACTTTTTTTATAACTTATTAGTTTAATTCTAGATTATCATTTATGGACAACCAATTAAAGCAAAATTAACATAACGCCGCCAATTACTATAAGTGATCATGATAATTATTGATTTTGGTACAAATTTTGTGCATGTTATTTTTTAGCTAGAAACAAATATTCACGTTTTATTTGTCTTCTAATAATGACTTAACTTTAGGAATTCCAATATTGTTATTTACATATGTTGGAAATATTTTTAAAATATAAAAATAATATGATTAAAAAAATTGATTTAATCAAAAGAAAATTCATGTTAATCTATTTAATAGCTTAAGGTAATATTTCATGGTCAATATATTTGATTCTAAACTTAAAGAATCAATGCAAAGAAGCATACCAAGAAAATAGTCGATTGCCTTAGCAAGAGTAATCATTTGTCATATTAATGCCTAAAGAGTAGTCAATTGCCTAAACTAAGGAGTCTACTACTATGGAATCCAAAGAGATAGCAAAGTTTTACTACAAACTTGACAATGGAGTAGTCAAATACCTACCTTAGGCAACCGACTGCTATAAATGGAATTGATTGTTCTATCAATTGTTTTAAGTTTTAAGCATTTTGGAAATTGAGGGAAGACGAATTCACTAAGGTAGGAATCAATTACCCTATTTCCTAGAACATTTTGGAAACAAAAAGTACAAAGAGGCAATCAACTTCCTTCAAGAAGCAATCAATTACTATAGTTGAAAAATTATAATTTTCTAAAACATGAAAAATGATTTCTATTGGAATGAAAAAGATTAATCATTCAAATAAACTAATATAACTTTAATTATTCAAAAAGATATCTTTTTTATTAAAGGAAGTGTTCTTTGATTGAAACAATAAAATCAAAGAGACACAACCTTAGAATTTAATATCTATAAATAGGGATTATGTGAGTTCATTTGGAGATGTGATTGTTGATAGAATCTATAACTCATAAACTCTTTTTCTTTTTTCCCATTATTTCTTGAATAAAGGCTTGTTTCTTTGGCATTGTTTCATTACAAGAAACTTTGTCAAAGACAAGGTGTTTCCTCTTTTATCAATGAGTATTTAGTTGTTTGATTATTTTAGTGCAAGATAAATCAAACATAGATTTTACTATATCTTGGAGGCTATTCGACATAATCCTTTTTGCATACCATAATTGGTAAGAATGAAATAAGCCTTAAGAAAAGTGAAATTTACAACACATCTTGAAGTCGGTATCTTGTTCTTTGAAGGTTTTATCTTAGGATCAACCAAGACTTTGAAGGAAAGACTACAACCAAAGATACAAGTGAAAAGTTACAAAGTTCATGATAAAGTTACAAGTTTTGGATTTTGAAATAACAATCTTAAGGCTTATTTTCGCTCATCAAGACTTGAGTTGAAAAGTTCAAATGCACAAGAAGATGACTATAATGTTTCAAAATTAAAAAGCAATGTGAAGAGATAAAATGGTTCACATATGAAGGTATGCCAAGGATGAGTAAAATGAAGGTTTTAGCTAAAGAAAAGGTTATAATAGTTCTTACCAATAATCAAGACAAGTTCTATCCTCTTTTTTATTTTTACACATGATTTTATGATCTTAATTATATGGTGTTACTTTTATTGACATGATGTGGTAATGAAAGGTTACTTAAAATGGATTTTCTTAAATTCAATTTTTGTTTTCATAATTCATGCATGTCCATCATCATGCAGTTGAAATTTCAATAAGGTCGTTGTTATGAAAAGTAACTCTTGAAATGATTATGTTTAATCTTCAAATAATAAAATTAGTAACATAAGGACCATAAAGAAATAAAGACTATTATAGTCTATTATTCATGAAATGAAATTAAGCTAGTCTCATTGAAAGGGAAAAACCTTAAGTTAGTACCATGGAGTGCATGGTTTATGGAAATAAAAGTCATAAAAATGACTATGACATTTTTTTAAATGAAAAGTAGTGTATCAAGTAACAACAAATTTAACTTGTTACAAGCTTTTGTAAGAGGTAGTCAACTATCCATATAAAAAAATTGATTGCCCATAGTTTTCAAAAAGAAAAGTGGCTTTTTATTTGGAAAATGAGTCGATTACTCTATGTTAAACAATGATTGCCCTACTTCAAACGTTGAATGAATAGCTTCTAGAATGAAGAGAGTTGATTGCATGACCAAAAGAGTTAATTGCCCTTTATGGAAAGTATTTTGGAAAGCAAATTACTCTATCAAAATAGTTATGGTAAATAAAGTCTAAATGCTACAAGATATGATAGCAAGAAATTTAAGGCATTTCAAATATATAAAAAAAATGTGACAAACATAGAATTCCTTCATATTAAAACCTAAGATAAAGTAATATAAATTTATAATTTATAGTATGCTTTATAAGGATGGTTTCAAGATTATACTTTAACAAAAGCAAAATTTGTTTTATTTAAATATGAATATAATTTGAATATGATTATGTATAAAAATGATATGGCTAAAAACATTGCTTGCTATGATATTTTGACAAATAGTTTATCATAATTATTTTTATGTATGAATCGATAAGGCATATATTTTATGGTTCTATGATTAAGCATGCCTAATTGATATTTTTAATAAATTACATGCTTAATAAAATATGTCTAAGAATTTATTTCTAAAAATAGAATCATATTCTAATATGCATTAATGAATTCATAATAATGTTTTTCATAGCAATTGATATATGCTATGGTTATGCTATGTTGTTTACAAAATATGTTTTGTTGTTGGCTATGATATACATAAGTATATAGCATGTTTGAATGATCCTAGATTAAACATGTAATTGACATATTTTATTTATTACATGCTTAATAAAAAATTAAATAAATTATTTTCTTAAAAAGAATCATTAAAATGCTTGAAACAATAAAATAAGCATAGCTAATTTGGTTAGTAGTAAATGATTTTATAACTACTATTATAGAAATATATGTGCTATAATTATTCAAATTGAATATGCAATATATTTTTATTTTTGAATCATGAGATTGATTGCACATATTGTTTAAGATTAATAAAAGGAAAAATGTCCTAAAACTTCTATTGGTAATAATCTTAAAGATTGCTATAATTGTTTTATGCATGATTTAATGTGCAATTATTTATAAGACTGAATTATCAATTTTATTAATTTTGATAACAATAAGGTGGATCCCATAAGTAAGAGTCCACTATAATACACTATAGGAGTTTAAATCTTTAGTGGCATTTTTTTCAACATTTAGCAGCGTTTATAAAAGCCACTAAAAAATTTGCGACGTTTGCAAAAAATGTCACTAAGAATGTCGGCTATACACACGTCGGTAAAAATAATTGTGTTTTTTATAAAACGCCACTATTTTAGCAACATTTGTGTTTGGAAAATGTTGCTAATTTAGTGTCATTTTTACCGAAAAAATGCTACTAATATGATGGCGTTTATAGAAGAAGATGCCGCTAAATTAACGGCATTTGTATCATAAAAAATGTCATTAATTAAGCGGCGTTTTTATGATAAGAATGCCGTTAATTTAGCAATGTTTTTTTTATAAGAACACTGCTATTTTTAGCGGTATTTTATGATACAAACGCCACTAAATTTAGCAGCATTCTTGAACTCGAGCGTTACGAAATTAAAAAATTTACTTTTTTTTTAATTTCTTTTAATATTTATTATTTTCATTAACAAGAAATGTTAAAAGAAATAAAAATGAACTAAAATTCAGAAACTGAAATTAATAATAACATTTAAATTATTTTAATAACATTTAAATTATTTTAATACATTAACAAAAAAATTTAAAATGTATGAAATTGATGACTGCATAGATTTGGAAGATTGCTATTTGATGAAAAAAAGTTTCTACCTTGGTCACTAGTATGCTTAAGAACCTATTGAATAATATCATACAAGTTTTAACACTTAATAAGCTATTTTTTATATTTAAAAATATAAATGTTTACTAAATATAATACCCGAGTTGGTGGACCATCGAAATTAGTTCTTGAAAATTATTGTTGCATAAAATTCATAAGATGATCAAATCGATCATGCAACTGCTGAAATTTTGCATGCTTTTGGTTTATTATAGCACGTTCTTCTTCAATTTTGGCACACTTTTATTCTTTTTCTGCTTTCATTTGCTAGAAACATTATTACATAGTTTGCAACTCCTCTCTTAATATGGAAATGTCTCGTGAAGATTGACTTGCTGAGAATATAAAATGCTAAGAGCTACGTCCATAGTAGGTAGATGGTGTTGGACCCAATCCAAAGCCTTGGACCTGTCCATTCTTTTCTTTTCCAGCAACTTCTATGAAAATTCGATTTTTCAATTCTTGCACATTGACAAAACCATCAGATGCTAATTCAATCTCAGCAACCATTTTCTTTTTCGCTTTCTCTTGTAAATTAATTAGATAAAACTATCAAGTTTAATGATTAATTCATAATATGGTAAAAAAAAGTAAATATTTACATTTTATTAAAATAGATGTTATAAATTACCATAATTTCTTATATTTCGACATTTAAGTAAGATCCGTCTTTTTTTGCGTGTGTTAACAAAAAAATTTCACACGTCCAATTTTACCACCCATCTCAATCTTCTATATAAAAACATATGTTATTATTAAATACATATCAACCGTAACTTATTCATGCATATCAAGCCAGTCAATCAAGTTCAAAATTTTAAATAAGTTTAATATCATGTGTTTAACCTATCTAAATTGTTAAAATAGAAATATAACCGTAAAATTATATTTTGACCCTTTAACAATACAATAGTCTTAAATAGACGTAAAAAATAAAAGCATTTCGGCCTTTCACACATATCGATTATGAAAACCAAATTCAATTATTTGGATAAGTTTAATATTATGGATTGAAACCATCCAAACTGTTAAAGCCGTCCAAAAGTTTAATTTGTATTTTTGCCTTTAAAAGGCAAAAATAGTCCCAAATAGAGATAAACGACAACTTTTTCACACATATCAATCGTAGAAATCAAGTTCAATCATTCGAACAAGTTTAATATCATGTATTGAAGCTATCCAAACTGTTAAAATAGAACAATAACAACAATTTTGTATTTTTACCTATTAATAGCATAAAAAGTCATAAATATAAGTAAACAATAACTTTTTCATACATATCAACCATGAAAACTAAGTTTAATACTTTGGATAAGTTTAATATCATGTATTAAAACTATCAAAACTATTAAAACAAAACAATAATTGTTAATTTGCATTTTTACCTTTTAACGGCACAAAAAGTTCATTCATTCAAATAAGTTTAAAATCATAAACTTACTATTTTTTTTTGCTTTCTTGCAAAACTTTTTTATCCACTTGTGGCTATATTTTTGTTGCTTTTTGCCACCAATCCCAATTTGTTCTCTTTCCTGTCATAAAAAATAATTGCGTATATGGTAAAAATACAAATATTACCCACTTAAAGCATAAAACACTTTTATTATTTAAAACTAATATACAAAGTTATAAATTAGTACCTCTCCTTTTTTTGAGAACTAAAATCTAACTAATTATTCATATTGCCACCTAATCACATTATGGGGTAGATTTTCCACTATAGCCTCTATAGTAGTATTTTGATCGAAATACTTATTCTTCAAATTATGCTTATAGTCTTTCCATTTCTTTCCTAATGACTTAAGCACAAATGAAGTTGGTATTTCAAGTACAAATCTTAACTGTAATAATATAATAAGAAAATTTTGAATTAATAAACCAAATGTAAAATAATTATATTTTTATATGTAATTAATTATACTAATACATCAATAAAGTTTAAAGCATCGGCCTTAACTTCTATTGGAACTTTATGCCATACTTCATAATGAATAGGCAATTTCATTCCATTACGGGCAAGCATGCTTAGAAATCCAGCCAATAATTGAGCCTCTTCACAATTGGTTGACTATCAGAGTTTGCAGACACTATAATACACTCGTTCGAAGGTAGTGCAAATAATTCCTTCAAAGTTGTTTGACCTTTGGTCTTCCACTGACCATTGTTATCAACTGCAAAAAATAAAAAATCAATTTGAAAAATGCTAATACTTTAATCATTATAATTGAATTCTAAATATATGGTATATGATACCTGCATTCAAATTTAAAGCAAAATCAATTGACGGGATACTATCTAAACCTAAACCTTTCGTATTGCCAGATCCAATAGCAGTTGAAAGGCTAGAAGTGACTAAATTAGAATTGACAGTATGTTTATTTCCCTCCAAAGGATTTAATCCATAGCCAATATCAACAGGTGCCACAGACAGTTATGAACTAATATCTCTTATATGTATTCCTTTCAATCTACTCTTTCGCATTATTGCTTACCTGTATCATAAAAGCATATTACATTAATGTATTCCTTTAAATCAAAAGATAATGTATGATTTACAATACAATAAATATACAACAGTGAATGTGACATTAATTACATATAAGCATTTATTATATTATGTCTTAAACACTCGAATTACAAAATATAGATGATCCAACATGGTTTATAAATGTCTTCATTAACATTTTTGTGGACTCACTAAGCAGAGGTACTAGAAATATTTTCATTTAAGTTTTGTTCAACAAAAAGATAATATTTAGTTCCATGTTCAACATCATCTCTGGTATCTAACCCCATATCAAATAAGTCTTTAGGTGTATTAAAGAACAACAAACCAACCCAATTCTTTGGGGTCTTCAAAATAAAAAACTTGTTTGACTTGAGATAAAAAAAATTCATCGATGAGCTGTTGTCCAGTGTGAATTAATCGAAAAAAATTCACAAGTGTAAATCTAAACTGATCTTTCTTAATACCTCTTGTACTATTCACATTAGCCCAATCACACTGAAATAAGACAACTTTTCACTTGTCATAATAATCCAACTCAATGATATCATTAATCATGCCATAATTGTCAATATTTCCTTCTAAAGGGTATGTGTACCTAGCACTAACATAGCTAATAATTGATGAAGTAACAACAACTCTTAAATTTTGTGTACTCTAAATCTTTCACGGTATTTAGTGTGAAATCTAAATCCATTGATGATGAAACCTTTTTATCGTTTCACAATCTGGTTCGGACCTTGTAAGAGACATTTCACCTCTTCACTAACAAGCCTTCCACTCCAAACTTATAAAGGTGAAATAAATATATATGTTATTAATATTAGTTATACCATAAGCATTCTATGTAGATTTCTCATAATGAGAAATATGGCATTACTTATAGTTACTCCTAACCATTCATGAAAGTTTTCGACGAAAAACTTATCAAGCTTTTGAGGGTTTGATTGTCAATAATGTGCATGAGTGCTCAAATTATTTTTATACTCACTATAAAGTATCATTATAAAGTATTAACAATAACAAAAAATACAATAAATTATGCTTAATGGAATGAATTATTTCCTTGCAAAAAAATGTATATGCAAAATGGTTTAATTGAGTTATGATGGAAAAGAACATATCGATGTGCTTGTGCCCAAGATTTATCATCTAAGTTCACCATTTTAGCTTTGCCTCTTGGTTGTTTAAAACTTTCAAAAAGATAACTATAGGTAAAGTCAGTATGCTGTATACCAACATTTCTCGATGGTCTATTAAATCTCATTTCAACATCTGCCAAATAATGAGAACAAAATGTCATACACTCTTCTGCTAAATATCTTTCAGCAATAGAACTTTTTAGATAACGTTAGTTGTGACAATAAGATTTTAACCTCCCCAAAAACCTATGGGATAAAACATTTATCATATATCTTTTTAACTAGAGTGGCATGATCAACAATAACAACCTAATCAAGCTATTAAGAAACAATACCTTTTGATAAGATACATCCATCAATAATAAACTGGCCCACCGACTTTTGTTTCATATGAAAGCTGAATAACCAAATGCATCATAATAGTAGAAGTTCAAAGGGAAAATATTCTCTAAATGACATAAAGTAATTACGGCTCGATCTTCAAGTTTGTCAAGCTCTTCCACATTCAGACATTTCCCATATAAAGCTTTAAATATGTTACTCAATTCAATTACCACAAAAGTGACTTACTTTGACATTGATGAATGCAAAGCAATAGGAAGTAAGTCTTACCTCAAAATGTGATAATCATGTGACTTTAATGAACAAAGTTTTCATTCCTTCAGATTCACAAATCTTGATATATTTGACACATAGCCATCCAAAACATTGACAATTTTCAAAACCTTGCAAAACACATCTTTTTTAGCTTTATAAATCCCAAAACAAGTAAAAGACAATCGATATTTGCCATTAGGAAGCAACTTTGAATGAAGGTCAGGGTGAATCCTCATATCAACTAGGTCAAGCTGACTCTTTAAGTCATCATTTGATCTTCTATTCACATTAAGAATTGTCCCGATAAAATTTTTGCAAACATTCTTCTCTATGTGCATCAAATCAAGGTTATGACGTAATAAATTATATTCTCAATAAGGTAACTCAAAAAAGATATTTTTTTCACAACTTAGACTCATTATGGTTGTTTCAATTTGTGCCACAATCCTGAAAGAGATATTTTTTGGAGGGTTCTTACTCCTTTGATAAGTGTGTGTCTTTGTGGTGTTCAATTTTGGTGAGCTTACTCGTTTTTTGTCTTGGCCCATTGTAATATGCAGAAGATGCTATCGTTTATCAGTTGTGTTCCTTAGGGTTGTGATTGGTGTTGTTATTGTACAATCAAAGAATATGTTGGTATCAATGCTTTTGTGTTCATACTTTATACTATGTCTTTCGTTTGGTCTTCTTTTCTCCTAAATCCAAAAACATTTCCATTTTCTTTCTCAAAACAAATTTTTTCCTTAAGAAGTTTTTTTTTTTTAAATTACATCTTATTGTTTTGCATCAGATGAGTATTGTTGATAGGCTTAAAACTTTCTTTATATTTCAAAGCTAAAAACAACAAATGTAAGTTTCACATATGCTATAAAAGGTCAACCATGCATTTTGATGTGAGGTATAAAAACATATGCTAAAACCTTAATATAATGGCTTACGACCAACAGGGAGATCTTTTAATATAAAGTGTCAAAGAAACACTATAAGATACTTTAAGGCGGTCTCAACATTTAACATGATAAATTAATATGTTGGTGTTTAATCTAATGTTATTATTGCCATGGTAGTTACTCTATTATATGATTTTGTTTTTTCTAGGTTTGGTTGCCGTTAATTATTTGTTTTACGTGGCTTTCTGTAGCTTTGACTTATAGGCATGAATTGGGAGTGAACTATGTGTACGATATTACAGCAAGATTCAAATCTAAAGTATCAAGACTCATTGGTCAAGTCTATTCTTGCCCTTCAATCCATCCAAAAAACTTTTGAAAATGGTGTGCGATATCATTCTAATAACTTTGATAAACATTTCTCATAGTTTTCTAATATATTTTTATTTATCATAAGTATTGCGTTATGTATCCCTTAATTTGTTCATATTTTAGTTATACAAAGTTCTACTTCATTTGTCAGAAAAGCTTGAACAAGCACAAAACATTAAAATAGTGCAATTCATTTATCAACCATTAATATCTAATGTAAAAATATTGATTCCTTACTTTAGGCTTTCTAGGATTATGTTTGAGTGCGGCGTGGCTTCCTTTTTAAGTTTGATTTTTTAGAAATGGTTTGAGACTTCTGGTTTTTTAGGTTTTAGGTTGAAAAGACAAATGAGAAGAAAATGAAGAGAAAAGTAATGGATTGTGGCCATGATTCAACCCAAAATCACCATTTATCACCCAATTACTTTTGAACAAACCTAGATTTAGAATCCTTTAGAGAGCTAAGACCAATTTCAACCCAAATGGTAAGAGATATTTTTTTAGACATAATTCTTTTGCTACTTTGCTCTTTCATTTTTTTATTTCACCATGCATTTTAATCTATCTATAAGTATTGATAAGATGGAATGTTTTTAAGGGTGTTTTAGGGATGCTTAGGTACAAAGAAAATACCCATTAATAAGATAAAGGGATTTTAAAGGTATTTTAGAGATTTTTAGGTACAAAAATAATTACCAAAGTACTTTACGATAGGATTGAAGGTTTTTAAGGGTATTTTTGTCTATTTCAAAATTATAAATAACAAAAAATTTTCAAAAAATTATAAAAGTTCCAAAACTACCAATAATTACAAATATTATGATAATAAAATAAATAATGGCAAAAATTATAGTGTCACTTGCAAAAAAAAAAAAAGAAAAAATTTAGAATCACAAGTAAAAAATATTATAAAAAGATTCTAAATTTTTTTAATCCCATAATATACTTAAAAACTCTCAACGCTATGATGAAAATAACAAAACAACAAAAATATAATATCAATATATTACATATTAAGTTTAAATATTTCCTTTTTATTTTTTTTAATCTTGATATGAATATAATATTTCACGTCTTTCATGACAATTCATTTTATTACTTTTTAGGAAAAATAATCACTAAATATATATAAATAAATAGTGACATAAAAAAATTATTTTCTCTTTTAAAATAAATAAAAAATGTGAATTGATTGAATTTTCCAATTGGGTAATCCAATAGTAAGGTATTTATATTTTTACATCTTTTATAAATTGATTGAATTTTCAAAAACACACATTTATCAAGCACTTAATAGAAAGTAGATACTATCATAATAACATAAAGAATATTTTTTAATACTAACTCAAAAAAATGTTTCATATTTTTTACAATTGTTGATTACGCTGGGTAGCACGGATACTTTTCTATTTCAAATAAAAGCAAGATCTAGTATATGTATTGATAATTTTTAAAGAATGTTTAGTTCTAAAAAAATTATATTATTGGCCGACATTTTATTTTTTTATAATTTTATTTTTAGAATTTAATTTTAAAAAATTATTTTTGAGATATTTTAAGATTTTTAACATTATATAAAAAAAGAAGCAATAGTCTTAAATTAGAAATTCATCTCTCTCTTAGGTTTTTTAAAATTGTTGGGGGATAATAAAATTTGTTTATTTTTTACCTTAATAATAATTTTTTTATGGTTTTTTTTATATTTAAAAATCAGTATAATTGCATGATAAATCAAGACCTATTTTGACATACAAAAATGCATTCCTAGCCATACAATTGGACACTTGGCAATGATCATATGTATTTGAATTTTTATAAATTTAAATATTTATTTTTGACTAATAATATTAAAAAAGAACTACTTTTTTGAATTATAAATATAGTTAAAAGATGTATCAAATAAAATATTAATAAATCAATTTTTTTCATTTATACAATGCTTTTATGTTAGAAACATAGTCGTAAGTTAGAATATATTATGAAAATATTAATTATAATGAAAGCAACATTTTTAAATGCAAATTGTAGTAGATTCATATGAAACATAGTTGATCGTTTAAAATAATAACAAAATAAATTTTATATTTTCAATATCAACAATGTTTCTTAGAATGGAACATAGTAATTAGTAAAATATAACATTTTTTATACAAAAACATAGTAGTTGTTTATAAAGTCCATATAATATAATATTTTTAATGTTTTAACTATGTTTTGTATGTAAAAAACATAATATTTGATAAAACTAAATTTTGGTTTCTATTTCTCCATATCAATGACTATGTTTCTTGTTATGAAAACATAGTAATTAATTAACTGTTAATGGTAACAATGCTTATTTTGCAAATGAACTAGATGAAGAGTATGTTTCAACTATTGCTTATTGTTGCTTTGACATTAGTTGTTATGAAACTTAGAAAAAGACGTAAAATCTCTTATGCTAATGAAACTCTTGATAGGCTTCAAATTATGTCATTAAACTTAAACAAAATGGTTTTTGAAAGTGATATATAGTGTGGATAATTATAGAATGGATATGAGAGCTTTTGTAAAATTATATCAATTACTTCAAACACAATGACGATCAAAGGCATTTAGACATATGTCAATAGAAGAAATGGTTATTAACTTCCTTCACATTATTGGCCATCATACAAAAAATATGAAGCGTCAAGTAACCAGATCTAAAAAATCATTAGCAGGTAATTTTATACTGTGTTGAATTCTATTCAAGTAGCCAGATCTAAAGAGTTAATTAGTAAGTAATTTCATACCGTGTTGAATTCTATTTTGATATTGCATTCCCTATTAATATTATAATGTTTATAAGATAAAAACACCATGCTTGTTAAATAAAATTTTTATATGATTTGTCAAAAATTACGTTTATAATGACCAAAATATTGTGCTTGTTAATATTATGGCATTTATAAATCCAAAATGTTGTGCTCGTTAAATATAATGTTTTCATGATTTATTAAAGACTACATTTATAATGATCAAAATATCATGCTTGTTTGTAACACTAAAATGTCGTGCTTGTTAAATATAACATTTTAGTTATTTGTCAAATATTGTGTTTATAATGACAAAAATGTCATGCTTGTTTAATATTATGACGTTTATAAAACAAAAATATCATGCTTGTTAAATAATTTTTTTATGATTTTTTGAAAATTGTGTTTATAATGACAAAAATGTCGTGCTTGTTTTAAAAAATATTCAAACACTATATTTGTCTTAACCAAAACATTGTGTTTGTCTAATATTAAGTCATGTTTTTACTTAATAAACATTGTCCTTGTGTGTTCTTTAATATAATTTTTTTATTTTTTTATAATATATGATCTTATTTTTAACATAATTAAAACCTTTTTTATTTTTTTAGAAATTAATAAATAAAAATAATAAATTATAATGAATATGTAACTACATATATGACAAATTAACAATGAGAGTTGTAATGTTTGTCATGTGTTATCACATGTAATAAAGAACATTATAATAAAAAGCTTTTATTATGTAATTTGAGATTTCGTGAACCAAACACATGAATCTAACATTCTCATAACAATAGAAATCACCCATTCCTAAGAATCAACAATTCCCCAAGGATTAATTTTTCTACGGGAATCTTAGATTCTATAAACCAAATGCCCCCTTAATGGTATATCACATTATTTATTTATTTAATTTCTTGTTGACCTAATAAAATGATATAATGTGAAAACTTTTTGTATTTTTGTATTTAAAGTTATAAAGATTTGAACTATTATCATCAAAATTTTTTATATTTATTTATACTCTTAAAATGTTGTCTATCGAAAAACTTAATGATAGAGTTTCTTTACTATGCAAATCAAATCTTAATTTTGTATAAAGTTTAGAAGGTCACTATAAATGGTCCTCAAATTCCAAAAAAGATAATAGATGGTAGAGAGGTGGTCAAGCAAGAAAGTGAATGGGATGCCAATGATATAAAGATAGCTCAACTCAATCCCAAAGCAATGCATACACTCTTTTATGCATTAAGGCTTAGTGAGTACAATAGAGTTTTTTTGTGCGAAAATGTAAAAAAAAAATTTAGAACAAGTTGGCCATCACTTATGAAGGTACTAATTAAGTGAAAGAGACTAAAATTGACATGTTTATTCATGATTATGAGCTATTCAAGATGAAATCAAAAGAAACCATTAGTGAAATGTCAAATCACTTCACCAATATTATTAATGGTTTGAAGGCTCTTGGAAAGACTTACTCAAATGTGGAGATGATAAAGAAAATTCTAAATAGTATACAAAAGAGTTGGGAAGCTAAGGTGACAGTCATTGAAGAATCTAAAGATCCTTATACACTCTCTTTAGATGAACTCATAGGCTCTCTCCTTACCTATAAGATAAAGCTCAAAAGAGGATAAAAATTAATCAAGAAATATGGTATTGCTTTCAAATCAACCTTTCAAGAAGATGAAGAAAAACTTAAGCAAGATAAGGTTGATAAAGATAAAAAAAATGGTCATGTTTACATAAAGGTTCATGAAGTTCATAAAGATGAACAAGTTCTCAAATAAAAGAAGACCATAAAGGGAAATGATCAAAGAAGAATCAAATAGAAGAGAAAGAGATCAAATTGTTTGCTATGCATGTAATAAATTGAGTCATATCAAATTTAATTATCCTTTGTGAAAGAAGTAAAACACAATGAAGCTAAAGAAGAAAGCAATTGTTACGACATAGAGTAATATGACTTTTCTAATGATCAAATAAAGAGAAAGTAACCAACCTATGTTTCATGGCTCTTGATAAGCCTAAAAAAATTTATAATTCAAATGATTTAAATTTATACACATTTGATAAATTACAAGATACTTTTGATGAATTAGCTATAGAATATAAAAGCATGAACATGGAGTATAGAAAAATGATTTCTAATTTAAAGGTAGAGAATGAGTTTTTGACTAAAGCAAATAATGACTTAGAAAATGAAATTGAGCTTTTAGAATTGAATGTTAATGATTTGACTAAGAAAAATAAGAATTTACATAACTCATTTTTTAGATTTTATATAGGGACATTAAAAACTCAATGACATGCTTGAAACACAAAGAGTATTCTTTGATAAATATGGATTTGGCTATAATAATGGTGACAAAAAGACTTATTTGAAGAATTTTCTTGTTAAGCCAAATTATTCATCTAGCACATGTACATATTGTCATAAATTTGATCATTCTATATAATATTATTCCTAAAAGAAAGTCACTAATAAAGGTAAACTTATTAGGAGTATGTGGATTTCAAAAAGAGTTAGCACATTTTAAGATTAGATTACTAGGATGAAATGAATTCCAAAAGGTACAAGAACTATGAGTACTAACACTCAAAGACTTAAGAAAGTTTGGGTACCCAAAACAAAATTTTGATTATGTTCTTTAGGTGGATGAGCATTGCTACAAGACAAATTCAAGCAAGAATAATCCATAGTATCTTGATATTGGATGTTTAAAGCACATAACCCAAGACATGACTTAATTCAATGACTTAAAGGCTAAAAGTGAAAGAGATGTTACATTTGGAGATAACTCTACAGGCCAAATTGAAGGGATTGGCTCTGTTGGTAACAATTTTTCTACTACTATAGAAAATGTTTTACTTGTGATAAGACTCAAGCATAATTTACTTGGTATTAGTCAATTGTATGATAAAAGACTTAGAGTTGTATTTGAATATATGTGCTTTCTCATATCAAGACTAACAAACTTGTTTTTATTATACATCATTAAGAAAATGTTTATGTGGTGCATTTTGATGATCCATCTGCTAAAAATGTTTTTTTTTATGGCTAAAAAAAAAATTGAAAGTTGAAAGACTTGCACATACAAGAATACATGTAATTTTAAAACTTTCTCAAAGTGATATGGTTGTTGGTCTACCAAAATTGAAATATGAAAATGACAAGGTTTGTGATGTATGTACTAAAGAAAAACATAAAAAAAATCTCTTTTAAACCTAAAAATTATATTTCAACTACTAGACCTTTTTAACTATTTTATATTGATCTTTTTAGTCCTACTAGGATAATGAGCCTTGGTGGAAAACAATATGGGTTTGTTATTGTTGATAATTTTACTATATATACATGAGTTCTCTTCTTACATTCAAAGAACGAAACTTTGAAAAAATTCATCATTTATAACAAACAAATACAAAATAAGAAAGGTTATTCAATTTCTAGTATTAGAAGTGATCATGAAAAAAAATTTGAAAACCTTGGCTTTAATGTGTTTTGTAGTAAAAATGGTATTAGTCATAACTTTTCTACTCTTAAAACTCCTTAACAAAATGGGGTAGTAGAAAGGAGAAATAAAACTTTCAAAAAAATGAATAGAACCATGCTTTATAAAAATAATTTACCTAGATATTTTAGGGCAAAGGCCATAAATACCTTTTGTTATATTATAAACAGAGCTATGATTAAACCAATCTTAAAAAAAACTCCCTATGAACTTTTTAAAGAAAAAAGGCCTAACATAAGTTATTTTCATCTTTTTTGTTGCAAATTTTTGTTTTGAACCATGAAAAAGATAATCTAGGAAAATTTGATACAAAAAATGATGAAAGCATTTTCTTAGAATATTCTTTGAATTTAAAAGCCTATAGAGTCTTTAATAAAATAACATTAGTTGTTGAAGAATTTTTATATGTTATCTAATCTACCTCCGAGAAAGATGTCTCTTGATGATGATGATATAACTATACTTCAAAAAAATATCAATTATGCATTACATGACATTAAGGAGAACATTCAAAAGGAGGATGAAGAGTTTTTAAAGGAACTATAATAAATAGAGCAAGAACCAAATCACCATAGAGAAAGGAAAAATGCCAAAGATAGTAAAATTATTGGCGATCCAACTCAAAATGTAAGAATTAGATCTTCTTACAATGTATGTAATTATGTTACTTTTCTTTCTCGTATTGAACCAAAAAACATATATGAAGCTTTAGGAGATGATCATTAGATATTGGCTATATAAAAGAAATTGAATGAATTTGAAAGAAGGTAAGTGTGGAATCTTGTACCTAAGCCTAGTGATCATCCTATTATAGGTACCAAATGGGTTTTAGAAATAAAATGGATGAGCATGGTAATATTGTTAGAAACAAAACTAGGTTGGTGGCTCAAGGGTATAGTCAGGAAGAAGGAATTAATTATAATGAAACCTATACCCCAGTTCAAGGTTAGAAGCCATTAGAATGTTGTTTGCATTTGCATGTTTCAAAGATTTCTAGTTTTTTCAAAAGATGTCAATGGTGCATTGCTAAATGGTTTTATAAATAAAGAGGTGTATGTAAAGCAACCTCTCAGTTTTAAAAATCCTTAATTTGCAAATCATGTTTATAGATTGACAAAAGCTTTATATGGTTTAAAACAAGCCTCTAGAGCTTGGTATGAAAGATTATCAAAATTTTTAATTGAAAATGATTTTAATAGAAGGAAGATTGATATTACACTTTTTATTAAAACAAAAAGAAAGGACATTCTTATTATGCAAGTTTATGTTAATGATATTATATTTAGTGCTACTAATAAAGTTTTTTTGTTAATAATTTGCTAAGACTATGTAAGGTGAATTTGAAATAAGTATGATGGGAGAGCTTACATTCTTCTTAGGATTACAAGTAAAACAAACAAAAGATGGTACTTTCATCAATCAAGCTAAATACATCAAAGACTTGCTTATAAGGTTTGGATTGGAATAATCAAAGCCTTACTCAACACCTATGAGCACTTCAACAAAACTTCACAAGGATGAATGAGGTAAATGCATTGATTCCAAATTATTTAGGTTTATGATCGGTTCATTGTTATATCTTACTACAAGTAGATCGAATATAATATTTAATGTGTGCTTATGTGCTAGATTTCAATCATCACCAAGAGAATCATATTCACTTACTGTTAAAAAATTTTTTAAATACCTTAAGGATACTCTTAACTTAAGATTATGATATCCAAAAGGTTCATCTTTTGCTTTGCATGTTTATTTCAAAACAGATTTTGATGGTTATAAAATTGATAGAAATAGCACTTTTGGTACTTATAATTGTTTGAAAATATGCTCATATTATGGTTTTCCAAGAAACAAAATAGTGTTGCTCAATCCACAACCAAAGTTAAATATGTAACGGTCGGTAGTTGTTGTGCTCAAGTTTTGTAGATTAAACAATAATTAGAGGATTTTGAAATTACCATAGATCACATTCTCATTAAATGTAATAATACTAATGCCATCAATTTCATCAAAAATCCAATTCAACATTCAAAAACTAAGCATATTGAAATTAAGCATAATTTCATTAGAGATCATGTTAAAAATGGTGATAATGTGCTTGAAAATATTGATACCTTGCATCAATTAGCTTATATTTTTACAAAACCTCTTGATAAAGACAGATTTTATACAATTAGAGGTAAACTTGGTATGATGAATGCTCATTGAAATGAAATTCTTAATGAATTGATATATTTGTACCTTGTTAGACTAAATGTGTGTTTATCTTGACATATTTTTAAAATCTTGTTTATGATTATATTTGTAATTATATGATACATATATGAATAATTACATTGTATACTTTTAAAAATTTTAAAAATTATTAAAAAAATTTTTACTGCAAGTGAAATGATTGATCTTAGACACACCAAATTGATTGATTTTCTTTCTAGTAGCCAAAATAAAATTAAAAATGCTCAAACTCAATCGATCCCTCTTAGACCTGATCGATTCTTTTGCTACCCAATCGATTGGGTTAAGAACAATTTCCTTTATGCTCATTATTTTGACCACTTAAAATCTAGACTTTTCTTTTTCTTTGGCCAACCATAGTCTCTTCTTCTTCTTTCTAAAACATTTTCTCTTAAAACCTTAGGTACATGTTTTCTTTTCTCTCAAAATTGGTCACTTTCAACCAAAATCTTTTGCAAATTGTTTCATATCTATTTGATCTCTTGCAAAATCTTCTTTAAAAATCCTTCAAATCACATAAAAATCTTCACTCATGCTTTTCACTCTAGGAATATGATCATTTTTTGTGCCTCCATTTAAACTGCCTCATTCACTCAATTTTCTTACCTCTCTCAACATATTATACTACTTGTCACCTACATTCACAAATTTTTTTATCAATTTCACCTGAGCTTACCTATTTTCATTATCCCATTGTTTTCATGACATTTAAAACAAGACCCCTTGAACAAGGAGAAATTCACTAAGAGAAGCCTCTAGTTCTTCAATCAAGCCTTCTTTTAACTAAAATTTTGAAAATCTTATAGCAAAAAACATATATATGACTCATTTTGCTCATAATGATAGGTAAGGTAATTAATCTTAATTTCTTTCAATCTATTGGATTTTCATATTTACGTGTTTTTAAGAATTTTGGTTGGATGAACTATTTTAGTTTGGATGGCATTGTCTTTGAGAATCTAGTAAGACTATTTTATAGTAATGCAAACTATATTGAAGTTGATGGACATGGGAATAAGTACTATATTAATAAATTTAGGACATTTATAATGGGTAGAGAAATAATTATGGACAAGAACTTGTTGGATAAAACTTTCATGTTAAAAGATAATGGAGACACAAATACTATATGTGATATGCTTGGATTGGCCAAAGACATTTTTTAGAATGATGATTTAAGGGTTCCTTTAACTCAGACTTTTAGGTTGAACATGCATGATAACTTGCTTCATCTTATCGTTACACATATGTTAGCACCATTTGGAACCCAATACTCTGCTATTAGAAAATAAGATTATTGATGGATGTATAAGATCAAACATAAGGATAAACCCAATTTTGTGTACTTCATTTTTAATGATATGATGAGAGTTGTTCAAAACAGGACTACACTTTAAGATATAGGATAGCCATTAGCAATCTACTTGGGAGGATACATATCAATACTCAAAATGATAAAAAGATTGTGTCCAATCTTGCTAGTATTATTAAAGTTCATACACTTTATAGTATATGAGACACTCAAAATATTACTAGGATATGGATTAAAAAAAGTGAACTTAAAGTTAAACACGAAAAAAAGCATGAGATTCAAGATATTCCATAAGAAGTTCCATAAGATATCCCCAAGAAGGTCTTTCTAGTCCATCAGTTAATACCCAAAGAGCTTTGCAAATTCTTATGATTCAGATGAACAGTTTACACTTATTGGTTGGGAATATAAACTCTAGATTGAAAAACATGGAACTAACTTAAAATAAGATAGTTTCACATGTTTAACAAGTTAGGACTGATATTTGACAAATTCAAACTGCACAAGAGCAAATGGAGTAGCATTTTCATTATTTTTCTCATTATCCTCCTCTACCTTGACTGATCCTTTGAGCTAAGCCTAAATGTTTTTCCTACCTGTTTTTTTATTTTTTATTTTTTTTAAGTTTTTAATTTTTTTCAAGACAGTTTATTTTAGCATCAACTTTAGTACTTTGCATATAATGGTATGAACTTTAATGGCATGAACTTTTCTCTGCTCGTTTGTGTAGTTTTGAGATTCAAAGTTTATTGCACATGATTGTGTTGCTATGAAGGTGCTATTGTGCATATTCTCATTCTTGACATTATGATGCTATGTTGAACTATAGTATTGACATTCAATGATATTGGCCTTGTATTGATTATAGTATTGTTGTTTTAAATTGATTAAGTTGATCTTGCATTGTTTATAGTATTGTTGCCTTGGTCTTGGATTTTTTTTTTTTTTGCTATAACAAAAAGAAGAAGAAGTTAATTTGTGTATTATGAAAATTTGCTAGTGAAAAGCTGTTGCTAAATTAATTTGCTACTGAAAAGTCATTGCTAAATTGTTATGTTGCTTAGGAGATCTCTACCTTATATATTTGTTGTGTTCATAATGAAAAATTGGCCCTTTAATTTTGTTGATCTTGCTTAAATTCAATGGGAGCTTTCTTTATAAAATGAAAATGTCTTTAAAGCAAATTTTTAACTATTAGTTTTATTATATCAAAAAGGGGGAGATTGTTAACCTTGAATTGATAAAAATTTTGAAATGACAAAACAAAAATTTGATAAAATTGAATTAAAATGATTTGAACTTAATTTGAATACTTTTCTAACTTTTTATATAGTAAAAAATATTTTCAAATTCATCTGCATGGTTTAAAAATAAAATTGGCAAAGTAACATAAAAGGGATCGCTTGATTTTTTTGCCAAAAAGGTTTTTTGTACAAATTTCATGAAAACCAATCAATCCTCTCCTTGTATGGATGATTGGTTCAAGGGTTTTAAAGATAGGATCGATCCCCTCATAAAGGGATCGATTGGTTTTTTACACAGAATGAAAGTGTTTTCCAAACTTTGAAAAGGGATCGATCACCTAGACTAGAGGATCAATCACCTAAAAAAAGGATCGATTGGTACTAAATATGGATCAATTGGTTGTGCATTTTCATGCGTAAAATTGTTTGAATTTCAACTGAACCAATCGATCCCCCTAAAAGGGGAACGATCCTCTCGTGTCCACAATGCTTGCAACAACTATTTTTGTCTGAAATTTTGCAAAAGCTCTAAACAATTGATGCAAGCAACTGCTATCTTCCACTCTCAACATATAAATGAAAGTCTCTCACCATATTTAAAGCAACCACGAGCCAAGAAAACTTATTATTTCCATCCACCATTTTCACCAAGCATTCAAGAGCATCTTAGTGTGAGAAAAGGGCAGAAATTCTTGTTAGATCATATTTTCTCTTGATATTCTTCATAATCTTGATTAGTACTTTAAATTAGCAAACGCCCAACCTTAGAAAGGTTCTTTAAGTTTGCAAAACACTTAAAAAAACTTGTATTGTGAGGTATTAAGCTTAAATGAGAGGATAACCTTTAAGAGATTATATTGTTGATTGTGTAAAGATTTGAAGAGCTAGGTTGTAACTTTCAACATATAGTGGATTGAATTCCTTAGCATGTGAGACTAAAGGAGAGGACATAGGTACTTAAAGGAAGGGTTGAACCTTTATAAATTTTGGTGTTTTATTTTTTATCTCTATATTTTGCTTTTAAGATTATTAGTACTCATATTTGTTATGTTTACTTGTTAAAAAAATTGATTTGTGACTTTGTGCTTGTTAGATATTGAATTTACAAAAATTTATTATCAACCAATTCACCCTCTCTTAGTTTAATTCAAGTCTTTAAGCTAACACATATTACTCACAACAATTCCTTTTTAAGCTTAATTAAAAAGTGATATTGAAGGGGAATTATGATTCTTAAGTTTTATTGATTTAGGGAATATAAGATTTTTGTGTTTGGTTTAGAAGAATGTATGATTACCTAATAAAGTCTTTTACTATATTATTTTTTATGATATGTGAATAACATGTGACGTTCATAACATGCTATTTATATTAAAATTAAAGAATTTTGAAAAATATTTTTTAATATTTTCAACAAAGATAATTTTATAATCTTAATTATTATCCTTACATTGATTGTCCTTACACAAAAAAATACGAGAATCAACTATCGCTGTAAGGTTGACATGGGGTAATAAACCCCTTTCTCAGGATTTCAAGGGAGGGAGCCCTCAAAAGAAATTTTATATATAATAATATTGAGTAAATTTTTTTTAGATTTTATATGTAATGATATTAAGTAAAAATATTTTATTTTTTATTTTAATTTTGTTATGAGTAGCAATAAAATTACATTTTTTATCTTAAAAACTTGGTTTTTTTTTTTAAATTCTAGAAATTCAAAAGTAAAGTTATAATATCAATTACGTTTTTTTGTCTTAAAAACGCAATCTTTCTTAAAATTCTAAAACTTGAAAATAAAATTTCAACAACCATTACATTTTTAATCTTAAAAATATGGTTTTTATTAAAGTTTCAAATTTTGAAATTATAGTTTTAATATCGATTACATTTTTATCTTAAAAATGCTATCTTTTTTTAATATCCTCTACTTTTTTTCTTAAAAAATTAATTTTTATTAAAATTTTAGAATTTCGAAAATATAATTTTAACATCTATTACGTTTTTATCTCAAATATGCAATTTTTGTTAAAATTTAAAATTTTTGAAAATATAATTTTAATATCTACTATATTTTTTATCTTAAAAATACAATATTTGTTAAAATTTTAGAATTTAAAAAATATAGTTTCAATAATCATTATGGTTTTTTTTATCTTAAACATAATACTTGTTAAAATTAAAATAACAAAAATCACATTTGTTTTGTAATTTTAATATATTGAAAAGGATAATATAGTCTGAAGATGTAATTAAATGAAGATAGGTGAGATAAATTTTTTACTTTTCCTTTAAAATCTAAAACATCTTAAAGAGAAAAAAGTTTTTAATTCCCCAAACTTTCTCATATTAATACTATTGAGAACTTTAAAAAATTTTAAAAATTACAATCCACGATCCTCAAAAAGTGCGGTGAGCCTGCACTTTAAAGTCTAAATTGGCTGATCGATTGGACTAATTGGGAATTAATACATAAGGCAACATTTTTTGGGGCCGAACCAGTGGTCTTTACATTAAGTCCATTGACGAGATAATTTTTCAAAAGCCCATTGCAAAATTTGATTTGTTCTTTTTGAAGCCCAACATTAAAGGCAACGACGTCGTTTCAGTAGCCAAATGGGCACTTACGTTATAACTTATAAATTGGTTTGTCGTAATAATAAATCCAGTTTCCATTTTCCAGGAAATCAGATCTGCGACCCGTGGTAGACGAAAGCTCTCCACGTGGCAAAATCATATTGGAGGAAACAACAACAAGCTTTCGCTCATTGGCCAGTTTTTACAAGAACACGTCGCCAAAGTTCAGTCCCAAGCGTCAAGTCGTTGATGCCTCACACTTCGCTTCGTGTATACTGCATTTGTTTTGTTTGTTAGAAGGTTTAAACTCCAAACTTTCGAGAGCACTCAAACTGGAAAAACGATCCATTGAAGAATCCCCTCCCCCTAATCTCTCTCTCTCAAAAATTAGCAGTGTTTTGTCTGGAATCGAAGATCTGATAAGAGTTTCTAAACATTTGTATAAGTTCTGGAACGATCCAGTTTCTCTCCTGGTCTCAATTCCATGTTGCTTCCAAGAGCGAAGCTACTTTTTCTGTTATGCGCTTTGTCTTCCGCGATCGTCGCCATTGCAGGGTACGCGCCTCTCTCTCTCTTTTTAAATGGCATTTACATATACGTGGAACTTTGTGGTAATTTTAAATTGATGCAGGAAGAGTTATTATGAGGTATTGCAAGTGCCGAAAGGAGCATCAGAGGAGCAGATCAAAAGAGCTTATAGGAAGCTGGCATTGAGGTATCATCCTGATAAGAACCCGGGCAATGAAGAGGCCAATAAGCGATTTGCAGATATTAACAATGGTAAAATTCTTGTTCTTTGTTAATTTTTGTTTTTTATTTAAAAAAGAAAAACCTTTTGAGCGATGGAATTAATTGGTTTTAATGGTGTTTGATCATGGTTAGCTTATGAGGTTTTGTCCGACAGCGAAAAAAGGGGCATATATGATAGATATGGAGAGGAGGGCCTGAAGCAGCATGCTGCCAGCGGAGGCAGAGGAGGAATGGGGGTCAATATTCAGGACATTTTCAGCACGTAAGATTTTTTAAAATTTTGCTCTTTTATTAATATCACTTTGTCTTTAATTTTCTTGATAGTTATATGCTAGCTTTGTATTTGTACCCACAATTTAGAAGCCTATAATTGCATCTTAGGTATATTACCCAAGTTCAGGTTTCCTTTAGTTCGAGTTAGAACCTATACTTTATTGGTGATTATGTTAATTGTTACGATGATCATGTATGAAATTATCAGTGAAATGTTAGTTATTGACTTATTTTTGGGTAATATACATTAACAGTCGTTTTGATCTGTAAGAACTGTCTACCTAATCCAATATTCACTTAGTTTAAATGTGGCTAGGCATCATATTTGAGGAATTGTTCACTTTTATTTATGTTATGGTGAATTCAACCACCTAATAATGCTGATAAGATGGAGCTTTTCTTCAGGTTTTTTGGTGGTGGCCCAGCAGAGGAGGAAGAGAAAATTGTGAAGGGTGATGATGTAATTGTTGAATTGGATGCAACACTGGAAGATTTGTACATGGGAGGTACTATTAAGGTGAGCTTCCAGTGGGATTTGTTATTGTTAACCTAAATCTTTAACTGAACAGGTTCTGGTCATCTTGACTAGTGTGGAATCCTAGAGTTTTGCGCATTATGGCTTGTACCTTATATAATGTAGTAAATAAGTTAGTTAATCTATGTACAGCAATGTGAACATATGCATATTTTATAACCTTCCAAACTTGGGTGGAGGTTTGGAAACCAAATCATGTATATGTATACGCTCTTGCTTTCTCAGGATATTAGTAGTCTAAACATCATACTCATCTAATAATAACTAAAATTTTCGCATATGTACTTCACCTAAGCTAACTTGAGTGTTTTGTGTACCCATTGCAAATGAAAAAGCTAGATTCTCTCCTACGAAGTTTATTGTCTATCAGTTGTAGGCCGTCAACTGATATGGTATGATGCATATCTAGCCATGTTATGCTCAGACCTGGCTTAGCTAGGAGCTAGATCATTAGCCAGTTCCCCTTGTCACCCTTTTTAAAGCAGCACTCAGAAGTGCAAAGGACAGAGCTGTTAGGGTGCCATTGGGAACTAATGATTTGTTAACTGTTTTCTAGTTTACTAGGAAGCTAGTGGACCAATAAATTAGACATAGATTATCACGAAATGAAGATGATGTGAATATGGTGTATTGTTTCCCTTCTTGTTCTTAATTTAAGCCTCTTTGGGGAAAATAAAAGGAGCTAGTGGCTTGGTGCTTGCCTCTCTGTTCCCCTCCCCCCACCCTCTACTTGATCTTTCTCTATTATTTTATAGAAAAGTAACATTGATCTGGAATTCACCAGGTTTGGAGGGAGAAAAACATTTTAAAGCCAGCTCCTGGTAAACGGCACTGTAACTGCAGAAATGAGGTCTATCATAAGCAAATAGGTCCAGGGATGTTCCAACAGATGACTGAACAGGTACTGTGGCTTCGTTGTTTTTCTTTTTCTTTGATATTTAAGTTTCATACTTTATTGTATTTTTATCTTGTTTCCTGGGCCTTTTTATGCTTTCAGAATTGTCATGTCTTATGATGCTATAATCAAGCTTTTATAATTATTCTCCAATTTTCTTTTCATAGGTTTGTGAGCAGTGCCAAAATGTCAAATATGAACGAGATGGATATTTTGTCACAGTTGACATTGAGAAAGGAATGCAAGATGGACAAGTAAGTTTGTAGAATTATAATTTTTTTAATTTGTAATATCCTTTCACAATTGTAGTTTTTCTTGGAGTGCATGTTGTTATTGTTGTCCATTTTTTCTTATTTAATGTTCAAATTCATAGTCATGGTTATAAGTTCAAACCTAAGGAAAATAAAAGAGGATAAACTGTTCTGTGATATGAAAATTGTTTGTTGAAATATTTGGTGCAAAAAGAGTCGTTGATAGTAGCATCAAACTTTTGGGTTTCATTTTTTTTACTTTTAAATCCGAATAATTGTTTAGGACGCTCCTTTCTGCTGCATGTTTACCTGCTGATATGGGTGCTTTCATGATCTCTTAAAAATGATAATGATAAGCGATCAGAATGAATAATTGACATATTTCAGGGTGTGCTGATTTGTTTTGGCATGCTTTATTGTTTAACATTACTTCAAAAAAAGCAGACAGAGAAATGTACTTACTATATCTCTCCCAGGACTCTTTGATGTCATGTGTAAATAGAACATTGTTTTTATGCAGATTTGTTCGCTTGACAATTTTGTCAGAATTTCTTATCCTACAACTTCAATAGGATGTAATTTTCATCATCTTGTAGTTGTATTTTTGCACTATACTATGAGTAGAATAGTTAGCAAGTCATTGTTGTTGTTGGATTTGGAATGATGTTCCCTGTACATTTTATAGGAGGTGGTTTTTTATGAAGATGGTGAGCCTGTAATAGATGGAGAACCTGGAGATTTGAAGGTTAGTCTCTAAAACTGATTGGAAAATTTTCCAATCCTTCTGTATGGCCCCAGTTATTGTGCTACATGCTAGCACAGGAAAGGCCAATAAATTCCTATTCGGTCCACAATCCTTGATACCATTCTTGCTCACATAAGACTACTTCATTTTCTGTAGTTCCGCATTCGCACAGCACCCCATGATTGCTTCAGGAGGGAAGGCAATGACTTGCACACCACTGTTACAATAACACTTGTAAGTCTCATTTTTTAGGATATCTGTATATTTATCTGTCTCGACCTTTCTTCTTTACCTTCTTTCGAAATGGAAACTATGAACTAAAATCTTCATTCCATGACTTGCTCCAGGTTCAAGCTCTTGTTGGTTTTGAGAAGACCATCAAACATCTTGACGATCATTTAATGAACATTGGCTCTAAGGTAAGCATGAAATATCCTATAAAGCTTCCTTTAAATCGTCTCAATCAACAGCTCCAAAATTAGAAATAAACATCAATACATTTAGGGAAATAAATTTGTATTGCATACTCAGGGTATTACTAAGCCAAAAGAGGTGAGAAAGTTCAAAGGAGAAGGAATGCCATTACATTTCAGCAACAAGAAAGGAGACCTCTACGTCACGTATGAAGTTTTATTCCCCACATCGCTGACGGAGGACCAGAAGGCCAAAATCAAGGCAGTTCTTGGCTAGGAATAGAGAGAGGATACAATTTTTTGTTGGATCCTAAAATGTTCCCATTGTAACGTGACGATGATACATAGAAACTAGGAAATCTGGAGCGTCTCAAAATTTTCTTCACTCCCTTTTCACCTATTTCCTCCTACTCATTAACAAATTATCATGCAGTGTCTGAAAAATGTCTTTGCTCTCTAACACGTTCAAGCGTCCAGCAATTTGGAGGGGCTTGCTTAGCATAATATATTTTTTGGGCTCATACGAGATATGTTACCTGTCTCGCTTCTTGTTTTGTGTTTCCGAGAATGATTATCAATGAGGAGTTAGTTGCCACTGTAATTACTTTTCTTGCCTGTCTTCTATCAAAGTCTGCGCCTAAAACAATTCCAACTACTGATGTAAGTGAATATTCTTCCTATAATCTCAATTGATAGTCATTTTATGAGATGGGAGTGGATCAATTTTTGTTGTGTGATTTATTAATAAAACAAAATTGGGAGGATTCGTTGTAAGTGGCCTGGTATGATGGCACTCTCTTTCTGTCTTTGTTTTGTCGGCTGCACTAATTGGTGGTTTTCGCTGGGTCTTTTTTTTCGGTCCATCGTCTTTTCAATACTTCCTTTGCTGGTTGGCTGATTTTTTCATTAAAAATGTTAAAAGTATTTTGTAAAACCTTAACGTGAATATCATTAGTCAAATAATAATTGATCAATTTTAGATACATATTTTTAATATTTAATGTTTCAAGTAAAAATATATATTTTTAATTTACATTGAAAAAAATGTTGATAGTGAGTGCGGTAAACATATAATTTAATAATATTTATTAAAATATCATATATATATATATATATATATATACACATACATACTTTGAGAGTAGATGTGAGGAACATGTAATTTTACAATATTTGTCATACATCACATATATGTATATATATAAGCTATATAGTAAGTAAGATTATAGTTTAAATTAATATTATACATAATTTAACAGTTTATGGTGTAAATTGTACTTTTTATTTGTTTTAGGTACTAATCTAAATATTTTCTCAAAATTTAGGTTAAAAAAATGTAGTTAACTTAAAAATTAAATAAGTTCATCAAAGCTTGTTTCTATGAAGAAGTTGACAATTTTTCTTCAAACAAGTGGCCGTGCAGCTTAGTAGGTAGATACCACCTAGATAGCACCTCAAGGCAGGTAACCAAGCCGAAAGACCGATGCAACTGACCAATGCAAAACGAAATACAATGAAGACCGCTCTACCTGTTTCAGCTACTATACAAACAAGATTTAATACAATGTACTTAATACTTTAAATAACTTTCAAACATTTGACTTTGTAGATTTATTTTTACGTGAACTAACAATACTAAATCGTTTTTCGTCACATATGGTTCAATTTTGCATAATTCTTGCAGGAACAATTTCAACAGTTTATACAAGAGAAAACACAAAGTACAGGTGATACTTCAATCTATAGCCAGAAGGCAAACTCAGACTTCCAACTTAAAAGTGAACTGCAAACTACAGGTCGAGCTTACCGGCTAAGTACCACGAGTGCATGGCAAGGCTAACAAAGGACATAATATTAGCAAGGGAAGATAACCATGAATCATTCCTAATTTCTTGTTCATGGCTGCAAGCTTTGGATTAGTTTTTACAGCTTCCTGATTCTTTGAGCATCAAATTTCATCACAAATGTTCTTTTCTCTCTCCACCTTATGCCTTTGCTTTATCATCTGCATTATCATATTCTTAGCACAACATAATTGCATATGTGAATCTAATTCAGCAACTCAACAAACAAAACAAATAAACTCAAAACTCTACTCAGATATGCAGCACGTAATCGACGGTTGCCAAGAAAATGTGGAAGAAAACAGAAAATACTTAAAGCCGTCAATTCCTACGCATTTAACACAAGTATCCACTCAACTGTATCTCATACAAACATTCTCAAAAGTTGTAACATACTCTAAATTCAAACTTGTTGTTAGGGCCAGTTAATTGGATTTAACTTTATGATGGGCTTGTTGTTTTTAATTCTTATAATGGGCTCATTTTATTTACCGTTTGTATAGCTAAGAGGCCTTTCCTTATGCTTGGCTGCATTTTTTGTTAAAGAGAGAAAGCCAGTGAGTTAGGTAGTCTGAGAAAATTGAGGAATTGCAGCTGACATGATTGTTAGACCAGCTTAAAAGAGGAGCAAGGAATTGTATACAGAATTCGGTTATGAAATTGAAAGTAATTTCTTCTCTAAGTTTCTTCTTCCTTCTTTCTCCTTCTTTTCTATGCCTTTTTTCATCCTCTGTTTCTTGCTTTTGTTCTACCAATTTCTGTTAAACAATTTTAGAGATGCATCAGTGATATTAGAGCTTTGATCTTGGCCATGGATGAAGGGGTGAAGACCAGATTCCATATTGACGGTACGTTGCTGCAAGAACTAATGGAATGCTTTGAATTCTGGTTGGAACGGTTGCCTGAAGATATTCGATCTGACTTGAAAAGTATTAGTTCTCAACTTAACCAAATATCTGTTAGACTGGATGATATTAGTGAAATGGTTAGTAACTATGAGGTGATTATGGTGGAGAACCAACAAGCTGAACAGAACACTTAATGTAACTTCCATCAATCTTTCTCCTCTATTTTATTCATTAATTCTTCCCAAACTTTCCTCTAAAAACCTTTTTTTTTTCTTATGTTTAATGAGCCTAAGGTTGAAGAATTAAATAGTGAAATGGTTAAGGGACTTGTCAGATACTCAACTGTTAGTTTTCTATTGCTGGGAGTGGGTTTAAGTTTTTAAGGATTATTGATGCTTGTGAAAATTTTAAATGGGATCATTCAATGATATTTGCGATTGGGAATAGGGCTTCTGTTCTTTGTGAACCATATAGGTTTAGACTTTTGGTAGGTGCTGTGGAGTTTACCGTTGTGAGTTGTGTTGTTGTTACTATCCTTGTTTTTACTTTAGTGATTTCTAAAGGACAACAACAAAGGATGCTAGTCGAATTGTTAGGTTAGAAGTTCTCCGGATTATTAATGAACCTACTGCGGCCTTTTTAGCATATAATAGGCTTGAAAAGATTTATACAATAATGTTTGTGGTGGGAAATAATAAACTGGTTGCTATCTTTGATCTTTACATGTTTAGGCTTCTAGTAATAGGATAAAAAAAATAATGGTGTTGTGGTGTCTGCCTTTAAGATTTGTACTCTTGACTCTTGAGTTGATGAAGGCAACATATGAGGGAGAGGTGCATTCTAACGAAGTTTTAGTGGTGGATAGAAACAAACCTGAAGATTTGGGTAGACAACATGTAAAAGAAGGCAAAATGTCAAAAAGTACCTTTCATAGCTTAGATGTTTGGTGAACACTTTAAAAGAAACTCAACCCAACAAATTTGAAGGTGCTCCATATAGACTTTCCTGTTTAACACATATTTAACGCTTAATAGCATGTATAGTTTCTAAATTTTGACTAAAATCCTATTTTGATCTCTAAATTTTAAAAAATTTTAATCAGATTTTTAATTACCCAAAATTATCTTAATTTAACCATTCCATTTATGAAATCATTTAAATTAAAAGTAAACGCTAATTGACACCACATGATGATATCAATTAATATCTTACGTAATAGGTGAGAGATCAAAATATAATTCTCTAAAAGTTTAGGGACCAAAGGCGAAATTATTTCAAAATTTTATATATTTAATATATATTTTATAAAATATTAAATTTAAAATTATATTTTTATATTTTGTTGTTGTAATATAATTTATTAGTTATATTTTTTGTTTTTAATAGAAAATAGTTTTTTAAAAATTAAAATTAAGTTAAAAATTCAAATTCTTTTTTTAAAAGTTCAATATTATTTTAAAAAATTATTTTCTATTATTTTCTATTAAAAATATTATTTTACTCATAAATCATAATCAAAATATTATTTCTATCCATAGAATATATGTTTTAAAATATCAAATATCTTTTATTTTCCCTTCTCAAATTTATTTTATAAAAAAAGGAAAAGATAAAAATAATTCAAGAAAAATTGATTTTTATATATTTAAAATATATTTTATAAAATATCATAATTTTTTTTAATTTTTATTATGATATGATTTATCAATAAATTAATATTTTTAATAAAAAATAGATTTTTAAAAAATTAAAATTCAGTTGAAAATTTAAAAATAATTTTGCTAAAATTACATATCATTTTAAAAAATCAAGTAAAAGTTTTATATCAACTTAAGAAATTAAACAAAAACTCTATATCATGTTAAAATATTATGTAAAAATTTTTAGATCATTTTCAAAAATACATTTATTAATTTATTCAAAAATATAAAAACTTTATATTCGTATAAAATAAAAAATATAATTTAATGCATTTTTATTTTTTCTTTTTTATAAAACGTATTTTATAAAATATATTTAAAAAGAAAAAATAAAAGATAAATAATATTTTTAAAAATAAATTTTTTGGATAGAAAATAATATGTTTTATTATGACATATGAGTAAAATAATATTTTTATTTTTAAAATGTATTAGATTTTTAAAAAGGAATTTGAAAATTTTAACTTAATTTTAAGTTTTGAATATATATTTCTATTTAAACAAAAATCTATCCAATAAATTATATTATAACAAAAAAAATGCAAATAAATTTTAAGTTTAATTTTTTATAAAACATGTATGAAATATATAAAATTTTAAGATAGTTTCATCTTTAATAATAAATTTTGAGAGAATTTTATTTTGATCTCTCATCTACCACATGAGATACTATTTGACGTCATCATGAGGTATCAACTAACATTTGCCTTAAATTTAGTCGGTTCTATAGACAAAAGGACTGAAATAAGATAACTTTGGGTAATTAAAAATTTAATTAAAACTTTTGAATTTAGGGATTAAATAAAATTTGAGTAAAATTTTAGGGATTACGAATGTTATTAACTTTATATTTAAAGAATTCCTTGGTAGCAATAGCAAACTCACAGTTATTTCCAACATCTCTGCAGACAACAAAAATAGAAAGGAAATACTAAGTATCTCATATTTGAGCATAGGATTAAATCTATAAAAAAAGGAGCCAGTAATAAATGAAATATCCTAAGATGATATCAATGGCTTGAGTAATCAGATTCGTCAACTGAAGGAAGAGCTTATAAGAACAAAGTTTGATGTATGCAACTCAGTTGGGAGTAAAAGTGGATATTTTAAAAGGTAGAGTGCATGTGATAGCTTGAAGACATGGATTGTCGTTGTTGATTACCAACAGACAGAGGGCGAGACCATAGCCATAGCAGGAGATTTGGCAGAAGTCATTAAAAGAGAAAAAGCGCTCGAATAAGTTTGCATGAAGCAAGGAACCAAAATTGAGCAGTTAAACTTTTTGGTAGAGCATTACTGGCATAAGAGGGAAAATTTTGCAATTAAAGATGCTCATGTGTCTTTAGGGAATGAAATAATACCATTTAGGCAGTTCAACAATGGTGAAAATGGAAAAGAATATTTTGGTAGGCATGAATAGGAAGCACTTCAAGAAATTCAAACATTAAAGAGCAAATTGCAGTTATATATTGCTGCATCTCCACAATAATGCTCTTTGATTGTTATACAAAAAGAAGTTAATTTCTGCAAGAAAGTTAGAGTACTAATTTTGGGATTGTTGAGAACATGAGTGGCTTGTGTTAACCATTGATGGCTATTAAGGATGAGGTTGAAGAGATCTGGAGAAGTTGGCAATAAAATTGGTGAAACTGCTTTAAGAAAAGGTATGCATCTTAAGAAATCTGACCAATCGTTCGATTTGAAATAGGTGGTTTAGACACTACTGAGATTTACACTTACACGTGCAACTCAAACTGCAATGACATCACTCATTCAATTATAAACATGGATGCTTTGAAGATGGGATTTTATCTTGCAGTTGCCGCAGCATCTACAAATTCCCCTCATTTCATCTATTTGCACTATAAAAACCTAAGTTCTTATTAAAGCCAAGAAAGCAGTAGTTGGAAATTGATAGTGGTGGCTACAATATCAAGACTAGACATTGTTGCTTGATTAAAATCATGCAAACTGACACGGGAGATTCTATAGTAGTTTTTGGTGGAGCAAAAACTGTTGGATAACTCAAACCTCTTGCGGTGAAGGTTCATTTTATAGTTGCATCTCATCACAGTTTAGTTGGGGTTCATGACACTACTGCAAAAGGTAGGATTACACTTACAGATATTTTGGTATATGTTTGCATCCAAAGTGTTGACAAGATGGTTGACCTGGCAACATTTACAGAAGCTAGTATGGTTACTCTTAGGCCCTCAATTGCAAGTATCTTCACATCCAACGATAATTTTACAAGGAAAATTATCCTAAGTAGAGATGGCAATGCGTCAAGTCGGGTAGGTTTTTGCTCGATCTAAATTCGATTTGATTTTATATCTATAAAATTTAAATTTAATTTTATTTAAATTTTTTTTTATTTTTTCATACCCAAATTCGATCAAATCTGATATTATATAAATCGTATCCAACTTAATTTAATTCGAAATTAATAAAATATTATTTTTTAAATATAAAATTAAATAAATATATAAATAAAAATTAATTAATTAATTAAAAATAATTTTTTATATATATCATGTTGAGTCGGATCAAATTTGCTTAAAATCTGACTTCAATTTTTTTTTTAATATTATTTGATTCGATCTAACTTAAAATCTAATTTAAAAAAAATAAATCAATTTTATGAGATTGGATTGAAACTCATTAGAGAGAGACGATTTGGAATGGATTCCTTTCATTTTTACTGTTTGTATGGCCACGATGCTTTTCCTTATTCTTTGCTATATTTTCTGTTCGGTTAAATTATATAATAAGACCTTGTACTTTAGACAAAATGTGAATTTAGTTCCTTTACATCAATTTCAATTTGGAAGAATGATGTGATAATTAATTTGATGATATCGTATAACATTTGTTATAAGAAATTGAAATGCATTTGATAATGTGGATTTTTTAATCCACATCACTAATTTTATCTAAAATTAACTCAAATCCTTTTTCATTTTTATAGCACACATATTCATTGCAAAAAAAAAAAAAATTTAATCAAATACCAAAATCAAAGGATAGAAAAATTGGTTAATCATTTTTTTTTTTTTTTGGAAAAAGTCCCAAATTTTACAAAAAACAAAATCAAAATCAAAAGGGAATTTACAGAGAAAAACATTGGGGAGACGAGTTCGAAATCATAATTCCTCAGTTCTTAATGCTTTCTTAGCAAAGCAATAACATAGTTTTTCACGATTGTTAGTTCCTCTTTTACTCTCTCTCATATTTTCTCTCTAGATAACATTCTCGGTAGACAAGTATAAAGGTTTTGCTCTACACTTTTATGCATAGTAAACCAAGTAAAGGAAGAAAATGTGAAAATGTCTAAAGAAGGCTGGTGAAATTTTTTGGCAGCAACAGAATTGGAAGACAAGTTTAAAGGTGTTCTATTTCAAAGCCTGTATATTACTTTAAACTAATCATTGTCAACCAATCATAAATTTTCCTACAAACTTTACTGTTTCAAGTAGTTTAGAAAATTCAACTCTAAAAAGGCTAGCAATCAAAGAGTATAAGCAACCTACACGAAAAAATTAGGCTTAGGACTAAAACTCAACTGACAAACTAAATATTACTTTAAACTCTGATAGCTCATTAGACTCATAATCAAACCCAAAAATTCACAAGTAAATTCTTTCTGGCAAAATGAAAGATTACCAAAATAGCTTTGGACGCACATAACTTTGGGTTTATAACATTCCACAAAAAACCAGAAACGACCACATTTTCATCCCAAAAACATTTTAAGATGATAAGACAATAAACAAGGGGTACATGTGGAGATTTTTGTTGTTTCTGGAGATTTAAACAGCTGCAAAGGGTTCCACTACTAATAGTGAAAAGTTTTGATTCTGGCTTTTAGATCTATTATTTTTAGATCGTTTATTGAAAAACTAATATGATAATTTGGAAGAGGAAGAAATGAAGAGTAAGTAGGTGATTTTTGAAAGAATTTTGACATCGACTAGTAGGGACCGACGACGGAGGATGGTGGTCGACATGGTGGTTAGTTGCCGAAATCTATGTTTCACGGGTGGCTGTGTTTGACTGCTTATGAATAAGAGAGAGATTAGTTTTAAAAAGGTAGGTAATTTCAGAGAGAGAAAAAATGAAAAAAAAAAGAACTTTATACCACATTGTTTTTGAAGATTAAAAATAAATCATAGTATATATGATCATATGTAATTTTCGTGTAAAAAAAACATAAATACATAAATATCAATATTTTATATGATATAAATATATGAATCGTCGTGTCTAATTAATGTTTAAATTGATGAATTTAATGAAAAAAATTAAACATTATTAATTTTTTGATCGAAATTTCAAATCCCAAAAAGTAAAGATAGTGTCAATATTGAAATCATAATAAACGGACTAAATTCTTATTTTAATCTAAGTAAAAAGACGAATAACTAAATTTGGCCTTTTTGTTAAAGAAAGAGAATAAGTGAGAATCACAGCTAGTGTGGTTGTTAGACCAATTTGTAAGGGGAACAAGGAATTATATATGGAATTCAGTTATCAAATTGAAAACAATTTCTTCTGCTTCCTTATTTCTCGTTCTTCTTGCCTTCTTTCATCCTCTGTTTCTTGCTTCTGTTCTGCCAATTTTTGTTAAAAAAATTTAGAGCTGCATCAATTTTCTATTTTTTTGGCAACCAATTGAACCCTAAAGTGAAATTAAATTTCACAAGTCTTTATTACTGAATTGAATATGGCAACACAAAAAGCAATAGATAAACTTCATGCATAAAATTACCTCAATGGTCTTGGGAGTAAAAACAAACAAATTGGTGAGATTAAAAGCAAATGTAGAGACTAAAAACTCAAGTTGGTACTTCTCCATCATCATTGTTGATTTTCTATGGATGCAAATAACCAAACAATGCCATCACTATGGCACAACAAACTCCGATCATCAAGAAATAAGCTAGGAACATCTTGCTTTGTAAATTACCAAATTGATGCCTTGGTAGATTCCTACGTAAAATAAAAATAAATAAAAAAAGGTAATTATTAGAATTTTAATTTGGGAATTGGGATCAACGAAGGTGACAAGGGCATACTTGAACATGATGATACTGTTGATGAAAGTGACCTAAAAAGTGGTGTCGTAGGCGGTTGAGAAGCTGAGGAGATGAGCTAGCTTAATGAAAGTGGATAGAATAGGAGAATTTAGACCATCCAATTTTGATCTGAATGTGTTTGGTTAAAATATTACTCTGACAGCCAAGAAAGCAAAGCCACTGTTAAGAATCGTGTTATCCAAGCCATTTCCCTAATTTTACTAGAAAGTTCGTTTTTTTTTTTGGTTAAAAGACTACTTCTTCATTCATTAAAGCTTGTTACAGTTAGATTGTAAAAGTGGTAACAGAAAGTTAGGAAAATCTTTTATCCATGTCTGGTACTCAAAGAGTAGTCGACCATGTTTTGCTAGACTGTAAGTCACCTTATTTCCTTTCTTGTGAACATGCGTTATGCACCCCTCTTCCAGCCAAGTCATCTTATGTTTTCCCTCTTCTATAATGATACCAATTGGTGAGTGATCTGGTTCTTTTGTTTGCAACCTTTTAACCATAGCTAAATTGTCTCCTTCTAGTGTCACCTTATGGCAACCTATGTCATTTGCAAATGTGATCGCAACAATCGCAGCTCTTGCTTTTGCCTGGAATGAATCCATTACATCCTTTATACTCATCACTAGAGCACCCACCACCTCCCCTGATGAATCTCTAATAACCACTCCCACCCAACCTTTGTTTTGTTTATTGTTAAAAGCTGCATCAAAGTTTAGTTTGGCTTTACTCGCATCCAATGGAACCCATCCACCTTCCTCTCTGTTTCTTTCTTACAATGGTGTTTGAGCGTCAATGAACTCTTCATTATATCTTCTAATGAAGTTGACCACATCCCGCGTGTTTCTCTTGTTACCTCCATGTAGCACCTTACTCCTTTCTCCTTAGATACCCCAAATAGTTGTCATGAACAATTGCATCTATTCTTGTGTAAGCATTTTGCAGACATGCATAAACCAATCCACCATCTCAGTATTGTTGTCATCCATTTCTTAGTCAACTTCTAACTACTCCCAGACCCTTGCTTCATATGGGCATATTCTCAATGCACGATAAATCATACTTTTTTTTCAGACCTAAAACATGAGATTTCTACATTGAGTCCTTTCCTAGCTAAGTTCTGTATCGTGGGTAGAATACCATGTAAACTATGCCACATCATTGCTTTGATCTTGGTTGGCACATTCACATCTCATATCTTACTCAATATGCTACTACTTAAAACCTCAGAGGGTAGGAGTTAGAGTTGTGATTTTTCTCTTCAAAACATAATAGCTTTTAACCACTTTTCACCTTATAGAAACCTGAGTTATCATAATGCCATACTTGTATGTCTTGTGACCCCACACTGCTAATCGAAATTGCCTGAATAGCCTTAGTTTCCTCATTGGTGAATACACTAGTAATGACCTCTTTCTCCCATTCTTTTGTTTCATGATTGATGAGTTCAGCCATTATTATATCTCCATTCGTATATCCTTCGGGTGCTTGTGGTTTGAAAGTAGGGAGTGATGGAACCCATTTACCCTGCCAGACCTAAATATTGGCCTCATTTTTCATTTTCTAGTGAAAGTCCTTTTTCACTAAATCTCTCATTGTCTACAGGTTCTTCCAAGTGAGTGGGGGACCACTTTTTAAGCCTGCATTCATAAAGTCATATGAGGGAAGTATTTCGCCTTCAATACCTGCATAACAAGCTTCTCTGACTGAGTCTGAAGTCTTTAGCCATGTTTGCTTAGCATTGCTTTATTGAACTTTTCTATTTCTTTATAACCCGTACCCATTTTATTCTTTGGAAGGCATAAAGTACTCTATTTTAGCCAATGAATCCCCTTAGCTCTACTATATTGTTTCCACCAATACCCTCTTATTAAACTGTTGATTCCCCTACAAAGAACCTTTGGCATTAAGAAACAATTCACGGCATAACAAGGGACAGTTGGGATGACCATCTCAATAAAAACTTCCTTTCTACCATATAAGAGACATCTATTCCCCCAAGCTCTTAGTTTTTCTTTGACTCTATCTTTTATTTCCCGAAAAGCTTTAAATCTTCCTCTCTCTACTATGGTTGATAGGCTAAGTTATTTTGTTGGGTTTGATGTAGCTTGGATGCCAAAAATATCCTGGATCTCTTCTCTTCGGTCAACATTAGTATTTTTGCAGAAGAAAAGAGTTGATTTATCAAAGTTGATTTTTTGTCTCGAGCCTTTTTTATATTTTTGTAGCATGCACTTCACTTTCTCACCTTCATTCCTTGTTACTCTTGCAAAGAGCAAGTTATCATCGGTGAAGAATAAATGACTAATCTTCATACTTCTTCGAGTAGCTTGGGCATCATGGATAACACCCTCTTTTTGGCCTCTTCCAGGCCTATTCCTTGTTACTCTTGCAAAGAGCAAGTTATCATCGGTGAAGAATAAATGACTAATCTTCATACTTCTTCGAGTAGCTCGGGCATCATGGATAACACCCTCTTTTTGGCCTCTTCCAAGTAGAGCAGAAAGGCCCTCGTTACAAATTAAAAACTAGTATGGGGATAAAAGGTCACCTTGTCTAAGCCTTCCTTTTGGCCAGAACTTGTTAGAAACATATCCATTCACAACAATTGAGTACGCAACTGACGAAATACACCTCATGATTAAAGAAACCCATCTATAATGGAAGCTAGTTTTTCCATTATAGCTTGCAAAAAATGCAACTCCACTCGATCATAAGCTTAAAATGGGTCATTTGCTTAGGCTTTCTACATTTCGGGATTAGGATAATGTTGGTGTGGTTCACATCCTCAAGGCTACATTTCCCGTTTAGAACCTTTAATCAGTAATAAACCACGTCCTTACCTACTATGTGCCAGTATTTTTTATAGAATAGCGCTGTCATACCGTTTGGCCTTGGTGCCTTTGATGGATGCATATGGTTCAGGGTTTTGACAATTTTTTTTTTGTAAAATCAACAATCAACGTCTAATTCATTTCCTTCGTGATTTTGTTCTCCATGACCTCCATAATCTCCTCCATATTGTTACACCCTTGAGGCTAGAATATCATTCTGAAGTAGCTTTCAACAATAGTTTGTACCTTGGCCTCTTTCTCACACCATTCCCTGTTGTTGTCTTCTATACCTGAAATAGTGTTATGCCTCCTTCTTTGGTCTGTCTTAGCATGGAAAAAGCAGTGTTACGATCTCCCTCTTTAAGCCAATTGATACGTGACCGTTGGGCCTAGAACATCTATTCCTTATCTAGTATTTCATTCAGTTTCTTTTTTATGGCTTTTATCTCCTGTAGATTTCTCTCATTCACCTGATAACTTTTGGCCTATTGTAGTCTTCCATAAAGCTCATCAATCTTGACTTTCATACTATGGTATTTATTTTCGTGCCAATCTTACAAGCAAGGATTTAAAATACATTTTCGGTCGTTTATCACGGTTGCGAATATAACGAGTATCATCGTAATCACTATGGTTATCACAATAGTGATTTTTTTTCAAAATTGCACAACTTGTTATAAAATATAGTAATATAGTTATACTCATAAAAAATTTTTTTCATAATTTTTAAAGTAATTAATGACATCTTATCTTATTTTATTTATATACAAAAATTATTTACAATTTTTTTAATATTATAGTAAAATATTCACATTTAGAAAATTAACAACATACAAATATTAAAACAATAAAATCATTAATAAAATCCAAATAAAAATAGAAATAAAAAATCAAATTAATATATTAATCATTTAATATTTTATTTTTCATCTAAATTATAATATAATATACCTTTTAAATTTACATTAAACTTTTTCATCTCAAATTTTTCAGTCAAATTTAATTCTCAAAACTTTTTAGTTTTAACCAATTATTTCTTCCTAAAATTTTGTCCCTAAATTTATAAAAAAAGAAAAAAAAAAAAAAACCTAATTTTTGTTTGATCAAGCATTGACCGAACTTAATGCCTACCAAACTCTCCATTACACTCAAATATTTCTTTCAATTAAAAATGCAAAATTCTTCAAATCTTTCCACTTAAACTTTTTTTTATTTTTTTCTCAACCCCTGTTTTCTACCATTCCTGCAAATTATCCACTAGCCATAGTAGCCAACCAGCCTCCAAGCTTTCATCATCATCCAACTTTTCACCCAATCAATGTTATGACTAATCTAATTCTTCTTCAATCCAACTAACATAGTCTCAAACCCATGCCCACAGAGTGCTCATAGATGGGTTTTTGAGATTTTAAAGTTTCAAGCAAAATCTCGATCTAAGTTTTTCTAAGTTTTATACAACACAAATTTACAGACACTTAAACAGGAAAGAAAAGGTAAGTTTAAGTATTTTATTATTGCTTAATTTCAATAATTTTTTCTTGATTTTTGATTGAGCCTTTTTTTTACTAAGTCATTATAAATCTAGGATTTCTTTTTGTGTTTAGGGCTTTACTTTGTTAATCTTCATTGAAAAATTGAAATTTTAATGCTTGATGATGAATAAAATCTATCACATAATACTTCTATCAATCTTCAATTTCCTTTAAAAAAATGATCTCCACCCATCTCATAAAGATCATCCTGATCCCAATAGGTAGCTGACAAGTCAAAAAGATATCCCGCATTTGCACATTCCAAATTAACAAGATGCCATTCTAGAAGTTACCTCTCCTCTATACTTTAGCCAAGGTATACAACTGCCAAAGCTTTTCTAGAACTGATCCCAAAGAAATATGGTTTGCAAGTCCGCCCATGTTTTTCTCATTTCCATGACTTTGCCAAGCAACTTGTTAAAGATCATTTCAATCTTGGAATCGTTTCATTATTGATAGGCATTCCATTAGGTTTATATAAAAGGCTATTATCTCGGACCTTATGAAGTGGAATATAAAGTTGCCTAGCTAAAACTCTAAGAGGATTGGCATGGATACCAGTGATTACACAACCACAAAGATCCATAGCGACAAGTTTATCCTTCTTACCCATCTATTGAGTATAAACTCCTCCACAAGTCAATTTTTTTCCTTCTTCTTAAAAAAAATGAAAATAGCATCAATTGCGGCCCCTTATTAGCCACTATGGCATTTTTTTGCTACCACAATAAACCGTTAAATATGTGAATTTTCTTCACACCCAATATCGGCTGAATAATGGTGGCGGTGGGTGCTGATTCCACTAAATAGCGGTGGCGATAATGCTATTGCGCCGTTATTTGAATCCATGTTTACAAGTTCTTACTATGACCTCTAATTTTTACAACAGACTATCTAAGTTGCTCCTACTTCAAGTTGTAGTAATTTACTATTCACATTCACTATCCTTTATCCATATAGCCTCAAAGTAAAACCTGATGGCTCTTTTATTTGTTTCTCTCTTCGGTTTGTTTCTTTCAGTATCAATCAGAATCAGTTTATGGCCTAATATTGTGATATGAACATGTTTGAACTACGAAAACCTTTCCTACCTCCCTTAGCTTGCAACCCCCTTATCTAACCTCTCTTTTATGTTATTTGGACTATTGTTGCCCTACTCCTATGTGTACTAGTTCGATTAAAGCCAATATCTTCAAGAACAACCACAGTTAAAGCTTCTCTAAACTTTTCCAATTATCCCTTTTACCTTGCCTTACCCTCAGCTTTTTCATGCAACCACATGATTTCATTAAAATCACCAATGTTGAGCCATGGTTTGCCTTATTGGTAAGCCAAATTCCTTAGTAGATTTCATTATGCCTCCCTATTTCAAACATCAAGCTCCTCATAGAACTCAGTTAGATGTCATTCCCTTTTCTCTTCATTTTTTAGTACCTTTATATCTATGTAGGGCTTTAAAAAATTTACCAGTTTCAAATTTATATCATCTTTACACAGCATGGCTAAACCCTTGTTACTATATTCAAAGCTCACTCTATAGCATGTAGACATTTCACACCTACATTTTATTCTATCAAGCTTTTTTTCATGTAGTTTTGTCTCACATATAAATTCTATACGAAGATCTTCTTTCTTCAGCATTTTTGAAGGACTCGAATTGTCGGTGGTTCTCGAGCCCATGATAATTCCACACTAGGCACTTTATTATGTTTGTTGGGATTGGTACCTTGTCTTTATTGTTTCATTCTTCTCATCTCGGTTAAACTTTCATTTTATCCTTGACTACTAAACCTGTGCCACTTCATCATCCTTATCTTCTTTAATGTCATCCTTAAAAGTAGCATCATTTCTTTTCCCTAAATGGATAGAAGTAGTAGTCAAGGTTGTAGACATCAAATTTTTTTAAGACTTGTAACCCGATTTTCAGTCTGAAATTTGATTTAGACCAAATCGAGCTTAAGGCTCGATTTCATTATTTAGGCCCAGCCCATATTTTATTTTATTTTTATTTTATTTTAGTTTTTTTGTTAAATTAAACAAAATACAAAAAAAAAAAGAATAAAAAAAGACAAACAGAAAAATACAAGAAAAGGAAAAAACAAATGAGGCTAAGGGTGCCTGGTGCCATGCACAACACCACTGGCACCACCCCCTGCTAAGCCCTGTGCCCCAAACAAAACAGAAGAAACAAGAGGGGGCATAGAGGTTGGTGATGGGGTACTATACATGACATCTCTTTCTGTCAGGCCTTATGCCACCTACCCAGGCACAAGGTCACGGTGAAAGCTTTATAAATAAAGCTCATGACCGATTTACAAGAGAAAAAGGAGAGAGGAGACCTTGCAAAAAAAATTTTTCATAATCAAAAAAATTTTCTTTTTGCCCAAAAAAAAATCACTCAAACAAAAATCACAGTCCTCGTTGATTAGGCGAAAAACCCAGTGCTAAGCAAAACCTGCAAAAACAAAAAAAAAAAGGGTCAGTTTTAGTTTATTTAAAAAAAAAAAAAAGAGATCTAAACTTTAGGTCTAGATCTACGTCGATCGGGATTGTTCTCGAGGAAAATGAGATCGAATCCAAAAAGAGCGCATCGAATAGAATATTTTGGTATATTTTGAGAATTTTCAACAACCGTTCGACAATTGACCGATGACCACCGATGGCGACTGGCGCGATGAACAGTAATCAACCGGTTGTGTTTAGAGAAAGAAAGTCTGAGAGAGTGAGAGGGTAGAGAAAGAAAAAACTAGAAGAAATGATCTGAAAAAAATTTGAGCTTTTATAAAAACTGAGAAAAACCAAAATGACGCCATTTCAATAAGCGTCAAAATGACGTCATTTTGAGCACCCAAGATCCGTGCATCAACTCATGACCCAACCTAGGGTCTGCGCACCTGACCCACTTGACCTTTGATTTTTGACCAGTTCAACTGAATCGACCCAGATCGAGCCAAACAGACCCCTAGATCGAATCAGATATGCCCCAAATCGTTGAACCTGATCAAACTACTGAACCAACCGGATCTACATTGATCGGACCATTGATCGATTTGGTTCAGGTGTAAAATTTTTTTTTTTATTTTTTTAAATATTATTTTTGTTATTTTAAATTTATTAATATTTATGCATGTTAAAATATTTAAATTTGTTAGAATAAATTTTTGTTGTTTTATAATAATAATTAATAAAAATTAAGTAATGAAATATATAGTTAAAATTTTTATAATTTTGTTAATAATATTAATAAAAAATAAAAAATATAAGAAAATTTTTTTTTATCTGACAATGAAATTCATTGGTACTCCCAGTAGTGATACCTATTAAATCTTTAGATAAGAAGATTTTTTTAAAATATTACCAATGTATTGAAGTATTTATAAAAAGTTTTCAATTTTTTTTCTTTTTTTCTATAAAAATAAAAATAAAATTAAACTAATTTGTTAAAAATAATAAAGTGACAAAAAAATGAGAAAAAAGAATTTTTATCCTATGACGAGATTTTAAAAGTATTTCAAGTAGAGATGTTTTAAAAAATCCCTAGGCAAGAAGATTTTTTAAATATTACTAGTATATTGGAATATTTATAGAAAATCTTCAATATAATAAAAATTTCTTTTTTCTTCAAATTTTTAAATAAAAATAATAATAATAATCAATAAAATTTCTAAAATGTTAAATAAAATGTGTGCATTAACATATTATCATTTGCATTGTATGCATGACATAGTTTTTTTAAGAAAAATAAATTCGGGCCTCCGAAGATGAGATTCTAAGATATTCCGAGAATTGATGCCTAAGAAATCTTTAGGTGAAAAAGAATTCTTCTAATGTTGCCAACATATTGGAACACTTTAAGAATTATTTGAATAAAAAGGTTATAATTTATTTTTCTTGAATAAAATTTGAGCACTAATTAAAAAAATAATTTCCAATAAATGAAAAATAACAAAAATTAGTTTTCAAACATCGAAAATAAGACTGTTTTTTTTGTCAAAATCAAAGGATAATGGTAGTTAAGTGGCATCATTTTTAAATAGGCGCTATAAGGGTACTAATCCTTCCCCACGCGTAAATGACTCCCGAACTCAGACTGTTTCACAGATCATAAAATTATCTTTTTAATAAATTTTAATTAATTTTAAAATCTTATTAAAAGGATAAATTTTAATAGGTGACTCCGTTTTTCGTTCTTTTATTTTTGTATCCAAATTTGTCGAGCGATCTCAAAACTGTTACGATAGTTTGGCGACTCCGTTGGGGATGCCATTTGTTTTCGAGAGTCATGCCAAAATTAGCTACGTGTCCTTAAATTTTAATTTAAACAGTCCTAATTGGTTTCTTAAATTTTTATTTTTCACTTTCAATAAGAAAAAAGCCAAAAAAAAAAAAAACAAGAAGAAAAATTTTCACACACGTTTATTTTACTGTGCCTCTTATGCTTTATTTTTTCATATATATTACTCTTGATAAATTAAGGAACATATACACACAATAACATGATGCATCTTATGCATGAGCTCTATACCTGAGCTCCGTCCCCTATAGAAAGAAGTAAAGTACCTATGCCCTCGTGAGATGATAACCTCCTCAATGATAAGTGAAATACTTTCACTCAAATTAAACCCTTTCTGTTCGTAGCCTATAATAGGTGTGGATTATGATGCCTTACTAGTCTAGCATGGATGATAGTAAGGAACAATTTGAGAACTTTTAGACACATGTCAACTTAAACTAAGCATGTAATAAGCCGTAGGAAGCTAACCTTAGGTATAGCCTTACCTACCTTTTTGTAAAAAAATACCTAAGTCCTAAACATGTAGGAATAAAAGTTGTGTGTAAGAAAAAACATAAAAAAAACTAAAACAAAACAAAGCAAAAAATCTCAAACCACATCCTCACACTAACCCAATTTTGTTTTTCTTTTCTTTTTTTACATTAATCATATCATATAGTTCTGCATCAAGATATTTGCTCTAGGACATCTTTCTCTTAAGAAGTCTTCATAGATCCCATAGAACTATAGATTGCTTAAATCTCATGTAACAAAAGTTATATGAAATTAATGAGAATTTTTAGTGCTGAAATTTATCCAAAAGTAAATATCTCTCACTTGCATTCATCATCATGTGCATCATTTTTTAAAAAAAAATTAAAATAAATAAAATAAAAGTTTCAACACATGACATTTTGATTTTTTTAAAAAAAAATTTATGGTAATAAAGGTTCAAAAATAGCTTACCCATAAAAAAATTGTGACTTAACCTACTTGCCATTCGTACAATGCTAGAGCTCAAATAAGAATCATGGAACAAGAACATGTTAGTCGATTTGAGAGGATGAAAAAGGCTCAAGAAGAACTAAAAGGGGATATTGATAAGATAATGGACATGCTTAAGAAACTTGATAAAGAAAAAGTGGTGAAAAAAAATCCCAACTTTCAAAAGCGATCACCAAACATGGTAGATCCTGTTTACCCTCCAAGGTTTGAACCATGACCGATCAAACCTTTTCAAAGACCAAAGTACAAATGCCTCATGGATATTCTAATCCTTATCCAGGAATGAAATCCACACTTGCTCCAAGACAATTCTAAAATTTTGTTAATCCTGTTATGATCGAAAAATGACCCAACCCAATCTTGGCTCCTGATTTGGATGATCCCAAGAAGAGAGAAAAGCTAGGGATAAAGTCACTTGAGAAAGTAAAAGATACCAGTGCCTAACAGAAAATGAAAGTATTAGAAGAAAGATTTAGTGCTATAGAAAGAAATAATTTTTATGGCTCCATGGATGCAACTGATCTTTGTTTGGTCCTAGACGTGGTCATTCCACCTAAATTCAAGGTTATTGAATTTAAAAAATATGATGACACGAAATACCCAATGACCCATATCACCATATATTGTCATAAAATGACGACATAAGCTCGTGATAAGAAGCTATTGATGTACATATTTTAAGATAACCTTACAAGATCTGTAGCCAAATGGTATGTTCAATTAGATAGGACTCATATCCATTTTTGGCAAGAGCTCACAAGGGTATTCATTACATAATATCGGCATGTCATGGATCTAGCTCCATATCATATATCTTTATAGAACATAGAAAAAAAAGCGATCGAAAGCTTTAAAAAGTATGCACAGAAATGGAGAGATATGGTCACACAAGTTTAACCTCCTCTCACTAAAAAGAGACAATTATCTTATTTGTAAACACCTTAAAAGCATCATACTATGAGAGACTGATAAGCAATATAACAAAAAACTTTACAGATATGGTGATATCCGATGAGATTATTAAAAACATCATAAAGAATGGCAAGCTTAATGCAAGAGAGATAAGTGAAGCAAAGAAAGTCAAAGCTACCAAAAAGAAAAAAAATAAAGCCCAAACAGTGAACTACGTAGGGCAATAGTTCGAAGGTTTCGCTCTATACCCTACATTAGTGTACCAAACCCATTACCTTTTTTATAAACAATGTTACATTCATCCTTCATCCTTGTCAACCGTATCAGCCACTACAACAACTAGCTTATCCATCCTATTTTTAGCCATCTTTTCAGATACTTAGCTATTCATACAACCATTCTGTTGTGCCTACCAGATCAGAACGAAGATCCAATTCAAGTAGAGATCCAAGAGCCTTAAAAAATATAAAAAAAACTATTTTTTACCATAGTCCTATATCTTACACAGAATTACTACTCTAACTCATCTAGAATCAATTTTTGAAACCTGTGCATCTAGAACCCCTTCAACCCTCTTAGCTAAAATGGTATGATCCTAATGCAAAATGTAATTACCATAATGAAATCAGGGTCACTCAACAGAGAACTATCCTACATTGAAATACAAGATTAGAGATCTCATTAAAGCTGAAAAAATAAAATTTAAAACTAACAGTGATCATCGTGTCTCTGAAAATTCTTTATCTTGATATATTGGAAAAGAGGTGAACCAAGGGTGTTAAAGCATGGACATGAATAATTTGGATGCAATGGATATATAAGAAATTGGAGAATGGTTCTGTGGGTTTTCTAAAAAAATGATGGTTCATTGGGTATTGCAAAAAGGTGGATTAATTAAAAAAGTATGCCTCTTTTGTTTCCTTTTTCACTTCTGTATTAGACATGTGTATGAACTTCTTGACTTGTATAAAAATTGAATTTGAATGCTAATTGAGAATGTCTTTTCTTTTTTCTTTTTTTTTTGGCTCAAGTTTTTAAAAAATAAAAAAAAAATTCTTTTCTCTTTATAATAAAAAGTCTCAAAAAATTTGGTGGTCGTTATTATAAATTTATCCAAATAAAATGTTCTCATGTCTTTTTCATGTCCCAAAATCACTTGAAAAACCTTAATGCTCCAAAGGATTCAAGTTTAAACTTTGTGATACCTCTTGTCAAGGTAACAAATACCGAAATGATCAATTTGAAAAAACCATATAAGTTTCTTGAAAATCAAACAAATATGATGCTTTTTTTTTATCTAGATGTCGGTGAGTTGATAGGTGTCAATACTATACTTCAAACAAAGAGTCATTCAGATAACCACAAATACATAAATGTACCTTTTTATCTAGGAGCATATTGACAGAAGAGAATGATTTGTAATTACCCCAAAACTACCAAGTTCATGCCACTATCTAATTTGGTGATGATGTGCACAATTGAAACCTAAATAAACCATTCCAACATGATTTCCATTGTCGCATAAACACTATTGACTTACCAAAATAAGGCAAAGATTGATTGTCATATGAGTTGTGAAAATAAAAAAAAGAAAAAGAAAAAATGTCGATGGCTACATCGTGCAATCCCAAAAATAAAAAATAAAAAAAAGTGATAAATACAAAATTTTAGGTTTCTCAAGGAATCATTCTTCAGCACAAGGGATCAAGCTTGAGATGATAAATGGTCATCTTTTTTCATCCCTTCACAAATAAGAAATTATTCATTTACTACCCCTTTGAGCCTAGTGAATTCCTTTTAAATGAACATTGATCAAGGATCATCTTTTATGTTAAGAGAAAAACATAAAAAAATATCTATTTGATGAAGTTATGCTTTAACAACAAAGGAAGAATGCCTTAAGTTGTAAAAGAAAATGTCAGACAAATTGAGTTTTAACAGTTTTGAACATATTCTAGCAAATGTTGAAATATGCAAGAAAGAGCAAAAGATAAAAAAAAAAAAGGAAAAAAAGAGATGATTGGATGTTACGACTGAAGAAATAAGAAAAAATGAATGTCCAAAAGAAAGTCCTTCACATGGTACAAAATGATCCTTAGTCCATTCACCTTCAAATACATGTTTTGGGCCTATTTATCTATTCTTTCAGAACCTCGAACTCTGGCCTATGTTACATACCTTGAAAAGTTCATTTTGATCAAGCATGGACACTTGAACTAAAGAATTTGTTCCTTGCAAAATCCTCATGACCAATTTCACTTTTGCAAGATTTTCTCTTTCACAAGAGTACTTGAGTGCACGATGAAATTGTTAGAAAAAAAAGCTAAAAAAAAAAAGAAAAAAAAAACTAAAAGAATAAAGCTCTAGGGTGAAAACCCATAAAAATGGATAGTCTAGAGCAAGAATGAGATTGCAACATGAAAACTCATTGCAACCAATGATTGAAATAGAAAATTTTGGCCTTTCCCGATATGATCTTGAATTTACCACAACCTGTCTTGACATCTATTACATTATGATATTAAAAAGGGTGTCAAATCTAATTTAACCATGAAAGAACCTTTAAAAAAATTTTGTTGAGCCTGGATAAAAATTTTTTTTTCATATCAAGTTGCAGACCTTAATTTGACAATTAATTATCCAAGTCGTTTGAAAAGATGGAATTGTCGTTCTGTTCAGATATGTGCATAATAATGATCACCATTTTTTTTAAAGATTTAAGAGTCACATTGTTTCATAAAGGTTAACTAAGGCAAATTTTTTTTTAGGAGAATTTTGTCATTAAAATAAAACATTTTTAGGGAAGAGAAAAAAACTTTAAGAAAAATAAGTGGCAGTATGAAAAATACTTTTTAATACAAAAGTATGTTTAATCAATTAAGTTTTACCACAGTTCGATGGCTCATTTTCTTCAATTCACTTTCACCAAGTTTGAGTTGATTATAAGCATGTCTGTTTTGAAGATGAAAAAAATAGAAAGAAAAGTTGAGAAATCTAAATCGTGAAGAAAAAAGATAGAAATTAATGAAAAATGAGCAACAAAGAAAAGGATTTGGAATTGAAATAAGATGAATGAGTCAAGTTTGAAAGAAAAAGAACTTTAGAAAATTCAAGAAAAGAAGATTTTGGCAGTTGCGTATCTTAACTTGGTTTTTTAAAAAAACAAATTTTGAGCATTTGAATCTTTTGACTTTGCATTTTCATCATTAGCTTGTCCAACATTGATAGGAAAGTATGCATTAGCATTTTTAAAAAAGACATTTGCATTTCATGTACATCTTTTTAAGAAAAGACATTTGCATCTCATGAGCATCATTTTAAGAAAAGATATTTGCATTTCATTTGCATCATAATGGTGTTCACCAATTTTGGATACATTAAAGAAAAAAAAAGGGGGGGCAAAAACATATTCAAAAGATAAAAAATTTTCAAGAATTTCAATGAGATGGCTTAAGATGAGAGCTTTAAGCCCAACTTAGCTAGCAAAAAAGTTGTTAACCTAGTGAAATTGGCATCAGTCAAGAAAAAAAATATTGTGATAAACTATTTTCAAAGTTCTCGGTGGTGATATCCAAGTGTTAAGGTTTGAATTGCATTTTTTCGGTGGTGATATCCAAATATCAAGGTTTGAATTACATTTTTTTTATAGTGATATCCGAGCATTAAAATTTGAATTGTATCTTCTCAGTGGTGATATTCGAGTGTTAAGGTTTGAATTGCATCTTTTCGGTAGTGATATCCAAGTGTCAAGGTTTAAATTACATATTTTCGATGGTGATATCCAAGTATCAAGGTTTTAATTGCATATTTTTTATGGTGATATCCAAGTGTTAAAGTTTGAATTGCATTTTGTCGATGGTAATATTCGAGTTTACTTCGGTGACGATATCTGAAGTCATTTACATATTCTCGGTGGTGATATTCGAGTGTTAAAGTCTCAATTACATTTTCTCGATGATGATATTTGAGTTTCTTTTAGTGGCAATATCCGAAGTCATTTGTATATTCTTGGTGGTGATATCCGAGTGTTAATGCTTTAATTACATTTTCTCGATTGTGATATTCGAGTTTCCTTCAGTGACGATATCCGAAGTCATTTGCATATTCTCGGTGGTGAAATCCGAGTGTTAAAGTTTGATTTACATTTTTTTTATGGTGATATTCGAGTTTTCTTCGATGGCGATATCCGAAGTCATTTGCATATTCTCGGTAGTGATATCCGAGTGTTAAGGTTTGGTTTACACTTTCTCGATAGTGATATTCGAGTTTCCTTTGAAGTGATATCTGAAGTCATTTACATCTTTTTGGTGGTGATATTCGAGCGTTAAAAAATCATTTGCATTTTCTCGATGATGATATTCGATTTCCTTTAGTGGTGATATCCGAGTATTAAGGTTTGATTTGTATTTTTTCAGTAGTGATATCCGAGTGTTAAAAATCATTTGCATTTTTTTTTGTGGTGTATCCAAAGTCATTAACATTTTCTCGATAGTGATATCTGATATCATTTATCCCTCGATGGTGATATTCAAAGTTATTTTTTGATGGTTTAATTTATTTTCATTGAACTTCTACCTAGAAAAGCCTTTTTCAAAATGAAAATTCTTTTAAAGTTGTTGAGCCTCTTCTTAGATGAGCTTTTTCAAGATAAAATTTTAAAATTGTTAAGCTTCTGCTTAGATGAGCTTTTTCAAAATGAGAATTTCATTAAAGTTATTAAGCTTCCGCTGAGAAGAGTCTTTTTCAAGTTGAAAACTTTTAAAGTTGTTGAGCCTCTGCTGAAAGGAACCTTTTTTAAACTTTAAAGTTTCAAAAAAGAAGAAAATTCCAATTTTATGAGAAAAGTCTTTTTATTAGCTTTAAAAAAATAATAATAAAAATAAAAAAAATCTCTTAACTTCGGACAAAATTGATATATTTGTCTTTACACTATTCTTGATCCTTAGCAATGTACAAAGAAAGGCAGCTGTAGACATCAAATTTATTCGAAACTTGTAACCCGATTTTTCAATTCGAAATTTGATTTAGACCCAATTGGGCTTGAGGCTCGATTTCATTGTTTAGGTCGAACCCATTTTTTATTTTATTTTATTTTATTTTTGTTAAATTAAATAAAATATGAAAAAAAGAACAAAAAAATACAAACAAAAAAAACAAGAAAAGAAAAAAACAAAATGAGGTAGGGGTGCTTGGTGTCATGCACGGCAGCACTGGCACCACCCCTTACTAGGCCTTGTGCCCCAGACAAAACAGAAGAAACAAGAGGGGGTAGAAAGGCTAGTGATGTATGGCACCCCTTTTTGCCAGGTCCTATGCCACCTGCCCAAGCACAGGGCCATGGCGAGAGCTCTATAAATAGAGCTTCTGGTCGATCTACAAGAGAAAAAAAAGGGAGAAGACCCTGTAAAAAAGGTTTTCAAAATCAAAAAAATTTTCTTTCTGCTAAAAAAAATCATGCAAACAAAACTCTTAGTCCTTGCCAATTATGCGAGGAACCTAGCACCAAGCAAGACCTGCAAAAACAAGAAAAAAATGTCAATTTTAGTTTATAAAAAAAAAAGAAAGAAAAAAAAAGGAGGCCAAAACTTTAGGTCCAAATCTACGTCGATTAGGGCTGTTCTCGATGGAAAGGAGACTGGATTTAGAAAGAACAAATTGCAAACACCATTTTTTTAAAATTTTTTATTTTTATTATTTAAATTTTTTTTTCTTCCCATTTTTGCGTTTGTCTTCTTCTTCCTTTCTTTTTCCTTTTTTTTCCTCCTTATCTGGTTCAAATCTAGTACACAATCCCTAAAGTCAAAAGCACCACCGATAGCTGCCAACGACCGACAAGCCATCAATCATGAACGGTAGGTGTGATTTTTCAGTTAAAAAATGGGATTCGAATCTCAAAAAATCTGAGATTTTAATCCCAACAAGCTCTATAAATAAAGCTTGCAAACCAGACCAAAAAAAAAGAAGAGAAAGAAAAGACGATAAAAAAAAAAAGATTCTGCTGAAAAAAAAAAGAAAAAAAAATCTGCAGAAACACAAAAAAAAAAGAAGCAAAAACAGTCCCCTGGAACGGGGAACCCAACACCAAACTACACCTACAAAGACACCCAACGAAATCAAACCAGAAAACACAAAAAAAAGTGTTTTTTTTACCGAAACTTTGAGCCCTGATCTACGTTGATTTGGGTTGTTTCCGGTGAAAGGAGACCGGATCTGGAAAGAGGGCGCCTAGAGGAGTCTTCGGTGACCTTTTGACCATTTTTCGGTCACCGACGACAACCGCCGACGGTGGAGCAGGCCGCGGCCGGACGGCGATCGGTCGAACCCCTCCCCTAGAGCTCTCTCTCTCTCATTTTTTTTTTCTGAACAGAAGCCAAATGAATAAAAAAAAAACCTTCAGCTATATATAGTAAAGCAAAAACTCAAAACGACGTCGTTTAGGGAAAGACCCAAAACGACGCCGTTTCAGCCAAGGAGGATCCCCGCGTCAACCCGCGACCCGACCCGGGGTTCGCCCACCTGACCCGCGACCCGTTTTCTTCATCTGCCTCTGACCGGTCTGACGGGACCAAAACTGAACCACCCAGACCAAACCGAACCGGTACTGAACCGCCCAGACCGAGCCGAACAGTCAGACCGAACCGCCGAACCGAACCAGACGTTGACCGGACCGTTGACCGGTTCGGTTTCAAGTAAAAAAAATTTTTTTTTTATTTTTTATATATTATTTTATTAATATTTATGCATATTAAAATATCTATATTTGTTAGACTAATTGATGAAATTGTGGTTAAATTTTTTATGTAATTATGTTAATAAACTTTAAAAACAATTATATAAAAATAAATTTAATAATAATACTAAAGCAATAAAAAATGTAGAAAAAGAAAATTTTTATCCGACGATGAGATTCAAAGGTATTCCGAGTAGTGATGCCTACGAAATCTCTAGGTGAGAAGATTTTTTTAAAATACTATCAGCGTATTGGAGTATTTATAAAACAATTTTCAATACAGTAAAGATTTTCTTTTTTTTAAATAATAAATAAAAATTGATTAATAAATTAAAAATATAAGTAATAAAAATAGGAAGAAAAGAAATTTAATCCAATGATGGATTTCTAAAAGTATTTCGAGAAGAGATGCTTTAAGAAATCTCTAGGTGAGAAGATTTTTTTGTAAAATATTACCAGCGTATTAGAATATTTATAGAAAATCTTCAATATGATTAATTTTTTTTTCTTCAAAATTTCAATTAAAATTAAAAATTAATAAAACAATTAATAAAATTTTTGAAAAAGAATAAAATGTGTGCATCAACATGTAATTATTTGCATTGCATACATGACATAATTTTTTAAGAAAAGTAAATTTAGACCTCCGAGGATGAGATTCTAAGGTATTCCGAGAAGCGATGCCTAAGAAATTTTTAGGTGAGAAAAAGTTCTTTTAATGTTACCAACGTACTGGAACATTTTAAGAATTATTTCAATAAAAAGGTTTAAATTTATTTTTTCTCGAGAATAAATTTTTTAACATGACATTTTCTTACGAAAAATAAATTCGAGCCTCCGAAGGTGAGATTCTGAAAGTATTCCGAGTAGAGATGCTTTAAGAAATCTCTAGGTGAGAAAGAGTTCTTTTAATGTTACCAACGTACTGGAACATTTTAAGAATTATTTCAATAAAAATGTTTTAATTTATTTTTTCTCAGGAATAAAATTTTTTTTAAATAAATAAAAAATCAAGGAAATTACTTTTCGAACACCGAAAATTGGACTATTTTTATCAAAATCAAAGGATAACACGTTGTTAATTGGTACCGTTTTCTTAACGGGCATTGTGGGGGTGCTAATCCTTCCCAATGCGTAATCGACTCCCGAACCCAGACTGTTTCGTAGACCGTAAAATTATCTTTTTAATAAATTTTAATTAATTTTAAGATTTCATAAAAAGGATATGTTTTAATAGGTGGCCAATTGCACCTAGCCAAAAAAGATTGGTGGCGGCTCCGTTATTTTTTATTTTCTTTTCATATTTGTCGGGCGGACACAAAACCGTTACGACAGCTTGACGACTCCGCTGGGGAGAATTTTTGTTTTCGAGAGTCATGCCAAAATTAACTACTTGTAATCCTTAAATTTTGATTTAAAACAGTCTTAATCAATTTCTTAAATTTTTATTTTTCATTTTTAGTAAAAAAAAAAAAAAAAAACAAATCAAAAATAAAAAGCAAAAAAATTCACACACATTTCTCTTACTATGCCTCTTATGTTTTATTTTTTATATATATTACTGTCAATAAATTAGGATATATTTGCACACAATGGCACGATGTATCTCATACATGAGCTCTATACCCGGGTTCCATCCTTTATAGGAGGAAGTAAAGTACCTATGCTCTCATGAGGTGATAACCTCCGCAATAGCAAGCGAAATACTTCCACTCGAATTGAACCTTTTCCGTTCGTAGCCTATAATGGGTAAGGATCGGGGTGCCTTACTAGTCCAACATGGACGATAGTGAGGAACAATTTGGGAACCTTTAGACCATGTCAATCCAAATCCAGCATATAATAAGCCTAGAAAACCAGCCTTATGAAGAGCCTTGTCCATCCTCTTGTAGTAAAATACCTAAGAATAAAAGTTATGTATAATATAAAACAAAACAAAACAAAACAAAAAATCTCAAAACACAAAAAAAGCTAAAAAAATGTTTTTTTAAACCACATCCTCACACTAACTCAATTTTGTTACATTAATCATATCATACAGTTTTGCATCGAGATATTTGCTCTAGGACATTTCTCCCAAGAAGTTTTCATGGATCCCATAGAACTACAAATTTGCTCATCCTCAGTCAGTGTGCCATGTGAGTCATATAATGAAGTACATGTTTGGTCAAAAGAGACTCAACAAAAAACAGAGATTGTTTGCCTACCAATTATGTGTCTGAGTTACCCGAGAAAGTGCATTTAGATCTCACACAGAATGATTTTAAAAGAGTTAGTTACTGTTTGGGATCAGTTAAGTAAGGGAAGAAAAGAAAGCTTTTGCAAAAAGTATGGGCAGATTGTATCCCTCATTTCAGTAGTGGTTGATGAACAGCTGGTCAAAGCAGCTATACAGTTTTGGGATCCATCCTATAGATGCTTCACTTTTAATTAGGAAGATTTGGTGCCAACCATCGAGGAGTATTCAATTTTGCTCGGGATAAAACTACAATGTCCAGATAAAGTATTTACCCGAAAGCCAAAATCAGGTTATCGCAAAAAGTTAGCCAAGCTTATGGAGGTTAAAGTAGAAACAATTGATTCCTTTGTGAAGCCTAAAGGTGAACATCTCGGCATTCGATGGGATTTTCTCTAAAATTTCATTCAGGAGCATTTGGATAATGATCAAGGTATGGATGTGTTTGCTCTAGCATTGTATGGCATGATAATCTTTCCGAAGACTTTGGGTTACATTGAGATAATTGTGGTAGACTTTTTTGAGCAAATTAAAACCCAAACAATTAATCCCGCTCCAGCAGTCCTAGCCGAAACCATCAGGTCATTGAATTTCTGTCGACGAAATGGAAAAGGTCGATTCATAGGATATGCATATCTATTATACGTATGGGTCAGAAGTCATTTCAAATGTGGGAAGAGTGCATTTTCGAAACCATATCTTCGAAATAAAGCACCACTCGAAGAGTTTTACAAAAGCCAATGGCCGACATTAAAGACTAAAGAAGAATAGGTCCTTTTCTTGCGAAGGATTACTGGGGATGAAATCGAATGGATGGCGTCTTGGATGCCTCGTGTGCCCTTGTTGTATCGTGGAGAAAATGAGCCATAGATTCCGTTATTAGGGCTATGAGGTGTTGTAAGTTACGTTCCATTGATGGCACTTAGGCAATTTGGTGTAAAACAGTTTGTTCCTGCTATTCATGGCCTGGTCCAAGTAGAATTCATTTATGGGAAATCGAATCCATCAAGAACCTCGGAGCAGTTGATCCAAGCATGAAAGAGAACACAAAGAATGAGATTAGGGCCTTTCATCGACAAAGTCACTTCTGACTACCAAATTTGAAAAGCAATGCGGCTTAGAGACATAATACTCCCTCTTGATGATAGCTCATATCAATTGGTTAATCTTTCAGAAGAGGTGCAATTATCAGAAGTTGAGCTTATCAAGAAAGAATTAGAAGCTGAAAAAGAAGAAATAAGAAGAGAAAATTTGAGACTTCGAGATAAAGTAGGGTAATTAAAATATAAAACGAAAGTACAAGGGAGCAGATTAGAAAAAGTCATAAAAGAGCGAGAATTGGCTAATAGTGACTTGAAAGATCTACACTAAGAAAATAAGAGGTTACGAGTTCAATTCAAAACTAAAAAAGTTACCAAGTCTTACCTTGGCCGACAACGTGAAATGGATGAGCTTCGAGAGGGAATAAACCAATGGAAGGGCAAAGCTCAAGAAAAGCAAGAAGAGACCACCAAAATTTCTCAAGAATGTCAGAATTGGAAGAAATTATACTCTACAACCTCAGCAAGATTGGTGGAATGCCAAAATGAAAAGAAAAGATTAAAAGTCATGCTCGCAGAAGAGAGAAAAAAGCACTTCGAAGTATTGAATGAAAAAGAATCGCTTCACCAGGTGATCCAAGGGTTAGAGCTACAACTGCAAGACCACAAAAGTCATATTTCAGCAATGATAGATGAGTGGCATAGAAGGAAAAAAGATTGGATCTTCACATGTGATTCAGAAAGAGATGCTTATATGATATGAAAGGCAGAAAGTTTAGGGAGGCAACAATACATAGAACACTTGACTAATCAAGTTAGCAAGGCAGTGAAGAAAGCATAGGAAATGATTGAAAAGGTAGAAGCATTAAGAAGAGAAGTCAATCCCATAGGAGAATATGGATAGCGTCTAGTGAACTTTCTAGATGAGGCGAATGACCATTACGAGCAAGTCAAATGCTTTTATGGAGATAACTCTAGGATGATAAATCCTATGTAATAAAAGTTATATGGATCAATAAAAATTTCTAATGTTGAAATTCGCCCAAGAGCAAATATCTCTCACTTGCATTCATGCATCATATACATCATTTTTCATAAAATAAAAATTTTAACACATAGCATTCTAATTTTTTTTCTTTCTTTTTCAAAATAAAAACTTTATGGTAATAAAGGTTCAAGAATAGCTCGCCCATCAAAAATTTTGACCCAACTTACTCATCATTCATACAATACCAGGATACAGACAAAAATCATGGAGCAAGAACAGACCAGTCGATTTGAGAGAATTGAGAAAGCTCAAGAAGAACTAAGAGGGGATCTTAGCACAATAATGGATATGCTCAGGAAACTTGACAAAGGAAAAGCAGTGGAAAAAAATCCTAGCTTTTATGAACAATCGCCAGATATAGTAGATCCTGTCTATCCTCCAAGGTTTGAGCCACGATTGAACCAACCTTCACAAGGAACTAGAGTACCAATTCCTACTCCTGGTGGATATCCTAATCCTTATCCAGGAATGACATCCACACTTGCTCCAAGATAATTTCAAAATTTTGTTAATCCCATTATGATGGAAAAACCACCTGAGCCAATCTTAGTTCCTGATTTGGATGATCCCAAGGAAAGAGAAAAGCTAGGGATGCAGACACCTGAAAAGGTAGAAGATACTAGTGCCCGGGAGAAGATGAAGTTATTAGAAGAAAGGCTTAGGGCTGTAAAGGGAATGAATTTTTATGGTTCCACAGATGTGACTGACCTTTGTCTAGTTCCAAATGTGGTAATTCCACCTAAATTCAAGGTCCCTGAATTTGAAAAATATTATGGCACAAAATGCCCAATGACCCACATCACCATGTATTGTCAAAAGATGGCAGCATATGCTCGAGATGAGAAGTTGTTAATGCACATATTTCAAGATAGTCTTATAGGTTCTGCAGCTAGATGGTATGTCCAGCTAGATAGGACTCATATTCATTCTTGGCAAGAGCTTACAAAGGTATTTCTTACACAATATCGGCATGTCACGGATATGGTTCCAGATCGTCTGTCTCTTCAAAGCATGGAAAAGAAAGTAACTGAAAACTTCAAGGAGTATGCACAAAGATGGAGAGATGTGGCTGCACAAGTTCAACCTCCTCTCACTGAGAAAGAAACAACTGTTTTATTTATGAACACCTTGAAAGCACCGTACTATGAGAGATTGATAGGCAATGTAACCAAAAACTTTACAGATATGGTGATATCAGGTGAGATCATTGAAAATGCCATAAAGAATGGTAAGCTCGATGCGGGAGAGATAAGTGGAGCAAGAAAAGGTGGAGCTCCCAAAAAGAAAAAGAATGAGGCTCAAACAGTGAACTATATGGGGTAACAATTCAGAGGTTTATACCTTATCCTACACCAGTATACCAAACCCATTACCCTTCTGTAAACCATGTTACATCCATCCCTCATTCATATCAACCATACCAGTCATTATCATAACCAGCTTATCCACCTCATTTTCAGCCATCCTTTCAGACACCCACCTACAATCGTCCTACTGCACCTATCAGACCAGGATGGAAACCTAGTCCTAATATTAGTTTAAGAGCCCCGAGAAATACCCAAGAAAAAATTACTTTTGATCCCATTCCCATGATATACACAGATTTGTATCCCAGACTTGTTGAGAAACATCTGCTTGCTCCTGTTATCATTGAACCTATGAAACCTTCGTTTCCCAAATGGTATGACCCCAATGCACATTGTGATTATCATTATGGGAATCCAGGTCATTCCACTGAGAACTGTACTATTTTGAAGCGTAAAGTGCAGGGGTTAATCAATAAAGAAGTATTAAATTTTGATACCAGCCAACAAGGGACTCCAAATGTCAATGGGAACCCTCTACCAAATCATACCAGACCATCAATAAATGCTTTGGTTGATGGGCAAACAAGTTATGTGAAAAGAAGAATAGAAGAGGTCAAAACTCCTATGGCTAAAGTGTTCAAAGTATTGGTCAAAGCTGACATGTTAAAGCCAATAGAACCTTAAAATTACTCTAAAATAATTAACTCAACTGAAAGTTGCAATTATCACAGAGGTGTTCTGGGGCATTCTATCGAGAATTGTCAACAATTCCATCAGGAGGTGCAAAAATTGATGGATGAAGGTCGAATAGAGTTTTATCGAGAGAAAAAAATTGGTGAAAGCTGAAGTGTCTACCATTGATTCAAAGAATAAGTTTGTACATAGACCGGTAACTATCTATTATGATGAGAAGCCAACATCAAAGCTAGAAAAACCCGTCTCTCGACCAGTGGTGACAATTAAAGTTTTTAGCCCTTTTCCATATCAGAATGATAAAGCAGTACCTTGGAAGTATGATTATGATGTCGTAGTTAACTCAGATACTGCCAACATAACGGGTGTAAGAGGTATAACTCGAAGTGGGAGGTGTTATACCCCAGAAGCTCTAGAAAAAGCTAGAAAGGAGAAAGCCAAGGTAGGAGAAGAAAATAAAAGTCAGAGTGGTCTTGACACAACCCTAGAAAAAGAATGGCAAAAGCCAGTATCTGAGAGTGAAGCAGGTGAATTTTTGAAGTTAATAAAACATAACAAGTATAGCGTGGTAGAACAGCTTAACAAGATGCCAGCTAGAATTTTGTTATTGTCATTATTGCTCAGTTCAGAGTCACACCGTAATGCTTTGCTGAAAGTGCTAAATCAAGCATATGTGTCTCACAATGCTTCTGTTGAATATGTGGAACAACTTGTTGGCAATCTGACGATTTCAAACTATATCTCTTTCAGTGATGAAGAGATTCCTCCTGAAGGTAGAGGAAGTACCAAGGCTCTTCACATTACTGTGAAATGTAAAAGTCATATAATGGCTAAGGTTTTAATTGATAATGGTTCATCCATCAATGTTATACCCGTGACTACTTTGATAAAACTCCCTGTTGATGGATCTTATATGAAACCTAGTCATATGATAGTGAGAGCTTTTGATGAAACTAGAAGAGAGGTGCTAGGAGATATAGAAGTGCCATTACAAATTAGCCCATGCATTTTCAATGTGAAATTTCAAGTTATGGACATCTCTCCTTCATACAGTTATTTATTGGGTAGGTCATGGATCCATATGACAGGTGTTGTTCCATCATCATTACATCAAAAAGTCAAATTCATTGTTGAAGGAAAGCTAACAGTGTGACAGGAGAAAAAGATTTATTAGTAACTCAACCGATAAATACTCCTTATGTGGAATCGACAGATGAAGCTCTAGAATGTTCTTATAGATCTTTCGAGATTGCCAATGCAACATATATAGCTGAAGGAGCTAAATTATATTCGCCACACTTATCTACAACTACTAAAATGGTAGTCAAACAGCTTACCAAGATAGGATGGCAACCTGAAGCCGAACTTGGAAAGAACTTACAAGGAATCACGAAGCCATCGATCATATATGAAAAGAGAGACAGATTTGGCTTGGGATATAAACCAACAAGAGGGGATAAAGTAAGAATGGTGAATGAGAAAAGAGATAAGAGGATAGCTAATCTTAAGGGATATGAGCCAGAGTCAGAGCCCATAGTCATTCCATACCTCTATGATTCTTTTCACTCGGGAGGATACATTTATTCAGATTTATCGGGAGCCTCAAGTGCAGGATTCGTGGAAAATTTTTCAGAGCTGACCATTCAAATGGTGGATGATGGAGAAAAGAAGAGTCGAAGTGAAGAGCTGTTCGTGTACCCTTGTCCTTCAGATTTTGAGCTGGATAATTGGAAAGTTACAGAGCTGCTTGTTGTTTTTAAAACTTTGGAAAAGTAATGTGAAAACTTTAAATCCCTAATTACTTTCTACGAGTATTAGGAGATCTTTTATGGTGTGTTTATGTTCGTCATTTTAATAAAAGACTTAGAAGATGCATCCACATTTTCTTCTATTATTTTTATCTCTATTTTACCTTTCATTTTTTTCTTTCTTACATTTTCTTGCCATTCCATTTTTGTGTGCCAATATTCTCTTCATCTTACCCTTTGCAGGGTCCCAAATAATGAACATGAAGATAATCATGGCAATAATCTCGGATTTGATTTTGAAAACTTAATTCATGTTGATGAACTTGATAATGAGGAAGATTCAGATAACTACACACTACCTCCTGATTTGTTAAAATTAATAGAATATGAAGATAAGCCAATTGAACCCCATCAAGAAATTACTGAATCAGTAAATTTGGGATATGGTGAGAACAAAAGAGAGGTCAAAGTTGGTACATCTCTTTTACCAGCTGAAAGACAGAAGCTAGAAGAGTTACTCCTAGAATATGTAGATGTGTTTACGTGGACTTACCAGGATATGCCAGGACTCAGCACTGATATTGTAGAGCACAAGTTACCTTTAAAACCAGAATGTAAGCCGATGCAACAAAAGCTAAGACGCATGAAACCCGAGATGTTGCTAAAAATTAAAGAGAAAGTGAAGAAACAATTCGATGCTGGATTTTTAGAAGTGGTAAAATATCCTGAATGGGTAGCCAACATAGTGCCAATTCCTAAGAAAGATGGAAAAGTGAGAATGTGTGTCGATTATCGAGACTTAAATAGGGCAAGCCCTAAGGATAACTTTCCTTTACCTCACATCGATACTCTAGTGGATAATACTACTAGGCACTCTATATTTTCCTTTATGGATGGTTTCTCAGGCTATAATCAGATCAAGATGGCTCGAGATGATATGGAGAAAACTATATTTGTGACCATGTGAGGGACATTCTGTTACAAAGTTATGCCTTTTAGGTTGACAAATGCTGGTGCTACTTATCAAAGAGTAATGGTGACTCTTTTTCATGACATGATGCATAAAGAGATAGAAGTGTATGTGGATGATACGATCATAAAATCTTGTGAAAGAGAGGATCATATAGTCAATCTCAAAAAGCTGTTCGACAGATTAAAAAGATTCCAGTTGAAGCTGAATCCTGCCAAATGTACATTTGGAGCCAAATCAGGAAAACTATTGGGCTTTGTAGTCAGTGAAAAAAGAATCGAAGTGGACCCAGATAAGATACAAGCCATCCAAAACTTATATCCTCCTCATACCTCAAAAGAAGTGTGAGGTTTCTTAGGGAGATTAAATTATATTGCTCGCTTCATCTCTCAACTCACTTATAAGTGTGATCCTATTTTCAAGCTTCTCAAAAAACATGATCTTGAAGAATGGAATGACGAATGCCTAGAAGCTTTTGATAAGATCAAAGAGTACTTGTCAAATCCACTTGTGTTGGTCCCACCAAAGCTAGGAAAACCTTTGATTTTGTACTTAACAGTGCATGAAAATTCAATAGGATGTGTGTTGGGGCAAAGAGATGAAACTGATAAGAAAGAACGAGCAATTTACTACTTGAGCAAGAAGTTCACTGATTATGAGTCAAAGTATTCACCATTAGAAAAGATGTGTTGTGCATTAACCTGGACAGCTCGAAGGCTTAGACAATACATGCTTTATCACACTACTTGGCTCATAACAAAGCTGGATCCTATTAAGTATATCTTCAAAAAACTCTCATTGACAGGAAAAATAGCACGGTGGCAGGTTATGCTTTCAGAATATGATATCATCTACGTGACTCAAAAGGCTATAAAAGAGAGTGCAATAGCTGAATTCCTTGCTGATCGTGCAGTTAAAGATTATGAGCCAATGAAATTAGTTTTCCTAATGAGGATGTGATGGCCATTGAAGAAAATAAACCTGTTAAAAAATCATGGAGGATGTATTTTGATGGAGCTGCTAATGCTTTGGGTCATGGTATTGGGGCAATTTTGATATCTCTTGATGGACGTTATTACCCCATCACAGCCAGGTTAAATTTTAATTGCACAAATAATGTGGCTGAATATGAGGCCTGTGTTATGGGTCTACAAGTAGCAATTGAAAAGAAGATCAAAGTGTTAGATGTGTTTATAGATTCAGCTTTAGTCATCTATCAGTTACGAGGTGAATAGGAGACAAGAGACTCTAAACTGATTCAGTACCATAAATACATCTCTGAGTTGGTTAAGCAATTTAAAGAAGTTCAGTTTGAGCATCTACCTAGAAAGGAAAACTAAATTGCTGATGCACTGGCTACTCTAGCTGCTATGATCAAAATATATGTAAATACTGAAATCCAACCCATCAAGTTGGATGTGAAAGATGTACCAGCACATTGCTCAGGTGTTGAAAAAGAAATTGATGGAAGGCCATGGTATCATGACATCATGCAATACATTAAAAGCCAGTAATACCCAGAACATGTAACTAAAAATAATAAGAGGACTATCAGAAGATTGGCTATGAGTTTCTTCATTGATGGAGATATCCTTTACAAAAAAGGTCTAGATCAAGTGCTTTTAAGATGTATAAATGCAGCTGAAGCAAAGAAGATTATTGAAGAAGTGCATGATGGAGTTTGTGGGGTACATGCAAATGGTCATATGATGGCTAGACAAATTATAAGGGCTGGCTATTAGTGGTTGACAATGGAGAGTGACTATATTGATTATGCTAGGAGATGTCATAAATGTCAGATTTATGTTGACAAGATTCATGCTCCACCATCAACATTATACGTTCTAGCTCTTCCCTGGCCATTCTCAATGTGGGGTATGGATGTCATTGGTCCCATCACTCCAAAAGCTTCGAATGGGCATAGATTTATTTTTGTGATGATTGATTACTTCACCAAATGGGTAGAGGCTGCATCATATGCTAGCGTGACCCGATCTGTGGTATGTAAGTTCATAAAAAGAGAGATAATATGCAGATATGGGCTTCCAAAGACAATTATTTTTTATAATGCCAAAAACTTGAATAATAAAATAATAAATGAAGTATGCACTCAGTTCAAGATCTGCCATCGTAATTCGGTACCATATCGTCCGAAAATGAATAGGGCAGTAGAGGCTGCGAATAAAAATATCAAAAGAATCTTGGAAAAAATGACTGAAACTTACAAAGATTGGCATGAGAAGTTGTCTTTTGCCTTGCATGCTTATAGAACGTCAGTCAGAACATCTACTGGGGCCACACTGTTTTCTTTGGTATATAGAATGAAAGCTGTGCTACCGATCGAAGTAAAAATTCCCTCACTTAGAGTCCTGATAGAGGTAGAGTTAGAGGAAGCAGAATGGGTTCAAAAAAGCTACGAGCAGTTAAACCTCATCGAAGAGAAAAGATTGTCAGCACATTGTCATGGTCAATTATATCAAAAGAGGATGATGAAAGCACATGACAAGAAAACTCGTCCCCGTTGCTTTAGGGAAGGAGACTTAGTGCTAAAACGAATCCTTCCAAATCAACATGATAATCGGAGGAAATGGACACCAAATTGGAAAGGCCCGTATGTGGTGAAAAAAAAGCCTTTTCTGGTGGGGCATTGATTTTGGCAGAAATGGACGAAGGTGATTTGCCTACCCCAATAAATTCAGATATTGTGAAGAAATATTTTGCTTAAAAAAAAGAAAAAAGAAAGAAAAAAATGATAACTTATCTAAGCTGAAAACCTGAAAAGGTAACTTGGATGTGAAGCAGAAGCATCATCAAGAAAAATCCCATAATGCAGGGGCAAGTGTAGTTTGACGAAATCTAAATGATCAAAGAAGTCATCTGATTTAGTTTTAGAGAAAGAATCTGAGAATATTTTGTCCATGATTATCTTGTGATCATTATTTGGGTACCTTTGTTTCAACTTAAACACTTTGACATACACTTGTTACCAGCCATATGAAATACATTATCTTTCCTTTGAAAATAATGCCTATTCCTTCTTTTATCCTTATCTGATATTTTTGTTCATCGTATAAGTGAATTAGAGAAATGTGTGATTGCATTTTATTTGTCTTGAACTTAAAATGATGAAAAGAAAAACAAACATGAAATATCTCAGCATTACTTTTAAAGTTGACAAAGGCAAATGAAAAAGGATGAGAAAAGTATGACAAGACATTGATGTTGCAGACTTTTGAAGAAAAAAAATATTGTGGTCAGATGTTGAGAACAGATTGGTCATATAAGAATTCGGATAAAAAAAGTCGAAAGTAAGAGATTTCGAGAACCTTTTTACTACAATGAGCTATTTTGATTGCATTACATGCATTGCATTATGAGCACTCAGTACATGCATCCATGATAAGTTGTAACAAAGATAGAAATTTTCCATTTCTTAATGAAAAACAAGATTTTGGTAAAGACAATGATCAAATAAAAGAATTCAAAAGAGGAAATTTAATTGTTAAATGATGAGAACTCAAATTTGAAATTAAAGTTGTTGAGCCTCTGCTGAGATGAGCTTTTTTAAGAGAATTTTAAAGTTGTTGAGCCTCTGCTGAGATGAGCCTTTTTAAAAGAATTTTAAAGTCGTTGAGCCTCTGCTGAGAGGAGCCTTTTCAAGAGAATTTTTAAAGTTGTTGAGCCTCTGCTGAGATGAGTCTTTTTAAAAGAATTTTAAAGTCGTTAAGCCTCTGCTGAGAGGAGCTTTTCCAAGATGAGATTTTAAAGTTGTTGAGCCTCTGCTGAGAGGAGCCTTTTCAAGAGATTTTAAAGTTGTGGAGCCTCTGTTGAGAGGAGCTTTTTCAAGAAAATTTTTAAAGTTGTTGAGTCTCTGCTGAGAAGAGCTTTTTCAAGAGAATTTTAAAGTCGTTGAGCCTCTGCTGAGAGGAGCCTTTTCAAGAGAATTTTTAAAGTTGTCGAGCTTCTGCTGAGAGGAGCCTTTTCAAGAGAATTTTAAAGTCATTAAGCCTTTGCTGAGAGGAGCTTTTCCAAGATAAAATTTTAAAGTTGTTGAGCCTCTGCTAAGAGGAGCTTTTCCAAGATGAGATTTTAAAGTTGTTGAGCCTCTGCTGAGAGGAGCTTTTTCAAGAGAATTTTAAAGTCGTTGAGCCTCTGCTGAGAGGAGCCTTTTCAAGAGAATTTTTAAAGTTGTTGAGCCTTTGCTGAGATGAGCTTTTTCAAGAGAATTTTAAAGTCATTGAGCCTCTGCTGAGAGGAGCCTTTTCAAGAGAATTTTAAAGTCGTTAAGCCTCTGCTGAGAGGAGCTTTTCCAAGATAAAATTTTAAAGTTGTTGAGCCTCTGCTGAAAGGAGCTTTTCCAAGATGAGATTTTAAAGTCGTTGAGCCTAGGGCTGTAAACGAGCTGAGCTGAGCCGAGCCGAATAGTGAGAAGCTCGAGCTCGAGCTCGACTCATAACTCGGGGCTCGATACTCGGCTCGAGCTCGATCGAGTTTTATTTTTCAAGCTCGAGCTCGATTCGTGATCGAATTCGAGCTACTCGAGCTCGCTCGATTAAGCTCGATTAATATGTAAAAATAAGCTCGATTCGTATACTCGACAAGAGTTCGATTATTCATGATCGAACTCGAACTCGGACTCGAAATATTTTATTAATTAAAATAATAAAAATATATTTAAATATAAAAGCTCTATTAAGCTCGCGAGCTACTCGAGTCAGATATAAAAATACTCGAATTCGGCTCGATCGATAAGTCGAGCTACTTGAGCTTGAGCTCGACTCGACAATAATCGAACCGAATTCGAGTTTTTTTCAAATCGAACCCGAGTAGCTTGCGAGTACTAATGTATCATTTACATCCCTAGTTGAGCCTCTACTGAAATGAGCCTTTTCATGAGATTTTAAAGTTGTTGAGCCTCTGCTGAGAGAGGCTTTTTTAAACTTTCAAAAATATCGATTGAACCTCTGATGAGAGGAGCCTTTTTCTGTCGAACCAAAAAAAAAATTTTTTTTTTCCTTCTCAATGTTTCATCTTTCCAAGCAAAATGGTTGTTTATTTGTCTTTGCCTTATTTCTGTTTCACAGAAATAGGCAAAGATGGGCAACTGTAAACACCATTTTTTTTTAATTTTTATTTTTATTATTAAAAATTTTTTTTCTTCCCATTTCTGCGTTTGTCTTCTTCTTCCTTTCTTTTTCTTTTTTCTTCCTCCTTAGTTGGTTCAAATCTAGTACACAATCCCTAAAGTCAAAAGCACCACCGATAGCTGCCAACGACCGACAAGCCATCAATCACGGACGGTAGGTGTGATTTTTCAGTTGAAAAATGAGATTCGAATCTCAGAAAATCTGAGATTTGAATCCCAACAAGCCCTGGAACGGGAAACCCAGCACCAAACTACACCTACAAAGACACCCAACGAAATCAAACCAGAAAACACACAAAAAAAGGTGTTTTTTTACCGAAACTTTGAGCCCCAATCTACGTTGATTGGGGTTGTTTTCGGTGAAAAGGAGATCGGATCTGGAAAGAAGGCATCTAGAGGAGTCTTCGGTGACCTTTTGACCATTTTTCGGTCACTGGCGACAACCGCCGACGGTGGAGCAGGCCACGGTCGGACAGCGATCGGCCGAACCCCTCCCCTAGAGCACTCTCTCTCTCTCTCTCATTTTTTTTTTTGAAACAGAAGCCAAATGAATAAAAAAAAAAACCTTCAGCTATATATAGTAAAGCAAAAACTCAAAACGACGTCGTTTAGGGAAAGACCCAAAATGACGCCGTTTCAGCCAAGGAGGATCCGCGCGTCAACCCGCGACCCAACCCGCGACCCGTTTTCTTCATCTGCCTCTGATCGATCTGACTGGACCGAAACTGAACCGCCCAGACCAAACCGAACCGGTACTGAACCGCCTAGACCGAGCCGAACCACCGGACCGAACCGTCAAACCGAACCAGACGTTGACCGAACCTTTGATCGATCCGATTTAGGTAAAAAAATTTTATTTATTTATTTTTTATATATTATTTTATTAATATTTATGCATATTAAAATATCTATATTTGTTAGACTAATTGATGAAATTGTGGTTAAATTTTTTATGTAATTATGTTAATAAACTTTAAAAACAATTATATAAAAATAAATTTAATAATAATACTAAAGCAATAAAAAATGTAGAAAAAGAAAATTTTTATCCGACGATGAGATTCAAAGGTATTCCGAGTAGTGATGCCTACAAAATCTCTAAGTGAGAAGATTTTTTTAAAATACTACAGCGTATTGGAGTATTTATAAAAAAAATTTTAATACAGTAAAGATTTTTTTTTTTAAATAATAAATAAAAATTGATTAATAAATTAAAAATATAAGTAATAAAAATAGGAAGAAAAGAAATTTAATCCAATGATGGATTTCTAAAAGTATTCCGAGAAGAGATGCTTTAAGAAATCTCTAGGTGAGAAGATTTTTTTGTAAAATATTACCAACGTATTGGAATATTTATAGAAAATCTTCAATATGATTAAATTCTTTTTTTTCTTCAAAATTTCAATTAAAATTAAAAATTAATAAAACAATTAATAAAATTTTCGAAAAAGAATAAAATGTGTGCAGCAACATGTAATTATTTGCATTGCATACATGACATAATTTTTTACGAAAAGTAAATTTAGACCTCCGAGGATGAGATTCTAAGGTATTCCGAGAAGCGATGCCTAAGAAATCTTTAGGTAAGAAAAAATTCTTTTAATGTTACCAACGTATTGGAACATTTTAATAATTATTTCAATAAAAAGGTTTAAATTTATTTTTTCTCGAGAATAAATTTTTTTACATGACATTTTCTTACGAAAAATAAATTCGAGCCTCCGAAGATGAGATTCTAAAAGTATTCCGAGTAGAGATGCTTTAAGAAATCTCTAGGTGAGAAAGAGTTCTTTTAATGTTACCAACGTACTGGAACATTTTAAGAATTATTTCAATAAAAAGGTTTTAATTTATTTTTTCTCAGGAATAAAATTTTTTTAAAATAAATAAAAAATCAAGGAAATTACTTTTCGAACACCGAAAATTGGACTATTTTTATCAAAATCAAAGGATAACACGTTGTTAATTGGTACCATTTTTTTAACGGGTGTTGTGGGGGTGCTAATCCTTCCCCACGCGTAATCGACTCCCGAACCCAGACTGTTTCGCAGACTGTAAAATTATCTTTTTAATAAATTTTAATTAATTTTAAGATTTCATTAAAAGAATATGTTTTAATAGGTGGCCAATTGCACCTAGCCAAAAAAGATTGGTGGCGACTCCGTTATTTTTTTATTTTGTTTTCATATTTATCGGGCGGACACAAAACCGTTACGACGCACATCGAGGAGAATATTTTGATATATTTTAAGATTTTTCGGTGACTATCCGACAATCGACCGGCACCACCAACGGCAACCGACGTGATGGACTACAATTGGCCGATTGTGTTTAGAGAGAAGAGTCTAAGAGAGGGAAATATTAGAAAGAGAAAAAACCAAAAAAAATGATTTGAAAAAAAATATCGGCTTTTATAGAAACTAAAAAAAACCAAAACGATGCCGTTTTAATAAATGTCAAAATGACATTGTTTTGAGTACCTAGGATCTGTGCGTCAGCCCATAACTTGACCGTGCACTCGATCCGGTGACCCGTTTGACCTTTGGCTTCTGATTTGTTCAATTGAACTGGCCCAGACCGAGGCAAACAGACCCCAAATCGAACCAGACCGACCTTCAAACTGAACCAGACTAACCTCAAACTGAACCTAATCAGACCACCAAACCCACTAAATCAGCGTTGATCAAACCGTTGACCAGTCTGATTCAGGTGTAAATTTTTTTTTGAATTTTTTTAAATATTATTTTTGTTATTTTAAATTTATTAATATTTATGCATGTTAAAATATTTAAATTTACTAGAATAAATTTTTGTTGTTTTATAATAATAATTAATAAAAATAAGTAATGAAATATATAGTTGCAATTTTTATAATTTTGTTAATAATATCAATAAATAATAAAAAAATCTAAGAAAAATAAATTTTTATCCGATAATGAGATTCGTAGGTATTTCGAATAGTGATACCTATGAAATCTCTAGATAATAATATTTTTTTTAAATACTACTAGTGTATTGAGTATTTAAAAAAGTTTTCCAAAAAGTTTTTTTTCCTTTTTTTGCTATAAAAATAAAAATAAACTAATTTGTTAAAAATAATAAAGTGACAAAAAATGAGAAAAAAAAAATTTTATCCGATGACGGATTCTAAAAGTATTCCAAAAAAAGATACTTTAAAAAATCTTATGTGAGAAGATTTTTTAAATATTACCAGTATATTGAAATATTTATAGAAAATATTCAATATAATAAAAATTCTTTTTTTCTTCAATTTTTTAAATAAAAATAATAATAAAAATCAATAAAATTTTTAAAGAGTAAAATAAAATGTGTGCATTAACGCATTATCATTTACATTGCATGCATGACATAGTTTTTTTGAGAAAAATAAATTCGAGCCTCTGATAATGAGATTCTAAGGTATTTCGAGAAGCGATGCCTAATAAATCTTTAGGTGAGAAAGAATTCTTTTAATGTTGCTAATGTATTGGAACATTTTAAGAATTATTTCAATAAAAAGATTTTAATTTATTTTTTTTGAATAAAATTTGAGCACTAATTAAAAATAATAATTTTCAATAAATGAAAAAAATCAAGAAAATTAATTTTTAAATACAAAAAATGAGACTGTTTTTTTATCAAAATCAAAAGATAACGTGTAGTTAAGTAGTATCTTTTTTAAATGGGCGTTGTGAGGGTGTTAATCATTTTTCGCGTGTAACCGACTCCTAAACTCAGACTGTTTCACTGACCATAAAATTATCTTTTTAATAAATTTTAATTAATTTTAAAATTTTATTAAAATGATAAATTTTAATATGTGATCAATCGCATCTAATCAAGAAAGATTAATGATGATTTTATTTTTTATTTTTTTATTTTTATTTTTAAATTTATCAAATGACTCTAAAACTGTTACGATCAAAATTTGTCCTATGATTCAGGCTAGTTTTTTCCGGGAGCTCTTTCTTCTTGTCCCCACATGTTCATTTTGTTTTCTACTATGTGCATGGTTTTATGAATGTGTGATGAATGATTGGGCCATACCTTTTCACATCCTATATGCGTCTGTAAACAGGCCCCTCATATCATTTAGTTTTTCGTTTCCACCTGGCCCCACCTTGTCCAATTGCACTTGTATTGCATGCATGTGTGTATTGACATGGGTTGTCCACTGAGTGCAAGCTTTTTGTGTCACATCTGGGTTTGCTTGTGGGCCTTTAGAAGTATCCATACCCCTCTCAAATACCTCATTAATTCCTCAATGCTTTACCGGCATGGTTTGAATTTCTGGTTGTAAATTTGGAAACTTCTTTTTCTCCTGTCATTATGTCGAGATTCTTGGCCCCACGTTATCCTTTTGCTCCTTCAGGATAATAGTTTCTTTCTTATTTTTTTCACTCCACTTCTGTTGCTAGTATCCGGTTTCTGTAATTTCACTTAAACATCCATTTACAAATTGTCCTTGTTACAGAACTAGTAATGACTAATGAGCCCTACCCTACTCATTTTCCATGGCGTCCGTTGTTCCTTCAATCTGTCTCGTTGTGGCCTATCAACATTATTCTAGATGGAGGCTTGCCCTTCGCCCCATGTCCTGATCGTAGCTCTATACTCCAACGATTTCACTCTCTTTTTATCATGAATGTAGGGAAATGTTCCTCAGTATTGGTTGGCAGTTGGTGGTTGGTTGAATTTCCAATGATTTTTTGAGAATTTCATTTTTAACGGACTTACAAAATTGTCAATTTTCTTTTTCGAGATTTTTAGTCAAATAAATCATCAAAATTAAAAATGTCTAAGTATATCATTAATCAATTTTATATTTTCTAGCTGTTCAAAATTTTGATTTTAATCGAATTAATCCGTTGAAGTTATTTAAATAAAAATTTGGTTAGTTATCAAATTAAATTTGATTGATTATTAAAAATAATTTTAAATTTTAAATTAATTTCATTTTTGAATTGATTTAATCAAAATTTGAATTGAAATATAACAAAACTTAAATATAATTTAAAAATATATGAAATGTATCATTTTATTTTATAAGTTAGAGCTTTTAATTTAATATTTTATTATTTAAATATTTTATTTGATAGTTTTATTTAATTTATTTTAAATATGAAAATTTTAAAAATTAAAATATAATTGAACATAAATATATTTTATAATTCTACTAAACAAAAAATTAAGAATTAATCAAATTTAATTAAATTGGTTAATTTTTGAGATTAATAAATTTGATTTAATTAATGAAAATAAATAACATAATTCAACTAATTTAATTTTAAGTAATTTGATATGAAATTAACTTAATTGAAATAAGCACCTTAATGTTTATTAGAAGATTTGTTATTATTTTTTAAAACTTTGATGGTATAATATTTCAATTAAAAAATCTCAAAAAATGATAAATAATACAGTAATTAATCGACCTAAAAAAGAAATAATTAATTGTTTTAAAAACATAGGCTACCATTTTTTTTTTCTCTTTCGTGGAAGAGTTTCAACCCACTAGTTTTCTAATTTTACCGTTCGCCCGAAACACTTCTGAGGTTTTGATTTAGATAATTGATGGAGTTGATTATGATAAAATTAATAATAATAATAAAATTTATTATAATTATAATTAAAAAAATTATTATAATTATAATTTAAAAAGTTTTAATAAAAATTTTATATTAATTTATTATCAGTAAAATTAATATTTAAATTTAATCCTATTGCACGAAAAGTGTGATGAGATTCATCCGGCTACTAAAATAGGTGATGGCATCGCAGCACGAAAACCCCGAATCGCACGTGGCGAAACAATGGGTTTTCACGGAGCCACGTGGAGGCATCGTGTTCAATCGTGACTTTTTCACCTCCCGCCAGTGCACCAAAAATTAATGAACAATGAAAGCAAAACAATTTTCCCTCCCCCCCAAATGTTTTTTCCATTCTCACTTCACTAATTCCCCCCTTCCTCGACAAGTTTCATAATAATCCCATTCACTTTTATTTTATTGTCGCTCACTAGCATTCTCACTTGATTGAATTTCCAAACCCGTTGGATTAGATTTCTGATTTCAAGGGCTATTTCACGTCGATTCTTCTCTTCTTCATCAGATAAAGTCTCCCTCTTCCTCCAGTTACCCTAATTTTATAATTATCTTTAAAGGCTAACTTTCGGACCAATGCTGGAATCCGATACTCCCTCGAAAACGTTTCTCGGCGTTTGTTTTTACCTTTACGGCTTCGATCCAGTCAACGAGCATAAGGTCTTTTCGCATTCTCTGTTAGTTTATTTTTGTCTAAAAAGCTCTCTGCTTCTTACTCAATTGATTAATTGAAGTGTTTATTTGTGCAAAAAAAATGTTGGTGATGATTAATTTTGTTTTATACATTGTGAAAAATCGTGAAGGTTCGAGTAAAGCTCATTGATGGTGGGAACGTGGGTGCCGGTCAGTATAGCCGGAGTTGCACATCTGATTGTTGATAAGATTGTCTATGAAAGTCTTCCTTAATTTAACCCAATTAACCCAATGGCGCTTGCTTTTATTTTGGGTTTTTTTTCCCTCTTTTTAAGTTTTTTAACATTCATAAACCGAATGCTGAAAATCCAGCTTTTAAATGTTATGTAGGACGATCCTGTATGTGTTGCTGCTCGAAATGATGGCAAAACAGTTGTCACTGGATTGTGGGTTGATCATGTTTTTGATATTGGAATGCCTGTCAATGCTACTTCCGTGAGTTTATATTTTTCCAAGTACTATTTCTTGAAGCTAATTGTCTCATTGTTTAACGTATATAAGAGATTTTTTATTTTTGTATCATGTCTATTATTTGGATTCATGAATTCAGTTGGTGTAGCATTAAATAATGAATAACAGCCAACGGTATGATCACTCTATAGATAATTTATTTATGCAAACTCTATATGATTTCTGCGAATTAGAGATGTTTCATTGTTTTTAGGTCCAAAAAGTTTGTCATATCATTATCTTTTTTTTAATAAAGCTGAACTTATATTCCATGTAAAATTGTGAATTTGTCATTGTTTTGGTACAGATTATTTGCAGACCTCTTAGAGATTTGAATGGAATTCCTGGTGCTAAAAATTTAATTATATGCTTGACCGGATGCCAGAGGCAAGATAGAGATGACATTATGGTAGTACTGTCTCTTTACTCTTGTGGTGCTGCTTTTATTCCTTGTAAAGCAAATATTTTCTTTTTTCTTTTCTTTTTGGTTCTTTTGGATGATAATAAAAATGTTATGTAATTTTACTTATTTGTTTGCAGACAATGGTTAGCTTTATGGGTGCTCAATTTTCTAAACCTCTGGTTGTAAATAAAGTCACCCATTTGATATGCTATAAATTTGAAGGTGCATTTTTCTTTGTTTTTCTTATTATAGGGCAGCTAAAATAAACTGCAAAATGCTAAAGACTCTGTGCTGATCTTATTTGTCTTGTCAATCTTTCCCCAATGAACGTTATGCTGATTATTTCTTTATTTTTTCCTGTCAACTCTTAATATTGTCCTTCTCTCTATTCCCTTAACAAACATTATGCTTGTTAATTCATCTATTGTTTCGTGTTTGTATAGATTTAATTTATTTTTGTATAATTCTATGCACATCTAGGAGCCAGTTCCAATGGTCATTGCTGGTAGTTTTTACTAAACATTAAGAAGCTTTGATGTTTATTTTCTGTCACTAATAAGTTTTTCATATGAAATGCAGTTTTTAATATTTTACTTCTATACATAATGAGCTTCAATGGTAATTTTTTTTAATAAATGTTGTCAGCTTATGAAGGGGAGAAGTATGAGCTTGCTAAGAAAATCAAGAAGATAAAGCTTATCAATCACTGTTGGTTGGAAGATTGGTATGTTTGTAGAAAATTGAAGTTTGTAGTCATTAAATACAATGTATTTAAAGCTTAAAAAATATAGTTTTGAGAAGGATGAGAGTAAAGAAAGTTGTAGGATCAGATGGAATCTCTATTGAAGTTTGGAAATGCTTGGGTGAAATAGGTATAAGATGATCGAATCTTTTCAACAAAATTTGGTGTACTCAAAAGATGCTAGAAGAATGGAGGAAGAGCACTCTTGTGCCTTTATACAAGAATAAATGTGATATACAAGATTGTTCGAATTATCAAGGAATAAAACTTATGAGTCATATTATGAAACTTTGGAAGAGAGTAATTGAATGTAAGTTGCGACATTAGGTCAGTATCTCTGAAAACCTATTTGGGTTTATGCTAGGACGTGCCACAATGGAGGTGATCCACCTTTTGAGGTTTTTATTGGAGAGTTTTTGGGTGAGAAAGAAAGATTTACATATAGCATTTATTGACTTGGAGAAAACATACTATAAATTTCTTTGAGATGTGCTTTGGTGGGCCTTAATGATGAAAGGAGTCCCTTTAAAGTGCATCAACATAGTTAAAGATATGTATGATGAAGTGGTATTGAATGTGAGGATTATTGGAGGCATGACAGATAGCTTCCCATTACCTCAAGATGACATCAAAGCCCAGCACTAAGTCCATTTCTTTTTGCATTAGTTATGGACGAACTTATTAGTCGTATCCAAGATAAGGTACCATGGTGCATGTTATTTGCCAATGACATAGTCTTAGTTGTTGAAACTAGTGATGACTTTAATGCGAAATAAGAATTATGGAGTACATTGGAGTTTTGAGGTTTTAAATTGAGTAGATCTAAAACTAAATATATATAATGCAAGTTTAGTAATCATAGGGAGGCGGGTACTAGTGTGATTAAGTTGGATGGTGATATAGTACCTAAGAGTAGCCAGTTTCGATATTTAGGATCAATTATTTAAAGTGATATTGAGATAAAAGTAGATGTCAAGCAGGATGGGCGAGATGATGAAGTGCGTCGGGTGTGTTACGTGATCGAAAAATGTCTTTAAAATTAAAAGCGATGTTGTATAAAATAATTGTAAAACTTGCATTGCTATATGGAACTAAGTGTTGGGTTTTTAAGAAACAAAATAAGAAGAAAATGAACGTAGTGAAGATGAGAATGCTTAGATGGATGTGTGGTAAGACTAGAAGAGACAAAATAAAAAACGAAGAGATTTGAGAAAAATTAGGGGTAGTTCGAATTGAGAAGATGAGAGAGGGTCGTTTGTAATGGTTTGGATATGTGAAACGTAGGCTTAGCTATGCACTAGTTAGAAGAATTGAGTCTCTAGATCTAGGAGAGATCAAAACCTCTAAAGGTAGACCACGAAATTAATGGAAGCAAGTAATAAAAAAAGATATGATGGTTAGGGAATTAGATGAAAATGTTGTTGTTGATAGAAATGAGTGGTGCAAGAAGATTCAAACTACAACCTAACTTGATTCCCTTATTTGGTCTTTTATACAGCTGACCCCAGAGTATGGGATATAAGGTTTAGTATGTTGTTGTTGTATATTAACCAGAAAACTAGATTTGTATACAAATTTTTTGCTGTTGTTTGATCATGTATTTTTTATGCAGTTTAAGAGAATGGGAACTTCTTCCAGAAGTTAATTATAGCAAGAGGTAAGGGTCTTTCTGAGAATGCTATTTGTGTTTCTGTATAACATATCTACCATGCATATGCTTAGGCATATTGATTCTTGTTTATATTTGCTTGGTTCTTATCCAAGAAAGAAAAAGTGAAAAAGAAAGGTATAAACTGTGCCAAATTATAAGTTAATCTGTTCCTCTCAACAGTGGTTATGAGTTAGAGGTGATGGAAGCTGAAGCTAAAGATTCTGAAGAAGAAGCTGGAGAAACTACTTCAAAGCAATCTGAACTAAAAAATTTGAATAGAAGCCCTCGTAATTTGAAAGCTGGAATGCCCGGTTCCAGTGAGTCACCCAATTCAGCAGTTGAAGTGTCAACTTCGACTATGCCCAGACATTCATCAAATACCAAGGAAGTTTCATTGATGCCTGGCAAATCTCAACGAGGCACAAGATTCAATAATGTTAATGTTCCTGAGCTACATGCTTTTCAGGACTTTGGTGTCAGGAATCTGAACTACACAACAGAAGCCCAAACTGTACAAAGGTTGATAACAACTTGGCATCTACCTCTAAGAACCTCTCTTTATCTGATGAGAAGTTTACTGCTACAATTTACTTAAGGAAAACACCAAGGAAATCAGCAGGAAAGTTTACGCCCCCAAATTTATCAGGAGAGATATCAGGCAACATTAGTGGTGGCTCTCCTCAAGCTATGAGAATCAAGGATACATCTGACATTTCTTCCTCTAAAATGCTGCAATCAGAGGAAAGAATCAGTTCTCGTTTTGTTGAATCTCCTTGGAAAGGAAATGATTTATGTCATGGAGAGGACTCACCTGGCATATTGCCTCAGAAAAGAGCATTGGAACTTTCTGCCAGTAGCTGTCAATCACAAAAGATGAGTCATAATACAAAAGCTGCCATAAAGGGGAGTTCACTTGATACTGAACGATTGGAGCCAACATCTTGGTGGGTGATCAACTACAGATTAATGGCTCCTCAGTGGATGGGACTGGTTTACTGAATGTTGTACGTAACTCATGCGCTAGCAATGCAACTACCAAGTTCTTGTCAAATGATATTGCTTCCTTTAAAACTGTAACTGCAGACAGGCCAAATAATACTGAAGAGAAGTCACTCAAAATGTCCTTTAGGGCTTATAGAGAGTCCACCTTGGCAAGCAGGCCTGATATGCAAACTGAGAACGCTTATGAGAACTCACCCCAAATGTCCTTCAAGGGATTGAGAGAGTCCACCTCAGCAAGCAGATCAGATATTGGAGATTGTGGCCTAGAAAAATGTGGACAAGTGGTTGGAGAGCCAAGCGAGCCACAGAATAAGCAGCAAGATGTTGAGGTTCCTTCACTTGATGACGGAAAACTGGTGACAGAAAATTCCCATAGCCCTGCTACCTTGGATTTGCTTGAAGGAGGAAGTGATAAGTTGGTGACAAAACTGCTTAGCAAGAAGATGCTTGCAAAAAAAGAAAAAAAAAAGAACCTGGGTTCTAGACCAAAACTAAGTAATATTGCTAACAGAAAAGGATCTATTTACTCAAGCAAAGTTGCTTGTGAAAATGATTCTACAATATGCTTGGATGGGGCTAATGAAAGAGCAACTCATAAAGAGTGCCAGTGAGCTTGGGATATCCCCTCCAACTTTTAAAGTGAAAGCAGCAAAGGATGTCGTTGAAAAAGAAGTCCCAAAATCTCAGAATGCTGCTGTTAGTAAGACTCAATTCATTGATGATGAAACTCAAGCTCCAGGTGAGGAGGATGAAAATGATTATGAGAGGACCTCTGTAAAAGAGAAGTCTGAGTTGGTTGAATCGACATGTAAAGCAGATACATTGGTAGAAATGGAACATGTCAGACTTGATTTCAAGGTAGCTGTACATGGGAGTGTAATTAGCTCAAAGAATGGGACAAACGGAACTGATCCTGAGAGGGTAGTTGGTTACAAGAATTCTGAATTGGGTGAATCTACTTTAAAATGTGATGGCTTGAAAAGGAAAGCAAGTAAAAGGAAGTAACAGCTTTCAGGTAAAGCCAAGATGAAGACTGTTCCTTCTCAATCCAAAAGTGATTTGGTCGGGGAAGATACTAGTGTTGGGAAGAATGTTGAGGAGAAAGATGATGAAAAGAAGAATTGCGTGTCACATCCTGTTGCCAAAACAAACAGTAATGTCTCTTCAAAAGTGGAAAACTTTTTGGTGGCAAGGGCACCCCAGTTGGTTGCAAGGAGATTGCTAATAAATCAGGTGTTAAGCCAAATAAAAAAGCAGTGAAGACTAATGATCAATCCCAGAAAGTCGATCCTAACACACAGCCAGTACAAAAGTTTTTCAACAGATTGACAACGGAGCCTGTATGGTTTATATTGAGTGGCCACAGACTACAGAGAAAAGAATTTCAGCAAGTTGTTAGGCGTTTGAAAGAAAAATTTTGCAGAGATTCTCATCAATGATCATACCAGGCAACACATTTCATTGCCCCAGATCCAATTCGTAGGACAAATTTTTTGCTGCTGCTGCATCTGGAAGGTAGCATATTTCTAAATTCTAACTGTCAAACTTGGCATAGTTTTCTCTTTTGTTCTTGGCAAACTTATGCTAAAAGTTTCTCAATGGATCATTCTCCAATTAAGATGGTATGGTAACTTTTGCTCTTGATATTTTGGAACTTTTTGCGATTACATTTCTTACATCTATGCGTCACTATTTCATTCTTAATTTCAAATGGTTAATTCGACTTTCCTCTGAATGCAGGTGGATTCTAAAGACCGATTATTTAAGTGCTCGCACTCAGGCAGGAAAGTTCTTGGCAGAGGAGCCTTATAAATGGCACAAGAATAGCCTCACTGAAGATGGTGCAATCAGCTTGGAGGCTCCAAGAAAGTGGCGTAACTTAAGGGAGAGAACAGGTCACGGAGCATTTTATGGAATGCTCATTATCTTTTATGGAGAATGCATTGCTCCTCCTTTGGTATGTTTTCCAGTATTCATTTGTTTGCAGTATTTTTTCAACTTCTGCAATATCTTGTACAGTACCGGCAATATTTTTCATGAGTTTGGGTTGTGCCCTGCTGGCTTTTCTTGTTTCCCATAAACATAAACTAGCAGATGATTAAGGTTGGTTTTATATACGGCCTTTATGACTCTTTGCCTTATACCAATCTTCAACCAGGAAGTGTGTTTGAAGGCTGGGGATGGTACCATTTTAGCAACTTCTCCCCCTTACACCAGATTCCTTAAATCTGGAGTTGATTTTGCATTTGTTAGCCCTGGCATGCCACGCGTTGAATTGTGGGTTCAAGAGTTCTAAAACATGAGATACCCTGCATTGTTGCTGATTACCTAGTAGAGCAAGTTTGCAAACCTGGTTACTCCCTAGAGAGACAAGTTCTATACAACACTCGTGAATAGGCAGAGAAATCATTTAGCGACTTGACAAGCCGAGCTGAAGAGATTGTTGAGGTCTTCACCACCCCACCGCCAGCAGATGAATGTGGGAGTAATGATCTAACATGCCAAGTTTGTGGTTCTCGTGAGAGAGATGTGATGCTAATCTGCGGTGATGAAAGTGGCTCTGTAGGATGTGGAATTGGCACTCACATTGATTGTTGTGATCCTCCGCTTGAGGATGTTCCTGAAGAGGACTGGTTTTGTCGGAGGTGCAGTAGAAGATGGAGAAACAGCACAACGCTTTCCAAAAAAAGAAAAGAGGAAAACTCTCAATCAAAGGGCAAGTGATGGATTTTTCATTCCTTTTGTAGCATTTGGATTGGAACGGTAGGCTTCCCTCGTAATTTTTGTACGTTAGTTTTGGGCTTTGTGTCCTAGCTTGTAGAATTCTTTAGAGTTCAAATATAAAATATTTTGAGGGCCATTTAAACCTGTTTGTTATGCTTATTTCGTCATGTTGGAATGTTGATAATATTGTTCCGGAAATTTTCAGTAAATAATACCGTTCTTCCATTAGAGGTGTTTTACTTGTATTCTTTCTGAAATGATTCTCTTTTGATCAGATTACCGGTAATACTTTCTTGTTACGACTGCGAGCCATAATTCATACCAAAAAACTCTTGTTTTTTTGTATATTATATTCTGAATTGGGCCTAAGGGTCTTAGTAGACCAAACAAACATGTAGAAGAAATACCTTGAGCCCAAGCCCAAAGTTTGTGCACTCACATCCATTAATCAGCCTTTCCTCAAGTTTTATATGTACATCAATATTCACAAGTTATTTGAGTTTAATTATAATAAAATTTAAATTTAATTTAATCATTATTAAATCGAATTTGAATTTAAATAACTTAATTTATCTGATAATTGAATTTGAGTATTTAATATATGACTCAAGTAGTTAGTAAGTTTAATAGACTTTTTATATTTTAATGTATTTTATTATTTTAATTAAAAAATTATTATTTTATTTTTATATATAATAATTCGAGTTAAAATTCAAATACAAATAAATGAGTTTAAAATCGAAAATGGAAATCAAGCTTGTTTTTTTTTTTTTTATTTGATAAACAAATCTAATTCAATAAATTTGAATAATTTAATTTTTATCTTGAATCAAATTTAATCTTCAAAATTAAATTTTGAATAATAAATTTTAAATTGAGCTCCAACTCTTAATGTATTGACTCACTTGATTTTGATAACGAAATATAATATATTTTTATGATGAATTCTTCTATAAATTCTATAGAAGAAACAAATTAAAAAATATCCTCTATTGAAACACAATAGATGACTTCTTTTTGTAATATTGTAGGAGAATCTCATACTTTAACAGAAGATGAGATCTCTAAAATGCAAATAGTAAAAAAAGACAATTTATAAAACCTCATTTTTAAAAAATTTCAACATTGGGTACAATGTCACATTGAAAAAGTCAGTGGTAATACAGTTGCAAATGATTCTAAACAAGAATCTATTAATATCTTTTTTTTTACTAATGAAAAAATCAAGAAATTTAAACAAAGATATCCTGAATTAGATACATTCGTATAGATATTATAGTGATGACTATAAAATCCCTCTTTATTTTTGGTAAAGACATACCAATTTTAGCAGTTTCACTAGACAAAAGGTTTACTTGCCCTGTTAAATCTATAATATGAGGTATTCAATCAAAATTAGTGTCAGAAGTCATTTGGTTTAAAGTCAAACCAAATTATTTTATTTCTATTAATGATCCATTAAGTGAAGATTGTCTTAGATTAAGAATAAAAACAAAAAATTTTGAAATCTGAAATAGGTCATGATCTTTCCATAAATTGGACAACAATTTATGAATTGACTAATCATACTACTATTATTAAAGAAATTGATCCAAAAATTATAAAAATTTTTAAACCAAGATCCTATGATTTAGAAATCAAATCAAAATTAATGAATCTAAGAGATTTATATGTTCTCATAGATTGGTTATTAGAAAACATTAATGAAGAAAGACCTATACATCGTAGAGTCAAGTTTTTAAAGTTTTTTGCATTAGGAAAGAACCTATATTTCAAAAATTCTGAAGTCAATAGTTCTAATACAAATATAGTTTCACCCTCCTTTACATCAATTCCATCACTTTCTAATCAAGAAGATGATGTTGAAAGTATCAATAGTGAACAAACTTTTAGTTCACATAAAAATTCTTTTTCTGGTTTTTCTAATCAAACAAACAATACTAATATTCCTATATTTCAAGTGATACTAGATCTTACGAACCTGAAAACTCTGTTTACAATTCAGTAAATTCTGTATCTTCTAGAAACACTAGAAGAGAAGAAAATAAAAGCTTAGCCATCATCACTCAATATAAGATTACAGATGATGAAGTTATTACCTTTTCCAACAATCAACCAAAAAGGCATTATAATCATATTAATGCATAATTTAGATTTAAAAAATATAAGCCATATTTTTACATGTTTTATTAGACACTTGAGTTGTTATATCCAGCTGTATAAGTAATGCATTACTATTAAATAAATAGGAACCCATAAAACATCCTTTAGCAGTTATAGGCATAGATGGTAAAGAAACTATTATTAGTTTTAAAGCTAAAAATGCTTCTATATACTTGATGAACAAAAAGTTCATAATCCCAAAAATTTTATGTTTTTTTTTTATGCATGGAGATATGCTATTAAGAAATAATTTTTTATACAACTATTTACCTTTTAGTCTAAATCCTTCAACCATTACTCTTACTATAGATAAAGAATCTATAGAAATCCCTTTAATAAAAAATCACGAACATATTTGTGATTCTAATTTTCAACTTGAAGCTAATAAAGCTAAAGTCAAAACAATCAGTGAAAAACATTGGTTATTTAAAATATTATAGGAAAATTTTAGTGAAGAACCACTAAAATTATGGTCTAGAAGTCCTAGATATTGTGATTTACAAATAATCGATTCTAATCAAATCATTAGAGTCAAACCAGTTATTTATACTAAATAAGATATAGATGAATTTGATATCTAAAATTTTGATCTATTACAAAAGAGACTAATAGAACCAACTAATAGTCCACATTTTAGTCCTGCATTCATGGTAAAAAACCATGCAGAAAAAAAAAAAAGAAAAGCCCGAATGGTAATCAACTATAAACGACTAAATCAAAATCTAGTCTTTGATGGATATTTTATTCTTAAAAAAGATGTGTTGATAAATTTAGTAAAAAATGTAAAATATTTTTATAAATTTGACTGTAAATCAGGTATTTGGCAAATCATGCTAACTGAGGAATCAAAATCATTGACTGCATTTAGCATTCCAAAAAACCACTATCAACGAAAAGTAATGCCTTTTAGACTTTGTAATGCTCCATAAAATTTCCAAAGATAGATGGATTTTATTTTTGGAAAATATAAAGATTTTTATTGTATTTATATTGATGATGTTCTTGTTTTTTCTTCAAATTTAGACCAATAGAGGAAACACTTTAATTTAATTGCTCAGGAGTTTATAAAACATGGTATTATTTTAAGTTCGAAAAAAATTAAACTTGAAAAACAGAAATAGAATTTTTAGGATTAAATTTATCTTCAAATGGTATTAATTTACAAGATCATATTAGGAATATGTTTGTCAATACTAAGAAGAATGCTGATACTCTTTCTAAAAATCTAAATAAAGCTAATTATAACGAAACAACTTTGCATAATGAAGGTCACAAAAGCAGAGCGAAATCAGCCTTTTTAAGACCAAAAGCTTCACTGCCCTTTTCTACTTCAAATTCACTAAATCAAACATGAAGTTAGTATATTTATCCGTTGTTAAAACTAAAGTGGTTATCATTTTTGAGATTGCTAATTAAATCTTTAGTTAATCCTGCAAGGTATTTTGATTGTGAATTAGGAGCTCAATCCAAGCTTGATGAGAAAGTAAAAATTTCACTTATAAAAGAGCCTAAAGATATGCATGAATATGTACTAAATAATTCTCCAACAAGAGAAAAAACTAGCAATGATGACATGCGACTTGATGATTGACTATTGTGCAAAGTGTATAAGAAGCAAAAAAATGTAAAAAGGTAAGATGTTATTCTTTTAACGGACAACATTCCTTGTTCTACTCAAGGAAACTTAAAAATGCTTATTTTCCTTATTCACATTCGACATGGCACAACCTTGGTTATTGATCTTGGAGATCTTCAAAAGAACATTAACACTACCCTACAAGTGATTTAGGTGCTTTCTAATGAATTGACAAAACCAACCCTTGCAGCAACTTTCACTCATGAAGAGATTACAATTCATAAAAGTGTTGTTGAGACATATCTTCTTTGCTATTGATATGACTGCAATTAGAGAATTTTATATAACCTGCAACATCAATTTCCTCCTTTCAATCCTTAAAGATATGGATTATTTCAAGAGAAGGGTATTGTTACAAGTTGAATTAGTTAGTTAGTTGACTATTCTGTCATCGGCCAACAAAACCATTATCTTGAATTATTCACTAACTGATAAACAACAAAAGTACATGAAAGAGGAGTCTATGGGAAAAAAATATCATAACAACACTTCTAAAAATTCAATATTTCTCTCTTTATTCTTTGAATTTTATGAATTCTCTCTACTTTTATTTCTTTATTTCTTGTCCAAAAGCTTCACTCTCTAGTATTTTGTCTTCATTTTTCTTATTCATTGACAACATCTGATTTGAGATACAACACTAACCCTAAATTTGGATTGAAGAGAAACGTAGCTCACAATGTTACATAAGATAAATCAACTATAGATTTGATAAAGGTAATATTTGATATGTATGGAAAGCCTTCGAATAATAAAGTTTTTCTTATGAAGAAATTATTTGGGTTAAAGATGATGAGAAAAGGTGTTTCAGTGGCAATGTATCATAACGATTTAAATACAATTGTCAATCATTTGTTTTTTTTGTTGAAATTATCGACACTTTGCAAATGATTATTAATCAATTTTCACCTAAAACTTTCCAATTATTACTATGACTCAAGGTTTCTTCCAATATGATTCATGTTTATAATGGTACATAATCAAAAGAAAATCAAAGTTTATTTTGACGTTTATAGGAGATAATATTATGACGTTCCTTGTTGTATTATTTTTTTTATTTTTGTTTTCCCGTTATATATTGAACGATTTAGGCCTTATTTATTCTATATTGCTCCACTAAAAGCCCCAAATGGAAACATTAACAGACACAACAAAATTGGGCTACATTTCTTTCATCTATTTTCCTTTAGAGATTATAAATTTAATAGGTTATTGTGTCTATATTTTAAGAGCAACAGAGTGAAGCTGAGATTCTTATCTGGGCCAAGCAAGTTTGTTTGGAAACCAAGAATATCATTTTTTTTTTTATTTTAGAGGAATATTATCAAATTTTTAATTCTTAAATAATGGTAATATGGTAGTTGGGCATAATAATAATAATAATAATAATAATAATAATAATAATAATAATAATAATAATAATAATAACTAGCATTAGACCCCAACTTCGTTTAGTGTGCTAAATTAATTTTTAGTTTTTTATTTCATTAATATTTTATTGAATTAGAATTTAAAATAATTTAATATAAACTTAGTATTATTAAGTGTAAAAAGGTTTGTTAAAATAATTGGTAACAAAAAGTTAATATAAAACTAAATAGAAAATGTTAGGTGGTGTCGTTAAATAACTTAACGCACATTTTTGTCAATATCAGATTTATTCTTTGTGGTAGCATTACCTAAAACCATTATTTGGTTTCATTAAAACCTAAATAGTTGCACTAATAGCCTACAGGAACAAATGTTTTAGCTAGTAGCTACTCATTAAAAGATAGATTACCTTGCATCTATGAAAAGATTAATAACTTACAATCGTTGCTAAAGGTGAAATAATTGGACAAGCATTTGGGCCTCCATTTTGCCCTAAAATGGCAAGAATTTCTCTTGCTAACATTGAGATACCATTCATATTTGGCTCGAAAAGGAATTTTATTTGTTTTTTGTTTATGTCAATTCTATTAATACTATTTTCGAACTTTAATGATTCTTTTTTTTTGTTGAGGAAAAGCAAGTTGCGTAGTTATCCTATCAGGTTCCCCCATGCCACCATCTATGATTTCTATTCTATCATTTGTAATTTTCAAGTTTATAAGAGTATCAAGAGGTAACACTTCAGCTCCTTCATTAACATATACATGTTCTTTTGCTGCCTGCATATTAGAAATCTTACAATCATCTTAACAAATAGTAATTATAAAATTAAATATTTTTTAACCCATTTTTGCAACTAGCAGAGTTTCTAATTTAATAAGATTTTATCAAATTTCACATAATTGCACCAATTAATTAGTAAATTCTTCACTTTTGTAGTTTTAATAGATAATTGCATGATGAACATTACAAGTTAATGTGGCTACCTTTATTATTTATGATATATGAACAGCCTCCTACAACTCATAATGCTATCTTTTATTTCTAGACAATGATCATAACCCATTTGACGTCTGAAAGAAAAATGAGATAAAAACAAAATCGAACAGATTAACAAAATATAGTGACAAGGAATCAGGATTTAGGATTTTCAAATCAATGCAATGATTCATGCTTTATTCTATATTGTTGTTAAGTTGTTGAATAATAGCTTTAAATGTAACAACATTCTATATAGAATGCTTGATAATACTAACAACTACACTAAGATTTCACTCCATATATAAGTGTTTAGATTTCAGCAATCGACGTAACTTGCAAGCAATTATAGGCATCTGTTTGGCTTTTACTAGCAAGAAAAATAAGAAATTAAGTAAAAAATACCAATTAGTAGAAAACAAAGACATATACTAGAAATTGAAGTTAAAAAAAAATTAGGACAAAAAAGTAAGAATTGGAAATTGATTAAAAAATTGAAAAGTTTTTACCGATTTCAAGAAGTATTTGTTTGGCAATACATAACCAATACTTTCATCCTCTGCACGAGCAATTATGTCTCGTTATTCATAAAGCCTCTCTAAACTATTTAAATGAGAGATATAAGCCAAAGAAATGGAAATCATCCATTTATTTTTGCTAGTAAGGCTTTTGCAAGTCAAATACATATATTTGAATTGAAACTAAACATTTCTTGTGGTTTACCAATCAATCGATATGTCACTTTAAAAGTAAATTAAGGGCGATGTAGATATGAAAACAACACTAACTTAACATATACAATCCACAACTAATACACACACAAAACATCAGCCACTAACAAAACCATAAACAATAAAAGAAAAACATAACTCAAAATTGAAAAACATAATATCATACTATATTCCTATTCTAACAATACCATATAAATAAAACTTAGAACATAAATAAAGCAAACCAATATATACAAAAAAAAAGAAACAAACACAAAAGGGGAAAAATAACAATACGAAAGCCAAAATCACAACCTAAAAGTTACCTTGCATGCAAACTACGTAATACCTAAATTGCATCTGCAAAAAAAAAAAAAAAAAACAATACCTCATAATTTATAACAATAAAAATAAATCAAATAACAAATTAACTATATAATTAGAACAATAATAAAAACAACAAGCTCTATTAACAACTTTCAGTTATACATACAAAAAAAAAGATAGAATGATTAGCCAACATTATAATTTAGCTATAATTTATGTAAAAAAAATGCATAGTAATCAAATGTTTAATTTTAATTAAAATCCATTCATATAAATTTGTCTATATACATTGTCCATAATATAAAAAGAATTTGGTAAATCCAAAATTTATCAGTCAAGGTATTAACAATCTCTACTCCTTAGTCAGTCTTTGGATAACTTCTAAAACGAACTTAACATTACATTTAACCTTACTCTAAATTGTCATCCTTTACCATTTAAGTCACCATAAATGATGAGAAGTGCAATACAACCTATTTTTTCGAATTAGCCTTACTATAACTAAATAAAAGGGGCCAATCGTTTTTTTTCTAATACCACATGACTTTAAAGCATGCTTCCATTATCAAGTAAATGTTAGCCCTTACTCTATTTTTTTCTTAATTATATTAACACATTTTCAACTAATTGGCTTGATTGTTATCATATGCTTTAGTGCGACCACTGTATTTTTGTCTTTAAAATTTGTCTGAATGCTAAATGGTTCTTATTTTGTGAAAAATGATTTTCTCCCTATCTTTTATTTAGGATAACCATTAATTACTTAAATATGTTATTGTAAAAGGAAAAAGCCTTTGAAAGAAAAATTATCCCCTTGCTCTAATGTGCCACATTGGTTTAGACTTTTGGACAATAGAATCATATATGCCTAAAATTGGATTCAATCACAATTCCACCATATGCTCCATCCCATAAAAAGCAAACACATCTAATTTTTGAAAAAACTCTTAGGTCCATTTTTGTTTACTTTCGCCAACTGTTTTATGATGTTGGAACACCAATAAAGTTTAATTTTGTTTCTAGAGTTACATGAAAAAGTTGAATGTAACTTAGAAATTAATAAAAGCTATAAAGCTATAAATTCATAAAGCTCTTCATAACATTCAACTTCATCATTCTCCAATCATATTTTTTATCTTACCTACATAAATAAAAGTCTCACAACCTATAGATAACCTTTAACAATACAACATAATAGGTATTGGATTATTTGAAAGTAATTAAGTAGATTTATATATAGAGCTACTGGATAAACTATTGGATACAATTTTTGATGTAAACCTTATATGAAAAAAAAAAGCTTTATATAAAAACAAATGTAAGATTTTTGTTTTTGTTTTCATATTTATCTTTGACTCCTAAATCTTCTTCCTTGCTTATTCATCCAATTACTTGTCTAGTTTTATACTTTTTTTTTAACTTGAAAATACTTGTATTCAATATCCTTTCCCATTACATGATCATTAATACTTGACCAAGTTTAAATATTATAAGTAAAAAAGTTTAATATAAGTAAAAGCAAAAAAACAAAAAAAAACATTTTTTTCATAAATTTGATATGTCATTCAACAAAGCAAAAGAGCTATACATATTTATCTTTTCATTTTTAATTCATAATTCATAGTTTGGCTTTAAACAATAAAATTGAGTGAAATTTCTTAAACTTAGAAGGAAAAAGGTTTTTACTGCATACTTTTGATCTTTCCAATTTTGAAAGGCACAAATGAAGCAAAGAAAAGATGATAGTTAGAATTTTAAGAACCCTTGCCACTAAAATAGATAAGACAACAAAATCAATCTTTAAAGCTACAAAATTAGAGGAAAAAAAGATTTAGTTACTATAAGGTTAAGAACTTTAAGTAAAAAGGAGCAACTAACTAAGATCCAATAACATGGAATTATGTCAACAGTCACACCATTATTTTTAAACATTCTTGTAAAAAATGCACACCTCAACCATTTTGTTTCATTTTTGGTAACTTAAAAGAAGTATATATTTTAAATTTGAAATACAAATATCATGATCATCAACATTACTTAACAAAAAACTATTTCCCTTCTCCATCACTTTAAGCTAATGATTTAACAATTAGTTATTGTAGTTATTCCTTTCTCCTTTTGACATTTTGATATTATACATTTTGATTAAACTACATATTGTACATTGCCCAAGTTTTTAATCACAAAAATATCTTTTTTATCTAATCCATGATAACAAATATTTTGTAAATTTTTTTTTTGTTTTCTCACTCTCATAAATTGCATATGGAACTTAAAAAACCTACTATTAGTTAAGCAACTATGCATGACGCACCTCCTACTTTTTCAACTACAAATGTAGGATTTTTTTTTATGACTCATAAATCTCTTTCCCTACTAATTAATCCAATTACTTAATTGTTTCTTGTCATACTTCTTTTTGCCTTACAGTTTTCATGATGATCAACATTACATAAAAAAAAAAAAAAACTAATTCCTTTCTACATCAGTTTAAGCTAATAATTTAACAATCAGTAACTTTATGATTTATCATACTATATACTATACATTACCTAAATTTTTAATCACAGGGATATCTTCTTTATAGGATCCATGATAACAAATATTTGTAAATAATTTTTTTTTGTTTTCTAACAAATATTTGAGTTCGAAAAGCTTACTGCTAGTCAATAAACTATGGGTCATGCACCTCATGCTTCTTCAACTAAAAATCTAGAAATTTTATTTTTATTTTTGTCTTTAACTCATAAATTTCCTTCCTTGCTAATTAATCCAATTACTTAATTGTTTCTTTTGATACTTTTTTTTGCCTCAAAAGTACTTTTATTCAATATACTTTCTTATCACATAATTTAAGTTTCTCTATCAATAAAATATAACACAATATAAAACTCAATAATAATAAAAAAAAAAACTTCAACTTCAGATTAATCAATTGATAAGCAAAAATTAAATATAAATGTCAACAAACAAATAACACATAAAACCTAACAAAACAAAATATATAATAAATAAGAAAAACATATATTACAATTCATACAAACCTGAAAATTTAATATCCAAAGAGCTTAAAAAAACCCTGAGACAAAAAAACAACAAAAAATAAATCAAAAAAAAAATTACAACTTTATTCAAACAACATGAAAAACAAAAAACTCTAAAAAAAAAAACAACAAATTATGTTTCTATAAATAATAATTCAATTTTCATCAAACATCAGAACATACAAAGAGAAATTATTAAAAAAAAATACATTCACAATAACATGGAAATCTGAAAACCACAAAACCCAAACCCTATTTAACATACAAAGGTGTAACACCAAAATCATCCAAAGAAAACCTAAAAAAATAGAAACCTGCATTCAATTAAACAATAACAAAGGAACCACAAATTTTACGCAAAAACATCAGAGAACAAAAACTATGGAAGAAAATAATAACCAACAATCACAAACCACAAAAGACTCTATTTTATACTAAAGTTACACTCTTTGAAATAGTAATGAAAACCCAAAAACAAAAGCTTTAAAATTCAAGTTTAAACACACATGTTAAAGTAAAAACCCATATGTCAAATATAAAATAACAAGAGCAAACATCTGCAAGCAATGAAAGAAATTTCTCATTTTTTGGTTTGAGCAAAACAATTCACTTGACCCTTACTAAAATGGCAAAACCCTATAAAAAAAAACCCAAAAAAAATACATGTGGCAAGCTAAGATCCCTTAAGAGATACTTTTTATATGAAGTTATATTGATTATTGGCCAAATAATAATAATAATAATAATAAGAGAAATTCTCACATCTATTTTCAAAATCAACATGATGATACAAATCTCACATTTGGTGTATAGGATGATGGATGAGATAAGATAATAATCATCTTATAATATATTTATTTTGTATTTAAAGAAAGTGATAGAGTTATAAGGAGGATTAATCATCCTCTTGGTATAGAATGATTCAATATTTTCAAAATAAAAATGATTATTTTTAATCCATGGGATTAAATTTATATATTCTATTATACACTTAAAAATTACATCAATAATTTAAATTGTATAGCTTTAAGAAAGAATAATTTTGATCAATAAATAAATTATCCTATCTTAACCCTTGCACATATTAAACATAAGAAAGGATAACATTATTTAACCTAATCCTATTTATAATATAATCTTATCATATCTTATCATATATAGTGTATCAAACACATCTTTAAAGTATAATAAAAAATTAAAAAATAGAATATATTATAATTATTTATAAGAATGTCAACGGATAAGGTATGAGACAGATAAAATATTTTTCATCTTTATCTCTGGTTTTTTATATTATCCTATTCTTATACCCATATCCAATAAGTATTTCAAATTCATTTTCATTCTCAATCTCATGAGTATTTAATAAATATGGGTAATCTTCGTACCCATAACTTTTTTAAAATATAAACAATAAAATTTATTTTTTTATATTTGACTTGAACATTTATGTAACTTTTTATAAATATATACATATTTTTAAATACAAATATATTAGTTATAATTAATTTAAAATAAAATTTATATTATTAAATATATATAAATATATATAGAGGGTACGAATACGGGCAAATATTATATTACCATTCTCATACTTGTATCAGATGAAAATTTTAAAATCATATTTATTTCCTTCTCTACCTCTAAAATTTAATATCCAACTTATTTCCATTAAGATAAAGAAATCAAATTTCCATTGAATTTGAATAAAATTGATATCCTTGATCATTTAATCCCATTTATGATGTAAAAAATGATCGGTATATACGAACTCAATAGGTACTAAGGTATCGTATTTTTATGAATTTAGATAACATATAGATAGAGGGATAGATAGCGGGTAAAGCGTTTCTTTCAGATTCAGAAGCAGAATATTTGGTAGCAGAGTTTTAATATCGATTTACATCAGTTTAGGTGTTATTTAGTCAACTCTACACATCAGGAAACACGTCTTTATTTTGGTAGTGATGCTTAAGTACATATAATAATTAAATTAAATTTGCAAAAATTAGTCAGAATTACGAAGATAATATTTCTTTACTTTTCAATTAAAAATTATTTAAAAAATTAAAATTAAACATTGAAAGCATTAAATTTGTAGAGCTTAATACATAGATTGTGGATACAAACTTATTAATATTTTATTTCAAATTCGCCCAATCTGTGTTTAAATTGTGTATATACATTTTTTAGTTCAATTCTTTATATTAATGTTTTACTCTTTAATCTCCATTAATCTACTGATTTTAATTTGTATTATAACAATTTTTAGTTAAAAATTTGTGTCAATTTTATTTAAATAATTTTATTTAAGTTTTAAAATCTAACTAAAATTAACATGTTACGTATTTGAATAGATTTTGGGTAATAATATATTGTGTATAATATATATATATATATATAACTGTTTGTAATTTATTTTACATTTGAAATTGTTAAATTTTAAATGAGGGAGAAAAATCAATATTGTATACCATAGTCTCATGGGTGTAAGATTCTTCAATCGAAATCTAACTTCTTCATTTTAATTTTTTTTTTCATTAACTAAACTACACTCAAAATTACCAATGAGTTTGCAACTTAATGATATTAAAATCAGTTTCAGCATTCAACTCAAAAATGACAAAAAAAAAAAAAAACTACACTCAAAATTAATTAATTTAAGGGTGGCAAATTGATATTATTAACTAAATTAATTTATTTTAATTTAAGGGTGCAAAGTTGACATCCCAAACCTTTTTCTCACTTAGCAAGGCCTTTTCAATATCATTAAGATGCGAAAACAACGGATGAACAGTCAATTTTGCTTGCTCAAGTTTTCATAGTTTTCAAAAAAAAAAAAATTTAAAACCTCTTAATAAACAGCCGAAGCTATATAAATATATATATATATATATGTAATTGACTATAAATATAAATAAAGTCTATCAAATTATAATTTAAAAGCAGACAGCTTTGTTCCCTTTGTTTGTTTATTAATTGGCCAATCAAGAACTTGCTACACCGATTCAGAAACTTCTCCTTAATTGTTTTAAAGGATGATGAGAGAGAAACCAGTTGATAATCACAAAATGTTTTTCCCTGTAATGATTTCAACATAGTTGCATAATGAAGACGAATTACCATTCATTTACACATGGCAGATGAAACACTGACAAAAGAAAATCATAACCTTCACAATTACAGAACCTGGCTGTAAGCATTAAAACATCCAATGCGGTACTTTTCTTTCAACCTTCTTCTCCTTTATAGTATCCAAGCTTGGTTTCCATCCCTTGCCTGAATATTGTCTGTTCAAATACTCCGGCCTAACTTCCACATTTTCCGGCAAAAACTCCGTCAAACATCGAACTTCCTCTGGCCTCTCGCAGCTGTTTTCAGTCTTCTGCGACGGGTACTGTTGTCGTATCTCTTCAATATTAACTGCGGGACAAATCCTTGCAAACAAAGGAAGATACCTCGAGGACGACAAAAGAGATTTCGATCTCAACACGGTATTCGCACTCAATTGTACACGACGAGCTTCCTCAGATGACAACGTGGTTGGCTTCCCTCTCTTTACTGGTATCATTACGTAAACCTTGTTCATGTCAAGTTTCTGATCAGCTGGCAATGGAATCGGCCTCTTCTCATTAACTGCCGCCTGGAACTCCACAACAACGTGTTGCGGATGCTCCAGCATCAGCTCTGCCGCTGTCAAGGGCCAGCTAAACTCCTGCACGGAGCCGTCCCAGAGAAGGACTTTCCCAGCGGTGTCAGACGGACGGCATGTAACTGTACTAATGTAGTTACCCATATGATGACAATGATATAAGAGAAAAAGGAAAACGATTTTCAGTACTGTATAAAAAGGTGAAGTAAAAATAACAGAAAAAGGAAAGATGATTAAACCAAAAGTAAGGGTATGAATTTCTGATTCATGTGAGTATGATTAAGAAAGCATTTTATGCAGGAATATTGTCGAGAGCGCCTTCAAGTTCTACTAAGTGTTTGGTAAACCGCTCCTCCATCTTGTGAAGGGTTTTATCGGTGGACTTGGTAATATCATAAAAATTGGGGTCGTTGGCTGTTAGAGGGCCTGCCTTGCTTCATGTACATAGTCTGATTTCCCTTGTATATATACAAGATTAATTCAACGATGATGAATGACCTACACATGTGAGGACTGGGGACCCTGGCGTAGGTCTACAGTACCTGGCGTGGATAGAAAGGCAAAGAAATGGTTCAACCATAACTATATTAACTAGTTTAATGCTTTAAATTATGCGTTACGTGATTGAGTTAAATTTGAACTTAGACTTGACCGTCCATCTAACTTTAAGATAATCTTGTACATATACACGGGAATCGAGTATTCATGATTTGTTATACTAAGATAATCGAGTATTCATGATTTTTTTTAATTTTATACTAAAACAAGTAATTGTTCTAAAGTCTAGTGGTACATTGAACTCTTTCTCCTCCAATTTTTCACTAAAGGGTCAGTGGAAATTTTGACCATAGGGGTGCTATCCAAATGATACCTTTGGAGGGACAAAACACCCTTGGATTCTACCGCACTAGATTGCGGTGGAATCTAAATCAAACTAAGTTTTTCCCGTGGGTTAAACCCTTGGATTTTAATTCTCGCTGCTGGTATCACTGTCTTCACTTTTTCTTTTTTTTTTTATCTCCGGTTTTGGGAAAGATCAAACCGTATCGTGCACGGGCATATAGGGGACTAATCTTTTATGATGACATGAATTCGCGTCCCTGTACCAGGATTTGCAAGGAAACAAAAGATGTGCAAATCATAGTGTTTGTATCTAATATCTTAATTATAAAGGCAACGATTTGTTTCTTTGAATTAAGATTGAGGGGGCTTAACGTGACGGCGAGAATTGGTTTGGTCTCATGTTTGTTCCTTTGTGGATAACAAATATAGTGGACATTGATTATTTAGTGCAAATACAAAGATGTCAAAAGCAATTTAGCAAGCGGGATGGGTGACTAAAGGATGAAAACAACAGCTTAACTTCATAAACGCTATGGCATGTACCAAATTGCTTTAGAAAATGTTAAACGACCAAAGATTAAAGGCTAAGAAATTGTACGTGACTTTCGTATTGGACATCGTTTGTTTACGTATAGTATACTACGTATCTGTTTAGTACACTACAAAAGTTCAAAATTAGATGCATTCGATCCAAACATCTCTTTCAGATGGTTTCATCACGGGCAAACTAGGAAAGTAAACAGGAACTTATTCTATTGACAGGCAAGCAATAGGAAAACTCAATACCCACCGGCACCTTGCTCTTTTGTTTTTTTTTTTTTTTTTTTTTACCCTTAAAGTTATATTATAAATACAAAATATTTTTATAATTTTCTTTTATTTTTATTTTGATTTTTATTTAAAATTTGAAGTAATTTTATTAATTTTATATAATAAAAATATTATTTGATATTATTTTATTAATTTTTAATTATTTATTAAAAAACTATTATTTTGTATTAAAATAGTTTAATAAATTTTTTAATTATTTATTAATTTTATAAATGTTAAATAATTTAAAATTTTTATTACATATACTTTTCAATCTAATATCTTTAATAAGTTTTTTTTACTACAATTCATCTTACTATCATCATCATTTTTACCTCCAAAATTTAAATACTTATTTCATTATTATTTTTTATCTTATATTCACAATAACCAATTTAACCTCTATGGTTACTTTTAATCTTATAAAAATAATTTCACCACCCATCCAAAAAAATCTTTAGAAGCTTTAGGGATGGGTGGGTGAAGTAAAAGTCGAGCCGATGCCTGATCTGACTGCTACTTGCAGCCTGTAGGCCATTGATGACATGATTTCAGTAAAGTATAACTTTCACACATATTAACGTAAGTAAAATGGGTGCAAAATTGTTTAGCCAAATCAAATTCCAACAACTAGAATTCCCTGCATTTTCTGTGATATTTATTTAAATGTTTTTGCATTTTAGCTGACAACTCTAAGTAATAAAACTACTGATTTGAGCAGTTATTACTAGAGATTTAAATTACGGTAGTGATTATGTTTTTAGTCGCACATATTTATCGCGAATACTGATATAACGATTGTTATCGTAATCATTACACTAATTGCGACCATAAATTTTTTTTAATTTTGTATAATTTATTATAAAATATAATAATTATAATTATAAAAACTCTTTTTAATTATTTTTACAGTAGTTTTATGACTATTTTTTATTTATATGAGAAAAATAATATTCACAATTTTTTTTCGGCTCCCATCCTCCAAACAACTTCACATTTATTTAATTTATTAATAATGTATCACTTCATTTATAAATATTCTATAATTAAAAAATAAATAATAACACACTTATTCACAATTTATTTATTTTCATAAATATTTTTATCTCAAATCTCATATTTTTGAAAAAAATTACTAACATGAACTAAAAATGAACAAGTATATAAATAAAAACTAAATGGTATAAAAATTATATTTAATTAATGTTTTAATATTAAAGCCTAAAATCATAGATCAACTAAGCCAAAAACCAAATAAGTTAGCCAACTTTTGGGCCAAAACAAAATGGGGTCCAATCCAAGCCATAGTCCATTTCTTTCCTCTTTTATTTTCTTTTTTTTTTTTTCCTTAACCTTAAAAGTTAAAACCTTGTAAGTTAGTTCTTTCTTCTACCCTTCTTTTTTCTTCTTTCACGAGCACACCTCTTTTTCCTTCTTAACTCGAAATGCCACTTCTAGTTTCAGTTACCGCTCATCGCTACTCCATTAATTGTCCAGCTCAGAACAACCTCTCTTTTTTTTCCTCCATTTCCTTTCTCTTACTTCTTTCTTCCAATCGACATACCTTTCTCTTTTTTCAAACTTGAAACTCCACCTCTTACTTATTTATGCTTGATCTTGATTTAGTTTTTGAATTTAATTGAGGTTGTGTTTTTTGTTTTGGGGCTTTTCTCAAATGAAACCAAATGATATATATATTTTTTTACAAAAAATAAAGTTTCAACAATAACAATTAATTATTGTCATTATTTATTGTTAGGCCATTTTTTTACAACAGCAACAAGCCATTATCATTGTAAATGGCATTTTCAATCAATTTTTCTTCAACAGTGGTGGCGAAGGCCTATGTTACTACAAAATATAGATTGTTATACCGTTTTTCCATTGTTTTTTAAATAATACAAGAACATTGTAAAACACCAATGAATTTTTACTGACGAAAATTTTTTGTTAGTATTTACCAATGGATCATAAATACAAAATTACCATAAAATTATTGATGAAATTTCACCAAGCTGCAAATGGAATTTACCGATGGAAAAAATTCTTCAATATTCTGTAGGTGATGATAAGGTAGGAATTTGGCAAATCGGTGTAGGAAATACCAACAAAAAAATTCATCTCTAATCCATTTGCAAAATTTTTACCAACGGATTATCGATAAATTTTTTCGCTAGTAAAGAATTTTCTTAAAAAATATTAAAAAAATTATTTGGTATAAAATAAATGGAATTAATTAAAAATTTTATATTATCGTTGAAAAATCCGTCAATGAAAGCAATTAAAATTTTTGATTACCAGTAAAATTTCATTGATAATTCGTCGGTGAAAGTAATTAAAATAAAAACCCCTAATTCTTTTCTTTCTCCTTCGATAGAAATCAGAATCCCTAAACTTTTAAAAGCCTCGCTCGACCTAATTTTCTCTCCTCTCGTTTTCCCCTCTTCTTATCCATCGCTATCGTAGTTTTGCCATGTCACAAGTCCTTTCCTCCTTTGTTGCCAGAGCATTCTTATTTAAGGCCAGACGATTTTCTTGTCATTCCACTAGTTGTTCCTCTTTCTTTCTCATGCCTTACCTTGCCATCTTTCTCTATTTGTGGTTTTTGCCATCCTTACTTTCTTGCATAAGTACTAACTTAGGGAATATGAATCTATATTGAAAATTTTTTAGATTGAATCTGCATTGAAATTTCATTCTTTGGAATAGAATAGGCATTTTTTTTGTTTATTTGAATTTGAAATAGGCATTTCTTTGTTATTGATATAAAAGTATGATCTCATAGTAAAATTTCAAAGCATATTCTCAAATTTTAAACAATATATTATTGCATATGTACCTTTGTTGGAGAATTTTTGTTAAAGTTTTGTGTTTTTGTTGCTTACTTTCTTTGAACTAAAATGGGCAATTTTTTTTTTTTGTTTATTTGAACTAGAAATAGGCATTTTTTTTTGTTATTGCAATAAAAGCAAAATCTCAAAGTAAAATCTCAAAGTATATTCTCAAACTTTAAACAAAGTACTATTACATATACACTTACGTTATAGAAGTTATTGAGTAAAATCTCAAAAAGATAAGAATGGTTGCAATTGCAACAACTATATGACTTTTAAGCCTTTTGACCATTTGTATAATTCAATCTCTATAGTTTTCAATAATTTTTTTGGCAAAAAATTTTTAATGCATCATATTTTACAAATACATTTATCAATAAAGTCCATTACAAGTGCATGTGCAAGAGATTATATTTTATGAGTTAATTAATTATACTAATAGTATTAAAAGAATATTTTTATTGTATACACATGTCCAAAACATATGTGCATACATGTGTCAAATACCAATTACTGCTTTTTAAGAATTTAATTGCTTATATTTCAATTTAATATATTAAGAGTTATATTTTTTTGGACATTTACAATGATTCAATTAGGGTTGAAAAAATGGATAAAAACCACAATTGGATATATTTTTATTTAGAAGTAAATGGATAGATTAATAAAACTTATATGATGTTGTGAAAGAATCTATTGGATATGTTTAGTCTCAACCATACTTTGTAATTAATGGGAAGATTATGTGTCTTTGTACCCAATGTGAGAACAAATTATTTATAAAAGTGAATGTTGTGTATGGGCACCTTTATTATAAAGAGATTACTCTTGGTTATACGAGTTGGGTCTCACATGACAAGTTAGAAGTAGGACAACCATCAATAAACACAGATACCTTCGAATCGATTAATGAAGTAAAAATAAAAAATTCGTATACTAGAATGGTTATGGATGCTATCTATCTTAATTTTGGGATGGATGCTTCTTATGCTAGTGAGGTAAGAGTTGAAGAGGAAAATTCAAGTGTAAATGCGACAAGCTTCTATTCTTTGTTAAATGATACAGATGAATCGTTGTAGTCAGGTTATACAACTCACACAATCCTCTATGCTAAGTCATAATTTTTAAATTGTAAATTAGAATTTAATATGAGTGAGTTATGTTTTAGTCATCTTATGAGTATAGTGAAAAATATGTTACCGGTGGATGATAAATTATTAGAAAACTTCTATAAATGAAAAAAAGATGATGAAACTTGGACTTGGTTATAAGAAAATTCATGTATGCGAAAAAAATTACATGTTATTTTATAAAGAAGCAGCAAATTTGACATATTGTTCGATATGTAGTCATCTTTAATATTTAAGGAATAAGTCTGATGGTGAGAAAAAAAATTCCTTATAAAATCTTACATTATATGCAACTAATACTTGGTGAGGAAAAGATTTTATATGTCAACTAAAACTGTTGAATATATGACATGGCATGCCTATAAGCAAAGTCATGATGTTGTACTTCAACATTTTGTTGATGGTGAAGCTTGGAAACATTTCAATCGCAGCCATTAATTATTTGCACTTGAACTTTGAAATGTAAGATTAAAATTATGTGCGAATGATTTTTGTCCACTTAGTCTAAGCAATACTCTTTTTTGCTAATAATGCCAGCAGTATATAATTTACTGTCATGGTTGTGTATAAAGTGAGAATATATCTTATTGAATACGATTATTCTAGGAAAGAGTAGTTTAAGTCAAAATATAATTGTTTTCTTGAGACCTTTAATAGAAGAATTAAAAATATTGTGGTCGAATGGTGTTGTGACTTATCATGCTTACAAAAAGATAAAATTTTTTATTGAAGGCGGCTCTTTTATGGGCAGTTAATAATTTTCATGCATATGACATGTTGTTTGGATGGAACACTCATGAAAACTTATCATGTCCTTTTTACGTGAGATAAGAAAAGTCTTTTTTATTGGCTCATGATAAAAAAACTTTACTTTTTCGATTGTCATCATCGATTTTTTCCTCTAGATCATCTTTTAAGAAGATAAAGATAAATTTCAAAAAAGAGTTGAATATGACTCCCCTATTGTTCCATTATCAGGTTATAAAATTTTGGCTTAGTTAGATAACTTTCCTAATATCACATTTGGCACGAAACATAATAATCAGAAGTTAGTCGAGTTTGGTGAATTTCATAATTAGGTGAAGAAAAGTATATTTTGGGGGTTACCTTATTAGCATACTAATTTTATTCAATACAATCTTGATGTGATGCGTATTGAGCGTATTATCTTTGATAATGTCTTTAACACAATTATGGATATTAAAGGTAAAACCAAGATAACATAAAAGGTTAGATTAGATCTTAAGGTGTATTGCAAGTAACTTGAGTTGGAATTGGTTGAAAGATATAAGAAAGTTTTCATATGTAAAGCTTCTTACACTTTAAACAAACAGTAAAGAAAATATGTTTATGCATGAGTTAAATAATTAAAACTTCCTAATGGTTTTGCATCTAACATAGCTTGGTGTGTAAACATAACTAATTGCAAGTTTTATGGGATGAAAAGTCATTATTGTCATGCTTTTATACAATGATTGCTCTCAATTGCCTTTCGTGATTTGGTGCCAAACTTTATTTGAGATGCAATTATTGAACTATCTTATTTGTTCAGAGATCTGTGTTTTATTGAAATGCATGTAGATCATATGAAAGTGTTTGAAGTAAACATTGTGAAAACAATCTACAAATTAAAAAAGATTTTTCTTGTAAATTTATTTGATTCTATAGGGCATTTATCGATTCATTTGCCTAACAAAGCAAAAATGGGTGGACCTATTTGTTATCAATTGATGTATCCTTTTGAAAAGTAATATATTTCAGTTGTTAAACATTAGCATTGATTAGTTAATTTTCCTTCAATACCATTTACGTTATGCTATGATGATGACTAGGTTTCCTCATCATCTCAAGAAAAAATGCACCAATCTAATATTTGTTGAAACATCTATATGTGAGGCATATGTTATCGAGGAGATATTTATTTTTTGCTCATTTTATTTTGATCTAAATTTGTCAACAAGATTGAATTGAGTTTCACATAACGATAATGGGGAATCGTGGAATCTAGAGGATGTTTTTCGATTTTCATTCATCATGGCCAAGCATTGGGTCCATAAGATAAATCTTGATGACTATCAACGGATGAGCATACGAAGGTAAACTTATATGTTTTATTGAATTATGAAGAGATAAATGCTTACATTGAATAAGTACTATATCAACTCTATAATGTATGTTTTTAGTAAGTTGACAATTTTTCTAACTCGTAATTGAAAATGATTGGATATTTGGTGACTTGATAAAAACAGAATTTGTAAATATAAGTGATGTAAAATTGGAGAAAATCCATTATATAAGATTCTGTAATGGTTAAGACAATTTGTAAGTTTAAAGCATAATAGCGTATATGAATAAAAATTATATTTTCATAAAATTTTAAATAATGATCAATTTTAATGTTTTATGATTTGATAGGTTGAAGAGCAAAATAATGAAATTTATCATCGTTTAGTTAAGATAGCTTATGGCCCTAAATGCATGGTTAGGCATTTCAAAGGTTACTTTGTGAATGGTTTTAAGTTTTATATAATTAACTGTAACCAAACTTAAAAGACGATGAATTATGAGATATGTGTGAAAAAAAGTTGCTACTATGACTATAAGCATGACTTTTATGATATCTTTGAATATGTTATTGAGTTAGACTACATTGGAGTAAGGAATAATGTTATACTTTTTAAATATCAATGGTTTGACATGGAGAATGGGATAAGGGTAGATCTCCATTATGGTCTTATTGAAATTAAACACAAAACAATGCTTGCTAACAATGAACCATTTGTGTTAGATGCATAAGTACATAAAGTTTCCTATAGAAACCATTCTTTTAGAAGAAGAGATCAAAATGATTGGTGGCCAATCTTTAAAACAAAGGCCAGGAATACATATTGGCTAAGAAATAATGATGGAGATGAAGAACAAATAACTGATTTAAATGAATACGTGTACCAAGAAGCTAAAGTTCTACTCCATGCAATGTTACCATGTGTACCAATAAGTTGAAGTTTTTACTCTATGAAATGTTACTATCTCAGAAGAACTTAATAATCTGTAATTCTTATTGTTGGTGATTATAAAGAGATAAATTTATTACAAATAATTTAAGAAGAATAAGATGATGATGATGAAGAAACTGATGATCATGATCATGGTAATGAAACACATGAGTTTGTTTATTCAATAGCGATTGATGTATTTAGTGTGACTTTTAATGCTATATTTAATATTTATTCGATATGGTCAATATATGTAACATTAAATATAACACTTGATTTTGCATATTTTAATTATAATGTTTTATATGCTTAATTTTATATATTTTGCTCACTTCATCTAATGCTATAATACTAAGGTAATAGTATATATGTTTATTTTTTCATTGTGCTTTTGGTATACTTATGAAATGTTTTGATTCTATACGACAATTATGATGAAATGTTGAGCAAAGAGCTTTATTTATTGACGTGAATATATAATAGAATCGATGAGAGGTGATACACATATCGGGTCATCTTCAACACTAATAATAAATGATCCACCATACGAGTTATCTTTAGCACTGATGATGGATGATTCATTGATAGAACATGACATCAATCCATTATTCGCTATCGAAGAATCACTTGGAAAAGAAGAAGGGACAACAATTAGACAGAGCACTAAGGGGGCAAACAAAAGCTTATTGACTCCTACAAATCCAAATAAGCGGGTGTGTATTACTTCGCTAAGAGATAGGTATGACATACTTTTTAATATTGATTTTTTCTTATTGTTATTTATTTTTTAAACAATTCTTGCAATTTAACTAATCTTGCTAACAAATAAATGTTGGTAGTTGTTTTAAGTAATCATCGGTTAACTCAATAATTTTAGGTATAATTCAAGAAAAATTTACTAGTCCTTGATCGACATGGGGTAAAGTTCCTACTCCAATGAAGAATTTGATATTTGATAAATTTAAGGTAGTAATTAAATATTTATTTTTATATATATTTATTTTATTTGAATGAAGAGTTCATACACTTGTCAATTACTTATTGTATTCCTATTTATTATGTTAAGAAAAATGTTAGTGGGTCGAGTTACATGATGCTCTTATTAAACCAATATGGAACAATATTTTCAAGAATTGACTGAAAGATTTGTTGTCAGACAAGAGGAAATTGGTGATAAAAGAGCATCGAGTTGATAAAATTATACACTGTAGAAAGATGGAGCAGAGGTGGATCACAATTTTGATTTGGAATGCTCTTATTGAGAATGTATGGAGCACTCCAAAATGACAAAACATCTTCGCCAAACAAAATCGTAGAACATAAAAAAAGGAAGTATTATGAAACACACTAGTAATTCAATTACATTTCCTGCTTATAAAAAAAAGAATGGCATAATGTTTTTTCACAAGTTATTTTTATCATCATATGTCAATTTTATATAAATTGCATTGTTACATATTTCATTGAATATGTCTCTAAATGAATGCAGTCACTTGAGTTGCAATGAGAACCCATATTTATAAAAGTTTTCAATCACACTCACAGACATTTAAGAAGACATGGTGATTTCGTTGACAACAAGTCTGAAGTTTTTTATGTATGTGACTTTCCAATGACTTTGCGAATACTTTCAAATTGCTACCTTGTTTTATTGAAATAGATAATATTTTGTGTGTTTTTAAATGCAAAGATTTTGTGAGAGGTGAAAACTATTATATTTTACTTTATGAATTTGGTTGTGTATTGTGATTGTTGGTGAACTATTTTTATAATAATTCAAAGCAATAAATTTGTAGAAAATTTTTTATTGAACTAGATAGTATATTACGTGCATTGCGATAAGATCACATTTATGAAAATTGAAAACTATAGCATATTTTACTTTGTGATTTTGGTTGTGTATTGTGATTATTGATGAACTATCTTTATGGTAATTGAAAGCTTAAAAATTATAGGAAATTCAGTATTGAACTAGATAATGTTTTGTGTATATTAAGATGAGATCACATTTGTAAAAGTTGAAAACTAATGCATATTTTGCTTTTGTGATTATGGTTATATATTGTGATTATTGATGAACTACTTTTATAATAATTCAAAGTATAAAATTTGTAAGAAATTCTTTATTAAACTAGATAGTATATTATATGTATTACAATGAGATCACATTTGTGAAAAGCGAAAACTATTGCCTATTATGCTTTGTGATTTTGGTTGTTGATGAACTATCATTATAATGATTGAAAGCCTAAAAATTGTAGAAAAATCAATATTGAACTAGATATTGTTTTGTGTGTATTGAGATGCAATGACTTTGTTAAAGGTAAAAATTATTGTGTATTTTGCTTTGTGATTCTGGTTGTGTATTATGATTGTTTATGAACTATTTTTATAGCAATTCAAAGCATAAAATTTGTAGGAAATTCTTTATTAAATTAGATAGTAGATAGCATGTATTGTGATGAGATCACATTTGTGAAAAATGCAAATTATTGCATATTTTGTTTTATGATTCTGGTTATGTATTGTGATTGTTGATTAAGTATCTTTATAGTAATTGAAAGATGAAAATTTGTAGAAAATTTAGTATTGAACTAGATAGTGTTTTGTACATATTGAGATGTAATGACTTTGTGAAATGTGAAAACTATTGCGTATTCAATAATCAAATCTTGACACTGTGAATTGTTTGAAGTTGTCTTACTTTATTGAACTGTGCAGGTCAAATGAAATGATAATTATTTTAAACTTTTTGTAGGATAAATATGTTGCTGCATTATCTTAGAAATATGGTGAAGACTCTTCCAATCATTCAGATTTTGATCCACAAGCACGGACCAAAGCTATTGGAATGGTTGAAGCTATATACACTCATGTATGGCTTTAGATCTGTAGATAGATCTAAAAAGCTATTTTACCCAATTCAATCCAATGTTACAACAACAATGTCTCACTTAGTTTGTGGCCTGTCATCTATGCCTCATCAACATCAGATACAAGAACAAATTTATAAGTTGAGGATTGAGTTTAGGCCTTTCATGGATCAAATGGTGCAGTTGATGGGGTCTAGACAGTTTCCATCAACACAATATTCTAGACTTGATGACGGTAATGTAGATTCTAGATCAAGAAATGTAGTAACACAGTGATGTCTTTTTCAAGACTTGTATGATGGATTTTATGGATTTCAATACTATATTTTATGGATGTTAACTTTATAGTTTGGATTGTTTTTGGATTATTTTAGAATTTCTATAGATATAAATTTTATGATGTTGATTTGATCTTTTAATCAATAATACATAAATAATAGACTTTTAAAATAATTACACATGTTTTATTTTTAATTTAAAGGTTTTTTAAATAATTATAAATGAATTTAATTAAATTATCGATGAAATTATAATCTTACCGATGGATTTCATTGACAAGATTATAGTTTTAGCTACGAAAATTAAAAATTACCAACAAAATACCAACATATTTACTGACAAAAATCAACCGTTATTGATCTATTATTAACCAATTACCGACGAATCATCAATGGAGTATCGACAAATTAGTGAGGTATCACCAATGAAAATACCAATAGAATATCGACGGATTACTGATAAATACTGATAGATTTTACTAATGAATTGTCGACACAATTACCAACAAAATAGTTACCAATAAAATGTTTACCGAAAAATTTTGAGTTGGTAATTACTAACAAAATTTTTAATTAAATAGATAGAATACTGTTTTGTCGATAAATGTAACACCGCCAAAGAATTCCATCAATAAAATCCTTTTTTTTATATAGTATCATTACTCTAATTTGAGATGCCAGTCGTGTTTAGAAGAAAAAAAAACACACACACTAATTATCTAATTACATGAAAGAATGAAAGAATTGGTCTTAGATTTCTATCACAAATTATATGTTCAAGTATACTAACCTTCTTTCTTATAAATCTCTCTTTTTCAACAAATATTTTGGGAAATCTCAAAATCTCCACCCTGATGAAGCCAAACCCAGCAAAGAACGAGAGAAAGACTTCTCAAAGCATTTCAGAAATTGGTTCCAATACAGGAGTCGACGGCTTGTAATTCCGCAATCGGTAGCCAAGAACCTAATCCCCTTCATACATTTTTTCTCGCAAAACCTGAACTTTCGCTCTCTTCCTCCGTTCCATGTGTAAAATCTTAGTACAACTTTTTCTAATTTTCTTTCCACCAGAAGCTATTTCTATGACAGCCATATCGCATCCGTAACTTTGCAATGAACCCTCCCTATAGGAACCAAAACGTAAACTTTAGCCGCCAAAAGTTCATTGTCAGCTCGCATAGCTGCAGCCACGCGGTGAGTTCATTTGAGCTCTTCCACTAGAGAGATGATTAGACCTGGTTCCTGAAGCATGAGCTTCGCGGCATTTGCTGGGAGCTTGACTTTCCTCAGGTTCTTTTGAGCGTCAATTACTTTTATCATTTTTTTCGGCTTGAATCCTGAATGAAGCAGCTAGGTGTAGTTTACATAAAAAACCTCAATCTAATCACACTAGAGGAAGTAAAATCAAACAATCAATCGAACACACAATAGACAATAATTTAATATGGTTCGATCCAACTGACCTACATCTACGAATGAAAAACAAGATTCACTAGTTATAGAGAATTACAAACATACATCAAAATATATCAACCACTCAACAATCAATACTCAAAAACTCTCTCAATCTCCTATAATCCTATGAAGTATCCTTAACTTAAACAAACACATATCCATGTGCACCCTATCAGCACAACCAAACATATAACCATATGCATCCATACATCATATCTATGTAAACCCTCTCAGTCTCTTCTAGTCCACTCACTAATAAACATACATACTCATAAAACGTAAATATTAAATAATCTTGTAGGATGTCTACCCATAAAATCTTATAACTCTCTTATATTTTTTTCACATACCTAAACTTATAGAAGTTTTACCTATTTATAATCATACAAATTTTTTTATTAAAAATCTCTTTACTCTTAAAATTTTTCTTCTGCAAGTCAAACTTATCTATTAAGAATCTCTTTTCTTTTAAAATTTTCTTTTTATAAATCTTTTTATCCATCAAATAATATTTGATCAATTTCAAATAAATCTCTTATAGAATTTAAGATATTATTCTCATCAAATATGTGGAAGTTGAAGTTCTTATTACTTAGTTCGCTTTAACTTGAGTTCAAGCTGCCCACTGCCCACCGTAAAGAAGCTATAGTAGTATTTGCTAATTGCTACGGATGTCGAGACTTGAAAGAAGGAAGTGGGAGAACGAGGAAGAGTAAAAGAATCAAAGGTAAAATTATTAGTAAAAAAAAAAGGACACGTAAAAAGGGAAAAACAAAGGAAGAGAAAGGGTAGCGGTGGACGAGTGGCAGAGGTTGGGACTTTAGTGGGGAAACGCCGATGCTAGTTCTGAGCTGCCAGTTAGAGCGTGGTTGAGACACAGGTTTACTTACGGGCTATGCTGCTGACGCTTGTGCCGTGGGGTCTTTTGCTTTGATGGACTACATTGGTCTGTGGTACGGAGGGTGGGGTTTAGGTGGTCCAGGCCACTCGACAATTTGTAATTGGGGGTAATTGAAGTATGACTTGGTCTTGGTACGTATCTTACGATGTTTGAATGACCTAACTTCTTAACAAAATGTTAGTACTACTATCATTTTCTGGCCGCCCCCTTCTTTAAAAAAAAAAAATGGGGAAAAAAAGTTGAGAGCTTCACAGCAAAATAGTGCATCACAAAGGTGACCAACTTAAAAATTGCATATGGTAAACATATAAATAAAGCATGTGCTTCTGGTTTCGGACACGAATCAACGTAGCAACCACAAAGTCGGAAAACTTTTTTTTTTTTTTACTCTTTTTTCATTTAACAAGATGCAGTTCACAAAATTATGTTTCGCAACCAGCTGCCCCACCATACCATGATAGAATGAAGAAGAACAAGCGTGTATCCAAATACATTTCACTTACAATTTACCAGATTTTATATAAAATATATTGAGACTTCGAGTCGATATCAAGTTGATTTGAAATATTTTAATACTCAATTTTTACCTTTTTACTAACAATATAGGAACTATTAGTAAGTATTATAATCAAGATTCAATAAAGTTCAATTACTTATTCGATCAATTTCAAAGTTGAAAACATAGTCGAATTCTGTTTGAGTTGACCGTCATGCCGGCCTCACACCTATGGATGGCTTAATGACACGGTTATAAAAGAACTTAACTAACGGTAACAGTAGTTTCCAGCGAAAACCAATCCCTTATTGTTAAGTTATCTAAGTTAATTGACAAAACTACAATACCAGAGACTTGCAGCCATAAGTAGATTTTTACACAGTAGTGACATAACTACCGCTTTCCACACATCCAATTTAAAACCCACTTAGGGGCTAGTTCAAACACAGTTTGATGAATACAATTTTTTTTCCTGAAGTCGGGCATGAGAAGATGAAATTGGGGTTTGGGAGTCTGTAGCATCTTCCTAAAGCATCTTTCTGCCCTTTCCCTACTTAATATACTGAGACATCCACTTGAAGCCATCACCATATCCCATTTTGCGGACAATACTGCACATAAATACCTCTAGTGGCCGGACATTTGAGTCCGCTAGGTTTACCTTCCCCTTGCCAGTGGTAAAGTTTGTGAGCCCAAGATGGTATCGTAACTCATCCTCCGAGGCAGCATATGGTATATCAATCTTGTTTCCTAGAATAAGAAATGGAACATTGGCCAGGGCCTCATCAGAAAGGAGTGCGTCCAGTTCCTTCTTTGATTCTGCAAACCTCTCTTTATCATAGGCATCAACCAGGTATACCACAGCATCCACCTGGAACCCAGAAAATACACTTAAGTACTCACTCAAGACCAGGCAGTCATAGCTTATAACAAGCAACACTAAGGACAAACAGTTAGAGCAGAAAACCAATCAAAGTGAGAGAAATGCAACATAATTGCATCCACTGCATGTAGTCAACGTCATGTAAACCCAGTCCCATTCGAAAAATGTTGCTTGAAAGCATTGGTCAGTGCTGATAGCAAACCACGTACAAACACTTCTTTGGTACAACCTTAACATTCCAGCTGGCAATTCTAGACCACCTCATTGACCACCCAGGCAGACCTTCCCCAAGATGTAGCTGATTAGGAATGGGGAAAGAAGACCAGCCCATGACCCACTGGGGATCTACCATTTCTATGCTTTCGTATTATTTGCTTTTGAAAAATCTTCATAAAAATCAACCAACAGCAAGCTTCAAGGTTGAAGAAAGCTACAGCTGCACAGAGAATACTTGGCCATCTTTCCAAAATGAATATTATGATGATCTACTTTAACAAAAGGCAAAAAGTAACAACTTACAGAAGACTGAAACAAGAGTTCAGACTTTTGCTTACTGTATGAGACCCATTATTCAACCAAGACTAAAGAAATAAGTCAAGCTGCTAAGCATTTCATTTAATCATTTAATAAGATGCTCATCAAGAATTCAAGACCAACCTCACTGAAAATTCATGACCATGAAAGACTTTGAAAATTAGCACATAACAATAGATTAGAGATATTCTTCTTTTGAGTCTCATACATCACAAGGCAGAAAAAATTCCACTAAGACTGTAGATGAAGATAGATCAGGCAAAAAAGCTTAAGTGAAACATATCAACACACACAAATTTCTGTGATCAAAACATTAATTTGAAAATCCAAGAGTAAAATATTATCCAAAGAAGAGTTTGTCTATGACTTCAGAAAAAGCCAGGAGTTTTTATTTATTTATTTGTTTGGAACCTAGGATGGGCATAACCCCTGGGGAAGGGATAGGAGACCTTGGTTCGAAACAAAAACCTCCATTTATCCTAAGAGCTCCTTAGCCACTAGGCCAAAAAGTTGAGGACGTGAAAACAAAATGATACTAATAATCCCTAAACCTAAAAACAACATAACATAGAATTCCTGCCAATTGAGACTGTAAGACCACAAAATGAATAAAAGGAAAACACATTCCAGTGAATGCTGAATTACTAAAACTAATAACCATGCAAACCGAGAATGACAAACTGTAGATAAGAAATAAAAAACACACACAAGTAAAAACATCGGAACCTAAAACCAAGCAAATGTTAGTGCAAAAAAAGGCATTACTTTCAGCTTTTGGTTACCTTAGCGTAGTAATCCTTCCAAACTCTGCGAGCAATCTGATGACCTCCCAAGTCAAATGCTTTGAACTTAATTTTCCCAATACTAAGCTCTTCCGATGTGGGATATTGAGTTGGCTGATGCTGAACCAATCTCTGCAAACATTTCACTAATAATCAACACCGCTAATTACCTCTCTTTCAAAATTTCCTCATTTCCATTAAAAATTAAAGAAAAATGAAGCATTAAAAGGCATTAATCTTTTCCATTTAAAAAGGAAAAAAAAAGCCCAAAACTCTCAAGTAGTTAATCAATCATACAAAGATAAAAATTTAGACAGTAAAGCGATCCAAAGAGATCCAAAATTATAGTTTCAATTTATTTATTTATTTTTTTAATAAAAGAAAGGGTATAAAAACATATTTCAATATTTGGAGCGAAATGGGAAAATCGTTAAAAGGACAAATAATAAAAGGGTGAGGAAAAACGAACCTCGTCTTTCAACATGTGAAGCAAGGTAGTTTTACCGGCATTATCGAGGCCGAGAAACAAGATCTTAGCCTCTTTCTGCCAGAGGCCGAGGGAGGCAAGAACGCCATAGAACCAATCGATAAGGAACATCGCTTTAGCCTTCGGTTCGGATTAGGGTACTCCGGAAATAAAAACGGATCGAGCTGGAAATTGTGACGATCTGAGTGTGGAGGACGGTAAGATCGTCGTAATCAAGGGCCCTGCTACGTATCATAAAAGAAAGGATCAATTTTGACCCCAAAATCAAGTAAGCGAGACGGAAAGGGGGCAATATTGGAAAAGGAGAACAGAAACTCTCGATGGAATTCACAAATCTGCGGTAAATTGAAATTTCATTACCTATATCTCTGTTTGTCTGTGGGCTCCCCTGCTTTTGCATGAGGTGACGTCGTTTCTTTTGAAACCGCAAAACTGTTTTGGGCTTGTAGGCTCTACATGCCACGACAAATTCATATTAACGGCTTTTCCTGTTTTCTTTTTCAGCCCATTTTTTGTTTTAAATTGTTTTCTACTGGCCTTCATTATTTTTATCACTATTTTTTTAATTTCAAAATTTATATCTAGATATTATTATTTATATATTAGTATTATATTTTATATAAAAATTATATATCATAATTTGTGTTGATATAAAAATATTAAATATTTTTTTTATTTCATTATATTTATATAATTATTATTAAAATTTTAAATTGTGTTATTTTTATTTTTTTATCTCATATTTATATTATATCATTATATTATATTTTAAATTATTAAATATATAAAAATAAAATTAATTATAATATTTTTTATATCATTTTCAATATTTATATTAAATATATACTTATATGTTTGAGTAATAAAAAAACTAAAAATGTAAAATTTTTATGTAAGATGTGATTCTTTGAATAAATTAAAAAAATTATTTATGTTTGATTGAAAAAGGAAGTTGTCTTTTGAGATTAAAAAAATAGACAATTAACCGCCTCTATCTCGTTAGAAACTTACTAACACCAATACCATTTTCTTATTATCAATTATAGATGTTAACTAAATACATTTAACAAGAAAAGTTGGATTTCAACTTAACAAGTTTAAGTTTAGGATAGTTAAATATTTATTGGCTTAACGATTATTTTAGCTTTTGAACTATGCAAAGAGGTCATTTTAGCTTATGATTTTTTAAGTCTTTTTGACCTATGATCTTTTTATTTTGAGTCAAATTGACTTAACTTTAATTAAAAGAGTTATATGTGATTGCATGATTAACAGGTGGCGTTAGGGTAATGGTGTTAAGGTGTCATGTAAGATGCTATTTCAATACTTTATTGTTAAGTGTCAATCCACATGCTAGTAAAAAGCCAAATAGTTGATGATGTGGCAACTTAAGAAATTTTTTTCTCCCACACATTTCATCCCTTTCTCCCTTAAAACTTTAAAAGCCTAACTGTCTATGAACAATCACCTTCTACCCAAATTTCGAACATCATATCATCACGTCAGTTGTAATCAACCATTGCTTGATAAAGCCTAAATTATCTATAAAATTTTTTTTTGAAAACTCCCTTAATCCTTTTTACCTTTTAATGGACTTACTTTTATCTAAATGATAAGTGCATGGTCAGCACGAAAGTTCAATACTAGATTATAGGTAAAGATGTGGTTGTTTTGGAATCTTTAAAGTTTTAAAGTAAGATTGTAAAAAAAGTAAAGAAAGAAAATGTGGGAGAAAATTTTTGTTAGGTTGCCACATCATCAGCCACGCGGTGGTAAGTGCTAGTATGGTTGATGATGTGGCCTTATACATGGAACCCCTAAAGATATTGTTAGTTATGTGATTGCATATAACTTTTTTCGTTAAAATCAAGTTAATTTGATTGGAAATAAAAAGTCAAGGACAAAAATAACCTTTTTTATGTAGTTTGAAAGTCAAAGTAATCTTTATACTATAGTTCTTCTCAAATTTTAAAAGATATAAATTTATTCCAATTCAACTCACAAGTGTTTTTTTAATTCACCTTTTTTTAATAGAACTAAAGCCATTAGTTGATATCTTAATATTTATTCTCTTATATGCCATCTTCATCACATCTTAGTTTTTAGAATATTATTACGTATGATGTAGATGCTACAACTAGTAGAATAGACACCATAATGCATATGTTCTCATCTCTTAATCCAAGATGAAAATTGATAAGAGTAAAATTTATAGTTTTTTACAAGTTATTTAATTGAAAATTTTGAAATTTTGCTTAAATTTGGTGTGTTTAATGTGTGATTTTTTTATCTTTAGATTTAATACATATGGGACGTGAAAGCTATGTGATGCCATGCAATTCCATGCAAGATTTGATTAATCCTAATCTAAGTCATATTCGGCAATGTAATAAGGGAGGGTTAGCTGGATGCTAGTTGCACTATAACTCCTATATCCATTCGACTATCCTACTTACATAAAGAATCTTACAAGCATTTGGTAAATAAAGAATTCTACTTGGATAAGGACTCCTATATATATTTGACCTATTAAAAAAAAAAAGAGAATAGAAATAATAAAAAAAAATGGCTTTGAAGGGTGAAAACCACTTTCGTAAAGATAATTATGTCTCTATGATACAACAAAATCTCAAACTTTTAAATCAAAAGTAGTAAAAATAGTTATACTGAAAGATCTATTTATAATGAATAAACATACATAAACTTTTATTCAAATGGTTATGATTTTTTGTATAATCATGACCATTCTGAATAATAATCTATTTATATTCAAATAGTTATGACTATTTGTCATATAATAATTGTTTCTTTTTAAACATAATTATTTAAAATATGAATAAAATTAATACAAAAATTAATTTTATTCATCAATAACTAAATCATTCTATCCAATGTGAAATGCACCACATTCTAAACTATCAATAATCTCCTATTAGTTTGAAATGTTGGTGTTTAATCTTTAACCTTTCACACAAATAAATATTATGAGTATAAAAAGGTATATCTCAATTTAAACCTTCAATTAGCATATATATATTAGAATTCTATCAAAGTTGATCGTATTCGCAAATTAAACCTCAACTCCTAGTATTAGAATAAAAATATAATGCATATAATATTTATTTATTCTTCTGTCAAAGGTTTATAATTGCTTTAGCACTATTATAACCATATACTTATCTTATTCATAAATATTTATAAGAGAAACCCTAATTTTTCTTGTTGAAGTAACACCACTTCTATGTTTATATAGGTAAAGTTTTCATTATATCTCCATCACTTTAGACATTTAAATAATAAACTCCATTAAAAATATAAAAACTCATCTTTCTCATACAATGGATCACATTAGTTTTTGAAATTTAAATGGATTTTACTAGTATTTGATAGACACACCAATAACTTTTTTTTACTCATTAAACTTTGCAATTAAAGGTTACTAATTCAAAGTTTGTTTCTCATTATTGGTGTCTAATAGTAAGGGTTTAAATCTATTCTACTTGTAGTACTACTAATCAAATATCTTGAAATTCAATATTCTTTTATGGTAATTACCTCCACTTGATATTAAATCTCTAATATAATCATTTCAATCTAATATATCTAAACTTTTCACTTTGCATATCATTTATATGCTCTAGATATTGTTGCCTCATTTTTGTCATTTTAAGATATAGATGATATTAGTTGTGGCCTAAACTCTATTCTTATTAATATAAAATTTCAACTATTCTATTTCTCTACTTTTATCTAGTTTAATACAAATATTCTTCTAGTACATTTTGATAAACTAAATGGATAGAACAAATCCTTTTAGCCCTTTTAATATATATAAGGACCTTTTTTTTTATGATTTCACTTTAATAAGTGCACTAAACTTATTAGCTTGTATAATTTGCTTATAAAATTATACTTAAATCTTACAATATTATGCTAACAATTTTATTTCTTTTAATTCTTATCACCTCCACCATATACAAATATGCATTCTTTTATTAAAAGATATCTCATTTAGTTATCAAGATATCATGTATACTTAATCAAGTAACCATTTCATTTATCATTTCACTATTTGGTGGTTTTTTTTTTTTTAAGTAAAAGGCCTCCAAATCCACTTTAGTGGAGGATAACTAGTAAATATTCTATAACTTAATACTTTCTTCTCATAAAAGTTCCAAAACTTTTATTTAAACTCAATATGAGAGTATACATCAATAAGAATGATGTCAAATATAAGAGTATACATCAATAAGAATGATGTCAAATATAATTACTCTCAATTTTTTTTTTTTTAGTATACTCATGCTTTTTATAGTCTCTTTTTAAGACTTTCATGCCAACTCATGAAAACTTATGAATGTATTTGATCATGTCAACCATTTACCAATTTATTACCATGAGTAAAATCATGTTTATCACTCAAATGGGTCAAATAGCATTCATTTTGCTATTTAAATTTTTTTTTTATTTACAAAGACTTTGAATCACTCATAGCTTTCAAAGTAAATATAATTTTATACTTTCACTATATCTCAAAACTAAAATCATGAGATGTAGATCATTTATACACACCATAATTATTATCAAAGAAAATTAAATAAATATCAATTTTATGTAAAGACTACTGAGAAAAACTATTTATGTATTATTTATAAATAAATAATTTTCAAACTTATCAAAAGCACAATTCATTTAAGAGTCATACCACATTCTCCATGGATAATTCATTTAGTGACCAATTCAAAGGATTAAGGCTATTGTAAGCAAATATCATTACCAAATCCACACACTAAGGGTGCATGACTAATACACATCCTTGCCATGAAATTATAAAAAGCCAAGGAGATTTATGTATTTTCTTTTTTTTTAATTAATCTATGCAAAATAATGTCATATATCCTTACAATTATTTATAATCTCTTTTTGCATTAAAACAAACTTTATTTAAATTGTTGTAATTACAAACCATGTTATCTTCTTCTTGGCATTCCAAAATAAAACTTATCAAATCCATAAACATGGCTAATAAGAAATTAGTGCATTGCCTTCAAATTATCAGTAATTAGCAATAGCCTTTAATGTTATTAATGATGTGCTTTTTCCATTTAAACTTGAATATCACATTTAACCCAATTTGTTGGCCAAACTTTCGATTTGAAATAATAACATAAAATTTCACAAATAAATCATGCCAATATATTCACCCTATTAATTTCATACTACTGCTAGCCACAATTTTGAAAAGTCCATTCTAGTGAAACTTTTGAAATGCACAATTAATAAATTTCAAAAGCTAAGAATATGAAAAACAATCATGAAATTGGATTCATGCAACAGAATCAAACAATGAATTACTGACATACTAGTTTTGAATAAAAATTAAAGAAAAACTTATCTGACATCACAATAAAGAATTATTTCTCTTTGTCTTTAATTATTTCAAGAATTCAGATTTCACCAATACATTTCTAAATTTCTCTCTCTTGCATCTCAATAAATATGGAACATAAAAATTTCTTTATAATTACTTTTAAATTGTTAAAAAAAAGAATAGATATAATAGAAAAGAAGTTTGGCTTTAAGGCATGAAGAATATTTCTTAAAGGTAATAACGTCTTTAGGATACAAAAAAGCCTCAAACTCTCTAGTCAAAGGTAGTGAAAATGGTTATGTTGAAATATATATTGATAATGAATGAATAGACAAACTTTTATTGAAATGGCTATGAACTTTATATAATCATGACTTTTATGAACAATAATCTATTTATATTCAAATAGTTATAATCATTTGTCATATAATAATTGTTTCTATTCAAACATAATTATTTAAAATATAAATAAAATTAATACAAAAATTAATTTTATTCATCAATAATTAAATCTTTCTATCTAATGTGAAATGCACCACATTCTAAATTATCAACACGTTCAAGAAGAGATCTTATTAAAGAAAGACTCTTTGATCATCTTGATAAAGTTTTCATGCAAGACAAATGCAATACAAGAGATAAAGACTAGAGTTTATATGCAATAAGTACTTTTAGAGATTTGTCTTAAGAGTTTAAACTTGAGGCAACTACATAATCTTGGATAATCATGCTAGCCTAATCTCTTCATCAAGATTGCAAGATGATGAATGGCTTGACACATATGTGATCAAAATCAACCCAAGACAACCCATTCGACCAAGACATTTCACAAATGAAGAAACCTTGTTCGGCAACAACACTTAAAGATCAAGATAAAGCTTAATCTTCTTAGAGTTTAATGTGCAAAAAGATTTTATAATCTCAATCCTCTTTACCTGAACCTAGCTTTATAAACAGGGAGACTCTTTGCACTTTTAACATATCCCAACTCATATCTTTTTTCTCCATTCTTTTCTCTTTTCTTTTCAATTTTGATATAGGTTCTTAGTATTTTTGCTAGGGTAATGGACTAGCTTAAATCTAATTTTATTTAGTCTTATCTAGGGTGATAGACCAATTCAACACAAGATTGTTTTCTCAATTCTTTCTTAATACAAGCATTGTTTTCATTCAAAATCTCTTTCTTTTACAAGCAATCTCTAAATCTCATTTTATGCTTTCTTTTATGTTCGGCCTACAATCATTCTTTTCTCAAAGCTTTTAATTCTTTTAAAGTATATTTATTACATTCAACCATCAATTGAACTTTCAAGTGATAGTTAGATAGTTATTTCTTAGCCTATATACACAATTGCTCTTTTACTTTGTATACTTGTTTTTTACTTTCAATTAACCATTTTTTTTTATCATTCAGATATTACAATATATAATTCTTATGAGACAATACTCTACTTACTCACTTATTACTTGATAACGATATGTGCACTTACAGGTGATATAAAAAGTAATAATAAAAATACCTATTAATTTACCTAGTTCACTGGGGTTTAGATTGAGTAATCTAAAAGGTTCGCTTGTCTATCTTGGAATTTATTCATTTTTTTTACAAGAAAACAAACTTTTATCAATGAAATTTTCATCGTTAATACCCTATTTATTGTCAAAAAATAGCTTTAACGACAAAAATTTTACTAACAAAATTTCCACCACTAAAAATATATTGAAAAATTTCAATTAATTAATGTATTCCATCACTAATGATTTTTACATTGGTTATGAGTGGATCATTAGCACTAAATTTTTAATCGCTAATACCCTAAATTCATCACTAACAGTAATTGTCATTTTAACTAAATTTCATAAATAAAAAAATAAAACTCTTTCATTAAAAAGAATTAGCAACTTAAATTCCATTACAAAAGTTTTTTTAAAAATATTTTTAAAACAAAATATATAATTTCATTGCTAAAACCAATTAACGACATAAATTCTGTTACTAAAGGTTCAAAATTTTTAAACATAAAATATACATATCCATCACTAAAACATATTAGTGATGGAATTTCTATTACTAAAGCATTAAATTTTAGGATTTTAGAGATTGTCCTGTATGAATGAGGATCGATCCTTGTTGATTTTTCGTCACTAAAACCTATTAACAACAAAAAAAAATTTTATCTCTAAAACATTTTTCTAGAATTTTAGACTTTGATCCTTATTCATAACAGATCAATCATTCTTTCAAAATGATCAATCTTTTTTAACTTTTAACCAATTTTTCAGTTACAATTCTCATAAAAATCATCCATATAAATCTTAAATCAAATAAAAAATACAAAAATTCAACATTTAATTCATTTTCATAAAAATCCGTCCATCCTATTACTATCATAAACATCATTACTTAATTATTGAACAAACCCATAAACATTTATAAAACATTTAACCATCAAGAAAATTTAATTGCTTCAACATTACAAATGATTAAAAATGCATGTATATATGAAGTTTTTAGTTTTCAAGACAAGACATGCAACACACTTAAGTATTTAACCTAAACCAATTTACAATACCTTTAACCAACTCATACAAGAAGCTTGGGGATGTTAAGCTATAGTGACGAACAAAATTTGTTAATGATGAGTGCCTAATCAAAACTTAGGTAGACCTAAAGTAAGAGCTAAATATCTATTCTTTTCTAAAAATGTAAAAGTACATGGCCTAACAAAAGCTCAGAGATTTCATGCAAATAGGAATTGTGTGGATTTTGTAAGGAGCTTTTTTACTCTAATGTTAGACATTAAGGGTATGTCCAAAAAGGATAAGATGTTATATTTCTTTGAGCATATCAAGCATTGTGCTATGATAGAGTTTCAAAAATAAAATGTGCAATATGTAGCCATTGTCATGGCTACTACTGAACTTAATGACTACAATAATGCCTCATTAAAGCAAAAGAACCCTATATTAGGTGGCAATAACACCAATTTGGGAAATGAGAAAAAATGACCAGATTGGAAAACCTTTGAGTATGAAAGCAAATAAGAAGCCTTTGGGCAAGTACATGTATTGGTAACTTTATAAAATAGAATTATTTAGACTTATTTTCAGTGCTTAAATAAGTTAATTTTACTTAATTGTTGGTGAAATAAGCTCTTTTTTTTACTCTTAAAATGCTTAATTTTTTGTTTTATGGGAAACTTGAAGAAAATATTGAATCTTGGTGATTTTGAAGAATCTTGAAAATTCTTGCTCAATCTTATTAGGTTCTTAGTTCATTTGGAGTAATCTTGAATTATTCTTGGTAAAGTATTATTGATTCTTAGAGTTTCTAGAAACCTTAAAGTTCAAGTGATGAATTTATACAAGACTAGTATTGTCATACCTAGGGAGTTAGAAATTGTTCAATTTTAATAAAAAATTCAAAACATTCATACAAGAATTGTGAAAGGGACATTCAGTTAGTATAAGGGATGAAAGTGTAATTTTAAGTTGAAACAAGTCCTTGGTAGCTTATATACTGCAGATGCATGAGATTACTAATGAATGACATGACAACAAATCTCTTCTCATTAACCAAGAAGGCTTATGTGGCATGATGACTTAGCAATTCTTCCTATACTTGAAAAAGTCCAAATCATCCTTAGTTTTTCTATTTCAAGAAAGTTTTTCTTCATTGACTTAGAAATACCATTTTGATTAAGAAATCCCACTTTGACTTAGAATTCTTACCTTGATTAGAAAATGCATTTAGTTATCCTATTTAGAGTTGATTTTCCTAAATTAACAAGGAAATCATTGTTTGAATTGGTATTCTTATGGTTTGCATGAAAAGAAAAGACTATTAAAAGGAAAAGGCAGCATACTAACATAAGAATACTACTTAAAGGTTTATTTTCTTTAATAAATCTTATTCCAACTCCAAAAAGTCTTCAAAAAGAGCAAAACCTACTCCAAGTTAAAGATTTGTTTCTATAAGCTTGCCAAAGGTCCAAAAGTAATTAAAACATATTATTTTCTCTTGAAAAGCCTAAGCTACACACCATTCTTCAATTTTAAAAGATTTAAAGTTTAAGAAGAGTTCAAAAAGAGTTAAGCAACTAAAAACTTCAAGACTTTAAGCTGCTAAAAGATTAAAGCCATACAAGATTCTTTACAAAAAAGAAGGTTACAAGTAACTCAAAGTTAGGATTTTGAGAGTTGCTCGAGAGAGTTTAAGAGATAAATAATTTCTCGTCTCCTAAAAAGGTAGCCAAACCTTTTTTCTTCAACTTAAGAGAGATAAGTCAGCAAGATTGAATATAAGTCAGCATCTAATCATCCTAAGAGTTACTTTACATGCATTCATGTTAAGATGAGTTAGCTTATCCATTAAAAATCTAATTTAATAAGACTTTTTCATGTAAGATACTAAGCATAATAGAATCACATTACTTCAAGAGACCAAGTTAAAGGCTGCCACACCTCTTTACAAATACTCTTTAGGATTTCTTGTATTCTTTTTCTATAAATAGCTATCATTTGTTTAAAGAAAAATTCAAAAAAGGTTTGGGGTGACAACCTAACCTAAGGTAGTTAGCTTTTTTAAATTTTCTTATTCTTTACTTTTCATGTTTTTAAAAATTTCTTTAAGTTATTTTAAGTTTATACAAAGTTAAATTTCAGTTTTCTTTTAAATTCAAGTTATATTGTCTTAAATTTTTTTTTCCTTGCTTTCAATTCCATTCAATTTGCATTTTCTCTCTTTAAGTGTTTTTAATTCATGCAATTCATGCTTTTTAAGTTATATTTTTAATTTAATTTATGGTTTGGAGTTTAATTCATTAAATTTAAGCTACTTGTATTCAATTAAGTTTAATTCAAATTTAGTTTAGTATAGTTTTTGCATGTTCAAGGTTGTTAGATTTAGGTTTAATAGTTGTTGCAAGTTTTACAATTTAATTGGCTTTAATTTAATTTTGTTCATTGTGATTTAAGTTTAAGTTGATTTGTTTATGATCATGCATGTTAGCGTAGATTTAATTTACATGTTTTAAGTTTAATTAGTGAAGTTACAATCAGTTTCAATTTAATTTAAGTTTTTTAAATTCTGTTTGAGTTTCATCTTGGTTTTTACATGTTTATTTGATTAGTTAAGTAGATTAATTTAGTTCTTGAATATTAGCTTTTATCTTCTGGTTATAATTAAAAGGGAAGAATTTCAATACTTAGTTCTCTTTCATATATTTTCATCTCCAAATGAATGATACTCTACTCATTCTATATTACTTCTCTTGACTCTATGCACTCGTAAATTCTCAATCACTTCCAATCCTCTACACAAACAATACATCAAACTTAAATTCAAAATAGCCATTAGCTTACTTCTTACGTTAAAGACTTCATTTAATGGTCGAATGCCCCCACAGAAGAAGAAGTTATTAGTAGTGATTTGTTTTTAATTACATGACGGCATTACTCACTTGGTTTTCGATTTATTGTCAAGACTGATAACACAATGATTAGCCATTTCTTTACTCAATAAAAGTTCACAACCAAATAGGCAAGATGCAAAAGTTCCTAATCAAATTTGATTTTTGCTTTGAATACAAGGAAAGACCAACTAAGTAGTTGGTGCAATAAACAAACAAGCAAAATTGGCAACTCTTAGGAAGATCGCTCCAATATCTATTACTAAGGTGACCATATAAATCCAAAAGTTAATTAAAGAAAATTTAAAAAAAGACTCACAAGTAGTTTCATCATGAAATTGGTAAAAAGAGGAAAGTCTAAAAATTTCTGGCTGTAAAAATGGAGCCTTATTAACAAAGGTTTTATGGTTGTTTATGCCAAGAGTAGGGTGCTTAAGATAGATGTTGATGCAAGAATGCCATGACACACCTTGGGTCAACCATCTTGGTTGGCAACACACTTTTTTTCCTACTAAATCAACATTACTACTAACCACGTATACGATAAGAAGTGATGGACTACATAAAAACTTAACTAATTTGCCAACAAGACAAGCTAAAAAAAATAAAAAACGACAATCATGCTTAAACTTTGCCCGTACCATAAAGTTGTTAACATACAATGTTTCAATTTTTTTAAATGGTATATGTCGATACTAGTTATTTTGACATATTATTTATGATTTTTTAATTTAATACAAATATATTTATAAATTTATTTATTTATTTATTAGCTCACTAAGTAAATATATAATTCTATACTAAATAATATAATAAATTCAAAAGAAAATTTTTAGTTACTTTTATATTTATATTGCATAAATTTATATAAATGTAAATGTGTTCATGTTTATATATGTTTTATTTCATTTAATAAATTATATTTAAACTACTGTTTATTTTTTAATTCAATTTTTTCTTTTTTTTATTATTTTTAAATAAACTTTTTATCTTTTAAATAATTAATTATAAAAAATTATAAACTCAATCCCTTCCACATGAGTTTTTTTTTTTTTTTTGTCCACCTTTCAATCTTTCACCTAAGCCTATCATTCCCCCCACCACTACCTACATCAACTATTATCTTTTATGGTTTCTAGTTTTAAGATTTTCTATGAATCTTATCTTCCCAATAATACATCTACAATTTTTTTGGTTTTGAGTTTTTCCTTACACATCATCTCGACTCTCCATTCTTCTTTCCTTTTCTTTTTTTATTTTATTTCCTTTTTATCATCATTGAATTGCAAAGAAAGAAATTAGAAATGAGGTAAAATCCTTAATGTTTATATTAGTCGAAATCAATTGATTTGTTAAAACAAAAAGAAATTATCCAAAATATTCAAAATCAATTGATGTTATTTAAAATCAAAATTGATACAAATAAATCCTTTCAACATACGAGTTTGGCCAAATTTGGAGTATACCAATCGATACTACCGGTACTAAAATTAAATTTACAACCATGCTATATCCATTAGACCTTAGGAAAGAATTTCCTTAGACTTTATAGAAGGACTCCCTAAAGTTAGGAACTTTGAGTCTATTCTAGGGGTGATTAATCATTTCTCAAAGGACTTTGCATTCAACCCTTCCTAAACGTATTACATTACGAGTGACACAACTCACTTAATCTTTAAGAATGTTGTCAAGTGTTGTAGTATTCCACAAAGTATTGTCAGTGACAGATTAAGAATGTTGTCAAGTGTTGTAGTATTCCACAAAGTATTGTCAGTGACAGAAATTCAAGATTCATTGGGTCATTATGGAGAAAACTTTTAAAGATTTTGGAATCTTAACTCAATACCTCTTTCAATTATCATCTGTAAATTGATAGTCAAACCAAACGGTCTAATGGATTGCTAAAAGAGTACCTAAGATACTTTGTACAAGCAAATAAACAAAATTAGCCTCCATTGTTAAATGTGCCACAATTCTGCTTAAATTTCAAGAAGAATTCCTCTACCAACAACAATCCCTTTGAAGTGATCATAGGGCAATAGTCAAGGCTACCCTACACTTTCTTTGAGCCCTATTTAGGGAAAAGTCCTCAAACCTTCAACCTTACTAAGGAATGGAGGTAAAACATAGAGATTGCTCAAGCATACATAAAAAATGTATTAAAATGCATGAAAAAATGGGCATATAAGGATCAAAAAGCACAACATTTCAAGATTAATGACCTTGTGCTTGTTAGGCTAATGCCCAAACAACTTAGGCTCGTAAGAAAATGAAATTGTAGGTTGGTGGATAAGTATAAAGGTCCAATGACAATCATTTTTTATGTAAAAAATGCCTCATACGAGATTGACCCATTAAAATAGATGAATGTATACTCAATATTTCATATAAGCAACTTAAAGCTTTATCATATAGATCTAACAAATGCAAGTCATAGTAAAGTAATAAGGTCTACATTTGCATGAAGCCACTATTAGAATAAAGAGTGGAGAAAATTCTAGTAGATAAGCTAACCATAGTTTCTCAAAAACCAATCTAAGAGTACCTAGTCAAATGAGAGGACATAGAACCAAAAAAAATCAGTTGGAAAAAATACCTTGATCTACGAGTTCAACTATAAAATTGAAGAATTCTAAGCCATCAAGTCAAATAGAACGTCGACAGATTTAGTAAGAGAGGATGTCATAAGTCAACCTTGTATAAGGCCATGAATGAATATAGGATGTCATAAGCCAACCTTGTATAAGGTCATGAATGAATATAAGATGTCATAAGCCAACCTTGTATAAGGCCATGAATGGATATAAGATGTCATAAGCCAACCTTTTTTAAGACTAATATTGAGTAGAGGTGGTAAAGGGTAGATCTTATGTGCTAGAAAAAGTTTCCTCATTTCAAACATTATAATAGTTTTTTATAGCATACTTGTAAAAGCTCTTTTGCTCTTTAGAAGGGGTTACAATTAGTAAATTATTGAGCTATCTCACCGATTAATATATGTGCTAGACCACTCATTTAAGGCTACCTTTTTAGTGTCAACATGGTGATAAAATTCAATGCTATTTTGTAATCATTGTAGCCTTTAACATATTAATAAAATATTTTTTCTTTCGAGGACACTAAAAGTTAACCTAACTAACATCTATTCTGCTTTGCTATATCGTTGAAAGTCTCTTAAACTAATTTGTGGCTTCCTTATTGCTTATTCAAATATTCAAGTTATCTTGACTAATCTGTGTGAAAAATATCTAGTCAAGTGTCGCATAGACTATTGTATTATCGAAACAAAACTTAGTATGTGACATAACCTAACTCCTATCTACCTAATTAAATTGGGCAAAAACTAGTGAATTTAAGAATAATTTTAGGCTTTGTTCTTCTCTCTCTACTTTTTTTTCATCTAGAGAATGAGCATAATGTGGATGTGCTAACAAAATGTTAGGTGGTATGGTACCTACCATGTTTAGATGGCATTCTATTCTTATTATTCAATGATGAACCTACTTAAGGGAATTTAAATGTGGCATTTTTTTCATTTTAAATTCTACCTTTAGTTATTTTTAAACTTTCTGGATTGAAGGTTTCAAGAACAGATAATTGCAAGTCACTATCAAGTCATCAAATTCATAGAATTTTTCATTGCATAGAAACTCAAGTGATGCATTTTGCTTGCTGTAACTTAGGCCATGTGGCTTGTATGAAGGATACATATATATATATATATATATTGTTGACTTAGGGTCTATTTAGATGGGTGGTGAAATTGATTATGGTGAGATTAAAAATAGTGATAGAGGTGACATGGTTACTGTAGCGATGAAATTAAAATCAATGATGGGATATGTGTTTGGATACAAAAGCAGCTATAGCGGTAAGATGAATTGTTTTAAGAAGAAAAAAATAACCATTAAGGATATTAGACTAACAATTTGATATAATAAACTTATTTAAAGTTTGAATATAATAATTTTAATATTTTACGTCTAAACATATTAAATTAATAAAATGTTTTAATTTTAAAAAAGAAAAGCAAAAAAAACATATGGATAATATTGGAAAATATGGTTGTAGTAAGAAATAAATTTTCCATTGGACCTCAAAACTCCAATAAAAAAAAATGAAGGTTCAATGCGATAGAAGTAGTCTCACCATTAAACCATTTGGATTTCATTGCAGCTTCTTTATTGTTAATAACACCTTACTGGAGGTGTAGTAGAATCAAAACCAAACCTTAAAACCAATTTGTATCTCATCATTCCTCTAATGTGATAAAATTCAACCCTCAAATGGAAACCAACTGAACTGGTCACTCATTTGGATGTTCTGATTTCAATACGGGGATGTCGTTCTCACCATGCCAAGGTCTAATGATCCACCGAAAGAGAAATCTACCAATGGCTAACTAATGTTGGTTTTTTGTCACTCTTACCTTTGAACTAGTAAAAGTTTGTAGGGATCAATAATCCCAATTCATTAAATAAATTTTTTTATTTAAGCATGTAAGCTTGTAAAGATTGGAAAACTTTTGTGATTAGAATGTGCTTTCTTTTTTTATTTTTTATTTTTATTTAAAATTATGACAATTTTATTATTATTTAATTTAATATAATAAATAAATTTCACTAAAATAAACTAATAAATAAACAAACTAATAAATAATAAAATTTATTATATAATAAACTAATAAATAAATAAAATTTAATATTATATAAAAATTTTGGGACATTATTTTATTAATTAACAATACCTACATAAAATAATAAAAATAAAGAAAAATATTATTTAATATATTAATATTATTTTTATTAATTTTAATCATTTATTAATAAATTTATTATTTGACATAAAAATAATTTTTTAATTTTTTAATAATTTATTAATTTTATAAATATTAAATAATTTACATATTTTAAATTAATATCTTTAATGGTTATTTCTTTACTAATTATAATTTAACTTACTGTCATTGTTACGTTTGCATATAAATACATATATTCACTATTGATTTTAATCTCACCGTTATAATATTTAATCTCATTATTATAATAACTAATTTTATCTCCATCATTGTTTTTAATTTCATTGCAATTAATTTCACTGTCAATCCAAATGAATGCTTAATAGATATGTTTAGGTTGTTGAGCAATGGAATTCTAGATACTATGATATTACTGAATGTTATTGCATTTGTTTTATTTCGAGCTATCATAAAATCTCTATCACCTGCAAAATGCCCTTAAATGGTTAGTTTTGTGGAAACCTTCCAATTCCATAACTAAGGTAATGTTTGGATAAATATTAATAAAGAAAAGAAAGGAAAGGAAAGGATATATGTATTCCTCGTTTGGATAATTAAAATTAATAAAGAAAATGAAAGGAAAAGAATTCTAACAACCATTGTTTGGACAAAGAGTGAAAAAGAAAGGAAATGATTCATTACAATAATTTTTTTCAATTATAACATTTCATTGCCTGTGATTTTATAGCACTCTTAGACCATAATATGTTTGGTATCTTGTATGGCTTCACAATTACTGCTATATCAGTGTTTTTTAATCAAGTGAAATAGAAAAATATTTTACAAATATGCATTGATGAATTTTTTTGCTATTGCATCTCACAAAAACATTACATCTTCAAACCCAAAAAATATGTTTATTCATATTCAATCATTCATCAAAATCAAATCACAAAAAAATTATAAAAAAAATTTATATTGAAAAAGATATGTGAAATTTACTTAAAAAAAGAGATAGCTTTGAAAAAATTACAAGAAAATTGTGATGTGATTAGGTTTTTTTGACTAAGTTTTTAGTATTAATAAAAAGATGGATATAATAGTTTTTTTATAAAAATAAAAATTTTTCAACTTTCTTTTCCTTAGCTTTTTTCTCAAATTGGGGTATTAAAAAAGTGAGGATTATAAGAAAAACTAAAAGTTATTGAGTTTTCACCTTTTTTTTTCTTTTAAATTAAAAGTTTATTCAAACAAAGGAAAAGTTTTTCTCTTTTCACTACTTTTCTTTATTTTCCTTTCCTTTCCTTCCCTTTCCCTCGATCCAAAGGTAAGTTATCCGAAGGTAAGTTGCTGGAGTCCTTTTTATGGGTTATTATAGTTGGTAGAAAGAACCAACCCTCCCAATTTTAAGTCTTGCTGAACCTTCGGCAAATATGTCACAGTCACACTACTTGGAGACAAACTGACAAACCTCATCACTTTCTTTGAGGAGCACACACTTCAGATAAAAATCACAGTCCTCATTGTCGATTTTCTACTGCTGATAGTGGATGACCCGTTATGTGGAATTACTATACTATTACACTTGAAACTAGACTATAAGAATTGAGAAGCAGAATTATATGCTACTTCAAGTCAACTAGTATACACTATTGTAGAGACCATTTGACATATTCAAGGAAGAAAATGGAGAAGAAACTTCATATCTTCTCTGGATGTTTCACTATAACCACAGGACATTTAACATGCTTGGCACAATGATCGCTCACGCTTCCTAGAAGCGCCCTGTGGAATTGAAAAAGGGAAAATCATCTTCAAGTTATCTTGCCTGGAAATGATTGATAAGAGAAGTTGAAATGCCTACTAAGAAGGAAATCACTTGGACTACTATACCTTTTGAAGAAACCATAACCGTGGCTTCCCATCACCAATGTATCGTCTTTGATTTTACCGGCGGTATTACCTATTAAGTCCTTTTCATCTCCACATCCGACGATTCTCTCCACATTCGTCTTTCCATCAATAACAATTGTCCGAGAATGTAAACTGAATCAAATACAATGATAGAAGTTAAATAAAGCATCGCATAGACATATGCTTGAAAACAAGAGGCTTACAATGGTGCTATATTTACCCAAATAGCTTCGGCTCTCCCCATCACTGTGCTCAACAGATCACTGCCATATTTTTCCAGGGCTGTGGTCACATCGCTGGAAAACATATACCATGTAACAAGGTCAGATCGTCAGTATATTAAAAGCTCAAATCTGCAGAGGAGAATAGCACTAGTTGAACGAATTTTTCCGTTTTGCTAGTTTCTTACATGCACATAAATTTTTTTTACCTAAGAAAAATAGAATTAATTTGACCATCCTGGAAAGAAGTAACTCTTACTCGCAAATTTGCCAATTGCAAGAAAAATATTTTACTAGCTTTTTTGCAGGAGAACGCCAGCAAAGGGTATTGCGAGCAGATACTTAGGAATTGAAGAGTATTAGGTACTAGTTTTTCATATATAAATACTAATAACCGATGGAAAGCTTCAACGTTTTTGTAATAGGAAATCTTTTGTAGTTTCCGGGGAACAAGAAAAAAGAAAAGCAGCAGGTGCTAACCTGCAGCCTCGAAGGAAGAGTAGACAGGAGGCGGATGCTTCGCACAAAGAAGCTCAAGGTTGTTGGTTGCGCTTTGAGAAATCAAATTTCCAGGACACCATGAAAGTGCATACATGCTCTCCACACTCTCATCCACGGCCACCACTATTTTGTACTCTTTTTTCTTCAGGTTCACTGCTTCCATTGCTACGACTCTGGACTTAAAATGTTGATACGGAAGCAAATGAAACCTCAAACATTTATGGGTGGTGGTAGTTGCTGCGGTTTTCTAGTAACCTGTGTTTGAGTTCCGTGGGTTTTATTTTTACTATTCAACGCGGCAGTATTTTCTTTTTGTTTGTTTTTATTATTGTACTTTTCCTGATTAATTCAACAAGGGTTTGGCTCCTAATTTCGTTCTCTAATTTCTCTCATCATAACGGTAGGTCAAGACTTCACAGTTCAACATAACAAAGAACTTGATGCTAGGAGGTTTAATCGCAACTAATAATTTATATATAGATTTAAAGCAAAGTTGAATGAAGCCACATCTAGAATTTCCCTGGTCTAGTGGTCTTCAAGCCCAGTTTCCTCTGATTAGCGGAACTACTGTACTCTGTCTCCTTTCCGTAGTTAATGCGAAATATAATTGGAAGACCGAAGCTCCAAAAGGATTCTGAGAGAACCATTTGTTTCATTAGTTGCAGGGTTTCAAAATACAACTTTCTTTTTTATAAATATCAAAGTACAACGTTATATCCATGAAACAATTAACAATAAACAGATTATACCAATATTACTTGAACTTCAAACTCCTGTTTAATATCCATATGACAAATTTAAGTGTAAATTCCATTGAAAAAACATTGTAAATTATTTCATGTGAAATTTGGATGAGAAATGAAAGCATTCAATGATCGGACCAAAGGTTTTGCTGGTAACCTTGAAGAGAAAATCTGCATGTAGTGCTTTAGTTTACTCCAAAGTGAAAAAGGGCTTAGAGAATTTTTCTTTCCGTTGGAGATATTATTTGGTTTTAAGAAGAAACATAAATAAATAGATGCTACATGTAAATGTATATATTAGAGCTGCATCGACCTTCAGGATTTAAAGATTCATTTGCATCAAAAGAAGTAAGAAACACATTCCACGGTGTGTGTTCGAGAGGCCCAACAATTTCATTTGCCCATTTCAAACTGCATTTTAATCAGAATAAAAGAAATGTATTAGAATATATAGAGAACATGATGGGAAATTCAAAGAACATAAAACGTCTTGGACCTTGCCTAGAAAAAAAATTAAAACATAAAAACCAATTCACAATCCAATATGCTTTGACAAATCAATAGGTAGTTGTACACAAAAAAATTATGTCTAAAGATTTAAAGTATGTAAGTAGTACCGTTAGAATTTAACCAATCATTAATCACTAAACCTATGAGCCTCCCTTGGCCAAAAATAAAACTATGAGCCTCCTATATTTTAGTGTTGGCTTTTGGTACTAGTGGTAGATGTGAAAGCATACATATATACATAAATATATATATATATATAATGTAATAGTAAGACATGAACCGCATGTCTTTTGACTTTATGATGGTAATTATATGTCTATGGTAAATGGCGAATGATTATAGGTTAAAATGCTTTTGGTTTACGCTCTTTTTAAAAAAAATTATGTCCATATAATTTAGAAATTAATAAAAAAACCAAGAATGTGCAATGCAATTTGAGAGTTCATGGATTCAAATTTTTTTTTTATAATATATAATATTATAAATTTTTAAAATTTGATCCGAATCTAAATTAATTTTTTTAAAATTGATTTAATCCAAACTAAATTCTTTTTGGTTCAGTTTGATTTGATTTATTAATTTTTTTAAAATTAATTTTTTTGTTTTTAATATGTTATTTTAATATAATTTTTAATATATTTAAATAAATTTAATATAAAATAATTATTTTATTTTATAAAAATTAATAAAAATATATAATTCTATTTAATTCTATTTTTTTAAGCTTTTCATATCCTAATTTAAAATTCAATTCAAATTTAATATATACATTTAACATCCAAATTTAATTCAAATCGTATAGAAAAAATTCTAACCCTACTAAACCAAATATTATAATTTTAAATTAATTTTTTTATTTTCTCTTTTTTTTCCCATCCCTGATAACTATCTAATTTGGTTATAGTGAATATTAGGAAAAGAGCAGGCGAGTTAGGCAGCAAGTGGGTTATCCATGGTCCAGCCCATTTTCATTTAGGCAGATAGGTACTGGGCTATACATTCATACAAAACTTTGCAGAGGCAAGGCAAGGCCCCCTTTCGTTGTCCACCCTATCTAAATTGGTAGCTCAGGTTGACTTACCTGTCCCATACCCCCCTCCCCCCTAACTTTGGAGCACGCAATTAAACAACCTTCCTATAATAATCAATTCCCTTCAAACCAATACTCTAACATTATTTATTTATAGTTTCACTACTTTTCTAGCTAAATCATAGAATTTTATTTCAATTTCAATTTCAATTTCTTTTGTTTATAAATCATTAAAAATTTATATAGCTTTTGTCAGATTATTTTTTTATAAAATAATCATATTGTAACATTTAATTCTTAAATTTATTTAATTATATTTTTAAAAATATTTACATAAATAATAAATCAACTTACTTAAATTTTAAAAATTTTTTATCAAATTCATTTCAATAAATTATATAATACTTAAAAATTAACTGACCACAAATATCTTGGCGCTGGAAATAATTATTTGAAAAAAGGCTTTAGACACGCAAGTCTATCAATTACTAAAAAAAACGTGGATTCCATTAGCCTAATCAGTAAAATCGGACGGTGACAATGATCCGATGTAGTTGGCCATTGTGTCCCCACAAATGCGCACGTTTGTGCCGACCACAGTTTGACCCGGTGATCCTTCCCTCCCTCTCTCTCAAAAGTTCAAATTCGGTACCTTTCATTGCTTGGCAGCCATTTGTGAATCTTAGAATGATAAGCCGCCACACAGTTACTGGTAAAGTCCATATCCCAATTGCCTAATGTCTAGAGAGAGAAAAAAAAATTAAATTCCTAAAAGACGATAAGATCGAGAAAGGATAAGCACAAATGTCAGCATCTTAATTTTTTTAAAGTTAGGATATGTCAGAATATATTACTAAATATTTGAAAATTAGATTGGATATTGGAAAAGATAAAAAAGAAAAAGGAAGGGCTCATGGAAGCAGAGCAAATCTTTTGCTCATGCCTTTTTTCGGCGACCGCGTTTATTAATTTTTTCAAAGTCATTTACAGGATATATTTTAAAATATCTGAGGACCTGAACGTCCGGAATCGTTTATTTTAGATCAGACGTCTCAAATTCAAACCTGAAGGCAAAACTTTTTGAATTGGACAACAGAGAGGCACGAAGACTTACCGTGATGTAATAATGATTAACTCAATAATAATTCTGTCAGTCCTTGTTATAGAAAAATATATTCCCAATTTTGCCCCTCCAAAGAAAACAAGAGAGGAAATATTTAGCGACGTGAAATTATTTTGTTACTATAGAAAACCAGAAATTTGGTAAGCGCCATTGAAGATGATATTTCATCATTTATCACTTTCATATCTTTAAACACGGCACCATATGATATGTGTATTTCAAAGCAAAACTCATGGAAAATGCCCCCCACTTTGATAACAACAATGACATTATAGAAGAAAATGAGATATCAAAACAAATTTCAAACAACCACAAGTACTCCTTTCAACATATTAATTATACTAATATAGAATAATATTTGCAATCTTTATGTTTTCATAATTATACAACCATTTTAGCCTAATTTAAATGCTTAATTTTCAAATATTACTATTTCAAATCCGAATATCCACCTAAATATTATAGGAAGTCTCATAATTACATACTTATTTACCACAACTCTGATTTCTTTTTCTACATTTCATATAATATAAATATCTACCTTCTTTTTCTTTTTTCTTTTTTACTTATATGACATTCGAATTCCCCTTGTACCAAAGAAAATGAAAGGCATAAACCAAAGAATCATACAATCAACCAAATACCCTGTTATTCCAATGTCAATGTCATTATGTCATTAAAAGTACTTTAAAATACGAGCTTTCTTTTTCCTAATCATGAAAATAGATTTAATGTGATCTCCAAATTTTTATTCAGATTCTATTTTAATGTTTATTCTTTAAAAGGAATTTTTCAGATTCTCATCAATTATCCAAAGTTGTTTAATGTTGATTATTTTGTCTTTAGAACAATCTAAAATTAGGGATGACACTAAATCGAGTCGGAACAGGTTTATATTTAACTCAAATTCGATTTAATTTTATATTCATAAAATTTGAATTCGACTTGACTTAAAAATTTTTTTTTTCATATCTAAATCAACCCGATATGATATTGTATAAATTATACCTTATCTAACTTGAAATTAATAAAATATTATTTTTTTAAATATAAAATATTACTTTTAATATAAATTTAAAATTATATAAATATATAACAATATATAAATAAAAAATTAAAAAATTAATTAAAAAATATTTTTTTATATATATCGAGTCAGATCAAAATCTGTCAAAAACGAATTAAGCTATCAACCCTATCTAAAATGACAATAAATATCAATTGGTGTCACATGAATACAACAAGTGACATCTTATGTGGTAAACAAAATGATCAAAATAAAATTTTCTCACAATTTAAAGATGAAGGATGCTATTATCATGAATTTTTTTTATTTTAGATATATCTTATAAAATATTAATTTTAAAATAATATATATTTATTTTATTATAATATAATTTATTTGTTAAAATTCAGATATATCTTATAAAATATTAAATTTAAAATAATATTATTTTATTTTATTATAATATAATTTATTAGTTAAAAATTCAAAATCCTTTTAAAAATTTTCATATCATTTTTAAAAATTAAGTAAAAATTTTCATATCATTTAAAAAATTCAATTTATTAATCTAGTCATAAGTATTTTTTTTGTTGAAATTTTTTTTCAATATATTCTTTATTAAAAAATTTATTTTTAAAAAATTTAAAATAAAAAACAATCAGAATGGTCATTTCCACCATCAATCAGCTAAAGGGAATAAATCAGGTTATTAAAAGTAATATTTTTATTTTTTGTAAATATAAAATAAAAATAAGATTCAAAATAATTTTTTAGAGAGAAAATATATATTTTAATAGATTAATAAATCTGTTTTTAAATTATATAAAAATTTTTACTTAATATTTTAAAATGATAGGGAGTTTTTTATTTAATTTTTTAAGCTGATATAAAAATTTTACTTAATTTTTTAAAAATGATATGAATTTTTTTAAAAAAGGATTTTGACAATTTTAACTAAAATTTAAGGTTTTTATCAAAAATATTATTTTGTTGATAAATTATATCATAGTAAAAAACTGTTTTAAATTGCAATATTTTTGAAATATAAAAAATCAATATTTTTTTATAATTATTTTTAGTTTTATAAAATATATTTGAAAAGGCAAAAGGGAAAGATATTTAATATTTTTAATAGAAAATAAATTTTTTGGATAAAAATAATGTTTTCTATAATGATTCATTAATAAAATAATATTAGTAATAGACAGGAGATTTTGGTTTTTAAAATGATATGGACTATTTAAAAATAAAAATTACAAATTTTAACTTAATTTTTGAAAATCTATTTTTAATTAAAAACAAAAATATTTAACTAATAAATATATTACAATAAAAAAAATAAAAATATTATTTTAAATTTTAATATTTTATAAAATATATGTGAAATATAAAAAATAAGATAATAGCATAATCGATCTCTAAATTTTGAGTGAAATTTTATTTTAACTTTTTTATCTGTCACATGATATACCAATTAATGCCATCAATGTAATACCAGCTAATATTTACTGTCAATTTAAATAATTTTATAGACGAAAGAATCAAAATTAGATAATTTTGAATAATTAGAGATTTAATTAAATTTTTTAAAAAATTAAAAAAAAATTTTTAATCAAAATTAAAAAAAAAAACGAATAAAAATATGAGGTTTGTTAATGAAAAAGGCTTGTAAAAATGATCAAAGGGCAATCCTTTTTTCTTTTTCTTTTCAAGAGAATGTTCGTCATTGAAATTCATGACTTCTTCGTTGTCTTATATATTTACATAATAAAAAGAATACAGATTTTACTTTTTCTACCATTTACAAATTACCAATTTTCTATTAATTACAAATTATTTTCTTACCAAGTCAACATATTTATTTTATTTCAATCAGGTGCACCTATAAACATAATTATTGTATGATAAACTCAAAAAAGGTGTAAACTATGAATTATAAAATTCCAAATGAAAATTCAATACCTTTAAAAAAATTATTAAAAATTTATAATTTTCTTTCTATAAAAAATTCGTCCTGCATTTAAGATTTGTTTGACTATTGAATGTTTGAAGCCTACAAAACCGTTTGAATGAAAGCAAGTCAGAGATGGCTTCCACTTTCGGTTTTCTTTACTGGCTAAATATCGCCTTTTTCGTTTCCTGTCAAATTATGATAATGATTGTTGTATTTTAATATTTACTAGTTTTAAAATCATGCATAGTAATAAATGATTATAATATTAATTATATTTAATATTATTAATTTAAAAAAAATTTGTATAAGTAGAATATTGACAAGTTTATATTGATATAATAAATATATAACTATATTTAATTTTTTTTTATAACATTAGAAAGTCAAGTTTTGATTTATATAAAAAATTTTAAAATATTATATAATTTTAAAATTTTAAGATTAAAAAAATTGCAATTGTTTTTTATTCAAAAATTTAATTATAAAATGTTACTTATTTGAACATTTAAAGTTTTATATTTGCATTGTGTGAGAAATAATTAAATTTGATTTGTTTAATATTTTTTAAATAAACATTTATATTTATATTATTATCAAGAAACATTTTCGTCAATATATTAAAAAATTATTATTATTAATTGTCCAATGTAATAAATAATAAAAGTTTTTTTTTTTGTAAAAAAAAAATCGAAAGTAGATAGATTATTTCATCCCTTGTATCAAAGTAAAATGTACCGTACCTGACAATGATTATAGATCGTACATTCGAGATGATCATAATAAATGATCACTGATAGAATTCAAACCCAATATCTCTTCGTAAAAAAAAATGATCTTAACCGATTAAACTAACCACTTGTTAGTAATAGTAAATATATGAAATTATGTAGTTTTTTTTTCAAAATTTATTGCCTAATTTGTTGTCTTTTCTAAAAAAAAAAACAAAATATTCCTTAATTTAATTATATCATCATCATCAATTTATTAAATGGTTTATTTTTATTTTCTTATTTATTACATTAAATTTCATTTATTTTTTTATAAATAATAAAAAAATATGTAAATATATTAATGGATAATTAGTTTTTTATTTTTTTATTTGAGTTATTGACTAAATTAATTGTAACTTATTCATATAAAGTAAAAATATTGAATATTTAAAATATAATTAATTTAGTCTAACCAATTATTTTTCAATAATAAAAATGCTACTATAACAAATAATAAAGATATTTTAAATAAATAAAATATATTTATTAGAGAATACATAATAATTTTTAAACCCACCCATATGTCTAAAAGATGAACTATCTATTGGACTATATTTTTTAATCAAAGGTTTAGATTTTTATATATTTATATAAGACGTTATCAATTAAATGGTTATCTTAATATTTTAATAATAAAAATTTGATCAAATTAATTATTAAATTAAAATAATAAAAAATTATATATTTTTATAAATTATAATAAAACACTAAAATTTAAATTTCATTAAAGTCCATGAGTATTATCATAACTTGACCTTCTTTACTCAAGTCTTACTCTTTCTCTTTCAAAGAAACAAAAAATAATAATAATAATAATAATAATAATAATAATAATAATAATAATAATTTTCATTTAAGATAACTAGGGGTATTTGTGGAACTTCGTGACCGTTTGAGAGAAAAGCAGAGACATTAAAAAGGAGAACAGAGTAGAGCAAAATTTGAACATCGATAAGAGAAATTAAGGTTTCAAAAACGAGATAAGAAAACAAAAAGTTGAGAAGAAATGGGAGATGTTATTTTGTTTGTTGATGATTTTTCATCTGATTCTTCAATTTCACACTGTAGAATTTGCCATGAAGAAGAGTTTGAAAGCTTTAAGTGCTTGGAAGCTCCATGTGCTTGTTCTGGCACTGTTAAGGTAAATTTTTTTTTTAATTTTTAATGCTTATTTTCAGATTCTGATTGTTGGGTTTTCTCTGTTTTGATGATCTAATTTTTTTTTTCTTTTTGCTGTTCTCAGTTTGCTCATAGAGATTGTATACAGAGGTGGTGTAACGAGAAGGGAAACACAACTTGTGAAATTTGTCTTCAGGTTTGAATTTTAATGATCAGAGCAGAAAAGAAAAGTTTAATTTCCTTTTAAAACTTTGGTTGTTAAAACAAATTTTGATGTTTTTGTTTTAATGTCAAACTGGGTTATCAGTTTCCGGGTTTTTGTTTTCTCAAACTCTGTTTTCATCGCGTTCTTGTTCTGTTTTTTGATTTTGTGGCATCCAAAACTTTTCCTTTTTGTTCAACTTGTCTTTTTGTCTAAGTCTTCCCCTTTTCTTCCATGGGATTCCTTATTATTAAATAAACTAAACAAAATTTTAAATGATTTCCAATTATGACTCCATTGCTTCATTCAAATATCTCAGATTACTGGAATTCTCTTTCAAGAATGTTTTAAAGAACTACCGCTATGACTGTTTATTTAGATAAAAAAAAAATGTTCCCAGAGGTTTATTTAATCTTTATTGAAACATTGATATATCAAGAATTAGCAGTTATTAATGAAAATTTTACTGTATATTAATCTTTTTTTGATGCAGGAATATGGACCGGGATATACAATAACAGCATCTTCAAAGAAGTCTCAGCTGATTGAGGCTACAGTTACAATCAGGTAATCTTTATTTTTATAATTCAATTCATAATTTTTTCTAAAGGCGCCCGATTTGCCAACTGATGGTGTTGGGAAAAAAATTTTGTTCACTTTGACAAAAATGCACTCATCTTTATTTTAAAAGTTCTCTAATTTACTGCCAAAAAAAAAGTTCTCTAATTTAATGTAAAAAGCCAATCATGCTTTTACGCTATTATTGTTTTAAAAGGGCTTAGTAGTTTTTTTTTAAAGAAAAAGATTATGAGTGTTGTAATTTGTGTCCAAACTTGTTGATAATGGCATAAATCAACCGTATTAATCTTCAATTTCAACGGGCCTAGTAGTTGCTAATTAAATAATCTACGTAGCCTTTTCTATATTTTATTTAATAAAAATTGCTGCTTAATTTTTTTTTTATCAGAGATAGCCTACAAATTCCAAGAAGAGAGATTGAGCCACAACACCGAAGATTAGTGGCATTAGATGAAGGTATGAACGTCGAAAATGAGTTCTCTCAATGTACTTCCGCCGCTGATAGAGGCGCCTCTTGCTGCCGATCACTGGCCCTTACTGTACGTTTTCATTTCTTTTGCTTCTATGAGAACCTTCTTCAGCCTTTGGCTGAAAATCACTCCAAGGGATTATTAACATTTATACAAACCAATGATTTCTCAACGTAATAAAAAAATGGGGTTTAAACATTTCTTTAGTAGTTGAAAAGACTGCAGAAGTTGTAATATTAAAATCAATACAAGAAGTTTCTTTTTGGCCATAGTAGAAGTAGCTTTAGTGTGTAAATTCAGACTACACCCATAATTTTATAATTTCGACGGTTAGGATTGGTTGCACCCATAGTAAATAACGTGGGACGAGTCCTACAAACTGAATTTGACAGGGAAGCTATATTATATTATATATGAAAACCACCTTCCCACCGGTTTTATTTTTATTTTTATTACCCCTCTCCCTATGATGTTTCTATTACGTGCGTGGTAAGTTGATTCTTCTAAGACTTAGCAATGCTAACATTGTCATAGTGACAAAAATATATGAAAAAAATTGAAAATCACGCCACTTAAAATTTTAACCAAAATTATATATTAATTTAATAAAAATTTTAACCAAAATTCTTTTTTAATATTTGAATATAAATTATAACACATCAATTTTTATATTTTATTGTATTTAATACAAATCAAGTATGATATGAATATTGGAATTGGCATGACTAATTCTTATGTTAATGAATGGGCAGTTTACTGTGGTTTTGCTGGTGAAACATCTCTTAGCTGTGCTTAACGGCGAAACAGATCATTACCCATTTGCACTTCTTACAGTCAAGTATCCAATTTTTTTCTCCATTGTTGGACCATCTGTGTTTTAACTTAAGCTACCATCACAATCCTAGTAGTAGTTTTGAGCTTTTCTTAGACTCTTTCTTTTGGCATATTTTTGCAGATACTTATTTTAAGAGCTACTGGAATTTTACTCCCAATGTACATACTTATTCGGACAATTACAGCTATCGGAAACAGCGTTCGACGTCAATATCATGTCAGTCTTCATATATCATAGCCAATTTTTTAAACAACAACCTGATTACTTGCAAAATTGTATTTAAGGATTTACAATCTCAGTTTTTCATATAATGCGACTGCAATTAAATTTGTTGCGTTGCTTGTTTTACAGGATTCTGACGAGGATACCTCCAACTATGATGATGAAGACGATATTGAGCAGCAGCAGGGACTTCACACTGTCTAATAATCTCAGCGTATTCTCTCCAGTTACTTCCAATTTGTAATCTGAGCATTAACTAATGCTCACCTTGCCCAAATTCCCCAATTTTTTTGGCATGAATAGAAAAATAAATAAATAAAATTTAATTTTTATAATAAATTAAAGATATGCCAAGTAGAAAAATCTCCGTACGATGATAAGGCCTAAATTTTCTGGCCAATATGTATTTACTTTCAAAACAAGTCAATTGATCAGCCGAACTTTTACAAATGCCGGTACGGGGTGGCCGACAACCTTTCACTTTGTTGGTTCAAACTGCTCAACTCAACAAATAGTTTCCGCCTCTCCACCCGAACTTTATAAAATGTTAAAGAGTAGTCGACCTTATATTCACATCAATATATCCAAAATTGGGGAAACGAATGACCTGGCAAAACTAGGAATACTCCAGCAACAACTGCCTCGAAGAAATTCTCTATAGTCTATACACATCAATTGCTGTGTGCAGACGTGAAACACAACCCGAATGTTCCATCAATGTTACAGCACAAGTATCCTTCCATTATGTTAATGTTCAGTAAAGGAGCTAATATAAGTATTCTCTATAATCTCTTTGAATTTGCTGTAAGGTTGATCAATTCTCGAACACAAGCTACCATCTTATCAAGACAACTTTGTGTTAGCAATTTGTCTTCATATTGCTATTCGTGTTTTCCGCGTACAGACTTCAAAATGATTTTACCTGACTCATTTATCATTTCTTATTCACTCTATAATTCCCTAAGTACAAATATAATAAACTTTTGTTTAAAAGAAAAATGTTATCCAACAGAGAAGCATACACATACCTTTGGAATTGTTTAGGCAGTCACAGCTAAACAGTGGTAGCGTGTTGAAAGCATTCCTCGACACCGCGCCGTTGTGTACAAAATGTTCACAAACTGATTCCCTGACACAGAAATTGAGATATGCGGGACTAACATTAAGTCAAAAGTAATATATATATATGTATATATTTAAAGATGTGAAGTTGGAAAGCAACATACGCAATGGCTTATCCATCAGAAGTTGATGTTCCACGTCCAAGTTCATCTAATGCCATGAGTGAATGTCAAGTTGCTGAGGACTGCATTAACCATCATTAATATGTTCATAAAGTAAAGATTTAAAATCAACATTTTAAAGATTCGGTCAACAGGAGATAGTTCAAAATGTTCTGCAGAGGCATCGGCTCCTACCTTGGGAGAACCCCGCATGAAGGCCATTGAACACAACAAGATAATCTACCATTAGCAGGAACCAAAATTTTACCTGAGCCAAAATCACGGCCAAGCAAACTTGCAGAAGAGTTGACTTTCCACCCATATTAGGACCGGTAAGAAGGATCAAACTTGCATGACCAGATCCCCGAATAATGATGTAATTGGAGAAAAATGCACTCTTGCCTTAACAATCACTTCTGAGAACAGTCTACCCTAAACATTTTGCAGAAAAGCATGGGACTTCATTTGAATATGAAGAACACAAGACAAGAGGACAACATTTGGCCATTCATTAAAATCACATGCAATTTCTGGACTGATCAATACATCCAGTTCAGCAATGGGAGACCACGAGTTCAGATATGCAAAGTAGATCAACCCATATCACATTAAATTTTTTATTTTCACCATTAGTCTTTAGGAATTTCTGTAACTACCAAGCAGTCATGGTTCTAAACTGAAGTTATAGACTAGAAATGCAAGTATAGATGTTTGCACTGTAATCAGGGAATGAAAAAAGCTTAAACTAAGCAATGGTAAGAGAAACTAATTGATTACATGATAAAGAAACACGAAACCAAGCTTCAGCGCAGTTTGCATAGAAGTGGACAAACATAACTGCTGTTGTTAAGATTAGTTGCCACCACTGACTGTGATCCTCACAGAATCATCCAATTAACCTCTGAAGAATGTTTCTTAAAGATGTCTCCTTTTCAGATTCAGCTTGTGAGAGTTCTCCCAGGAACTTCTTGACATATGGAGTCCAGTACCGGAAGAAGCTCTGTACATGTCAGGCAGGATGTGACAAAGAAACTCGAATCAAAAGTGCTTTTAAACATATCAACTTTAAAGCAATCTTGACTTAATCATAGCAAAAGATTTATTTCAAGACAGAGCAGGTCAGTGCCAACAGACAACACAAAGCACTGCACACAGAATCATCATCATCAGCATTACCCTTTTCAACCACACTCTCTGTCACATCCTCATCCCCATCATCAATCATCACCTTCTTAAAAACCGAAGAATCCCCTGGGCTTAGCCTCTTAAGCGTTCCCTCTTAAGCGTTCCCCTGCTTTCTTTAACCCACTCAATCTTCTCCTTTCCCAAATCCAACTCCTCCTCAGCACCATCATACTGAAGCAAATGCTTACCCGGATACTTATTAAAAGACTTCACCACACCTTCGTACAGCGCCTTATCCAACGGCCAGTAAACCCTAATCCTCTTCTCGACCACCTCCTTGACGTACGATTTGTCCGCCGGCGTCAAGGAAGTCTGGAAGGGTGTTTTGCCAGTAACTAAGAGGGACATTTTGGGCTTGGATTGGACTGAGGACGGAATGGTCGGGCTGGAACTTGTGTTCCGGTTAGGCTTAGGGTTAGGGTTAAGTTTAGAAGTCTGTTTGGCGAGAGTAGGAGATGGGGAAGGAGAGTTGGTTTAGAGAAGAATGAAGTAATCTGGCACCGTTAATTAACGAGCGGTGATCTGCCGGTGCTCTGCCGACGTGACAGTGTCATTTTTTCCGATTAATCGATAAAATGAGAGACAAGAGGGAAGGAGTTGGAAAGTTAAAAAGCGGACTCAGTGTCCCCTTCATTGGCAACGAAGAATAAAGGCATAAAACATGGCGGGAATTCGAGGGAAATGTTCTAATCGGGGTTTTTCTATGGCGGGAATTCGGGCATATGGTGGGCACTATGAACTGCACAATTGCACACCTTTTTAATTGTAGGTTATAAACCGTACCCTCATTCTTGCAGCGTACATATTTTATGATGAAAACAGGCTAAGAGTGGGAGAAAAATTTAGGCCCATTGCAACCCAAATAAATGGGCACCGAGGTGTTCCTGATGCAAGCCCAAGATAACGCTACCAGATCAAAATAATTGGCACCGACCCACCAACCCTACCATTAGGCATTAATTGTATTAGACGTATAAATAATATATTAATACTCATAAGTTATTCGAATTCGACTCGATTATTATTTAGTCAAGTTCGAATTTGAGTAGCTTGACTTATCGATTAAACTGAGTTCGAATATTCTTATATCTGACTCAAGTTGTTCGCAAGTCTAATCGAACTTTTATATTTTAATATATTTTAAGTATTTTAATTGATAAAATATATCGAATTCGAGTTCGAGTTTGAGCACAAATAATTAAATTTTTGTCGAATATAAGAATCAAGCTGAACTGAACGAGCTTGAGTAGCTCAATTTTTATTTCGAATCAAGCTCAAACTAAAAGAATAAAAATCGATCGAGTTTGAACCGAGTTTTGAGTTTTGAATTTAGAGTCGAGCTTAAACTTATTATTATATCGGCTCGAACTCGATCGATTACACTCCTAAGTTATACTGTACCGACCTTTAAATTTTATTTAAGAGTGTAATTGATCAAGTTCGAACTGATATATTATCAAGTTCGAGCTCAAACTCGACTCTAAATATGAGATTTGAAATTCGGTTCAAATTCGATTAAATTTTATTTTTTTAGTTCGAGCTTGACTCAAAATAAAAATCAAATTACTTAAACTCGTTCGATTAAATTCATTTAACATGTAAAAATAAACTTAATTTTTATACTCGATAAAAGCTCGATTGTTTATGCTTGAGCTCGAGTTCGAAATTTTTTACAATTATTTTTTATCAAACTTAAAACATTATATTTTTAAAACAATAATAATAATAATAATAATAATAATAATAATAATAATAACAACTTATACAATAACTAAATCCAAAAAAATAAAAATCTCCCAATACAAATACAACATACAAATAAAAGATATATAAATCCGGAAATCTTCCTCATCTTCTTATCCTCTAACTTCCGTAAGGATACATAAGACTCATAAGGCAAAACTACTTGATCCTCCTTTTTTAAGACCAATTCCTCCAAATAATCGGAACAAGCTCCACTACTCTTTATACTTAATTACTAATACCCAAACCAAAGAGAAACCAATTAGGATAAAAAAACTCATTTCAATTTCCACGTCACTTAAACAAAAAGAAAGAAAAAAGTGATATTCTCTAACTCATATTTCTAGAACAAAATCCAACAGAACCCGTCAAGGAAATTAACTCTAACACTAGAGCCCAGATTTTATCACCAAAAACCAAATGAAATTACAAAAAGTTGATCTTCTAGTTCTTGATTCTAAATCAGAATCTACCAAATACACATCAACAGATCAATTCAAAGCTCCAAGCAAAAAGTTAAAAAATAAAAAATAAAACTTGATACTTTTAAAAGAACCAACCTCATGAATCCAATTACCCCAAAAAGAAAAAAGAATTAAATCTACTGAAAAATCAATCCCTCATTTATTTTTTATAAAATTGCAGAAAGTAAATTATACCAAAATAAATAAATAAAAGGGTATCAAACAAATGAAATGAAACTTTCATACCATTGTTTGGGACCTTATCTGAAGGGGCAATTGAAGGGTTGTCTTGTGGAAGGGTATTAAAACTCGTACTTTCTGACAACCTGCTCTTGCCAAAAAATTAAAAACTATATTTTTATTTGGCTAAGAATTAGATTAAGGAAGAAAGTAACTGATTTCAATGGATAGCTTCAGCACACAAGATTTTGTTGCTGAAAATAATCTTGCCCTCCTTGTTGTTGCTGCTTATTTCGACGCTCAAAGAGAAACATTTGCAGGAAGATGCCAGGGAGTTGGGATATTGTTAGGTTTTGGGATTGGAGGAAATAAGAGAAACAGGCACCGATTAGGGGAGGGAAGTCGGGAGTGAGAAAAAAGGAAAAAGTGCATTAGGGTTTTCTAATATTAAAGGTAAAATGATAAATTATTAATTAAAATATAAAAATTCAATTAAATTTATGTATTATTTGAGTTGATTATATTAAAATATTCGTATTCGATTCATTTAATAATTCGGATTCGATTCATTTAATAATTGAATCGAATTTAAATTTTATTCAGATCAAATTCAAATAATTTATAAATATTAATGTATTATTTACATTTTAATCTCACTTTTCATCCGTTATCGACCTTAAATTCTCCAAATGTTTCTTTCTCTAAAGATTTCAACGGAGGCCTCATGCTTCATTTGACAATATTAGCACGGGAACTCTTAGCCTTGTTAGTGAGCTTACAGTTTCTTTTCCATGGTGGACCAACCACGAGCTCCTCAGTCGAGGAGAGAGAGCAATTTTCCTTTGTCATATCAAGAAATTAAATGGAGTTTAGTTTGTCATCTAGGGAATATTGTGCTACAATGCTGATACGATGTAATTTACTGTTCTGATCGAAGATAAAATAATCATGAAGATCTACCACTTCTTATCCATCACTTAACGTACAAAAGTAGAGGATTAGCCCAACAAAAGAAGAGGCAAAAGATGATTTATAGCAGAAGAGTCAAACTTTTTATTGTAAATATGAATTAAGCACCAAGTTATTTATCAAAGTTAATAATTCATTTTTTTATTCATGATTTCTTTCCCTCAAACATTTGATTGCGAGAGTTTTTCACCCAATGATTTCGTTTTATGTACAACTAAGTTTTAAACTCGTGCATAAGCACAAAGAATTTTTAATTTTTTTTTATAATAACACATAAAGATATTTATTAATTTTAGACTATTTATAAACAAATAAATAGTTGGATGGAAAACTCTTTTGCTCCAATGATTTAGTCATAGAAATACCTTCCTATGATGCATTACAATAGTTCATTTCCCACGCTATAAAAGGATATTTTGATTAAAAAACCTACACAGACACTAAAATAACAACATAAACTCAGAAATTAACATATTATTCTCTAAAAAGAGAATTTAGAACAGATTCAGTGCATCAAGAGTGAAAAGGGTTTTTTCTTGAAGCTTACCAGTAAAGTTTAATCTCATCAATATATCATGACCATCATCATGAAAGGCCTCAGTGGGCTCCGGTAATAGCTTGTGGATTGCACCTGCGAAAATTCCAATGTATCGTCGAGTGTTCTCAGTAACCCGCCTGAGAAATTCCTCATCCAAATCTCTGTAATGTGAAAAGAGAACGAACTAAATTAAGGGTTTAAAAGTAAAACAAAAAAAAAATTAACAAGAAGAAAAGTATAAAAAGTAACCTAGAATAAATTGAGAGGAGAATAGGAAGAATTGTACGTTAAATAAGTCCTCAAGATCAATCTGCACTGCTTTAATTTTATGATTTGCCATTCTTGCTGAAATGGAGCAAAAGGTTAGGGGTTAAAAACTTAGGCAAGAGAAAAGAAGCATAAGCATAAAAAAGGTCTCAACTAAAATTAAATAATCATCCAACTCTTACCCTTTTATTACATAGAACCTTTATCCGTCAACACTCATTTCATCCAGCCGAGGGTTCAATTCTGGTGTAAATAGACGCTTCACAAGGATGTTCATGTATCTGGCCTCGCCATTTGCAAGCCGAGAACTGTTAAGAAATTAAAACAAAAATCAAGGAAAGGACAAATGCAGCAAAGCAGAGATAGAACGAGAGAAAAGAGGGAGGAGAGGACCTTTATCTGCGTTAGAGTTAAGGTCCTTCACGGTTCAACTTCACTGATTGCGAGAGAGTGAGCGAGCGATAGAAAAAGAGATGTGAGGCTGAAATTGGGAATTGGACAGAGAAAACAATAAAAAGATTCGAGGCTAAAGATGGGAGCTATAATTTGATACGGTATAGCCAGGTGTAGATGGCAAGCTTGTAACATATTGGGTTTTCGGTGATGGATACTGCAAAATCCATCAAGATCTGTTCGAAAACGGGTATTTGTCCAAAAGGACTAAAACACTCCCAATCTATAAGAGGACCAAATGGATACTCCATTTTTACAAATTTTATTTGTATTCTCTTTAATTCGGCTACATATAACTTCAAAATTTTCATATTTGATTTTTTTTTTTTTGGCATGAGGACATAAAAGATGATACGAGCTTTTTTAAAATATAAATATAAGTTGATTACTGGATCATCATGTTTTTAATATTGAGAAAGAAAATCACAATAATTGATATATCCATAACTTTGTGTTTAGACATAGACTAAAGATTAAAAAAAAAAAAAGAAAACCCTAAATTAATGATCGAAAAGTTTTTTTTTTAATTCAATATAAAAGATGTAAAATAAAGGAAAAGAAAGTGATTTAGCATAAAATTGTAAAAGAAAAATATTAAGTCAATTGAATTGACATTTTTCTCTCAATTTGAAAGCAATTTGAAAATAATAAAATATGCAAATTCATCTATTTTCATTTTTTCTTCTCATTTTCCTCTTATCAAACATAAAATATGGAAAACTTCTTATATTAATTTTTTTTTCCTTTTTCTTCTTCAATCATCATTCCTACTTCCGTATTCTCATTAATCACCAATACCTACCTCTCAAATGTCCTACTCAAAAATCAATTATGAACAGTAGGATTAAAGTTTAGATAATTTATATCAAAGTTTCATATACACTTAACACTTGCATTAAACTTTTTAAATGAGAATTATTAGTAACACTAGTAAACCATCTTATACATAAAACAATTTATAAGAAACACATGATGCCCCAATTTCACTTTGGATTAATTTGAAGTTCTGCTATGGTATATATGTTAAGATATAAAATCTAAACTTGTGAGATATCTTTTGTGAGATAAAACTGTGAGACATTCGAGTTAAAGTAAACAATATCTCGCAATTTAGGTTTGGATTTCTACAAATAGTATCAGAGCAGTTACCAATCAAACAAGAATTAAGTGTTATACTGTGGGAGTTACATTTAGAATCTCAACATCTAGTGTGATCTTGTGATCAGTGTGTTCTTTGTGTTGGACTTACGATGTATTGTTCATTTGACCCACGATTTTAATATGCAAAAGGTACCTCACAAGTTTGAGATTAGATCTATACATATATATCATAATAAAACTTTAAATTATCCCGATGTGGGATTGGAATGTCACAAACTCCCCCTGTTAAAGCTTTGACGTCATCGTTAAGCCCAATACAAAACACACAAATCCATCGAATCATACCAAACTTTGGGCAAGCCTAATATAAAGCACACACACACATCACAAGATCACATCAGACATTAAGATTATAGAGGTGGCTCTCACTATGTAACATTTAGTTCTTACAGGATTTTAGAGGTGGCTCCCATGGTATAACATTTAGTTCCCGTTTGACTGGTGACTATTCTAATACTATTTGTGAAAACTCACACTCAATCTATGAGATATTATTCATTTTGATCCAAAAGTCTGATGATTTTGTCTCATAAAAAGTGTTTCACAAGTTTATAATTATATTTTTAGATATATATAATAGCAAAGCTTCAAATTATCTCGATATAAAATTTGAGTGTCATAAAACATATTTATTATATCAATCTAGGGCAAAGAGAAACTTATAAATATATATACTTGCAATTATAATGCTATTTACTATACCACTAAAAAATTAGGTTAAATTAAAAAAAATCTTTAAATTTTATTATTTTATTTAGACAAATTGATATATTTGTATTATACTCAAATAAGTAAATAACTTTTAATTTGTATCTACTTAAGTAGAAAGGGCAATGGATACTAAATAAATATATATCTATCTTTTTCAATTTGATTATGTCAGATTCGAATACTTATAAACGAATAAATAACAAATTCAAATAGATTTTGAATAATACTTATTAGTCATCTAATATTCGAATTCATTTAAATTTTTTACTGGATAATATCAAATATATGAATTTGTTATCTATTTACATATATAAATTATATGAAATTTTATATTTGTGGAAGGTTTTAAATTTTAGTAAATAACTTTTATTTTTTTTAAATTCTTAATTTATCATTAAATCCTTTTTAACTTATAACTTACTTAGTTGGAAAAGATATTATGTGCATAAATTTTTTCAAACTCGTAATTTTCAAATGTCAGCTCTAATGACATGTCAATTAATTTAAAAAATAGTTAACAATAAGTAATTTTTATTTATTATTAATTAAAAATGAATTTAAATTTAAATTTAAATTTAAAATTTAAAATTTAAAATTTATTTATTTTATATTTTAACTTAAAAATTTAAGTAAATAAATATTTTAATTGATTTGAACATTTAAGAGCTAGTACTTATTTAGTTAGATATGGATTTAGATAATGATGACAAATTTAAAGGGATAGTTGAAGGGATTTTAATACGGAAATGTAAAATATAGTGGACATTCATTTTATTGTCATTTATATAAATAAATTATTAATTTTTATTTTAAACTTAAATAAATTTTTAATATAAATTAATATATTATTTAAATACAAATGAAAAACAAAAAATTATTCATAAAAAATAAATTATATAAACTTATTTTATAAAAATAAAACAGTTAAAATTTTTTTAATATTTTAATAAAAAATTACATACCCTGGCTGCCGTCACTTTGCACGTCAGCAGTGACACCGACGACCGAACTCACTCCTACCTACTTTCAAAAGTTGACCAGTTAAAAGACCTTAAAGATCCTTCCTTATCCAGTAACCTAACCAAACATGAAACAACGGACCAATGAAATCCCTCCTCTTTTGCCTATAAAAGCCCCTCTTCCCTGCTTCGATTACCCTTCTTTGGTTTCGCTTGTGGTGGTCCCTGTGGTAACGTTTTCTTCAACCCGATAAGTATTTTTACTTTTCTTCTTTCTTTCTGTCTTTCTTCTTCCCTGCGAGTCTTTGCCTTTTCTATTTCTTTTTTTTTTTTTTCTGTAGATCTGGTTTAGATATAGGGTATTTTAGGGTGTTCTTCTTTGTTATTTTTCGACTGTTTTGTTCACGTCCGATCTGCAGATTGGGAGTCTGGTCTTTGTAAAACCATTCCAATGATATAAGGTTTTCTATGAGCTTAATACTCATGCGTCGAATCCGTATTCTTCACTCCTTCTCGGTCGTCTTCCTTTACTGGTTCTACGTTTTCTCATGAATTTGGCCCCTCTTGGTTCGCCAATCTCCTCATCTACATCTAACCATAGTTAATTTCCCGGATCAAAAAGAAAAATAAAAATTACCCTTCCGTTGAGATGGCTACTATGCAAAGGCCTGCGAGTTCCGGATCCGATTCGGACCTGCGATATGCAAACATCGACGAGAGGAAAAGGAAGAGAATGCTGTCAAACCGTGAATCCGCAAGGCGGTCACGTATGAGGAAGCAGAAGCGGCTCGAAGATTTGCTTAACGAAGTGAACACATTGCAGAAAGAGAATAGCCAGCTCTCTGAAGGGATCAACACCACTACCCAACATTACACCGAGATGGAATCTGCCAACCACGTGTTAAGAGCTCAGGCGATGGAATTGACCGAGAGATTACGGTCCCTGAACTCGGTGCTGCACATTGCTGAAGAAGTCAGCGGGTGTGACGTTGAAATCCCGGAGATTCCGGATCCTCTGTTGAAGCCGTGGCATCTCCCCTATCCGATACAGCCAATTATGGCGGCAGCTGATATGTTCGAGGTTTGATGGATAGACTCTGCTTCCTTGTTGGGCAAATGTGAGTCCTTTGTTGGAGTCAGTTTGTGCACGTAAGTCGTTCGATAATGTTGTCTTTTCCCATCTGTTTATCTGTGTTTCTGTTACTGTTAGTTAATATGCAAATATATTTATGTTAATGTGGAGTCTGTTTAATATGGAGTTGTTTTTGCTGAAACCTTTTGGTGTTTTCCGTTTAGTGTACTTTTGGATTTCTATGGATATGTAGAAAGTTAGTTTTCAAATGCAATGGTTGCTCTTCATTGTCAGTTTCTTTGCGATTGCTTGTTGAATTTGGATGCATGAACAGTGTTTAACTGAAAAGTTTCTATAGAGTGTGATAAAGGTATGGGTTAGGGTTTGTTGAATGCTGGTTTGATTGAAGAAGTCAAGAAGGGGAAGTTGGTTGTTTAGAACTTTAAGTTTATCCGATGCTTTGGTTTCATAACTAGAACAAAATGGTAAAAATGGTTTCATAACTGTGTTATTATTGTTATTATTATTATTATTGGTAGAAGAAGAAAGAGGTGTTCACACTTTCTTATTATGAGATTATATCACCTACAATCATTGTACTACTATTAACCAATCATAAATCATAATTTAGAATTTTATGGGGTTCTTCAAAATTTTGCATGAGTCCTACCTATAATTAGGGGATCTTTACATAATTTGTAGTATTATAATGAAAAGAATTAAAGGTAAAATGCTCTCTTCCTATAAGCATTCTTAGCATAGTCTGCTTAAACTACAATGGGATAACTGATTGTTTTGGTGATAGCAAGTGGTATTTTTGTTTTGATAAAGTTAGGTTGAGGGTTTAATTGAATTTTGGCATTTCTTTCTCCAAATTATTCAGTTTGATTAAAGGAATTACATTATGGGTGGGAGTTTCGGATTAATTAGAAGTTGGAACTGTTTTCAACTTTGGTTTCCATGTTCACTTTGAATTTGATTCTGTAATAGAAATTGTAAGATGCTTTGTCTTGCTTGTGCTCCTTGCTGCTGCACAGGCTGTGATTCTTCAATCTCAACAATGGACTCTTCAAACATTTCTTTCTTATTAATTAATTCTTGTAGTATTCCTTTAGTAGAGTAATTGCATGTTCATATGTCTTAAGCAATGTCCAATATTACCAGGATTTTAATATGTTGGGCACATCCACATGGGATTTTCTACCATAGTGTTAATTCTGTAAATCGTAATCTCCTGCTAGTTCAAGCATGTTTGTGGTCTTTTTTTTGGATAAACCATTAGGACTGACTCTGTGAAGTTTTTGAACTGATTTAAGATAATTAAGAAATTCAGATTAGATAAAAGGTTGATGGTAAAGGAAGTTTCCAGGTGGATGGGATCATTCACCTTTGTCTTCCTGGTTCATGAATACGAGGATACCAACTATCATGCTCTAGTTTCAAGTTTCTACCGTTGCTTCCTCCCTATTACTGATAAGCTTTGGTTGGATTGCGGATGAGGATGGATTTATTCCATTCGATTGAGAGTTCACCAAAATTGACATTTGTGTCGAGGAAGAAGCGCACGTATCACGTTCGATTAAGTCATGCTCATTTATGCGTATCATGTATTTGTCAAATTCAACAAAGACACCTTTGGTAAGGTAAGCATTCTCCACAGGCCACAGCTAATAGAATAGCCGATAGGCAACTAACTAATTAATACGTCACGGTCGTTGTACATCTTTTTCATCGATCGTCGTGTGGTTAATTTATGATTGCTGACGCACAGCGCTAAGTTGGGAATGATATCGAATATTCTTCACCGTAGACAATTTGGCCGGCCAACGCCAGAAAAATAGATATCTTGAATCTTTCTTGCCTTTGCTTCAGCGCTTAACTTTTTCGTTCTTCTAATCATTAACTGTGAATGTAATCAGAAACTAATAATTCACAGCTTTATAAAATAGAACGTACTTATCAGAAGATTTAATTCAAAGATTCTCCTATGGTAAAATGAAAGTTCTTAAGACCTCCATTTGTAAGCTATAAAGGCTATTCATGGAACAAACGAAACCGAATATAATTTTTATTGTACTGATCTTCTCATTGAGAAATTAAAAAAAAAAAAAAAAGAGATTATGATGGTGATTTATTTGTTGATGCAGATTCTGCTTGTGATTATGTTGATTGCTTTTTCTCCACATCCCCGTCACAGTTATTGAGTCAGCAATTCCAACCTGAATCTTACTTTCCTATGTATTTATTTTCGAGATAAATAAAGGAAACTAAGATGAAAAAAAGAAGCTACCATAATACATAGGGTCTGGTGCTTTTCTTCAAAAAATTTTTAAGCAAGACTTCCTAGACCCTAGAATTACTCAAACTTGCATATTCTATTAGGGGATTTCTGCTATATTAAGACAGCATCTGAAAGCATCAGAAAGCTCATGTAATCAATAAAAACGCTTTAAATAACCAATTCCGAATTATCTTTTTCCTGGTTGTACGGTATAGAAAATTTTTTTTTGTAGAAAATTAGAACTAGATAAAGATCATAAAATAGTATGGTACAAATTCTTTTTGCTGCATCATCGGCAAATAGGTTCAAAATAAAATTAGAAAGGTCTTGAAATAACACAAAAGGATTTTCATAACATTCATACATTGCAAAGCGGTCATTACCAAAACGAGCCAAAGCATCAACACAAGTGTTCCCCCCCTTGAAGGTATGCATGATTTCGCAGCAACTAATTTCCAACAGCAACTTCCTGTGGTCATCGATTAAAGGTTGCAAATATAGGAGTGGATTGGTTTTTAATCAAAGAAATGACAGTAACAGCATCAATTTCCACATCCAGGTTAGAAATATTAAGATGTTTAGCCAGCATTAACCCATCCTAAAAAGCCCATAATTCAGCTAATGTATTCGTTCCATATCCTATAAATCTGACAGAGCCAGCCACCCATTTTCTTGTATGGTCTCTAATGATGGTTCCAGCCCCTGCTCTTCTTAGATTTCCACCCATTGGTGTTAAGCTTAAAACGTCCACACTCAGGCGGTTTCCATTTAACAGGAATGAAAGAGACTTGGGCGTTTTTCCCCTCTATTTGGTTCAAGGCGTAGAATTCTCTGCTTTCTCAATCGCATGCTTGACAACATCCACCCTTTTGCTGCTCCCTTTGAAAGTCCTATGGTTTCTTTCCAGCCAAACTTCCCACATGATATGGATGAATAACAAGCCCCAGGGAACAAAATGGTGTTTCGATCTTCTATTATCAGTAGCTTTGAATTGGACCTAATCCCTAAAAGCGCCACCTAGAGACAAGCCTGCAACCTCCCCTTGGTTCCTCCATACGATCTTCGTCCATTGGCAGTCACGTAAAAGGTGCTGAATGTCCTCTTGCCCTTGACCACATAACATGCAACTATTTTGAAAGTTTATTCCACGTTGCATGAGAAAACCTTTCGTAGGTAAAATCTCATGCATACATTGCCGGACAAAAAATTGGAGTTTAGGTAGAATTACATCATTATAGAACGAGTAAACAACCAATAGTTTCACATATACAATGAGGTTTACAACATCTAAAACTCCATATAAAAATTCCCACTATTCTCATCATATAAGGAAAAAGCTCGTAAATTAAAAATCCATTTCAATCTTCATAACTGCGGCACTCATCAGCCTCCGGGTTGTCTTCACAGTACTTCTCCAAAGGATCGTTTCCTTTCTTCTTGTCCCTGGCGTGGCTGGCTGCCGCACTGAGCTCTTCCACCTCATCCCAAGCCGCCCACATTCTCTGCTCTCTGGATCACCCGAGCACGCCTCCTCTGCGACCTTGATGCTCTTTTCCACCTTCTCCGATAAGTTCTCGGGGGCAGCTCTCACTGGTCTTAATTCCTGCATTCGCCTAGAACCCAATAGGGAGACCCTTTTCCCGGGCTGGCTAAGGCATGGAACCTTGACGGGGCTACCCTTTGTGGACTCTGGTACGTCGGCTACGACTCTTGGCGTTACGAGGTTAAGACTGGAAAGGGTTGCCACTGTTGCTCGTTGGTGGTCACTATTCCTGTCCCCTCTTAAGTAGTGAAAAAGGTGTTCAATGTTTTCCGGAACAGCAAGGTTTTTAACGGGGAACTCTAATGGTTTGTGGACACAAATTTCTCATCATCTTGGGACTAATAAGAAATTCCACGTAGGAGAAAAGTGGAGATATTTAATGGGAATATCATTTTTTTCTTAACATTTCATGGGAAATATCTAGTTGTGGAGTGTGCTTTTACAACTCATAGTAATGTTGGAGATCTAGGGGATCCCAATTCCTTATTAGAACTCAGAATTTCAACAATGATTCGTTGCGATTTGTTTTGTGAAAAACAATTTTTTATATTTTTTAATGTTTGTGTGTTAAAAAATTGGTTGATTAACAAAAAAAATTAAGATTATTTTTTAAAATTGTTTTTCCTTTTTGAAAAAGTAAAAATAATTTTGCAAAAAGAATTGTTTAAGTAAAACTATTTATTAAATTCACAAGTATAATTTTATTCAAATAAGACATTAAATATGATTTTTTAAAGTGTAGGCTTAATATGATCTATTGGAAATATTATTATATTAATAAAAATATTTTTATTTAATTTTAATTAAAAAATTTTAAATATTAATATTAAATTTTTTTTAATATTTTAATTTTAAATATTTTGATTCTACTCAATACAGATCTTGGACAAGATATTTTAAATTCCAATTTGATTTAACCAAATCTTAAAATATTATTATATTAATACAAGTGTTTTTATTTAACTTAAATTAAATATTTATATTAAATAACTTCAATATAAAATATATATATTAATAGTATAAATATTTTCATATTTTAATAATAAATATTACTATTTTTATTATTATATTAATAAAAATAACATTTTGAGAATACTGATACTATTTTAAATATTTTAAAATATTAATATAAATAATAAATAGTTTTGTTTTTAGTGTTTAATATTAATATAATATTTTAATATTAAATATTATTATAAAAATAATTATTTTTAACATTAATAATGTTAATAATAAATTTAATATATTTTAATAATAAATAATTTTTAATATTTTAATAATTATGTTAATATTATTTGAAAAAAATAAAATTTTCAGAAAATAACTAAACAATAAAAAATGTTTTTTATTATCTCATCCAAACAAAAAAAAATTCTATTTTTTAAAAAAATATAAATATTTTCTAAAACCCAATTTCCCCTAAACGAACAAACCAAAGTAACTTTCATGTTTGCAAAATTACAGCAAAGATTCTTCATAAGAAGGTCTAAAAGGTTAATGATGCATTTGGTGCACAATATTATGACAAGATAAAATAAAATAATATTATAAGTAGAATTAAATTAAATAATATTATTATATATTATGTTTGATGTGTACAAGGATTAAAAAAGAATAATTTATTTATTAGTTAAAATTATCCTTCTTCAAAGTTTATAAAATTTAAATTATTAATATAATTTTTAAAGATATAATAAGATATGTAAATTCAATTTGTTGATTAAAAATAATCTTTTTTACTTTAAAAGGATTGAATCATCTTATGCCAAGAAAATGATTAATCTTTTTTGCAATCATACATCTTTTTTAAATACAAATCAAACATAATATAAAATGATTTTCATTCTATCATCTCTATCATCTTATGCATTAAACATAACCTAAATATCCATGACAAATGTAAGTGATTAAAATATCTAGAACAAGCATAACATCATAAATAAAAGAGTTAATTATACTTTTGCTATTAAATTTTTAAAAAGTATATAAAATAGTATTTAAAGGAATAAAATATATAATTTTCATCTTGAATTTTCAAATTATATATTCCCTCTGTTTCATTTTCTTTTTTCATCTTTACATTTTGGAATGTTCCAAAATTATTTCTTTTTTCCTTTTTTGAACATATAAAATTCTTACTTATTATATTTTAAAATTATTTTTATTTTATTTTTACTTTTTGACATTAAAATCATGAAACTTTAATTTTATAAAAAAATTAATTTTAATGTTAAATATATTAAAGTCAAACTTTTTTTTTTAAACTTTATAAAAATCAATACGTTTGGGATGAATGGTATATCATATTAGTACAAACTTTAATCCTTTTGACCATATCAATTTATATATGCAACATTTGATGAATATTATTAAGTTATGTATCATTGCACATATTATCTATATCTTTTTTAATAGAAATTAAATATTTATATATTTAGTTTGAATTGTAAAAACTGCAAAAGAATGATTAATATTTTTTGTCACGTGACATTTACATAAAGATTTTTTAAAAATAGTTAACATTTTTTTAACAAATATTATGTGTATAACAAAATTATAATGGTAAAATACCATAAACAAGTTAAGTTAACAAAATTAAAATTAAAATTAAAATGATATATTATTTAAAAATTTAAGATGTAAATTTTACATTTTATTTTTTAAAATTCAATTTATATATTTTTCTAAAATTTAATTACCAAAAATATAATTAACTCTAAATAAAAATTAGACGTCAGAGACAAAAAGATGCTAAATTTTTTTGGGTAAATTACATAATTGGTCACTAACTATTGGGGTTATTTTAAAATGGTCATTAAAGTATTAAAATTTTTAATTTAGTCACTAATGTATGAATAAGTTTCTTTTTGTGTCACTGTACTGTTAAAACCATAGCGTTTATATGATGTGGTTTCACTCATTAGAAACGATTTGCTTACATGGCAAATAAAAGACTAAGTTACATGGCCAACTCAAAAAATAATACACTTAGCTTCAGGTTTTGAGATAAACAAATTTAGGTTTTGCTTTTGATTTTAGAAAGTAGGTTTTCTCTGAATGGCAATGAAAATTAGGGTTGGGATTTTAGGGATTTTGTGATTTAGAAAGGAAATTAAGGATTTTATGGTATGATTTAAGGGTAGCGATTGGCAAGTACAATTGGAGTTTAGGATTATCAGGGGTTATTTTGTCATGATTTAAAAAAGATTTATAGTTTATTACTATTTTTTTTATTACAATTTTAATTGGTATTGGATCGAAATAAGTGGTTGTGTTAGGTTTATTTTAAGTTTAGACAAGCAATAAACAAAAGAAAGTGTCAAGTGGTAGGGGACCATATGCTTTCTGATGGTACAAATTGAACATGTTTATTTAAGTTTTTCTTTTTTTGCCCATACATGATCCACTAGTTATGTTTTTGCCAATACATGAATAAACTAGTTTTATTTTGAGTATTAAATATAGTTGTTGTGGACACCTTTTCTTATTACTAATATGCCAAGTCATGTTTGTTATTGTGAATTATGTCGTGTTGAGTGTGCTATGTGGTTATTATCTATTTGTAGTTTATTGAGGGGATATACGAAGCTATGTTTGAATTTGAATGCTTTTTGAGGCATGTGAAAACTATTATTGTATTATATATATTACTTTATAATATATTTTATTAAAGATTAAAATGTTTGAGCTATTATGACTTAATTTATGCATAAATTAATTTTAAATGTATTAATCGTGCATGTGGTGTGTAACACACATAATAAACATGCCATATTCATTTTAAGTAATTCGTATCATTTAAGTATTCGTATCATGTTTGTGTCAAATTATTCATATCATGTCTGAAATAATATCTAATAAGAAACACGACATGATGACACGAATTGTCAGGTATAATGTAAAGTGCAGTATACAATAAATGCATTACGTTAATGATAAACCATACTAATTAATTTTGAATCCAATTTGTTTTGGAATCTTTAAAGTTTAATTAATTGAGTTCTACTTCATCTTATCCCTTAGCATGGAAGAGACCTTAATATCAAACAATCTTGTCATTCTTTATACTTATCCAAAATATTAATTTTGTAGAGTTAGAGGAAGATGGGGTTTCCATGTGACATCTCTCATTTCCTTTAAAATTACTTTTTTGTTTTTATTTTATTTTTTTATTAAATTTATTTGTTAATTTTTATTTGCTTTTTGCTTTTTAATTTTTTTTAATTTTATTTTTTATTAAATGAATTTTGTAAAAAAAATTTCAATTGAAGGATAAATGATAAAATAATATATATCAAACTGGTCTTAATTCGAATTGATCCAACATAGGTGCTTTTTTAAAAAAAATTTCAAGATCAGGTCAATTTTTTCTTTTCAAAATTGGGTCATATTAAATATGGGTTTAAGATGTTCCATTCTATTCCATTTCAAATACCCACATGGCACCTGCTTTTTTTTTTTTCATTTCTTTTTTTAAAGCTTTTGACTTTTTAGGTTTTTTTTTTTCTTTTTTTTTATTTTAGTATTTATGTTTTTTATTAAAAAAATTTTGTAATAAAAAGTCAATTAAGATAAAATTGACAAAAAAATTGGTATATGATGAATTCAATTCATAATGATTCAATTGGTGCACTTTTTTATTTTAATTTAGGATAATTGAATTGAATTTCTTTTTTAACTTGATCTTAGGTAAGAGTAAGATTTTGGGTGTTATGCCTTAGCCTTGGTATCTTACCAAATGTCTTTTATTCCTTTTTTTTTTTTTTACATTTTTTTTAATCTTTTTCACATACTGTTTTCTTTATTTTTTTTCTACACGTAGCTTTCATTTTTTAACATCATTTTCCCTTATCTCTTTTTCTAAACTCCCTCATTCTTTCAGAATTCTCTAAAAAACAATATGAGGTTTGCTACAATTGTGACTTTCCTTAAGGTTTATTTTGTCCCCACCAATTATGATATGCAAGAGAAGTTAAATCAAATAGCCTCAAAGAAATAATAAAGCCAATGTTTGGTTTACTTTGCATTAGAAACACCAAATCACTAAACTTTCTTTAGTGAAAAATAAAAGTACCTTGTCTTTAATAATGTTTTTTGCAACAAACAATGCTAAAGCATTTACCCTTCTAAGAGAAAGTTGGGATAAGGAAAGATGTTATTTAGAATTGAATTGTATTTCCAATGAACATTCAACAATATCAATTTATAGAGATTTAATCTAAGGTTGTGACTTTTTTATTATATTAATTCAATCAAAAGTCACTTCCTTTTAATTAGAAATATATCTCTTTGAATGATTACAGACATATTTGTTTATTTGAATAGTTAAACTTTTCATACAAAGAAAAATTACTATTCATATTTCTAAAAATTACAATTCTTCGTTCAAAGTAGTCTTTTGATTTGACTCTTTTATTATAGAATTATGTCAATTTGACCATAGGAACTTTTCTTAAGTTATACTTTAGCTCAGCATAATTTTTTTTATTTTTTTAATTATTTTAAAAATATTTCTAATATTCTCCTATATACTTCTAGAAATCTAATGCATAAATATCATATATTATAATTTAAAAGCATTATTTTAGTGATATAATGTTACTGAGTTAGTCAATTAAAATTGGTAGATCTTAAATCTTTGAACCAATCAACTTAAGTGACTAATCATATATCATACCATACACTAGACTTTAAATCCTCACTAAAGCGTGATTTAGTAATGCTTTGACACCATTCAATGGCTATGTGTCATACATATTCATAAGTGTTCTTAGAGTTAAGCTTTTGTTCTTAGAAGTAGCAACACTTTCATTCATACAGGTGAACTCTATTGAGAATGCAATCATATAAGCATTCCAACATTAATTTGCCATGTTATGGATTCTTAATAGATAATTATCAACCTTTCTTAAGTATATAGTTCAAGTACTTATCTTTCTTGGGATGATTTTAATAATTTAAGGACTTGTAGCCAAATTAAATGATGTATTTTGACTCGTTAAAACTTAAGAGTTAATATACAATTAAGCATTGAGTTGAGGTTTCATCATGTGTGATTTGTTTTAAAAGCGTGAATCCCATCATATTTGAAGTCTTAAACACCATATCTTTATAAACCTTTTGTCAATGGATCCATTAAATTTTTACTTGACTTAACAAAATCTATGATGATCACCCCATTTAAAATTAATAGTCTAACATGACTATATCTTAGACCAATATATCTTGACTTGTCATTATATAATTGGCTATAAGCCTTTGTCAATGTAGCTTGACAATCACAGTGGATATAAACATGTGACACTGGTTTTGGCTATAAAGGAATTTCAAATAACAAATTCTTTAAGCATTTCACTTCTTTACAAGTAGAAGTCAATGCCATAAATTTTAAAGTCACAGTAGAATCAATTATACATATTTTTTTTTTAGAATTCTAAGAAACATCACCCTCACCAAACATGAATATCCATCCACTTGTGGATTAATGATCTTTCATGTTTATAATCTAATTTGCATCTATGTAACCTTCTAGAATTGAAAGTTTACCACAATATGTAATTCCATAGTTCATAGATTTCTTTAAATATTTAAGAACTTTTGAAATTGTATTCTAATGCACATAACTTGGTTTGCTTGTATATCTACTAAGTTTACCAATTACATAGGTTATATCGATCTTGTGCATGTCATCGAATACATTAAATGACCTATTACCTTTGCATATTCTAGTTGTGCAACCGACATTCTTGTATTTGAAGTTAATTTCAAACTATGATTAAAAGGTATTGAAACTATTGCGCCATTTAGATGACTAAACTTTTTAAAAACTTTTTTAATATAATGTGATTGTGCTAAGCTTATATTAGAATTATTTCTAATAATCTTAATTCTTAAAATCACATTTGTAACACCGATGTCTTTTTATAGTAAAAATACTTGAAAGAAATCATTTTGTATTTTTAACTTGTTCAAAGTTCATACCAAAAATGAACATGTTATCTACATATAACCAATTGATAATACCTTTGCTTTTGTCAAACTTATTATAGACATATTTATTAGATTCATTTATCTTGAATCCATTTGCTAGTACCACATCATTAAATTTTTTATGCCATTGATTAAAAGTTTGTTTAAGTCTATATAATGACTTAATCAATTTACACACTTTTTTTTTCTTAACCTGAAAGTATAAACCATTCCGGTTGTTCCATATTAATTTTTTGCATCCAATTCACTATATAGGAATATTGTTTTAACATCGATTTAGTTAATTTCAAGTTTGTATATAAAAGCTCATGCTATAAGCATTTTAATAGTAACAATTCTTGCGATTGTTGTATAGGTATCAAAATAATCAATACTATGCTTTTTTGTAAATCTCTTAGCAACAATTCTAGATTTTATCTTATTTATAATTTCATCGACTTTCATTTCTTTTTGAAAATTCACTTGCAACTAATTGGTTTGCAACCAAAATGAAGATTAACTAAGATCTACGTATTGTTTCCCATGATGAAATCCATTTAATCATTTATAAATTTTTTTAAAAAGCCTACATCTTAAGACTTCATAGCCTTTTCAAATGTTTTAGGATTTGATTCTAAATTGAAGTTATATTAATATGTTTATTGATATTTTATCTTGTTCCTTCAACTTGTACATTTGAAAATCTCAGCCAAAAGTTTTAACCTTTCTTACTCTTTTACTTGTTCTAAGTACAAAGTCATCTTCTTTATCGAAGTTTTTTTTTCTTTGCTCTTTTGAGTTTTCTAAAGCATTGACTTTAGAATTAGATTCTAATTTGAATTTATATTTATCAAACATGGCATCTATAGATTTAATCACTATATTAATAGGTATTGAATTATTAGGTTTTATTATCATAAATTTATATGCCTTATTATTTTGCTCATATCTAATGAACATACACTTGATTCTCTTTTGTACCTAATTTATTTCTTTTAAGTTCAAGAACCCTTACAATAACTCTACAGCCCCATACCTTAAAATAATTTAGGTTAGGCTATATTTTCTTTCATAATTCATATGGATTAATTTGTTGCTTTTGCTGGGACATATTGTTAATGATGTCTTACTCCAAAAACTTGTATCCTAAACTTTTAATTCATATAGCTCTACACTCATATGACATGTTGATAATAATGCTTTACCTTTAAAACTTTGTCCTAAATTGAAGCAAGACAATAAGGCATTAATCATTTTGGTTAAAGATCTATTATTCCTTTAAGCCACACCATTTAATTGTGGAGGTGTAACTTAGTGAGTAATTTCATTAGAAATAAAAAAGTTACAATCAAATATTCATCTCCCCTATTAGTTCTTAATGTCAAAATTTTAGAATTATAATGCAATTCTACTTTATTTTTATAAGTTAAAAAGTTATCTAATGCTTCATCTTTAAAATGCATCAAGTGAACAAAGTAAGATCTTGAGTAGTCATCATTACAAGTTACAAAATATATTTTTCTATCAAATGATAAAATACTTTATAAATCATACACATAATTGTGTACTAATTCTATGATTTCAGAACTTTTTTCAACATTATTAAAAAGTTTTCCTATTATGTTGGTTAATATGCATGTTTTACATTTTTCATCGTTTCTTTTAATGCTTAGAATTAAACAAGGTTTAGATATTATATCCATTCTATTATAATGTACATGTCATAATCTATAATGCCAAAAGTTTAAAGAATCAATCAAGTAGACAAAAGAATTATTATTATTATTATTATTAGGAAGTTCATTAAATTTGAACATGCCACAAAAAGCATAACCATTTCTTACAAATATGTCACCCTTAGACAAGATATCTTTCAAATATTACATTGAAACTATGCTTATTAAGCAAACTAACAAATACAAGATTTTTTTTAACTTTTGAAACATACAACACACTAATAATGGTTAATGTCTTACTATATATGAATTTCAAATTAATGGATCTTTTATTTTTTATTTTAGAAGTAGATTATTTTTCATATATAGCATGTTACCTCTTTTTCTTGAAAGATCTTGAACAATACTTTATTAGTGAATGCATGTTTAGTGGCACCAAAATCAATCCATCATGCCTCTTTGTCTTTAATGACATTGATATTGCAACAATGTTTTTTTAGTTGTATTAAGTACTTTTTTTTTATTGCAAGGCAATCTTTCTTAAAGTGTTCTTTGCTTTCTACAATGGAAGCATGCACCTTTTTCTTGAACTTTTTGGCTTTTGATGAATTTTTTTTTTTTTTTTAGATATGGATGGCTTGATATCTTTTATTACATTGACTTTTGAAGAAATAGATTCATTTTTTTTTATCATTTTTCTTACGATACTGCTCTTCTAATCTAAGATGATTTGAAAGCTCTTTAAGATTAACATCTTTTTATGTTTTAATGTTTTATTGAAGTCCTTCCATGTTGGTGTAAGCTTGTCAATGATAAAAGACACAATAAATGCATCATCCATTTCTATCTTGTATTGTTTAAACTTATTCAAGATAGTCTCGAGTTCAAGAAATTGATCCATAACCAATTTTGAGTCAATCATCTTGTACATATTTCACCTAGAAATAAGAAACTTTTTGAATGTTTACATTTTTTTACATACACCTTACATCTAACTTGTCATAAACCTTTTTTATAGATAAACATGAGATGTATGTATCAAACAAGAAATCAAACATACCATGAAAAATGTAGTCCATACATGTGTAGCAATCATTCACCCACTTTTACCTTTTATCAGTTTCAACATGAGCTTTTTTTTTTCTCATTCAATTTTGGAGTGGTAAGAACATATGCAATTTTCAAAGTGGTTAAAAGGATATACATATTTTGTTGCCATATTAGGAAATTGCTTCCATCTAACCTTTTCAATATATGAAATTTGGTTGCCATTTCCTTTATGAAATTGAACTTGTCCATGTTGCAAAATAAGCATTCAAATTGTTAGAAAAGAAAAATACCAAGTTAAAAACACTAAACAATACAAATGTGATGTGCTATTATTGTAATCTTCTAGAAACCCTCTTATAGTGCAATGAAATCTTCAATCATGAATAGAAATAACTTTAAGGCATGTTGTAATTATCACTTTCCTTAAGGCTTATTTTACCTCTGCTAATTATGATATACAAGAAAGGTTGAACTGAATATCCTCCAAAATATAATGACGCCTAAGTTTTGTTTACTTTGCATCAAAAAAACCAAACTACTAAATATTTCTTAGCCAAAACTGAAAGTACCTTATCTTTAACAATATTTTTTATAGCAAATAATGCTAAAAGAACTAACCTTCTAAGAGAAAGTTAGAAGAAAAAATGTGTAGTTTAAAATTGAATTGTATTTTAAATATCTATTTATAGAGATTTAATCTAAGGTTGTGACTTTTTGATCGTGTTTAATAAATGATCATTTTCTTTTAGTTAGAAATATATCTTTTTGAAAGATTATAGTTGTATTTGTTCCTTTGAATAGTTAAACTTTTCATATAAAGTCTAAATGCTTAATTTGGTCTCTGATATTTAAGCGGTTGCCCAATTTAAGACATAACTTTTTAATTTTCACAAATCAATACTCAATGTATTCAAAATTTAACAATGTAGTACTTCGATGGATCAAATCTAGAATATATAAGATATACACCGTTAGTAATGTAAGATGGTTATTTTACTGTCAAATAATACAAACAATATTTTATGTAAGATGCTTATATGTATATTACAAATTTTAAAAGGAAAATTATTGAAAACCATATGATAAATTAACAAAAAGTAAACAAGAACCTTTAAATTTTTCTCAATAAAAAGTTAAAACTAATTACCCTAAAAATACTCGATTTTCTTTTCCTTCAATTTTTTTGTTTAAGCTTAGTGTTTCCTTTAAATTTAGGGTTTAAGGTTTTGAAGCTAAGGGTTATTTCAAGCTTTGGTTTCTTTCAAGCTATTTGAAAATTTGTTTCATATTATGAGTTATTTTAAAAATATGAGCAACTCAACTGATTCTTCAAGGTATTTCCTAATTTTCTTTTATTGTTCTTTGCATGTACGTCTTCTAAGCTACATGTTTTCTAATTTTTTTGTTGTATTGACTTTGCAGTGCAAACAAAAATGGATTTGTTGATTTTCGATAATATAAACTAGTTACGTCAAGCTATCAAACGAAATGATATTATGAAAGAGAACCCATATTTTGTCTCTATAATATGAAGACACTTAAGAAGACTTCATGGCCTCTCAATAATCTTGTTAAATAATTTTATAGATATTCACTATAACGGATAAGTTTTTTTTGTAAAAAGATATAATTTTTTTTTAAAACTGTTGATATTAATTGGTATAATATATTTATAAATTTATTTTCATAAAAGTCTATCTAAAGATTTTATATATGGCATGACCAAAAATTTTGTGATGAAACAAGAAAAAGTATTCTAGAACGAAAAAGGAGCAAAATTTTATTATCTGAAGAACTGAACAATTTAAAGAATGAAATGTCATATTTGATGAAAAATGTTGTGGATAATGTTTAAGTAGATGTGATTGCAGGAAATTTTTAGTTAAAAAATAAAGTTGGTGCATTAATGCTCAAACTAGAAGAAAGTAATGTAGTATCGGCTAAACTTGATAGAGATATATTTAATTAAAAAATTGATAGTTTTCATGTCACTATCAATTGTAATTATATTTATCTTTTTTGGAATTATTTAAAAAAAATGATGAGAGGCAATGTATATTTAATGCTTTACCTTAACATATATTGATTATTATTTAAATTAAGTAAATATGAATGAATGAAATATGAAGTTATGGATGAAATTATGAGTATTTGGATAGAATATGAGTTTATATATGAATTGTTATCCAAAAAAATATTGAAAAGATATATTCACGAAGTTTAAACTTAAAAAATTCAACATTTAACACATATATCAAAGAAACTCATTTTGCATAGAAGACTTTCATTCATTACTTTAAAATAGTATAAGCAAATAATATCATTCAGAATAAGTATCCACAAAAGGAGTTTGAAGTTACCTTTTGCACAATAATAGAGATAGAGACATTTAAGATTAAACCTTAAACTTAAAACATTAATATTAACATTAAAAAGATTACATCTTCTTTTTGTTTTTTTTTTTTAAACTTTTATTTTTACATTCTTAAAGAGAAACCAAATTAACAACATTTTTTTTTCATACTAAAGTTGCCATTTTCTCAATGTTTGCATCTGTTAATAGACTTTTTGTCCCAACATCCTTGGCATACAACCTTTTATCAACATCTACAAATATCTATTAGTAGATGTTGGTGTTTTTAAAAGTTGTAGTTATGCACTTGTATTTTTTTTAAGTAATATTAGATTTAGTAGTAATATGTAAAGAGGTAGAAACTTTAATAGAAATTAAAACAAAGGCTGGAATAGAGACTGAAATGGAAGTTAAAGCAAATACACTATTAGATGTAGAAAAAAAAGTTAAAAAATAATCACTACTTTGAAGTGAAGCTGATGTAGATGCTGAAACAAAGGTTAAACTTGAAAATGATGCACATGTAGAAACAGAAACACCATTTGAAACACAAGTAGAAGTAAATGTAGATCCAGAAATAGGTTAGTCAAAGTTAATCTTTTTAGATATTTACTTTTAGATATTTGCTATCATTGAGATAAAGTAAATAAAGATGGATACTGACTAATATATAACAAAAAAATTTATTTTATTGTTGGGTTTAGGGTGATAGAAAATTATCTTATTAGCTATAAAAAGACAACCTTTTTTGCTATGTTTTTATTTTTAACATAATTGATATGTTATAATTATACATTTTCTTAACAAATTTTTTTGATTCTTGACATATTTCATAGGCTCACAAAGATAGTTTTTTTACATTTTTGAGCTTTTTTAACTAATTTCTAAATACAAGTGCCAAGACTAGTTTTTTTGTTTATGATTTGTGCTAATCTTTTTTTTCAAACATATGCTTTAATGCATTACCATAAGCAAGCGAATGTCCGTATGAAACCAATTACATATATAATCCTTTACATTTTTCTTAAGATCTCTAATTGCATAGCTAGTATGAGCACATGAGATACCATAAAGACTAAAATTTTTACAACTACATGATTTTTTATCCAAATTCATAATGAACTTATCACCACCCTCATCAATTTCACACCTAACATTTTCATTCAACCTAACAAAACATTGAAAAACAATAATACAATGATTTTCAATTACCATCATAGATTAAGACTAATGATATTTTTTTACTTACTGAATTCTTCTCTTTTTTACTATTTGAGATATTAGATTTCTCTTAATGTTTTCACATAAAAAAATTATTGACTTTTTTTTATTTCTAATAAAATCTCATTGAATGCTTCATGGAGGTTATTGTGTACCAATTCACATCTATTGTCAATTTTTAAAAAAGCACTACATCATTTTACTTTAATTATATCCTCAACTATCTTAAAGTTCTTATCAAATTATTTCTTTAAGTTATCTTCAAAAACCTTAACTATGAAAGACTTACCAGTCTTTCAAAATCACTGTTTCATATTTTCACCCTTATAAGATCTTTTTTTACAGCAATTCACATAAACATGTTGAACACAATATTTATGCTCAACATCTGACAACAAATTATCAATTGTATTGGTTAAACCCTATATTTTATTAGAAACATAAAAACTTATTAATTCTTAACTAACTATTTAATATAAATATTACAAATGAAACTATTATTAAGAAAAGTGTAAATTGGTTTACCTTTTGTTGACCTATCATGATTGTTTATTTTATTTTTTTTTTATATTGATAACTAGCTTAAAAAGATAAAAAAACCATATCTAAAAAGCTGTGTACTCCACTTTCAGAAATGCCTAAGCAACTGAAAATATTAAACTATTTTCATATCTACCCATATCACAAATTCACCTTTAGTCAAGCTTTTTAGTCAACAATCATCTAGCCCTAGAAAAAGTCTACAATCATTCTCTAAATTTTTTTTAAGTGAATTAAAATAAATATAATATCTTTTAAACACACTTAGGAAGTTGAAATCTGTCTATGCACCTACATTTTCATTATGCTATTAGGATTAGTATCCTTGATTGCATTTATATACTCTCATAAATGACTAAACTCTTTTGTATAATCGCAGGAAACCTTATCAATAACTTTTTTTTTTATCCTTCTAATGTTGACTCTACCATTATTACCATCTTTGATTGCTCTTTGATTATTCTCTACACATTTTCATTTTTAATAAAAGATATTTTTTGAAACTTTTCAAAATACAATTCAACCAATAAAGATTGAGTCATCACGAATTTTTAAGCATCCTATTACAATAATGCTTATATTTATAAATCTTCACTTAAAAAGATTAAATTCTTAATATATGCTACATAAATAACCTATGACAATTCTCCGCAACACACTTACCTCTAACATTGATTTATTGTTGTTTTTAGTCCAAACAATTGCCCTATTTGTTTTAAGAAACAATAATGACATCATGTTTAAATTGTTCGAAATTCTCTAATAACATGCATAATTTAATATAAAAGGTTAACCATAAATGGATCATACATTAAAAATTTAGTTTTTCTCTTATTTGCATCAGCAATCATTTTTTTTTTCATCACTTAAAAGGTCACCATAATTATCTTACTCATAGTATCACTCTAATATCCTTGTTCAACATCATTATTTTTTTTTTGCCTTATTATGTTTAACCTCAAATCTTATACTCCCTTATTGAACATTTACAAGAATTCTTACTCTCTCGATCATTTCTTGAATATTTACACAAATACTTACTCCCTTACACCTTTCTTGAATATTTATTGGAATGTTAACTCCCTTACTCTCTTTTTGAATATCAACCCTATCATTATAAGCATAATCAACTTAATTAGTACTATCACCAGAAACATCAACATGACAACCTACTTATTCATAAATCATTGCCTCATTCACAACATTTTCATTTTCTACTTTTTTACTCTAAGTAAGTGGTGATAAATTAAAAGCATCAAAGGCTATAAGAGGTTCATTTATGCCATAATCAATATAAATATCGATCAACCTAATTTTTTAATCATAATCCTTATCATATCAAAAGTGCTCTTATCATTTCAAAATAACCTAAGCTAATTGCCAAGTGGTCTCTTAGGCTTTAAATAAAATCTCCTCTTAATGTTAACAAAACTAGCTTCTTCACATTTGTTTAGTAACTTATAAAAACTAACCTTATTAGGGTTCAATGCAAGGTCATCAATAGTCTCACTTATATACTAAAGATTTTGACTAAATCTAACAAATTTTCCTAGGCGATGAAACCTTATTATATCTAATTCAAAACTCATTCTTCTAAAAAATGAAACAAATAGCCGATCACTCTTTTCTTACTTATGTACTAATTAAAGATAAAGTTATATAATTTATATTATTGAAATACTAATTTTTTATATAATAATTAGGATTTATGGTATAAAATTAGTATGTACATCTAAATTTTACATTAACTTTACAATCACACAATAAGCCCAAAATTTGACACTTATTATCATAAATAATATTTTTGTTAAAGATGAAACAATTTACTTGATTTTGTTGTCAAAAAGAAAATGATTTACGTCTACCCTCCTCACTACAACTCCTATGAGTCAAATGTTGACCCACAAATGCAGGAAAGGCCAAGGGTTTTGTTTCGCATCAATAGTAACAAAAGATAAATGGATTAGGAAAAATAATTTTAGGATTTCAATTTATGGTGAATCCATATGGGTTGAATCGATCAGGAAATGTAAGATTAAGGATTTCAATTTTTTAGCGAATCAATTTTGGTTTAGCGTTGATTTTTTTTGTAAAAATTTAAGGTTAGGGGTTAATCGATTTTGAATGAAAGAGATTTAAGGTTGAGAATGGTTTTCCCCAACTTCGTTTTGTTTATTTTTAAGGAATTTTATCCATTAAATAAATAAAATCATTTTCACACCACGAAAAAATCAAATGTAAAAAAAAAAAAAATCAATTCACGCGATATTAACGGTGCGTGTCTTAAAAATCTAAGGTTTCATCATTTGGTGTATTACATTGTTAGATCACAAGTACATTGAGTATTGATTTGATAAAATTAAAAGATTAAGTCATAAATTGAGTAAACCTTCAAACGAAATGGACCAAATTAAGCATTTAATCTATAATAAACTTACTAAAGTTTAAACCACTCGTATAAATATGAATGTATTTCACCCACAATTCTTTTTGCTACAATACTATAATTATGCAATCATAATAAAAAATAATGTAGGGACCCACCACTTATAGGTTATATATAAAATTTTGTTGAGTTTCACACAATCCTAAATTATGATTGGTTAATTACAATACAATGATCAACATAAATGTGAGTTGCAAATAGACAAAGATGAATGATAGTCATCGATAATTATCAAAATATTCATATTCAAATTAAATACACAACAACAATATATATTTCCTTGCAAAAAAATAAAAAAAATTAATTAATTAATTATATTAATAAGTACATAAACTCCTTCAAATATAAAAATACAATATTAGATGAAATTACCATTCTTTAACTTTTAACTAATATCTCATTTAAAAAGGTATTGCAAATACATCAAAAAATAAGATGTAAAAGTTTTTAATCACAATTGTTGTATCCAAATCATATCATGTAATATATGATAAAATTTTGTTATATAATAGTACATAATAAGGGATAATGTCACAAATAACCCATAAAGGCTGAAATTATATTAAAATGTTCAATATCATAGAATTTTAAAAATCTCTAATGTAATATAAGAACTATAAATCTATTACCAAATTTGATATTTAAAAAACTGTTTATAAGCTAATATCTCTAATATGTCAAACACTTGGCATGCCACACATTAAACCCTCAATTGGAAGGTGGTTTAGAGGATATTTACCAACTCTTTTTTAACCTTAAGCTAATAAAAAAAAATGATAAAAACACACACACACACACACACACACAACCCAGCTCTTTCTCTAAAACCTTCATATACCGACTCCGATATCCTTGTCTTCCTATGCAAATTCAGAGAGCCTGGTTGGAGTTGCACCAGGTTTGTGAGTTGGGTATAGTGATTTGTGTTAAGAGAGATTAAAAGGAAATTGTTGGTTTAGAATTTCAGCAGGTATAATACAAGGAAAAATGGAGAAAAAAAGGTGTAATATTGGGCAGTTGACCATGTCGAGTGGGTACTCATGCCATTCAGGAATGAGCTCCCATCGAACAAGTTATTCAGGAAGATCAGAATATTGTTTCTGTGGAGTGAGGCCTTCAATCCAAAACCTCCACCACATTTAAGAACCAGGGAAAAAATTGTGGCAAATTCAAAGAGGTATTTTGTTAATAAGTTTGTCTTCTAGTTATAGGATTATGAAAAACTGGATTTAATCTAACGGATGATATATTTTGCTGTAGGTGGAAACAACATAGGACTCGTTGAATTTGCAAATATCAAAAAGAAAAAACTAAATGCCTATATACCGTGGAAAAATGCAAATAGCTATCATAAAAATATACTTCCATTAATAAGATACAAGCTTTTTCTCACCAATTGCTATATTTTATTGTTAGATACCTAGCTTGTTGGCATAATCAAAGCTAAAACCTTATTCCCATGTTATTTCCAGACCCTAGTATCTTTAGGAATACACTTATGCAACTATACACACATAGTGGAAATATCCTATATTCTAGCTAACGAAGAATCTCCTTTTCCTCAGCCGAAGATAGAAAAAATCTGAAGGTAACATAGAAACAAAAACCAGTCAACAGCGCATCAGTGAGACTGGTGTTTCTTTGCTCTACCTTGAGAGACTGATGCATCATCTCTCTTGGAACCCTCAGGTTTCCTAGCCCATGCAGGTGCTTGATCTGGTCCATATCGATAATCATAAAAGAGCTCCTCACTAGCTTCAATGCGCTCCTTGGCAAAAATGCCTACTCGATGATCCCCTGCCACCAACATTACCTGTGCAAGCTAAGGTATTAGCTAAGCCAACAAGAAATGTCCTGAAAACAATTGCAGACAGTTGTACACCTTGGCATAGCAATTTGGACTGGAAGAGTGGTTTGCAAATTTCAATTTGTCTCCTTTGCGATAAGCATCAAGGACGTACTGAAAAGACAAAAATAGCAGCCTCTTTCAGATTCCGTATGCCTCTCTCAACAATGAAGATAGTGGTAGCGTATATATAATTAGAATTCGATAATGCTGCACTGATATTATTGTAAACTTGTTACTTTCTTCATTAGAATCATTGCAGCATTCTTAGATACGAAAAAATATGTTTTTGTTAACAGAAAGGAAACTTCAGTGCTAATTGTGGGATTTTGAATGCCACTTGCCTGATCATTCAAGTCAAAAAGGAACGATGAATTTGCACGATCATAGATTTTCCCACGTTTGTCTGCTTCTCTATGGGAGATCAATTCACCAGTATATTCTCCAAGATAATCATTTTTGTTGACAGAATTCTGAACCGCAGCATTAGTTCACAGAAAAGAGTAAGAACACAAATGAGAAAAATGAAAGATTGTTTAACTATCCCAAGATTTTTCTCTAGGAAAAAAAAAAACTATCCTACTTTTAGAAAGGCTCCCCATCCAGCAACATCAGACTTTGCCAAGAGGATCTGAAGAATAAAAATATGAACGATCAAAAGTGAAGCAAAAAGAAAAATATTGCTTTAAAACATTTCCAAGCCATAATTTTACAACTAAAACATCCTAAGTTGCTCACTCTCTGCTGTTGCCTTAGAAGCAGTCTCATGTTTCCACACTGACCATCTCCTCGTTTTGGTGGCTCACCCAACAAATCCCCACCACAACTGTGAAAGGTACAAAATATTCAATACAAATGCTGGAGATAAGTGAAACATAAGCATTTGTCTCCAGCATTTGTCCACTCAGTGAGCTTTAAAACGTAGATAATATAGAGAAAGAAAGCCACAAAAAATTCATGGTGACAAATCAGAAACCAACCTGGAGTTTCTAGTTGGACAATTATTTATTTTGAAAATCAAAACTAATTTCAAAAAGTTATTCCAATCTATAAACTTTGAAGCTCAGGCACATTTTCTACACACTTGGGAAGGTTTTATAATATCTATAAGAAACTCTCAGCATGATATTTAACCACAATCGTCTTCCTTTAAATGAATACCCAATAAACATAAAAAATTTTCAACAGTACATGTTAGTGACATGTTATACAAAACCATAGAGAATATGAAACTTTACCTAACCCAACAATTTCGGCAAACATCTGGGTCACATTCACGTCCAGCAGCAAAACATGGGCACTGCCGGCTTCTGCATTGACTCTTTGCACAGTGGCAACCCCTAAACCGGTTTTTGCAACTCTTCGAGCATCTGAATAATCATGATTCCTAGTTTCAATTATTATCTAAATTAACTTTTCTTCTTTGAATTTATTAGAATGTCTCTGGACTCGATGTAGCTCAGGCTATTTTTAGTTTAAATAAAAGTTTTAATACTGAAACAACTCAGCTTATCCATAACAAAAGCAGTTAGTCAGATGCAAATATCTCAGATTTGCTTAGATATAGGTTTGCTTATCAATAACCATCTATATATATTTCATATTTGCAAGTTAAAACAATTTAACTTACCCACAATACTTTTCGCAGCAAGTTCCATTGTGCAGACAAGGGCATTGCTTTCCACACATTGATTGGCAGCCACACGGAGTATATTGCTTGCAAGACTGACTTTTTCCATCTGCGATTCTTTTCCAAATTGATGGGTGGCCAGCAGATTTCCAAGAATATTTAAGCTTCCGTGTTCTACCCCTTCTACGAAGCAATCGTGGTCTTGTTGCCATCTCTTGCTCCTAAATTGCAGAAAGAAGGTTAGTAGGGTCTTGTTGACATCTCAGCTTGGTTCTATTTTACCTTTTGTCATTTTTCCTGAAAATCAGCCACTATAAAGATATAAGCTTGACTACTTCAACAACTTTGAGGATGTTTCTTCTTTTTACATTGCTTAACTGAATGGTCAAACCCTAATGAACATGTAACTGCAATTGCAGATTCTAATCCCACCCTGTATCTGTGGATTCTCCAACTTTCTTTGTAATTTAAAACGTCCAGAGGATAATTTTATAATGTTTTTTTTTTTTTTTTTTCAATTGGCAAGCATTTAAACTAAAATGAACTACTAAAAGGCATGCTTGCAATTGTAGCTGGTAAAGGAAACAGCATCACAGATATGACCTCAAGACAATCATGCAGGCTGGAAACCTTTTTTTCACTCCTTTATCAAAGAAAGGCAATGTGGTAGGGAATAGAAAGGAAATAGGGTTCTGATACATACCATATAATCTGTTTCGGATTTCCCATTTTCTTCCAAAAAAGAACTTGTCATGGTGGACTTATGAAGTGTTGAAGCTCCACCATCACACATGTAACTTGATACCTCCATGCAAGTCCTCAAACCAGAAAGTAAGTTCCTGGCTATAAGGCAACTGCAAAGTATGGGATCAATCATGCATTAGCAGAAACATGATAAATGGACATATGAATATTGTCCTCTAGAAGGTAGAAGAAAGATGTCTACAATTGCAACTGTTTAAACGTAACAAATCCATCATGACCACAAACTAAAGCTGGTAAATTGTCCGAACATGAGCATGTAACACAATTTTCATTATAAGTTTTTGGCTCCAGACATTTTAATTCTTCTAAGGAAGCTTTTGCAAACTACTCCATCAGAAAGTTAGAACTAAAGAAACCAATGCCAAAGATATAAACATGAAGATTTATATTTAACACAATAGCAACTAGTTGCATTTTATGCCAAGCAAAAGATTGACAAAGGTTGTAATCCCTTCTACCTGTTTCTCCCAAACATCTCCACTCCCTTCAAATACAGTTCTCTCTCAATAGGTTTCCATTCAGAAGATGACCACTTATATTCAGGCATCTCTGCAACACCTTTGGATCCATTGCCAATGTTATCCTCAGTCTTATCACAGGAAGCACTAGCAGGACGGGTAAAAGTTTCTAATCCCTGTTCATTGGATTCATTTTGGGTGTTTTTGTCTGTAATATGAGCTTCAGTTTCATTAAGTGCACCAACATAGGAACTTTTAGTACTTTTGTTTGGTATAGCTTCAGAAGACTCTGCAGCCACATCCATAGCCAATTCTCTCTTTTGTTTCTTACTTGCAGCATCCTGGCTGCCATCAGAACAGTGTACTGAATCATCGGATGGTCTATTTCTTTCTTGGGAGGCCTTGTGCTTTCCAGAACTTTCACGGTTATCTATTGGTAAAGATATCTCCAAATTTTGAGCTTCACCAGCACCTTCAGAGCCACAAATAACTTCTAAAGTAACAGGACTTGCTTCTTCAGAGATGCCTCTTTCATCTTGCATGAGATCTGTACCAACATTTGTATTTGGCTCTTTGGCATCAGATGATGCAGCCTGGTCTTTCTCTTTTAAATTTGTAGTCTTATCTCCATGCAATGCATTGCCAACTGAACCTTCTGGCACATCTTTGACAGCTCTTAACTGCATAATTGGTGTTGAAATCATAAGACTTCACTTTTCTCTCACAAAAGAAATTATCTTAAATCCAAATAAAAGTTAAATATGGCATATGATAGTAATGATATTTATATACTTGGAAAGAAACCAAAAGGTACTCCAAGGATATGAATGAGTGGAAATTCACATAAAATAAAATGTGTCTCAGCAAAAACACCCATATAAGCCCTAAAATAATCTTCTTCTCTTTGGTGAGTAACAACAAATTAGAATACAAAAAAGTGGAACAGCCAGAAGATAGGGACCGTATACAGGAAGCATATTTGTGAAAATATGTAGATAAACAGATTTTGCATCAAAACCCAGATCTTGAGGACAAGGAACAGCACCAGAGAACAATAAAGACAGCAAATATTTGGCAAATATGTATGAAATTTAGTCCATAAAGTAATCAGCAGTAATGTCATTAACCTACACTTCGAATGATTTTGGCAGTATCAACTCATAAGACACTACCAGACGTAAGTTAGAAAATAATAATAACAACCATACCCAGAGGTAACATTGATCACTACAGGGCTTCCTATCATCTTCATATTCAGACCAATAAGGCAGCTTTTCACTCTGTCAAGCAATAGTTCCAATCAGGTAAACTAAAGGAACAAACTCACATTAAATTGAAAGACAAGAAGCAGATTGCTTACAGGATTGATTAGAGTTTGAGAACAGCCATGAAGGCGGCAGTCAAATAACTGTCAGATAGATACAAAGTACAAAGTAGATGAGCAATGGAGTTAAAAAAAATTAAGAATTGCATGTGATATCGACAGCCAATGCTTATCTTTAAAAAAATAACGTTAAGAACAAGTGGTTAGAGACTAAATACCAGACAACGGCGGCAAAAAAGATTATCAAAAGAATCTAAAGCAGCACTGAGGCTCTTGTCCAAGGATATGCCCTTTTCAGATCCAAAATCCTCAAAATCGTTAATGTTTTGGTCACTGAATTTCTCTGCGAGTGTGCCATGCCGTTCCTGCAAATCTCATAAGAAAAAAGTTTCTAATATAGAAACAAAAAATCATCCAAAATAAGACAACCACGTTCACATACTAATAATGCAGGATACCTGGATTTCAGAAATGGTGACTCCAATAAACTGGCTGACAGCTTGCAGAATTTCCTCTCCTAGACCATACTCTTGAGAAATAGTCCTGCCAAATTGAACATGGTTAATATGAAATGATCGAATGGTTTTTTTTTTTTTTTTCATGAAGTTTGATAGAAAAGAACTTATCCATAGTTCATCAGAAATCCAAATTAACAGCTCTTATGGTGACAGTGTGTCTCTTCTGCACTAAATCCTTGGAACTGTTGGCTAATGTAGAATTGGAGCTCCATATGAAATAAATGCCAGCATGAAGATAGAGACTAAACTGTGAAGTGAAACAGCAGCAGTCTTTTAACGTTGCAAATTTTTGCTGTCATGGTTTTACTTCAGTGTCACCTCATCTACCTACCCACTAAAACAGTTACCAGTCCCATGTCACTTATACATTGAAAGAATGAACAATATCTACCACTTGCTTTTCTCTTGCTGATGTTCACTTCTGACTCGTATGACAATAAGAAGGAACAAGAAGTTCAACTTTCCGAGTGCAACTCTGTAAAACCAACTTCCTTTATTTTTCCGGGTTTAGTGATAGTATGTCTTTCTTAAAAAAAATATAATACTCCTCTATATTTATTTTTGGAGGTTGCATCTTTTTTACTTACCATAAAATACGATCTTCACCCTCAGAAAATTCATGTTTTTCTTCCTCAGGCTCTGCAATATCTTCCTCACTGTCACTACAGATCAAGGCTTCACTGCCATGTTGGTCATAGTATATTTGTCTCCTTCCCACGACAGACTGGTCTTCGGCCATTCTCTGATTTCTGTGCTGAATGATGTATATTTAAGATAAGACGAGCAAAATAAATCTCATGCAAAACAAGATGGGGTGAGAAAAGTGGTAAATTCATGTGTGGATGCATGTGCTGCTAAAATCTCCAACATTGAATAAATGCCAGTAACAAAACCTTCAGAGGCTTAAACAGCATTCCTATCTTTTCCTAATGGGCATGGCCTAAGCTTTTATGATCAAGCGGTGTTCAACATTTTATGATCAAGCTTTTATGTTAAGCTTTGTGGATCAAGTGGTCTCCAGTATGTTGTTAACTCTTTAAATGAAATATCCCCAAAACTTGCCCCTATTGAAAAGTGATTATTTCATAATTTTAACCAAAAATATACATACAGCCTACCGATAAAAGCTGAAGTATTGTGTAACATAAATAGACAGAACAGAATACATGAAATTAAGTCAACTAATACAGAATCCAACATACTTGTCCAAAAATATCCATGTTGTATATGGTGGCAACTTCTCAATATATGGAAGCTTGGCATTTGTTGAAGATACAACTTCATGAGCATTAGCATAGTCTCTATCGCCTGAGCCTTGAGCAAATCCAGTATACTTACAGAAAGGAATTTTGATTCTTGCAGAAAGCATTTTACCAAATCCATTCTCTTCTGTACATAGAACATTCCTACTTGATGTAGCCGACAAAATCTCTGAAATGTAACTCTCTAGCTTCTTCCTGTTCCTCTCAACTTTTTCCTGTGTACACCATACAACATAAATATGATTTATTTGCATCTCGCTTTGCAGGTTGAGCACAAATAAATTCAATTTAGACAAGTTGAGCGCAACAGAGTCACAGTTACTGATCGAATTTGTATGCAATTAATTGAAGAAGCAAAAAAAAAAAAAAGTTTGAATTTCATTTTTTTTTTTCTAAAAATGATTGTGATAGTGAAATTCAAGGAAAAATAGATAATGTATCATAAATTGAAAATAGCAAGAATGACTATAATAAGTAAAATTTTGAAGTGACGAATATAACTAAACTAAGGCATAACTAATCTACCTTTATTGAAGCAGTTCTTTCTGATTGAATTTGCTTTTTAAGCTGATTTAACTTATGTGTCAAATTTCCTATGCCGTCACCAGAGTTTTCTCCATGTGATTTCTGCCATACCAAAAAATCTTTTAAAACGAATGTCAATGATTAAGCAAAACGGAAATCTGAAAAACCTCAAACTCCGAAAGGTTCAATTTTTTCTCTTTTTTGTTTTTGATATCAAAACAGAGCATGAGTTGTATTGAATAGTGATACAATTAGGAGAAACCAAGTGACTTCTTCGCGAATCATATTCCTTGGAATTTCAAGTCTATGTTATCAATTATAATCTAATAAAGAAAATACGAAATTTAAAAAAAAAAGTAAAAAGATTCAAAATTTATTTATTTCCATGTCTAAATGAGAGTGAATATTTGTGAAGATAATAAAATAAAAGATTTAATGCAAATGAAGAAAGAAAAAAGGTAAATTTGAAGATAAAAACACAGGAAGAGAATTTCTAACTCTGGATTTAGAGGAAGAGTCACTCGCCTTGGATACCATGATTGCCTGAATTGTTGCTTGCTCCGCGACTCCAACTCATTCGAGACGAAGTAAAGAATCTCAAGAAAAAGAAGCTCGGCAAAGGCCGACATGTGTCAAATGTCAGTGACTTGGCCTCCACTGGGTGATCAGCCTTTCAGTCACAAGGCGCCCTGGCTCTACCTACTATTTTCCTTTTTATTTTTTTCTTACTCTAAAGTATGGGCCCAAGAAATTTCAACGGCTTGATGTGGTTGCCCGACGATTGTGAAATTTCTAGGCTTTGCCGAATAGGCTTTATGCTTGTTTTGACAACTTGGTGGGACTTTTTCTCATTGCACCCTGATGTCGCGTTATGAGTATACATTTTTTTAAATTTAATCATAAAACCTCTTATCACATTTATTAAGATCTTAAATAATACATTAATATTCATAAATTATTTGAATTTATTCAAACGAAATTTAAATTTAATTTAATTTAATTATTATTAAATTAAATTCGAATTCGAATAACTTGATTTATTGATCGAATTAAATTCAAATATTCTTATATCTTGTTCGATTAGCTTATTAATATAATTAAGTTTTTATATTTAAATATATTTTTATTATTTTAATTAATAAAATATTTCAAATTTAAGTTCAAACTCATATATAAATAATCGAACTTTTGTCGAATATAAGAATCGAACTTATTTTTATATATTAATCGAGTCTAATTAAGTGAGTTCAAGTAGTTTGATTTTTATTTCAAATTAAGTTTGAACTAAAAAAATAAAATTCGATCTAGTTCGAATCAAGTTTCAAACTTTGAATTTCGAATCAAATTTAAACTCAAATTTAATATTGTATCGATTCAAACTCAATCAATTAAATCCTTAATCTTTGCCAAAGATTCTTTAATTAACCTAATTTATAGTTTTTTGAATTTTTTAACCAATGTTACGTGGACATATATTAAATAGAAAAAAATATTCTCATATATATCTTATTTGAAAATGTTAAATTATTTCAAAAAAATAAAAAAGAAATAGAAGCTTTGACGAGTATTTCATATTTTTATTTTACTGAACAGTTTTCTCTAGACTATGTAAAAATTTTACGTCATTGGTGAAGTTTTAAATATTAACTCATTTAAATATCAGCTTTTAGTGTTATTTATTTTCTAACAGAACTTTTAAAATTATTTGTATTAATGTATAATTTAAAGTCTTTTTTTAAAAATAGTTTTAAAGTCTTTTTTATTTTTATTTTTTTTGCAAATACTAATGTCTACAAACTAGATGTTAAAGAGATAAAAATGTCTCTAAATTATAATTTAATAACTATTTAAGTTTTTAATATTTTATTATAATTAATGAAACCTTAGTTTTTTATTTTAACTTAATTGGATTTGAACCAATAAATAGATAATTTAGTTATATGATAAAATTTAATTAATCAACCCTTAAATTATAATCAATTGAATTTTTAAAAAGATTTTAGAGAAAGAAGAGAGAGAAATAAACAAAAAGAAAAAAAAAGAAAATTTTATTTTTTATATTTTTCATATATATATATTAATTATGCTACATAATAAATTTTAATTAATTTTATTAATATCATATAAAATTTATTTTAATTGACAAAAAAATTAATGATATTAACTTTTTATCCATATAAAGATTTAATTGAATATAAATAGAGGTTGAAAGGATTGATTTATTGTACTAAAAAAATAAAAATTTCAATAATTTTTTAATTATAGTTTAGTGACCTTTTTAACCCTTTTAACCAAGACTAAATCTGTATAGGTTTTTAGCATTCCAGGGAGAGAAAACACCTCGTTCACCATCATCAATTCCAGCTATAACTACAATGTATCTAGATCTAAGACATCAATAAACAACGAAAGAGAAACAATTAAGAAATTTACAGCTTGCAAGCAAGTTTTAACGCACATCTACCAAAGAAAATTGGAAATTTTCCATATATAAAAATATCTCATATTAATCGTTATCATTCTTCTCTTGTTCGCACACCAAATTAATGCACGACACAAAAACCGTCTTTTTTTTTTTTTTTTTAATTATTGTGAGAGAAAGGAGGATATATTTGTAACATATTCGGTCTTTGTGAAATAAATTAGGTCATAGATCTTTATACTTTATGAAAATTTAAAATTTACTCATTAAACTATAATCCATATAAATTTAGTTTATATATTTTTTTGATTTGATAATTTAAGTTCAATCATAAATTTCATCAAATTTTTGCTCTTAACTTGATAATATAGTAATTGACTTTATTGACGTGATGTTAACTTACTGACGTTACAATTTATATTGATAAAATTAGTTTTTAAATTATGAAAATGATCCGTGTACTCATATGAAATTCAATATTTAGTCTTTATATTTATACAAAATTTAAAATTTAATTCCTAAAAAAAATTGTTTTATAAAATTGTTTTTTAATATTTTAATATTTTAATTTAATTTTTTGAAAATTATTGTAATTTTTTTACAAAATTTAACATTTCTATTTAAATAAAATATTTAATTTTATTTAAATAAAATATTTAATTTTATTTAAATAAAATATTTAATTTTGTATTTTTTGGGATTTTTATAAAATTGTCCATTTTTTTAATTTTTTAGAACAATTTTATAATATTTTATGTTTTCAAAAACAATTTATAAATTTAAATTGTTTTTACATTTTTTATCTTATTTAAGTGAAAAATAAACTGCAATTCAAAACTCTTCCTGTTTTGTTATTTTTCTATTTTATCTAGGTTTTTATGCTCTTTCATCTCAAAATATATCAAACAAAACAAATTCTAAAGACTCGCTTCTTCCTATAGTTTATTTACTTATTTATTTCTTTTCTTTCGAATATAAAAAAATATGAAAAATTTTATAAAAATTCTAAAAAGTTAAAACAAAAAAAATTAAATATTTTGATTACATAAAATGTTAAAATTTGAAAACATAAAAAATTCAAAAAATAATTTTTATTTAAAAAATTAAAATATTAAAAAAATAACTTTAACATTTTTAAAAAACTAGAATTTTTTTTAAAAAAATTTGATATATTTAATATTTTTAGAAAATTTTTAAATTTCTAAATGTTAAAAAAAATTTTAAAAATACAAAAATTTAAACGAATAAAATTAAAAAAGTAAATTTAATACTTTTAAGAACTGTAAAATTTCTAAAAAATTCAAAATGTTTTTTATAATAAAAAGACTAAATTTCAAATTGTGTGCCAATACAAAGACTAAATTTTAAATTTCGTGTAAGTATAAAAGTCATTTTTGTAATTTAATAATTGATTTTATCCATCTAAAATATCACATCAACAAGTTAACACTACATCAACAAAGTATATGCTTACATTATCAAGTCAATAGCCATATTAGCATTTTTAATGGTTAAAAATTGATGAAGTTAGTAATTAAATTAAGATTATCAAATCAAAATAATACGAAAATTAAATTTATATTAACTATATTATAGTAACTAAATTCTAAATTTTCGCAAAGTATAAGGACCTAAGGTATAATTTGACTAATAAATTACACTTGGATCTTTGTGTATAATGTGTGCTTACAATGTAAAAAAAAAACAAATTCCTTCCCTTGATCTCTAGAAAACTTCAGGCTGAGACAGAATGAATTGAACTTACCTTCCTTCCAACAATCACACTTTTCCTAATCCTATCAAGTGTGTAAGAACTAGCACAAGGAAACTATTTGATTAGCAAAATAGCTTAGCACAAAGAAGAGTCGCTTAACCCTAATTCCACCATTTTGAAGCTTACAAATAATGTTGATTACGCCTTTATCTTCACACTTATAACAATTTTCGTGTTGCTCTCTATTACTACAATGTTTCATATCTCATTGTAAAACACGAATTCAATTCTTATTCTTAACTCAGCATTTTGTCCTCGATAGTGTCAATGCATTGTAAAAGAACAGTGCTTTAATGAAGCAACTCACAAACAAGGGAGAATTGTGGTTTGCTTTGACTTCAATTACCACCATTATACAAGGGTTCAAATTTTTTATCACTCATATTAAAAGTTTCAAGTAATTGGGCCTTGAGACCATTGTTCTTTGCACTATTCACTACAATAAATTTAGTAATTTGTGATAATTTTTTTAAGTGATGTATAATATTTCGTCATGCAAAGTATGTCAAAAGTAACAAATAATATAATTTGTCACGCTTTTATATTGTTTTGATATTTTATATGACAAAATATATAAAATCATCACATGATAATGTCACCAAAAGCTTGATGCTAAAAATAGATGGTAAGAAATTTTGTTGTGACATTTTAGATTTTTGGTGACATTATAATTTGTCACAAATTTAAAAATTTATCTATGACGCATTTTGTTTGACAAAGTCGAGGTGATGTTAATTTTTATCACAAATTGAATACTTTAGTTAATTATCAATGACGTTGTAATTTTATTATATCATTGTATGGTGTTATATGATGATAACATAAATGTCACAAACTTTTTAAAATGATTTTATGACATTATTTATCTATCACTAATAAGTTCAAATTTATATATAATTTATAAGTGATGATTTGACTTAGACTATATATCTATTTAAGAATCTTAGATTTTATATATATATATATATATATTTAAAAACATAATTTTTATAATTAGAATTTTAAAATACACATTTTGTTTAGAATTTTAAAACGAATTTAAAATTTTAAAAGTTTCTAATTAAAAAATTTTGTTAAAAGAAATTTTTTAAAGTAAATAATGAATTATAAATAGAAAAATTTTAACACTTGAACCTTGATCCATAATACACTATTTAATTTAACTTTTATACATAAAAGAATTTTAATGTTTTCCCGTAAACTACACTATTGAATGTGATAAAGAAAATTTTTTAGGTTTTTTCACACTCCCTCCAAAACCCACGTTAACAATTTCGTAGGTTCTCTCCAAAACCATTTCATCTATTTTCTTATACTCTTTTTTTTTTTTTTTTGATACAACCAATCTCAGCTCTCATACAATGTTAATCTTATCATTTCATCACTCTCCTTTAGTCCCTTATCTTCTACAATATACCCAATCTTAGTCGACATTTATCAACTAGAAGTCAAGGTTTATATTTGAAATTCACTCTCCATAAATTATTTGATTATTCATGTCAATCTTTGGGTTGGGGTATTTGTTTTGAAAGTAATGAATTTATGTTTCTAGATTTTTTTTTCAAATACGAAATAACAAATAAAGGGTTTCTAGATTTGCTCTATTTTTATTAAAATCTTACTAGGGGTTTGTTCAAAATCTCATATTTAGATGTGAAAAGATCTTAACAAGGGTTTCTTGATTAATTTAAGTTATGAATTTTCAAATATGAATACTCGAATCAAAGTTTTGAATTATTTTACTAGTTATTGGAAATGTTCTAGGTGGTTTTTTACTTTGACATCTTAGATGCTTTTGTTGTTGTTTATGACTCTACCAAGTGTTAAAGGTTTCAATGTTTATAGCACACTTTTCAAAAATTTAGAATGCATACGGATATGTGCATGGAAACTACTTAATGTTAAAATATTCGAGATAGTATAGCCTATGTTGCTTCATTAAAGCTCATTTGTTTTCTTATCATTCTTCTTACAATAGCTTTGTAATTGGCATTTGAAACTGCCCTACTTGCATTATGGAATGTGGAGCACTCATTCTACATTTATCTTTAAATAAGACAAGCCATTAAGATTTTTTATTCTTATTATCTTTAAATAAGGCAAGCCATGAAGAATTTTTATTCCTTTAAAAAAGAAAATGAAGCAATTGATATATCATGGAAATTCTATAAGTTTTGCTCATTAAGCTTGTTAAAAAATAGTAGTACTTTACTATTTAACAAGATTGGACATGGAAGAATTCTAGTGGCAATGAACAAATAAGAAAGTAATTAATCTTGAGTATCCCATTACAACTTCAAGATGAAATTACTTTTTCAATTAAAAATACAAAATAGAGGAGTAGATCAAAATATAGATGTAGATGGATTAGTATTTTATATTTCAAAGAGATGTAGATGAAAACAGAGAATGTCAAAATAATGGATAAAAATGTATTTTATTTTTATTTATTTTTGAGTGTTTATTTTGATGATTTTGGGTTTAGGATTAATATAATAAGTTTGGCTCACTTCATTCAACTATTGGCGTATTCAAATAGTTTGTATTGAGCAAGACTTTTTGAGCAACTAAGAGGTGACTTTGTTTTTGCAAACAGATTGGTGCTTCTAGCTCTCTACAAGTTTGAAACTCTAGTGTTTGCATTGGTTGTCTAGGGATTATTTATCTTATTATTAGTTGTCAAAAAGTGAAATAACAAGTAAATTATAATAGATACTAAATTATGTTCATATTTATCTTGAATATTATAATTCTACATGATTTTTGACATCATTTGGATAGTCACTATAGTTCATGATTGTTTTGCATTAAAAACATTACTGAATTTAGTCATTGGCTATCTTTCTATATTCGTGAAATAATTAAATTCATGTCTTTACGCTTGAAAAATCTATGATTACTTTAAGTCTCACTTATGCTTATAAATTTATTTAAAACATGTATTGATTTTGTTACTCCCCAACTACCAGTAGTCCATAATTTCATGACTAATGTTGCTATTAGTGGTTATACTTGCATCACTACCAAAGCACATTTTGATTGGGTTTTCTCATGCTTGGTTCAGATTAAATTATTATGAATGTTTCACATGCTTTGAGACTAGATTTTCATTTTACTTTCTTTCAAAAGGTCATTTCATTTGATGTTTAAATTTTTTAGGAACATACGATTAACATGGATAAAAGTTGGATGATGAAGTCTAAATATTCTAACAAGTATGTTTTCAAAGTTTCAACTTTCATGAAATTTGTACATATCAATATGAGAGAATAATGTAAAATTCATTGCATTTGTCAAGTTTGATTAAATTTATTTACTAGATGTCAAGATGAGGTAGAAGATCATTTGCTTTTAAAAGGTATATTAGAGAGTTACACTAAGTGGATTTATCATGGTGAGAAATCTGATTTCATGATACCAACTTTTCGGAATCAAGCTAATAGGAGTACTAGTTCCTATGAAAAAATAATAGTTAATGATGAACTTTTGGACGATGGTATGTATGATTTGTTAGAAGATGTATTTCCTAAAGTTGATAAAGATGATCATAGTTTTAATTTAATTTGGGTGAAAAATAAGTTGAAAAATTTAGCAAACTTTTGAATGAGGAACAATGTGGACTATTACTAGAACACACCAACATGCTTAAGTTAGAGTTTTATTGTAAAATTATTGCACATAAAGGTTTATTGCTAAATGAGCATTAAGGGAATAAATATGATATTGGGACTATTGAGGGAAGCTTTTCTTACTAGTATAATTCCTTTGTCACATTTTGTGGCAATTGAGAAAACTAAGACTTAATTATGTGCCAATGCATGTATGCAAATATGATTGTGCTCTATTTTAGATGGGGTTTAAAGGTAAACAAAGTTATCTTACATATCGGATGTCAAGGTGAAAAGTTGTTAACAAGCAAATTCCTTGAAAAGTCTTGTTTTTTTTTTTTTTTGTGAAACCAAGATTGCAATGATTGTTTATGTCTAAGAAAATAACAAAGGATATACGATGGCATGAGGAAAAATGTGTTGATGATGATACATTAAAACATCTAATAGATGGGGATGCTTAGAAAAAATTTAACAAGAAGAATGGCTAGTTTGCACATGATGTATGAAATGTTAGGCTTGACCTAACAACTGATGGCCTTAAACCTTTTGGTTTCATGAGCTCTACTTATAACATGTGGCTTGTTGTGGTTATGAAAAAGCCTTTCATGATGATGTCATTACTTATTCTTGAATGAAATTCATTAGAAAAAACTATTAATATATACTTGAGACCATTAATAAATAAGTTAAAAGATTTATGGAAAAATGAGTTGAAGACTTATGATGCTTACAAAAAGGAATATTTTCAAATGCATACTACAGTTTTATGGACTATAAATGATTTTTTCACTTATGAAGATTTGTCAGGTTAGAATACAAAATGATATTTAGCATGTACTATTTGTAATGATTATGCTCCTTCATGAAAGTTGAGAAATAGAATCTACTATATGTATCACCGTCGTTATTTGGCTTATGATCATGTTTGGCAAAAAGGTAAAATGTTTGATGGTAAGACAGAAAATAGGCCAAAGCCTAAAGAGTTATTTAAGAATGAGTTGTTAGAACAATTAGAAACTGTAAAAGATATCAATTTTGGAAAGCATAAAAAAAAAGTAGATCGTCAACGAATTAAATTGGACTAAAAAAAACATCTTTTTTGAGTTGTTTTATTGGCAAACACTAAAGTTACAGTATAATCTTGATGTCATGCACATTGCGAACAACATTTTGTGATAATGTTTTAGGAACAATGTTGAATATTAAAAGAAAGACAAAAGGTATAATAAATGCTAGGTTAGATTTACAAGATATGAAAATAGAAAAAAAACTACAATTGAAAAAACTCTCAAATGGTTCTTGCTTGATGTCTCATGTATGCTACACTTTATTAAAAAATGAAAGGAAGACATTTTATGACTTTTTGAAATAAGTGAAATTTTCAGATGGATATACTTTGAACATTTCGCAACATGCTAATGTAAGTGATGATAAAGATTTTAGGATTGAAAAGTCATGATTGCCATATTCTTTTATAAAGACTACTTTCTATTGCTATTAACAAGTTTGTATCAAAAACAAGTCTTTGAAGCACTGGATGATCATGGTAATTTTTTTGTAAGATTATGCTGTAAGACATTAAAGGAGAATGATATGGAGGATTTGCAAGTAGATATTATCCTCATTTTGTATAAGTTAAAAAAAAGTTTTTCTTCATCATTTTTTAATGTGATGGTACGTTTGGTTTATACTTGTCACACGAGATCATGTTTAGAGGACTTGTGGATTATTAATGAATGTACCATATTAAAAGGTTGTATAATTTTTACAAATTTAATTTTCAAAGTGTTTAAAAAGATAATGAAATCTAATAAAGTTTCATTTATTTACTAATAGGTTCTTAGGTAAACTTAAGAAGTATGCATGAAATAAAGCTCATTCAAAAGAATATATAGCAAAGGCATATATTTCTAGTGAATGGTTAACATTTTTTTCTATGTATTTTTTTGAGATTGAGACAAAATTTAATCGAGAAAAAAAATTATAATAGAGGTAATCAAATGAATGAGAAAAGGCTAGTTGTTTTTTCAAAAAGCGTTTGCCCTTCTGGAAGATCAAGATATGATGTTTTGTCACAACAAGTTGAAATGATTCAATGGTATGTATTGAACAATTGTGAGGAAATCGAATAATATTTGGAGAAAGTCAGTTGTCTTCAATAATAAATTATTCAAGTAAGTTAAACTTTTAGTTTAATTAAGCTAACTTTCATTTCAATTATTTTTATTATGTTATAGAAAACATAAAACAGAGCTTGAGTTGTAAAATAGCTTATCTATCGAAGAAAGACAGAAAGAACAATTTTCTTTATGATTTAAAAAACACGTAAGTAAATGCTATTTACTGAATAACAATAAACATTGTAAAATCATTTTAATAATATTTATGTTGACTTCATTTTCTTTAAAAGATTGGTTATGTGGTTGCAAGATCAAGGTTCAAAAGAAATTTATGATGAATTACTTTCATTAGCTTTTGGTCCTAATATACGTGTTCAAAAATATATAGGTTGTATTGTTATGAGGTGAGCTATCATATGAAAGAGCGAGGTTTCCATTTGAAAAGTCAGAATAAGGATGTAATTGGTTGAAGACAATTATGAAAATGGGAAAATTGACCTTTATGGTGTTCTTACTGATATAATTCAGTTAGACTACATAAAAAATTATCAAATTGTTTTGTTTAGGTGTAAGTGGCTTGACTTATATAGTAAAAGACAAATAGTTCATAAAGATAGTCATTTAGTAAGTATCAATGTTAATATATGTTGGTATGAGAATGACTTATTTATTTTATCAATTCAAGTGAAACAAGTTTTTTACTTGGATGATACCAAGCTAGGGAAAGATTGGGGAGTAAAACAAAAGTTTCATCAGAGGCACTTATATGATGTTCTAGAGATGTGGCATGTTGATGTTGGTGAAATGTTTGATGTGGATAAAAATCAAATAGATCGAGAGAATGAAATGTTTGATAGTGATAGACTATGCAAATTGATGAAAACGAAAGACCACTAAATAAAGCTAATATTGCTCTTGATGTCATTGGGTTTGATTTAATAGAAAAAACATATGAAATAATTAATGATGCATCTATGGAAGAATCTGATCAAGATGGTGAAGAAGGGCTTGAAGATTGTAAGGAACAGGGTGAATATGATTTGATGAATATGACAGTGATATAGATTCTATGTTGTAACTATTTATATTATTTCCTATATTATGATGAATACTATAATGATATTAGTTCTTTTTCTAATATTAATAGTTGTTTTATATATTGCTTGTTATTTTCTCTTGGTAACTACTTTTTGTATCATATTTGCCAACTTTGTTTAAATCTTTGGCTTATGACTATTATTGTTATAATTAATTTAAAGAAATGAGCATATTAATTATTATGTTATATTCTTTTTTAATTTTATTACACTAAATAAAGGATGATTGTTTACAATTTCTTTGTTTATACTACATGATGGCACTAGGAAAATGAGGTAAGAAAAGGACCATTGGATAGCGAATTCATTGAACTAATGCTATAGCTATGCAATGTCCTTCATTGGAACCACCACATCAAGTCCAATTAGCTAATGACTCACTAGAATCACCACAACAAGTCCAACAAGCTAATAACTCACTAAAATCATTACAGTAAATCCAATCAACTCATAAGCCAATGGAATCCCCACAAAAAGCTAATCAGGATTCACCCATTGAAAATTCTGGAATGGAATCGTTTATTTTTGTTTATACTAGAAAAAAAAAAGCTATAAACTCATTTAAGATAAATCATTTATAAAGTTAAAAGTATTTTAGTTAGTTATATGTAGGCTAGAAGTACAAACCACATAAACTATGCTTTAACTAAAATGGAACAACAATATGCAATGTCTCTATGCAATTAAATAGGCTTAGGGATCCATTTTGTTGCCTAAACCCATTTTCAAGGACATACCTAGTTGTTTTCATATATAATGTGCATTGCTATTTTAATGGCATGTGCTTTGAATCTTCATGATGTTTTGATGGTGAAAATTATTTTCTTGTATATTGTGCATTTTTGTTTTAATTGTATGTATTTTGAATGTTTTAATTGTTGTTTCAAATGCTTCTTATGGGTATACTGTGTGCTGTTATAAATTATTGTTTCTAATTTATGGAAATTGTTTTATTGTATATTTTGTGTTATTTCAAATAATATGAGTTTTGCTTTTACTTTTTTTTTTTTCGTTAACCAATAAAATGAGCAATTGGTGTAGACTGCGAATCAAGGTTATGAACATTAGCATCGTTGATTTTTTTAAATAGATCTTAGGCTATTTTTTGTTTTAAGATGCCAACTAAAAAGTTTTCCTACGTGTTCATGCCCCTTAAAAGATTTAAACTTCTAGATACAAGTAATGTCTTGCATCCTTTATGATGGTGCACATAAGGAATTTCAATTGTCAGCAAATCCAATTTCATCTAGTTTAAAATTTAGGTATTTCAACGTCAAACTCTTTCACATCCTTATTCTATGTCTCCCAATGTTGTCTTCATATCTCTCTTTCTTTTTTTACCACTCAATAAGTATGTAGGAAATAGACAAAACTGTCAACAAAGAAAATTTGGCAATTGCATTGCTTAAAGAAAGTGGATTAAAGTTCTACCTTGGTTTAGCCAACATGGTCCAAATGCATTTTAAGGCAACCCCAAAATAACTACATGTGCTTATCTCACAATTACACCATGCATGATAGACACAAATGAAATAGTCCCTAATTTCTTACAAAACAATAAACTAATATAGCTTAACCATCTTTTCTTAAATAGCAAACTAGTATTTAATTGCTACATTTGTAGCCATATGCTAAGCTACCCATCTTCTTTAGTTCTTTAAAGGAAGAAACTCAAAATAGTAGTTTGGAATGATGGTTGTATTTTTGGCTTTGATGGGCATTTTAGTGTTTTTCTTGTTAATATTAATGCGGTTGCAATTGTTGCTTCCAACAGGAAATAGCTCAACGGTTTGAATCTTCTCTATTTTCATCTTCAAAAGTGGTAATATTTTCTTGGTGGGGTTTAAATGAATATAAATTTTGAGTATTCAAAACTCTTTAAGTTTTTAATAAAGTTGTGCTCATGCTGTTTATGAGGTAAATTGGTGAACAAGGCAACTCCATAGCTTGTCGCATCTTTACTTTACTCTTTTTTTGTTATAATTCTTTCCTCTAAATTTGTACTAGCTACCACTCATTTGGTCTTTTTTTTTTTACTGTTGCTACTATTCCATGCATTGAAATGAATTGCTATGCAAAATAGACAAGAGTTATAATTAGTTTGATTGAAGTAAAATAGAAATGTAATTAAAGCTAAGTCCAAAAAAATTTTAAGCCATTTCATAACAATAGCCCTAACATAAAGCAAGGAATATAGCTTTTGGACCTCTTTTTTTCCCAACATATTAACAATAGCTTTCTCGTTGCTTGCTTAATTGTTTTCTTTAATTGTTTTTTTTTTTTAATTTTTTTTCCAAACTTTTGACCTTTTGATCTAATAATAACTAGCTTCTATTATTATATTGTGCCTTCTAATTTTCTCTTTGACTCTAATTGGCTAATCTTTGATAAAAAAAAATATGCCATGAAACAAAGACAACAACTGATATACAAACCTCTAAAAGTTTAGTAAAGTTTAAAGGAGAACCTTTATTCTTTGTTTGCTCAATTTCACAACTCGTTATAATAAACCCTATTGGCCAACAAATAAGGACAATGTCTCTTTTGGATTAGCATGACATGAAACTCTATTAAAATGGTCTTTCTCGAGAAGTTTAGTAACAGCTTTCCCTTCTTCCTTTGCTTTCTTGCTTAGTTGGTAAAGAGGCCTCATGAAATTAGTAAGGCTATTTGTAACACTTTACTCAATAACCTAGTTATTTTCTTGTATAATGCGTATTGTTGTTTTAACTATATGTATTTTGAATCTTTTTGCTATTTTGATGGTAAAAATTATATGATCAAATGCATGTTATTAACTCAGCTTTGTTGATTGCTTTACCATTAACACTTGATTGCCCATTATTTTGCAAATAGTTTGCCCATTCTTTTGCAAATAAATTGTCCTATTTTATGACTATGTTTGTATGTATGTTAATTATGTCTTTGAAAAATCAAAAAATTAGCTAAGGAAAAAATAAAAGCTTCAATTCACCATGTTAGTTTAATGTATTACTTTTATAAATGTAATTTTTATCCCCTTTAAAAGGGTACGAGGCCCAATTTGAGAGATGCGACTAGAAAAATTCATCAAAGGAAAAAACAAGCTAGTAATAAACATATTAACAATTAAGGGTAGGTCATTACTCGATAATTCATTCTGATCCTAATAAAATGGAAAGCTTTAAAGGATACAAACAAGTTATATGTCTTTGAAAGACTTAATGTAAGTGCAAAATATTATTAAAAAATTTATTATTGGTTAGTTTTGAATTTATTTTCTTTGAATATAATCATTAATTTTTTTTCTGTTTCAGACAAAGTTTTATATTAAATTGGATAATGACTATGTTAAGACATCTGTCTTGTCAATTTATCAAAATTGTCAAGAAACCAACAATATAGACTTCACTTGTACTTTAAAAAGTTTTCAAACGCTGAAGTGGCATGCCAAAACAACGCTTAAAATATAACTTGACTCAAGAAAATTAGGAAGAGCTTTTTAATTTGTTTAGTGATCCTAAATACCAAGTTATTTGTTTATTCACATATCAATTTCATAATATTTATTGATACTAAATACTAGATTCTTTTAATAATTTACGACATCAACATATTTATATTATTTTCATTCTTGTTGAAATAAAGAGAGGTGAAATGAATGCAAGAGTAAAAAAAATGTCAAGTTAACTCATAGTCAAGGATCAAAGGCCTTTATGGCTAATCGTTATGCCATGGTAAATTTTTAAGTTCCAAAATTTGTTAAACACTATTATTTTCTATTTGAATACTTTTTTGGTAACAAATAATCTTATTATATTTACAATTTTGTAGTGCAAGGAAGACTAAGAACCTAATAAGATGAAATTTTTTTAGGCGACTCACTACTTAGAGAATAAAGGATAGTTAACACTTAAGACTCAAGCAGTCTATGTAAGAAATTTCAAATTAAGAGTTGTAATTTTATTATTATAGTATGATTTTTTGAGGTAATAATATTTCTACTACATGCTAAGAAAAAATGGTGAAGTTATAATAAACTACATAAAGAGGAACAAAACTTAAAACTATTAATGCTATGATGGATGAAGCAACTAGTATTAGGTCAGGCTACATCAAAAGATTTCGATATAGGCCTAAACCTACAACTAAAACCTCATCTGCAAGTGCTACAAACTTAAAAGAAAGTCTTAAAAAGACACAAAAAGAACTTTAGCAATATAAGTCAACTTCTGCATTTTTTTCAAACTCAAATTGGAGCTATCATAAAAGCTTTATTAGCTGTTGGAATCCAAGTATTCATCTTACAATTTCCAGGTATATACTTGAATACAACATTGTTTATGTGTTGATAATCTGTTAGCACTGCATTTGTGTTCTAATTTTTCATTTATATGATCTACACTATATCATCTAAAATTTATATTGTTATTTTGTGTAATGCTGATATGCTTTGAAATTGACATTGGAAAAATGCAAAGTATATGCTCTGTCTTGCCTAGACAAAAAATTGCCAAACTTTTTAAGCTTTGATTTGTTATGACTTGAATCATAGGTTTTTATTTTGTGGGATAATTTTATCATAAGATTCATATAGACAAATATATTCTAATATATTCTCTATTATTCTAAACTATTTATTCTTAGGGTATAGGTAAGATTTTCATGATTTGCTTCATTCTTATTTGAAACAAAATTGGTACATTCATGCTAGCCCATTCCTTTAAAGAATTAATCATGATTTCTTTAATATATCCAAAATAGATGGCTAATGCCTCGTGGCCATTGATTGGGGTCATTGTTAGTTTGCGTAGATACTTGTGTTTTGAATTTAAAATGCTATGAAACAATTTATTTCCCATTAATTGCATTGTGGATGTGGTGTAACTAAGTCTAGATTGTTCATTATCAACCAAGGCCTTTCTACATGTCTATGGAATAGAAATTAGGATGCTTGGACTTCCAAACAAGTAGGTATTGTAGCCGACATTTTTTAGGTGTTTTTGTACGTGATTCTTATGCCATTATAAACAGTCAAATTCATTCATGGTAGGGCCTATTATTTAATATAACGTAGGGCTTTATTTAAAAAATTGATATGTACGAAATAGATTAGTTTGTTTTACATTTGTTTTGATCTTATTGTTTGTATTATGGCTTGTTTTGATATTTGTTATTAATTATTTATTGCAACTTCAAGTAACACAAATTCACCTTCAACACAATCACTCTCGACACAAGAATTTGATTGAGAACTTCAAGAAAAGATTTCAATCACTACCTATTTCATAGTTCTTATACTATTTGGTTTTTAAACAATATTATTTCTATATGACTTTAAGGTTGAGAATGTACTACATTTAAAAACCAATGCAAATATATGGTCGATTTTTTTTTTTATCATTTCTCCTTATTCATACAAGATTTTGCAATGACACTATTATTATATTGGATTGTTCTAGAAAATGACAGTGACGATTTGTGACATTCAATATTTTGTCATCATTATAAAAGATATTTTTTTCAACATTAAAATTGTTAATTTGTCACTAAAATTTTTTTCCATGATGATTATTGTATTGTTGTATTCAAGTAATAATATTTATCTTAGTGATGAAAATAAATTTGTATTTGGTGACGAATTTAATTGATAAAAATTTAATATGTTGTCATCAAAATTTAACTTTTTATGTATTTTTAATGATATTAAGGAATTTTTTATGACATTATCTTACAATTATAAGTGATGATAATTGAGTCACCAATAGCATAATGATTTAACTTTCGTCATATAAAATTTTACCACTTATTTTGTGAGATTATAGTATTTAATAATGATTTAACTCACAAATAGCTAATGAAACTTAACGTCACAAAAAAAAATTATTGAATAAGGTGACGTTTGATATTATTATCACCATAGATTCACAATAGGTGATGATATTTTAGTCTCATCATATTTGACTTTTAACAACGGTACAAACGTAATGAATGTTGTGACATTGAAGGTTTTATCACAAAATATTTACTGTGATGAAAAACTAATATTTAGTAACATTATTCCATGTGCCGTTACCAAAGTTTCATTGCTTCCAATGTTGAATTATTGATTCTTCCTTGATATCTTTCATGTCTTCAACATAAACCATATTAAATGAAAAGGGTAAATTTAATGATGTAGCCAAGGATTCAAATAGCGGTTTAATAGCGGAATAACGGCTGTAAAATTATGGTAGCACCACCATCCGCTACCGTTATTGGACAAAACGCGATTACAAAATTCATTCACTGTAAAAGCGGAGAGTAACGGTAGCAAAAATAATGGCATAAGGGGAATAACGACAATAATGGATCGTTATTGTCGCTATTCCATTTTCCTACTCACGATCTAATAGTTCAAGAAAAAAAAATTTTAAGTTTGCAGAATAAAGTAATAACTTGCAAAAGTAAAAGTAAAAGCAAAAGTAAAAAATAAAACTCAAAATCTCAGATCTTTAGCATTAAAATAAATATAAAAACAAGCTAGAAAACAGACCAATTATTTCAAGTTTCAACCATTCAATCGGTATTTCGACACCCAAATTCAAATTAGTCTCAAGTTTTTAATCAACATTCAAGATCAAATAAGGTAAGAAAAGAAAGTTAAATTACCTTTTTTTTTTGCAAAAGTTTTGTAAAATGATGTTTGTTGTGAGAGTTTGAGAGAGACGAATGAGGTATTCCATAGGTACTAGACAAGTGATAATGATAAAGGGATGCGAGAGAAAATGAGAGATGAAAAAAAAAAGAGAGAAAAAAAAATTCTGAAAGCCAAACTCTGGAAGGCAGCACAAAAAAAAAGATGAACAGAAGAGAGCAAGTGCGTTTCTAGAAAGGTCTGCTAGAAAGAATTAAACAAATTGGGGATATTGGGCATATGGGGAGAGATTGGATGGGGTAGGGAGGGATTTGGTGTGGTGGGGCGTTGGGGGGAAATGTGGGAAGGGATTGGGTGTGGTGGGGTGTTAAGTGGGTGTGATTGAATTTTTTATTTAATTTTGTAATTAATTTTTAAAATTTTTTTACATAAAATTTAATTAGTGGTTTTGAAATTTTATAATTAAAAAAAAGAGATTAATAATTTAATATAATATATATATATATATATATAGAGATTTTAAATGAAAAATTTTGATAAATTTTTTTGTATAAGTTAGATGAAAAATAATTAAAATTAAATATTATATTTTGATTGTGTTATATATTAATTTATAGTTTTGTATCTGAATTTTAATTTTTTTTTTGTTGTTTTGATATTTATATTATTGTCAATTCTTTTGATATTAGATTAATTCTTGTTATTTTTGTGTAATTATTGAAGATTGTGTTTATTATATAATTATTGAAAGTTATTTGTGATGAAAAAATTTATATTAATTAGTGTATAAAAAAGAATTGACAATAATATAAATATTTTGTTGACAATAATTGACAATAATCAAAAAGAATTGACAATAATCAAAAAGAATTGACAATAAATTTAGTATTTTATGATCTATTACTCTTATTAAGATTAAAAACTAAAAAATAAAAAATATAGGTTTGAAAATTTTATTAAAATATAAGTTTGAAAATTTTTAATTTTTGAATTTTTTTTAGATAAAATTTAATTAGAGGGATTGAAGATTTATAATTAAAAAAAATTAAGAGATTAATAATTTAATATGATATATATAGAGATTTTAGATAAAAATTTTTGATAAATTTTTTTGTATAAGTTAGACGAAAATTCATTAAAATTAAATATTATATTTTGATTGTGTTAGATATTAATTTATAATTTTGTATATGAAATTTAATAATTTTTTTTGTTGTTTTGATATTTATATTGTTATCAATTCTTTTGATATTAGATTAATTCTTGTTATTTTTGTGTAATTATTGAAGATTGTATTTAGTATATAATTATTGAAAGTTATTTGTGATAAAAAAATTTATATCAATTAGTGTATCAAAAAAATTAAGTTATTTAATAATATTCTTAAAATTAAAAACTAAAAATTAAAAAATTTAGCGTAAAATCAATTTCTAATGATGTAATAAGTAATATTAATATTTCTAAATATAAGTTTATTTTGTTTTTATACAAAATAGCAAGTATGCCACCACGTGAAGAGTTCTCGAGTAAAAGAGTAAAGGGCATGGCACACCAAGTGATGATATAGGTTGGCATTTTGGAACATCTATGCCAAATATAAGAGGAAATGTTTCATGTAAACTTTGTGGTAAAGTTGTAAAAGGAGGAATAATACGTTTCAAATAACACATTGCTTATAAAATTGGCAATATTGCACAATGCCCTAACGTTACTGGTATGTTATGTTTTTTTTAATTCCTTTAAAAATATTATTGTTAATTTCTTAATAAAAATTATAAAATTACATAAGCATGTGCAACTATTTTTTTTTTTTAACTATATTATTAATAGGTATAGTAAGAGAAAGTATGATGAAACTTTTTCAAGAAAGCAAATAAAAAAAAGCTGACAACAAAAGGAGAAAAAATGAATTTTTATCACAGTTAAGAGGGGAAGATAATTATGAAGGATTTATTGACGAAGACATCGCTATTAGACAAGCTGTGTGAGATAGCATTTAATCACAACATGAGTGGTACAAAAGACAAGAATTCAGACAAATAACTAGTGGTTGGAGTAACATATATGAAGATGGATAAAGCTCTCATGGCTCAGTTGTTGAATATTTTGAAGAAAGAATAAGGAAATCAATTTCAAATGAGTCTAAATTTTCATTAAGGGAAGCTATACCTGAATTGGTTAGAAGTAAGAGTTCAAGGTAACTAAAAGTAAGTGATTCATTTTTAAAGACATTAAGAAGAAAGATGGGTGAATCAGTATCAAAATTTTTGATATATGATCGACTTCTTTTTCAATTAGCAAATTCTCCATGGTTGCATAATTTGATTTTGGTGGCAGCAAAAGTTGGTCAACATGTAAAACTTTCAACACCTTATAAGGTATCAGATGTGTATTTAGAATCTGAGTATCAACAAGTTCATGAATGAGTTAATGGATTAAAAGCTCATTAGAATGAATTGGGTGTCACTTTGATGTATGATGGTTAGACCAATAGTTTGAATCAAATGCATATCGTTAATTTCCTTGTTTATTGTAGTAAATGGACCATTTTTTGTAAATCTGTAGATGTCTCAAGTATTCATAGTAAAGATGTAAACTTTTACTATAGATTTTTAGATGAAGTTGTGAAAGAAATTGGAGAAAAATACATTGTTCAAATAGTCATTGATAACGAAGCAACACTTAAGGCCACAGGAAAAAGACTAATGGAAAAGAGAAAACATTTGTATTGGACAGCATGGTCAGCTTACTATTTGGACTTATGCTTTGAAGATATTAGGAAGAAAAAAAATGTGGCAAAGGTTTTAGATGATGCAAAGAAAATGACTTCTTTTATATACAATCACATTTGGACTATTAATTTGATGAAGAAATATACACAAAGAAAGCAAATACTTCATCCTGCTTTTACCCGATTTGCCACTCATTTCATACAGTTAGAAGAAATAATGAGGCAAAAGCAAGGTTTGAGAGAGATGTTCAATTCAAAGGTTAGTACTTAGTAATTAGTACAACTATTTAAATCTAGCATCTTTTTATGATATCATTGTTTAAAATATTAATTTAAAATATATTACTCTAAAAATTTATTGATGAATATATAAGAATTTAAAGATTCAAAATGGGGACAACAAAAATCAAGACCTACTTATGAAGCTAAAAAAATCATTTTGAGAAAAGATTTTTGGAGAAAAGCAGGTGATATAATAAAAGTTTATGAGCCTTTGGTAAAAGTATTGCACCTTGTGGATGGTGATGAAAAACCAACAATGGGTTTTATTTACGAGGTTGTGGATAGAGCTAAACAAGCAATTCAGTAAAATTATCGTTATTCTGTTGAATAGGAAAATATTATTGACAATAGATGGAGTTTCATGTACTTTGACTTGCATTCAGCTAGTAAGTAAACCAAGAATATATATGGTATTTAAAAAATATGTTTATTTTTTATACTTAAATTGCTTATATATTTATTTTTTTATTACTTTAATATAATATTGTTAGGAATTATGTTTAGGTTACTATCTAAATCCACAATTTCAATTTAAAGTGGAACATTTTGCAAATGTATTTAAAGAAACATTAAAAGGTATAAAAGCAATTATTGAAAGATTAGAACTTTTGATAGATACTCAAATCAGAATGATTAATCAGGTTAGTATTTAATACTATTTTATAACTTTAACATTTATTTTATGTATTAAAAATTAAATTATTTTTTATTTATTCATTTATTATTGTATTTTCAATTGATGTAGTTATTATTTCGAGACAAGCATGAAACATTTAGTATTCCATAAGCACAAAGAACTTGGAAGCAAATGAATCCAGGTAAATAGTAAATTAAATAATTATAATTTATTTATATTATTTAATTATATAGCACTTTGAAATTTAATTTAAATAATTTTATACAACTAAGTGGTGGATGATATATGGCACTTTTGTTCCTGAATTACAAAAACTAGCAATCAAAGTGCTTAGTCAAACAACATCTACATCAAATTGTGAACGTAATTGGAGCATATTTAGCTATATTCACACCAAAGCAAGAAACAAATTGAAGTTTGAAAGACTTCAGAAACTTGTGTATACCTATTATAACATGAGGCTGAGGATGAGACATCATAAAAGAATGAGCATTGATGAGATAAATAATAGTTTTAATCCTATTAGCTTTGATCATATTTTTGAAGATGATGATCCACTAACAGAATGACTGCAAGACAAAAAAAATCCTCTATTAAATGGTCAAAACTCTGATTGGTTGCCTACAGATAATTTCGATAATGAAATGAATGTTGAACAATCACGCCAATCTCAAGAAAGGAATGTGTCTCATTCAAGTTCAAGTTCAACACTATATCAGAGTGATGATGGTGGTGGTTTAAGTCCAGATGATGATGATGATGGTGATGGTGATAGAGATGGTGATGGTGCGAATTTTAGTGATAATATGGATGCAAATAGACCTTAAGCCCACTTGGAGGAGAATTTAGGCTTGTTGCTACTGGTGGACTTTTCATTAATATGATAGAATACGGAGTAAATCCATTTGCTGAATCTAGTGAGGGTCAAAGTGCACGTATAGCTCGATCAAAAGGAAAAGCCAAGAAGCACCACTATGATATTTCTAGAGGTTCTTCATCTTCAGATGGGAGACCAAATTCTAGTAACTTTGAGTATAGTGAATCATCTGCTAGTACTCAATGATATTAATATCCACTGGAACAACTTGATTTTTGACCTCTTTATGGTTATCCACCTCTATATGGTTATTATCCACCTCAAATGTATCATTTACCACAAATGTATCATCCTCAAATATATTCTCTACCTCAAATGTATCAAGAACAAAGGTCTCATGGATAGAGATAGAGTCAACTTGACTCTCAAAGTGAAGATAGAGAATCTAATCCTTATCGTCATTCTACCATGTGGTAAAATTTGAAATATATCTCAATAATTGTAGTTGATGAAATTTGAAATTATTATATTTTTAAGTTTGTAATTTTATTAAATATAAATGCTTGGTATTTAACATATTATATTTTGTTAATATTTGATTTGTCTAGAATTAATATTGAATATGAACTTGGCCAAGAAAAACTTTGTGGATAAACCAAATATGAATGCTTTTTATAATCTAAATAAAATTGTGAATAATTTTTTTAGAAAATAAAAAACACAGTGTCATAAACTAATTTTTAAAATCATTGAATAAGAGTTTTTATAATTATAATTATTACATTTTATAATAAATTGTGGCAAAAAAAATTTTCATGACCGCGATGTTCGTAGTGATCATAATGATCTCTGTTATATTCAAAAATGCGACAAACGCGATACGTTCGAAAACGTGATCGCGACTGCTATTTAAATCCCTGGTCATGCAGCAATGGTTTCCAACCTCTTTCTTCTGATTGCCTAATAGTCCTACCGCTGTTATCTTGAGAAGATCAACCCGCGCGGTGATGTTCATGTTCTGCCGGAGCTTGCACCAAGACTGTCCATGGAACTCCAATACCGATTTGAAGGTCGATTATATGGATCTTACAAGCAGATGCAACGTTCTCTATATATAATGGCTTGTATTCCTGTGAATTGCGTTACCTGGATAAATGGAAAGTATTGATGATCTGAGACTGATGTAATGTAAGTACTCAACCCGTGATTAATTTCATTCTTCACTTTTGCCTTCAATTCCTTTGTTATGATCCTTCCTCTTCCTTTATCAATCCTTTCTCGAAGAGCCTCAGCAAAATATAGAAGCACCAAAAATAGTGTCATCTACCACAGGTTTCACGACTGCTCTAAACCAAAGAAGCATAATCTCATATGCAAACCCAAGAAGAATATTATTCTACTTAACAGACTCCTCTCGACGCCAAAACCAGCACCATAAGTTCCTGATGCTATGCTTCCTTCATTCCCCAATCCAAGAGAAACTTGCACTCTACATAAAACTATCCAAGCAATGTACAGACGGGGCCGATAAACAGCATCCGGTAACTCACTTACAAAGATGATTTTCCCTGTCAAACCATGGATAAGTGTGGCGATGCTAACTGCTAAAAGCTGAACAGCTGGATTGGTGTAGAAGTAGAAAGACAAGAGAAAAGATGAGGAAGGCTGTGAAGGATTATTTGAAGTGACGGTGGTTAAGATACAGTTAACACAGAGAGCCTGGCAACAAGGAGAAACGAAAGGGAAAGCAACATGCTGAGCAAGGTGATTGTAGGGAGGAGAAAGGATCCTTTCACCTTTCTGATACAAATTCTTCCACCCCATTTTTTCCCAATAGCAAAAAAAAAAAAAAAAAAGGCGAAAATTGATTCCATATATGTGATTGGATTATTGTAGCTTTGAATGAAAGAAGCTTAGAGTGGTTGCCACGTCCATAGTTTGATTTAGTTGACACAAAGACATGACATCTTATCCTAGGCCTTCATCTAAATATGTGCAATGGATTTCATGATATGCAACCATCCTATTTATTGTTGCTTTACTGATGACTTCAACCTTTGCGGATTTGTTTGCATTTTGAGTTTGGGAACTAGATAAAATAAACTAAGGGAAAGAGACAAGGTCTGATTTATTACTTCACATAGAGGGCAAAGCTTCAGTTAAGATTATTTAATGATTAATTAATGATAGAAGTTGAAGTAGTTGCTAGTAAAAATTTACATCAAATCCTAACTTTAATCCACTCGTCAATGAATTGGGCTTGTCAAGGGTGCATTTGGATCACCGATACTGAATACTACATCTCTACCACCTGCGGAAATTTTGGTTAGCTTGGAATATGTAACACTAATATATATATAGTAATTGTAAGCTGATTAGGTCCAAAATGTCAAATTTCTTGAATAACAAATGGGGATTGGGGACCTTAATATGATTATAAATTTAATTAGAAAATGCTGAAACCGTAAGGCATCGATGAATGATGGGAGTTCTACCACAAGGGGAACAAGAAAATTTATCTATTCTTCAACAGCTAGAAAGATCAGATCATAAACTACCAAACGGTTTTTCAAAAAAAACAACCAAAAACAAATTTAGATACTCAATTGGATTCCTTTATCAATTTCAGGGATTTTCTTCATACATATATGAAGAATTGAACATAGCCAAAAAAAAAAAAAAAAAAAAAAAACTGAACAAAGAAGAAAAGAAGGTAAAAGAAGCTAGATAGATATAAAACAAGAAAAACAAAGAATGTTTTCTATATTGATATTTGATAATTATATTGAGAATTTATATTTGATACATTATAAGAGTAAAAAAATCTATGCACTATTAATTAATTATATAATGTCGACTCATTACTAAGTAAACATAATTTTTTATAAATCCTTCAAATAAATACACAAAAACTTAATTTTTTTTTAAAAAACATTTTACTAATAAAGTGGTATTATATGATTAATTGATAACATATAAAATTTATAACTAATAGTGCATCCAATAGAAACTCTTACATTAATTAATTCTCATGGGGTTAACTTATTTTAATAATGTAGTTAAAAAAGTTTAAAAAATATATAAGATGAGAGCTCGAATCGCACCATTTTCATCGTCTATCCTTTAAGAAAAAAAAATCAGCAACAGGCTTATGCTCATCATTATTGTTCTTCTAACATGTAATCCTTTAATTTTTCTTGCTTTGAATTCGACACAATACTGTGAGCAATAAAGTAGCTAGCAATGTTTTGACTGTAAATTCATCTCTAAAAGTTGTTTGATGAAGTCATTTCTGCGACGATTACTATATAAGTAGTGTTTGATATGAAGAATCACTTAAAATATATGATGATTTATGCATAATAATTAGATGGTTGTATTTGATAACCACTTAATAATCCTAAGTGACGGTGATATTGGACCATCAAGAGTTCTTAGATCACTGTCTTAAAAAGTAATCTAATTCCTATCCAAAGTAGTGGGAAACTTTTATCATTGAGATAAAATGATATGTAACATTATTAATAATCAATATCACCCATTTAATAGGTAAATTAAAAATTTGCTTCTTCTTAAAATTAATTGTAATTATTTTATATTATAATTTTTATATTTTCAAACTAATATTTATTGTAACAAATTCAAAAATATTTTCATATTTTTTTAATTTTTTAAAATTTATTTATAATATAACTGTTGGATTTTAATATATTAGTTTTATTTTTTAATTCAAATATTTTGTTACATAATTTATAATATAAAAACTAATTTACTATCAAAAATATATTTTTAATTTAATAATTTGATAATATTTATTATGAAGTAAATAAAATATTATTAATAATTTATATACAAATTATTATATTTAAATAACATTAAAATCATTAATTTTTGTAACTATCATAATGTGCATAATTATTTTGATACTTTCAAATAAAAATACTAAGCACATTGATTTTTAATTACTAAAAATTAATTATTTTTAATCAAATAAATTAATTTTAAATCACGAATGATAAAATCACCTTAATAATAAAATTATTTTAGTAATTAAATTATCATGATAACTTTAGAAATAATACCAAATACTACCATATAGGTTGCCATAATGTTTCCGAAGCTTAATATTTGACTAAATAACGCTTACAATTTTAGACGAAAAATGCATCATGTCTTTAGTACATAGACTCCGGTCTGCCACTATTCTTCTGTATCTTCATGGGGAAATATATATGGTCGAGATTTAAGTTAATAAAAACAGTGGTTCAAACTTTTAAAGTATAGTCAAGACTGACATATTTTTAAACCGAAATTGATGACTTGATTTGGGTGTAAAACTTATACTCCATTTGATGAAAGAAAGAAAATTTTTTAATATGATGACTGAGCTACATAATAATAAAATATATTATTTTGTAATTTAATTATTAAATTAAAATATTTTTTATCAATAAAACATTGACTTAATAATTAAAAAGAAATCTTGAACTCACAAGATTCAAATTAAAGTATTTTTAGTAAAAAAAAAAAATCTAATTTATAATGCAGATAGTTGGTGGAACAATTTTGGTTTTTGGTCCTACTGCTTAAAAATTAATAGAAATTTGTCTACTTTATTTAAAGATGAAAAGTGTAATTTTAATTAAATTTAAGATTAAAATTTAATAATTTTACATTAATATAAAAATAATTAAAATATAAAAAATATTTAAATAAATATTAACCATAAAATTAGTTAAAAATACATTTATTTTCCCTCCCCGTGCCCACGTTATTGGTTTTGACTATGAATTTGTTTACAATGTGGTTTTGATCTTTGATGATTTTTAAATTTTATAGTACTCACGTAGTGTACTTTTTTTTTTTTTAATTTATAGAAAGCTAACTGAACCAAGTGGTTTGGCTGTAGGGTGCAGCAATGCTGATGGCCAACTCCCGACAACCCCATTTTAGTATGGGATTCCAAGTTCCAAGGAAGAACGTTGGTACACTGAAACTATAATTCGTTCAATCCAAATAAATAAATGTCAACAAAAACCTTGTAAATTCCCACGCTAACCTCCACTGTTCAGATAATCACAAGTCTAGTTTTGTTTCGTCGGGTCTAAAATTTCTCCAAGCTTTGGCCCACTAGTTTTCATACGTTGAAGACAAAATTTTGTTTGTTTCACCCTTTAACTGAGTGGTCTTATTCACATGAAGTGAATTTCTTCCCAAAAAATCCATACCCAGGATTCTTTTGATCCGAAAGTATTACAACCTGCTCCATTTCCCAGTAGCAACAGTAAAGGAAATGAGAGGAAAAAAGAAAAAGCAAGCTATTATCAATTGATCATACCCATATGTTTACAAGAACTAGAGTTAGATTAAGCTGAGTGTATAGCCAAATTTCAAAGTAAAAATGAAACAGTGATCCGACCAGCAGTGCTGCCTTATTAATAGTGTTGGAAATATTGACTCAAATCCCATAAGAGATTTGTTTGAGATTTGTTAGAGATTTGTTTAGGATTTGTCAGATATTGCTTGATGGACAAGAAGACTTGCAAAAGAAGAATTTCAAGAGAAAAGGATTCTTAATAGGTAAGTTTGACTTGCAAGAGAAGAATTCTAAAAGGAACGAGATTCTTAATAGGCAAGTTTGACTTACAGGAGAAGAATTCTAAGAGGAGAAAGATTCTTAATGGGCAAGTTTATATGGTTATAAATAGGTGAAGTCTCTACAGGGTTAGGTATGAGAAAAAGATGTAAGAAAGTTGTAGGGTTTTATGGGATAGACACCCCATAGGAGTATTTGGGTTCTACGTCTTATGGGTGTATATGTTTGTTTGTGAGTGGACTAAAAGAGACTGAGAGGGTCTACATAGGTATGGTGTATGGGAGCATATGAGTATGTGTTTGGTTATGTTGAAAGGGTGCACAAGGGTTTGAGTTTGTGTTTGTTTGGGTTGAGAATACTCTATAGGACTAGAGGAGATTGAGAGTGTCTTATAAGTATTGATTGTTGAGTGAGGTTGATGATTTGATTTAAGTTTGTAATTCTCTATAACTAGTGGATCTTGTTTCTCATCCGTGGATGTAGGTCAGTTGGACCGAATCACGTTAAATTATTGTCTCTTGTGTGTTTGATTTATTGTTTGATTTCGCTTCCATTGGTGTGATTGGATTGAAGGCTTTTAGCCCAACAAATGGTATCAGAGCTGTGGTGTTCCCCAACAAATGGTATCAGAGCTGTGGTATTCCTCAACAAATGGTATCAGAGCTGTGGTGATCCCCAACAAATGGTATCAGAGCCGTGGTGATCCCCAACAAGTTCGAAACGTGAGAAGAGTCAAATGTTCAAGATGTGGGAAGAGCTGATGGTTCGAGACATGGGAAGAATTGACAGTTCGAGATATTGGAAGAGCTTGGTTTGAGATATGAGAAGAAGTAAGCTTAGAGGAGCTCGATTCAAGACAAGAGTTTGAGTTTTAAGATTGAGGATTGGTTTGTATGAAGCGTGAAGACACAAGAAAAGAGAAGATGATTGTGAGACTTTCATTGCAAGTGGAGCCAAGCATGTCTAGCATGAATATAGATGATTGATGGAATTTGAGTCAAGGTGAAGATTGTTGGAAATATTGACTCAAATCCCATAAGAGATTTGTTTGAGATTTGTTAGAGATTTGTTTAGGATTTGTCAGATATTGCTTGATGGACAAGAAGACTTGCAAAAGAAGAATTTCAAGAGAAAAGGATTCTTAATAGGTAAGTTTGACTTGCAAGAGAAGAATTCTAAAAGGAACGAGATTCTTAATAGGCAAGTTTGACTTACAGGAGAAGAATTCTAAGAGGAGAAAGATTCTTAATGGGCAAGTTTATATGGTTATAAATAGGTGAAGTCTCTACAGGGTTAGGTATGAGAAAAAGATGTAAGAAAGTTGTAGGGTTTTATGGGATAGACACCCCATAGGAGTATTTGGGTTCTACGTCTTATGGGTGTATATGTTTGTTTGTGAGTGGACTAAAAGAGACTGAGAGGGTCTACATAGGTATGGTGTATGGGAGCATATGAGTATGTGTTTGGTTATGTTGAAAGGGTGCACAAGGGTTTGAGTTTGTGTTTGTTTGGGTTGAGAATACTCTATAGGACTAGAGGAGATTGAGAGTGTCTTATAAGTATTGATTGTTGAGTGAGGTTGATGATTTGATTTAAGTTTGTAATTCTCTATAACTAGTGGATCTTGTTTCTCATCCGTGGATGTAGGTCAGTTGGACCGAATCACGTTAAATTATTGTCTCTTGTGTGTTTGATTTATTGTTTGATTTCGCTTCCATCGGTGTGATTGGATTGAAGGCTTTTAGCCCAACAAATAGTTCACTAACAGAAGATGTCGAAATTGTGCTTATGGCATGTTCTTTCCACCAAATCCACAAAAATTCAACAGCAAACTCGTATTCTGCCTGTTTGGGGAGATTCACAAACGTGTCTGCATTCTGGATTCTGGTTTAAGATAATTATCTGGATTTGCAGCTTCATTTATGGAAATATCCACGTGGCAGTGCAAATTGATTGTGTGTGGGCACAGGACTTGGCCCAAACTTGCTCAAGCCAATCAAGTGGAGGATGATGCCGGCAGGTTCTATCCATGACATATCTACACATTTATATGCTGCAGCTGTATGGAAGGTTTATTTTATCGCAAGGTGGGGGTGGATGTGAAAGTGAGTCGTGATTTATGCATAGTTGCTCTTAACTTTGTATTAAATCAGTGACATGAAAGGAGAAGCAAGTTGGGGGTTTTGTTATATTGCCTGCCTCCCTTTTATCTTTATCTCTTCTCTCTCACAAATCACAGTCAATTGGTTGGAGCTCTTGATCTTAATCCTTTGATTTTTATTTTTCCCATGACTAGTTTTCTAAGTTAATAAAATCTCCCAACAGCTCTGCTCGTCTCGTTTAATCTTTTTGGCATAATATATAAAAGCAGAAGAACATAGCTGCAGGAAACAGAAAGTGGTCATGGACGTTTCTGTCTCTCCAAAATTGGACTATAAGGCTTCATCAGAAGAATCAGAACTTAAACCAACTGATACACAGGCGCCCAAAAGAAGGTTTACAGTTTTGAATTCTTTAGCAATTAGCATTGGTTCATTTGAGAACACCCCCCCCCCCCCCCTCTCGCATTTAAGTTCGTTTGACATTTCTAAATTTCCCTATGTTCTATTACCAGGAAGGTGGTTGAGAAGACTGTTGTGACAGTGAAGATAGGAGAAAATGGTGGAAAACTAAAGAATGAAGGGCTACCTTCTGATTTATGGTCCTGGAGGAAATATGGGCAAAAACCTATCAAAGGATCTCCTTATCCGAGGTGTGTTTCTTCTTCGTTTTGATCTTCACAATTGTTAATTCTTATGAGCTCATAAACTTCTAGTTAGCCAAGAGAAGCAAAATTTCATCCCTTCATGCTTGGCTTTTGCTTCTTCCAAACATACATGTTATTGGTGTAGTTGAATTAAATTTCTTTTTCTTCTACACCTTAAAATTTAGCCAAGAAGACCATCTTTTTCTCCTCATTTTGTCCCATTCCACCTCTCTCTCCCCTCCAAGGATTCTCACAAACTTTCATGTTTCATCATGAAGGGGATATTACAGGTGCAGCACATCAAAGAATTGTTTAGCCAAAAAGCAAGTAGAAAGATGCAGAACAGATGCTAGAATGTTCATCATCACTTATACCTCTGGTCATAATCATCCAGGCCCTGATCTCCACACCACCAACCTAGCACAGTCCCCAAAAGAACCCCAAACCTCCCATTGTGTTGATCAGTCCCAAGCTCCTAAACAACAACAGCTGCCAGTAGTGTCAGAACAAGAGCCAGAAGAAGTCCAAAACGAACCCATCAAAACAAACAGTGGTGAAGATGCAAGTGAAGATCATTTTTACTATCTACAATCTCCATTAGTCTCTCCCCAAAATATTATAATTAACCAAGAAGATCCTTTCACCGGGAGTCTAGAGGAAACCCATGACCCACTGGGGTTTCTGTTTGATGAAGAGCCACTCTATTGCCCTCATATAACGATATCTTCAACACCAACATCAGAAGAAAATGAATTCTTTGATGAGCTTGAAGAACTACCCGTATCTTCAGCTTTCACAAGTTTCATGAGAAGCAAGTTTTTCGATGAACAGATTCCTGTCGTCCCTTCTTGATTGAAGTGTTTTTCAGTGTTAGAAAAATCTAATCAAGATGTTCCTATGGAATTGATCGTACCCCCACTACCAGTGGTTCTAGTTTATTTCCTTGTCTGACGAGGGTTCAAATAATGAGATAGTTGGATCAATTTCGCATGAAAAGCTAGTGCATGGCTGTCTTTTTTTTTTTTTTTTTTTATCTGGGAGATTGGGATGAAAATGCTTTTTGTCAGAACGGGAAATCCAATTAAGTCCAACGGATAGAGACACAACCACGCACGTACACCAAAGGTTTGGCTACTTGATTTAGGGTGGCTACTTTTGTTGGGTGGCAGCTACGTTGCACGAGGTTCACGCGAGAGTGCTTTGCTTGAGAGCTTTTTTTCTTCTCTTGTTTTTGGTTCCGGTTAACTTTCTGCTTGTTGGGGTTGGATATTGGGTACATTGATTCCATGGGAATAGAGTCGAGTTGGGTTGGGCCTTTTTCTTTCGTTCCGTTGGGCTATGGGGTTGAGAGAGTTGGATCAGGTTCCGGAATCTGTCATCTGAAAAGTATGCGGTGTACTTTTTGGATTGTTTGGTGGATTTTTTAGTTGCAGATTCTTTCAACAAAATGCCAATCTAACCCAAGCATTCCTTTTATGTGGGGGTGAGGATTTGGCCAGCGTAACAAACCCAATTTTGTCAAATTGCTCGTGTTCTTATGCGTGCACGTCATTCGAATTTAAAGTTTTTAACTCAAAATAATATGGTAAATAAACGATTTTTTTTTTACTACTAATAATTTGTTTCATTTTAGGTTTGCATTGTCAACAACTATATTACCATAGGGAAAAATACTGGTACGACTGTTTTCAGTTTGAAGACTGTTAGTTGAAGCTTTATAGATAGTTGGGTTATCTCCCTCGAATTTATCATCATTTATTATATTAATTCAATGGATGGTGCTTTGATTAAAATGATAAAATAATTTGTATTTAATGAGTTTTAATTTATTTATATTTTATAAAATTAATTTTTTTTAAAAATCGGAGATTAGGTCACATTTTTTCTTTAATTAAGGTTAAAATCAGATTTTAAGTGATATCGTTTATATATTTTTATTAGTTATTTAATTTTATATTTATATAAATGTATTATATTAATAAAATTATTATTTAATATTTTAATTTAAAATATTAACTTAATAAAAATATTATATAAATAATTAAAATATAATTTATATTAAAATAATATTTTATGAATATTATATTAAATTAATTTTAGGTCAGATTAGATTCAGTTTATGAATAAATAGGTTGGATCGGGTTGGATATTAAAAAATAATATTTTAATATCAGATCAAATTCGGATATAGATATTAAGGGGTCAAATTCAAATCAAGTTAAGCCAAAACTTGCCTTTACCTATTACTCTCTCTAGTTTTCACTCTGTAATGTTCATTTTCTTTTATCTTTATTCTAATATTAACTTTAACATCATGACAAAAGGTTAGATTTGATACAATACTAGTGTATAAATTTTATATATGATCATTAAATCAGATAATATTACCACATTAATGAATTTTTTTTAAAAAATATTTAAGTTTTTATATATTTATTTTAAAAACTTATAAAAATTTATTAGTGATATGAGGCAACATTATTTAATTCATTGACGATATGTAAAATCTATATACTAACAATATATCAAATATAAACTTCTGATACAATGTGATTTTTTTACAAATAAATAAATACCTATTGGTCATCAGAAAGGTTTTAACTTAAATCCTAACTACATGAGCCCATCAATCCTTACTCACTAGTTATGAAACATGAACACATATATGTAAGATGAGTACAATGACACATCAATTTTTAAAAAATGAAGACACAGAACAGCAAAACACGGTAATAATTTTTTTATATATATTATAATCATCAATTAAAAATATATGGTAAATATTGAATTGATTTTTAAAAGATATTTACTCATGTGAAAAAAATTAATGATAAACATAATAACAAAAGAACCTATGGTGTCATTATTCGCACAATTTATGTTTTTCTTTTCTTTTTTTTTTGTTATATCCGACCAAGTTCGACATATATTTCAACGTGTTACAAGTGTTAAAGTGACAAACATAGATACAAACTGTAGATATCTAATTTTATCTAGATACGTTCTAGTCAGTCGTGATGCTTTTAAAATCAAGATTGAATTCATATTGAAGATTTCTTTAGGATTTATGAATATTTATAGATTTTTGAATAAATTGATTTTTAGGAAATATAAGAAAGTAAACAAATCAATGGAAAAAGTCAAAAGTCAACCTAAAGACAACTTGGTAAAACTTGTTTGAAAATTGGTTGATTTTGGTCGAAAATGGGTGAGACATTGGATTCTTAAAAGCTTCAAAACAAAATTTGAGTTTTGAACAAAAAGGGATAAAATGACCAAAATATCTTTTAGGAGGCCCTGAGTGAAAGTGGGCAAGATCGATCAAAATTACTTGGAATGGTCAAATTTTTTTTTTCAAATACTTATGTTTAAAAAAGAAATCCTTGGAAAAAATGAATTTTAAACTAAAAATGACCAAAATGCCTCACGGTTAAATACAATCAAATTTAGTCAAACTCAAGTCAACTTTTGAAATTCACAATTGAATAGGATTATTAAGGTTTATAATTAATAAAATTATGATTTAGACACTCTAAAACCTTGTTTGACCTCAAGAAGAGTGAAATTACAAAAATGTTATTTAAGGGCATTTTCGTCATTTGGCTTTCTTAGAGTCAATTTTTCATAAAAACTTTAGATCATTTTTAAATATTATTGCATGAATTTTTATGCATTAAAAATTTTGATTGTACTTCAAAATGGTGAAATTACTAAAATGCCTTATAAAGGCATTTTCGTAATTTAACCTTTTTAAGGTCATTTTTTGTTAAGCATTCCATATCATATTTAAATATTATTTCATGAATTTTAATGCATTAAAAATCTTATTGCACTTTAAAATGAGTGAAATTACTAAAACTCTTTAGGAGGCATTTTTCTAATTTAGTCTTTTTGGGGTTTATTTTTATGAAAAGCTCTATATCATAATTAAATATTATTTTATGAATTTTGGTCCATTAAAATCATGAAAATAAGTATTGGATCATAGGATTCTAGAAAAGATCATAAGAAAAAAGGCTTAAAACACTAATAAGGGTCTTTTCACATAAGAACAGTTGTTCTAAAAGCCAATATGTGTGCTATATTTCTTCAAAATCATTAATCTTAAAAGGGTTTAAATCCTAGGGTCAAGGTTGCGTTACTTGATCACCAAGATTAGGGGAAAAAGACAAAATCACTACATCCATTAAATGGAAAGGATAAAAGAGTTAGGAAAGAAGTTTGGGTCTCTAAATGTATCATATTAAGGTTGGAATGAGAGGCGGGGATTGAAGGAAATAGAGTGGTAACACACAACAAAAGAGGGAAATGAAAGACCAAAAAATATAAGAAAATAAAAAAGAAATATGGTTTGAAAAGGAAGGAAATGTTTTTCTTATAAAGCTTAATGGAAGGGCTATTCATAGGGGGTTTAGGACTCCATTTTATTCTTGTCATCAAGCTTTAAATGGAAGAAAACGGGTAGCAAGGGAGTGATGCATATTCCTAGGAAAGAAAAAAAATCTCTTAGTGAAAAAAGCTAAGTTATTTCTTTTATTCTTTCATCATTTTTTTCATCATACAATTTTATTTTTCATACATGTAGTTCTTACCTTTCTTGGTCTTTCTATTTTAATGTATTTGTGGTGATTCGTTTTCATGTTTTGATGTGTTTGTTATGCTTGGGATCTTGTGTTTAAATGTTTTTTCCATTTCATAATCCTTTTTGATGTATTTTGGTGGATGAAATTATTTCCATTTAGGAAGTTTGTCATGTATTTGATAAATGTTTTTGTTAATAAAATCAATTTTCTAAATATTCTATTTAAGTGTTTGATAAAAATTTTCAAAATAAAAAATAGTACTATAGGAATTTTTTAAATATTTGATAAACTAAGAATGTAGTCATTTAGTATGCTTTTCAGGTGTTTGTGAAAATGCTTTAGTATTGTCATGGTAGTTTTAATTTTATTTATCACTTGTAGTGGTTTAATTTCATGTTTAGCATTTAATTGTCATAAGTATTGTCATGCATTAAGCATTACTTATACATTAAAACCTTAATTAGAAAATAAAATCACGGTTTTTTATCTTACTTCTAAAATCTATTTAGATGTTAGAGATTTTGGAAAAGTCCCAAGAAAAACCCTAAACCAAAACCAAAACCAAACACTAAACCCTAACCTTAAATCAAAACCCTAAAAATATGTAAAACCTAACCCTAAACCAAAAACCTTAAAAACACTAAACCTAAACCTACTCAAACCCTAAACTTTAGCCTAAACACTAAACCCTAAGCTAAACTTATCCCTAAACCTTAACCTAAACACTTAATCTAGCCTAAACCCTAAACTAAACCCTAGACCCTAGTTAAGCCCTAAACCTTGCTCAAACCCTAAAATTAACCCTATACACTAAACATAACCCTAAACCTTAAACTCTCAACCCTAAACCAAACATTAAACCCTAAATCCAACCCAATACCTTAAATTGTCTAGACCTTGAAACTAGTCAAATCCTAAAACTTTAAACCCATTCTAGCACCTAAAGCCATCCTAAAATTCAAAGGATTTGTATGAAAATCTCATATGAAATAATTTGTTCTTAAATGTCACCCAGAGGATGGGGTACTTAGGAAATTTTATTTCATTAAGTTTTTCTTATGATTCTTTAATAAAAAACAATAATAAGATCAACCAAAAGAAAAGTAATAAAATGAAGATCTTAAATATAAATAATCATACCTAAACTATGTCTAAAGGTTGGGGAATCCGGGTGGTCTTTTATATTTAAAAACTTGATTTTAAAATTTCAACTCAATGTCATGTACGACATCTATTTGCATATCTTTATTTTTAGATTGTTGTTTGCATTGATTTCATGTGCCTATATCTTTTAATTATTACTACTTATTTGTTAATTGTAGCATTATTGGTTTTTTTGCATAAAATATTTTTCATAGAAAATATTATTCAAAAATATGAATTTTAAAATAAAACTAAAATAATATTCTTAAGAAAATAATTTTTGGTATTCTGTTTAGAGGTTGAAGAGTTACCAGCTATTATCATCTACGAATAATGTTATTTTTATTTTAAAAGAATTTTACGGTGAACCTTAGGTAGAAAGAGTTATCTTTAAATTTTGCCTATATATTAAAAAATTTTAAGGTAATTTTTTAGCCTAAAGATTTTCACAATATTCCTAAATAAAATTTTCTTTTATAAAAAGATAAAATTGATTTTTTTTAAAGTGAGGGGAATTATTATTAAATATCAAGTTAAAACCATTTTCATCTAATATTAAAAGATAATACATGATTAATTGATACCATTTTTAAACAGGTGCTATAGGGTGCTAATATTTCCTCACCTGTAATCGTAATCCCAAATCCAACTCTGCTTTCAAAGTCTAAAATATCTTTTTGATAAACCTTAAATTCATTTTTGGTTTTATTAATAAAATAAACTATTTAGGTTGCCAATCACACTTAATAAAAAAAATTGGTGGTGACTCCTTGTTTTTTTAATTTCCAAAATGCTAGGTCTTATGGTTAGGTTAATGGACACACACATTATAATAGCTTGGTGACTTTATTGGAGAAATTTTTTAGAATTAGGTCAAAAATTAATCATGCATTATCTCAAATTTTGGATTTAATGGTTTTAGTTTATATTTAATTTTAATTCCCTTCATTTTAATTTGGTAAAAGATATTGCATGTTAGTATCCTACTTTGATTTTGTCATTTGTTCATCTTTTATATTATTTTGATTGATATATCTCTTTGCATACACTTTACATGTTCACTTGTATGCATGAGTTCTAGACTCGAACTCTATCTCTTTTAAGAGGAAGTAAAGTAGCTCTCATGAGGTGATAATCTTTGCATTTGCTACTGTAACACTCTTACTTAGATTGAACCCTTTCCGTTTGTAACTTGTAATAGGTGAGGATCGGGATGCTTTACTAGTTTATAATGGATGATAATGTGAGAAACAATATGGGAACGTTTAGACATATAAATCCTAACCTAAAATATTATGAGCCATAAAAAGCCAACTTAAGGTAGGGACATGCTAGACCATTTCGTAGAAATTGCTCGAATTAGGATACATAAGGAATATTTTGATACAACTTGTATTTAGGGGTAATAATAATGTAAAAAAAATTTTAAAAAATATGCGAGAAAAAAATTCTACAAATAAAATTTTCTTTTAACATATTATTTGATTTGTCTAATGTTTGTCCAAGAACTGTATCTTAAAAAAAGATTTTTTGTATTTTTCAAGAAAAAAATCACTAAAAAAAAACAAAAAATTTTCAAAAAAGAGGATGGGGTTTTTTTTTTTCTTTTTAATTCTTTGTTAGCTAAATAAATAGAAAAAACATGAAAAAGAAAAAGTCTTAAAAAAGATTTTATCCCTTTTGTTTCAACCCAAAATTTTTAGGTAAATTTAGAGTAAGTTGCTTTGTATTTTTTCATGTTTCCACTTTTTTTTTTAAAAAAAAAAAGGTGAGTTTTGGAATTGATCAAGTTGTTTAGTGAGTCTTGCAAAAATTATCTGGCAAAAAATTAAAAAAATAGAGAAAAGAGAAAAATGAAAAATGAAAAATGAAAAATGAAAAATGAAAAATGAAAAAAGAATAAAAGAAAAGAATAAAAAGTGAGAACAGAGATTTAGGATTGGTAAAAAGTTTATCGTTGTTTTTATTCAAACATCACATTATGCATTCATTGTTAATAAGGTTTTTATATTTTAGGCCATGTAAACAAAAAATTCCATTTGTAGAGATATTTACATCATTATTATATTCATGCATTCATAAACATGTTCTGAATATCACGCAAGTTAGAATTTGTTTTGTGACATTTATTCAATAAAAGTAATAACACTAATTTTTTAGTTTAAACCCTTAAAATAAAATTTGTCTAAGAATTAGAAGGGTGAAAATGGGAGATCAATTGGAAGTAAGGATCAATGCATTAAAAATTAAATCAAGAAAAATTTGGGCATGAGTTTCGAGAGATGAAACAACAAATCACTCAGTTGGTAGAAATAGTTAAAGGTTGTGGCAGGGTTAAGTTTGTTTCTCCTCAAGGGTTTTTATCACTTCCAATTTAGCCACATCAAGATCAATCAGTCTTTGGTAGGTCCTACACTCTTTAAAAAGATTCCAATGCATGTGGTGTCTTAAGTGAAAATCAAAGTTTGAATAAGCTCATGAAAGGAATGAATGAATTGATTGAAGAAATGAAAGAACTCCAAACTTTGATGGTTAAGTTAGAGTCACCAGGATTCATAGAACCCTTACAAACTATTGAAATTCCAAACCTAATTTGAATCCTCCTAGTGTCTATTTTCAACCTCTTCTTTAAATGTCTGGGATTAGACTTTCAAATTTTGTACAACCTTTGTATGTCCCACATCTAAATCTAAATCTTTAACCACTTACTCAGCCTCTTATTCCACAATCACTTGTTTAGCTTGTTATTCTCCAACCAACTATTTAATCGATGTCTTAAGTTCCTATTTCTATACCTCTAGTTCAATCCCTTAAACAAAAGATAGAAAAGGACAAGACTCAACTTGACCTCATTCCTATGACATACACTAACTTGCATTATCAGTTTATGAAAGCTTACCTTATTGCATCCATCTATTTAGAGCCATTGAAAACTTCATATCCCAAGTGGTACAACACTAATGCTCACTATGATTACCACTCTGGTAATGTGACCCACTCTATGGAGAATTGTATAGGCTTAAAGTACAAGGTGCAAAATTTGATCAATGCTGGCTTATTGAATTTTGACATTAGAACAAAGCCAAGTGTTTACGAAAATCCTTTATTGATCCACGTTAGAGAAACAAATAGTGTTATAGGTGATGGTAAAGTTAGTCAAGAAAAAAGAACTGTGAACAAGGTGATTTTGCTAAAACATGCACTCAAGTGTTTAGTTAAGGTTAATATGGCTCTGAATAAGCTAATCCTTCAAAACATGGAAATGAAGTCTAATGAAACCTTCAACAAATATGCCCATAGATGGGGAGATCTTGTAATTCAAGTGCAACCACCATTGATTGAAAAGGAAACAGCTATTTTATTTGTCAATACTTTTCAAGCCCCATACTATGGTAAGCTCATTGATCATGTCATAAAAGACTTTGCTAATTTGGTACTTACTAGGGAGATAATAGAAAACATTATTAATAATGGTAAGTTAGAGGAAAGGAAGACTATTGATACAATGAAGAATGATGAAAATATAGTTCAAGTTTTAAGCCACGAAAGGTAATAATTTGAAAACTTCACTTCATTTTATCATTATATAATGTATCAAGCCTATGTAGCATCAACCTATTATCCCTATCAACAAGCACTAACATGAATTTTTCAGCCAATGTCTGTTCCCTAAATACTTACTTATATGCCTAGCCCTAGCACTACATGCACCATCAAACTAATTGTCAAGCTTGACAAAAAGATAAATGATCTGAAAGAATCACGAAATAAGCAAATGAGAAGTTGAATTAAACAATTCCCATTACTTACTCTGAACTATTACCGCAATTGATCCAAAAAACTCTTGTAACACCTATGCAAATGGAACTTTTTAAACCTCCTTACCTAATATGGCATGATGCTCATATATAGTGCGAATACCATAGCAATAATCAAACAGAAGACTGCTTTGAACTGAAATAAAAGGTCAGAGATCTTATAAAAAAAGATTATTAGACTTTAGGATGAAAAAAAAGTCAAACAAAGAATCTACTTGAATTATCAGTGAAGATGAGCCAAAGATACAATATGTATGGTTAGATCTTTAAGATCCAACCCTTAAGCCCATCTGGGAAATTCGAAGAAATGTTTGACTTTTAGGTTTAGGGGTAACATATAGTTCAAGGGTAATTTGTCATCTTAGTTTGAGGATATGAATTTAGGCTTGATTTAGATATCTGAGTGGATGAACTTTTACATGCTATATTACCTTATAGATTTGTGATATGGATTTTTTCCTATTTACTTAGGTATAAATTCTAGATTTTTTAGATTTTTCAATAAAAATAAAAGGTTCGATTGAGAATAAAGCCCTATCTAATCAATTTCCAAAACTGGAAAAATAAAAAAAAATATATGTCTAATAAAAGAAAGAAAAGAAGAAAAAATCCCTCTTATAATAAAAGATGAAAAAAGTCTCGAAAGGGTTTGTGATCATTATTAAAAATGAACTTACCTTAATAAATACCCTTACATTTTCTCTACAAACATTCCTATACCATGAACCATTTAAATGAGACAAAAGCATTAATGTTTCAAGTGGCATAAATTCAAATACCTTGAACCTTGTTTTAACTTAATTATGCTATGATAATTTTTTTTTTGGTAATAAACAATGAAATAGTTAATTTGAAAATTTTTTATTTCTAGAAAACTAAATAAACATGACACCTCTTCAAAGATTCTAGATATAGGTATTTTGATAAATGTAAAGGCTATACTATATGATTACTACTTTTAATATAGCCTACAAATGTATAGATCGCATCAAGTAATAGTAGTGAGTGAGTAAAGTATCATTCCAACGAGGATTATATAATTATTGTTGTTGGGTGCAGAATCAAGTAACAAGTTGGTTATTTAGCAACTTTATATCTAAACAAATCAAAAGAGTAGTTGATTGCAAGTAAAAGTAAACAATGAAAATAGAAAAAAGTATAAAGAGCAATTGTATAGGCCAAAATCCAATCATCACTTGGTCGTTTCAATGAATGGCTGAATATACATGAAAGCAAAAGAAAAAAAAATAAACTTGTAAAGATTGTAATGTTGACCGAATATTAAAGAAAGCATACAAATAAGATCTTGAAAACTTATAAAGAAAAGAAAATTGCAAATGAAAAGTAAAGAAAAAAATTTTGTATTGAGAAAATGTAAACAAAACTTTATAGTAAAGAAATATTTAAGAAAATAAGATTGTATGGCTAGTCTGTCACCTTAGCCAAACTAAATAAAATTATAGAAAACTTAAAGAAAACTAAAACTACAATAAAAAAAAAAGAGAAGAGTGGGAAAAGAATTGAGTCATTTGATTCAACCAAAGGATATTAGGATTACAAAGCCATTTTACAATTTAAATTCTAAAAGAATTAAACTTTATCTTGATCTTAAAGTAGTTTGGCCAATCATGAAGTTTTCAATTATGGAGTGCATTGGTTTAATAGGGTTTCTTGGATTGATTTTCCTTGCACATGTGTCATGCCATTCATTATCTTGAAATCTTAAGGGGAGTTTTAGTTAAGCTTGAATATCCAAGAGCAAGCTTCTTGATGTGGCTACTTTTGGTTCAAACTTTTGAGATAAATCTTCAAAAGTCTTTCTTGAATAAAAAACTCTAGCCTTATCTCTTGTAAAGTGTTTATTTTGTATTTAAACTCTTTTAAAATGATTAAAAAGTCTTTCTTCAGTAAAATCTCTTTTTGACCAAATGATGTAGGAGTCCTTCTTTAAGTAGAATTTTTCATTAGCCAAATGCTTGTAAGATTTCCATTCCTAGTTGGACTTAACTAAACTCCTTTCTTGCATGTTCAAAGACTACATGGATTAGGGTGGCCTAATCTTACATGGAATTGTAGGCCTTGCATGGCATTCACGTCTCATTTGAAGTAAACCTTAAAGATCAAGAATTCATGCATTAAACACACCAAATTCAAGCAAATTTAAAATTTTTTTGAACTAAATAGACTTATAAAACACTATAAATTTAACTACTATCACTATAGCTTCAAAAACTGTCAAAATTGAAGTCGCCCATATCTTTTCAAATAACCTCAAACATAGCAACCTTTCATATCTCTACTCTAAATTGTCTTTGTCTAATGTTTTAGGGCACATTGACAAAAAAAAAAAAAAGACCTTATTGCCTTTAAGACAACTTGAGTTATGATCAATTTGTTCTTATTATGGAGTGATGTGAATCATTTAACACCTTAGATGAGTTCATTACATATGACATTTTCATCACATTAACTTTCATTAGGGGTAGTTTGGCAAAACGAGTCATCTTTCTTTAATTGTAATGTGAAGCATGCAAAATAACCAAAAGAAAAGCAAAAAAAAAAAAAAAAGAGAGAAAATTTTTTATTATGACATCATACACTCGAGACATTAGAATAAACCCAAAAATAAAATGATTTTAATAAATTTATGAAGAGACCAACGAAAGAAAATCAAAGAGTTAAAAGAAAGTTAGAATGGCCAAGAAAATCCCAAACAAAGAAAATTTTGAAAAAAAAACTTCTTTTCAAACTTTTTTTCTTGAAAAAGAATTGTTTTTCAAATTTGAGTAACTGTACTTGAAATGATAAATGGCTATCTTTTATCATCCCTTCACAAATATAAAAATTTATCCCTTATTACCCTTTTGAGCCTAATAAAATTCTTTCTGAATGAAACCTGTCCAAGGATCACCTATTAGATTGGAAAAAAAAATGTATTGAGGGCTTAAGTATGATGAAATCTAGGAAAAAACCTTATAATCTAGGAAAAGGTATATTAAAAGGTTTCAAAAGGTTTTGAATCCACTCAAAGAAAAGGAAAAAAAAGTGGAAGAATGTAAAAATAAGAAAAAGGGAAAGAAAATGAAAGAAAGAAGGAAAAAACAAAAAAAAAGGCAAGATAAAAGAAAAAAAGTGATAGGGAAAAAGAAAAGAAATAAAATGATTTAATTAAAAGTATGGGAAAATGATAAGACAAATACCCCAAAGTGATTTTTTCAGCTGAGAAAGAATAATCCTTGGTATAATCACCTTGGCTTAAGCTTATCTATCTATTTCTTTAAAAACCTCAAACCTCGATCTATGTTACATCCTTAGAAAAATCTATATTGGATTAAACATAGATGTTTAAAATGATAAGCTTCTCTTTGAGGAACAACCATCAAAGCCTTTGAACATTTTTACTTTAATTCATTACCTAATTACCCATTTGGATCATTAACTCATTTTGAATAAGTTTGAATTCTTAAATGCATGGTCTAACAATCAAAAAGAAGAAAAAGAAGGAAAAAAGAGAAAATGAATGTGGCTATAGGGTAAAAACCTTACAAAAAAGGTAGTCTAATGCAAACTTTGAGGCTTTAAAGCCACTATTGATATTAAGTGAGATAGATTTTACCCCAAAATAGACCCAACCTTATGAAATATCCAAAAATATTAAGGTTCTCAAAGTTTGAAATCCACAAAAGGAGATTAATATTGAAAATTTGAGCCCCTTTCTATTCTAAAATCACCTTTCAAAATCTTAAGCCCATTTTGGCTAGCCTGGATATTTATTAGAATACCATATTCGGAGACTAAAAAGAGTGTCATAATGTTTAGTTTTCAAAAAATTCATACCTTTTAGAAGATTATATTTTGTTTGTGAATCGAACCTTTGATGTGCTAAATCACCTAATCTATTTGAAAAGGAAATTATTACCTTTTTCATTTCTAATAAGGAACACCAACTTTTAAGAGATTTTATAGTCATAATTGTTTGATTATTTCATTATATTTGTTAATTAAATTTAATTTTGTGAGGCAATTTTGAAAATTTTTGAATGGCTAGTTAAGCATTATTGTAGTGAATAAAGAAATCATTTAGATTAGTTTTGATTTTTAAATTTAAAAAAAATTGTTTGAATAATAAACATTTTGAAGAAGAAAAATCGATTCTTTCATGCACTTAAAGAGTATATGACTGCTACTTTTAGTATAGCCTAAAAATGCATAAATCAAGTAATAAATTGAAGTATTTTAGTATTGTCTCCTCAAGGATTATAGATTGTAATTGTTGGGTTGCTTTTCAAATACCAATGGTGAGATCTTAGAATCTTATATCAAACAAATAAAAACTTTGGTATAGTTGTAAAAAAAAGAAAAGAAAAGATTGAAGGCAATGTAGGCTTAGATCTCACTTAACCAACTATCATTTAATAAGCTAGAGACAAGAGCCAAAACAAGATCTTGAAAGAAATAAGTGAAAACTTGAGAATAAAAAGAAATTAGAATTGCCAAATTGCTTGTAAAGAAAAGAAAGATTGCATAAAAGTAAACTTTGCAGATCATTAAAAGACTATGGCCAAAACTTGTAAAGAAATAAAGAGTGCTTAAATTACACTTAAAGTAAAAGATTACTTTGCCAATATAGACACCTATATGTGTCCGGGGTCAATAGAGTTATATTATTATAGTATATTAACACATTATATGGTAATATATTATATTAATAATATTATTATGATATTGTACATAGTTTATTAGTATTATTATTATTATTATTATTATTATTTTCTTTTTTTTTTCCTTTCTTGTTTCGAGTTTGGCATGAATTTTGGAAACTGAAATCTAATCGGAGGAATTTAACACAATCAATGGTTTTATTGGGGTTACAAATTCAACCCAAGAAATCAACCAAGAACCTAGACTCAATTTGGGGTCCGAGCAAAATCTAATCCCAGGATTCAAGCCTAGAATTGATTTTATCCGTTTTCTAAAATCGATTCCTAAGAGGCCTATAAATTGGATAGATATCACAGAACAATGAGGTGGATTTTTGAAAAGGAAAATGGTTGATTTTTTGGAGAAATGGTGTTCTTAAAAGTTTCTAGCAAAGTGGAATTTTTTAGGATTTTGATGTTTGATTTTGGGTTCGTTGGAAAATTTTAGGTTAGATTTGATTTTTTGAAACTTGGGTAAGGATTTTGAAGAGTTTCTAAAAAAATCTAGGCAGAATTTGGGGAGATTTGGAAAAATTTTGGAATTTTTGGAAAATTTATGGGTTTTCTAGATTTTTGGGATGAACATGATAAACATATGAATTTTTTGATGATTTTTTCGATGATTAGTTGAACTTTGGGACCAGTTTTCGGTCAGATTTTAAGAACCCGATGGGTTTTCCATTTTGATTAAATTTTTTGGTGACCTTCCCAGAAATTAGTGAAATTTCTAATTTTTGGTTGAATCTTTGACGGTGTTCTTAAGGATTTCCTAGAGAGAAGTCAGAGCTTCTCTGTATAGAGAGGGAAAGAATGCTGGCTTTCTAAAGAGAAAGGCTTGGAATTACCTTTTATATAGGGCCAAAACGATAGTATTTTAGCAACTTAGGACCTGTTCGTTGACCTATTGACCCTCGCTTTGACCCGACTTGATCACAAGATTTTTTTTTTCATTTTTATTTTTATTTTTTATTTTTATTTTCTTAAGTTTTTATTTTATTTCCATTTTTTTTATTTTGCTAGTTTTAAAAAAAAATCTTTTTTGGAAAAGAGAAGAAGCAAAGAATAAAAAAAATAAGAGAAAGAAACAAAAAAAAATCTTTTCAAATAAGTTTTCTAAATAATAAAAAATATATTTTAAAATTTTTAAAAAAATATTTATAATGAAAAGAATCCTTTCAAAAAAATTTTTTTTTCAAATAAAATAAAATTCGTTAATTCTACCAAACTATTGGAGAATTTTTATGGATTTAATCTTTAATGGAATCCACCAAACTATTAGGAAATTCTATAAATCAATTTTTTTTTCAAAAATATATATATATAAAGAAATAAAAAATAATTTTATCTTCCAAACTATTGAAGGATTTTTTCAAAGTAAGTCATATTAAACTATTAGGAGACTTTAGTAATTGTTCTGAAATGAAATAAATTAACAAATCCAACGACATAGCCTCTTCAGAATGGCACACTAATTTCTATGAATACTTTTGAGGTGAGAGAATTATCTTAAATTACTACCAAACTATTGGGATAATTTTAAGACTAATTTTTAATATTAAATTATTTGGTAAATCATAAAAATGATCAAGGCTTGAATAATTTGAAATGAAACTAGTACCATCATTTGGATGGGCACTATGAAGGTGCTACATCCTTTCTCATGCGTAACCGACTCCTGAACCTAACATTTGTTTTTGCAGATCATAATATGTTTCAGGTGGCCAATCACACCTAGCCAAAAAAGATTGGTGGTGATTCCCTATAATCCATGTCTAGCGGTAGGTCCATTGATTTATACGTTATGATAGTTTGGTGACTCTGCTGGGGACATTAAGAGCTAGGCCAATAAATGATTCCTTATTATCCAAGCCTTGCTTAATAAACTTAAAATTTATTTTCTTCTTCATTTTATTTCTTTTCATTGCTTATATTTGTTTTAGCTATTCATTTATTTACTATGTATATCTATCATTCATTTGCATATGCATAACATAAGCCCTCTACCCGGGCTTTACCTTTAGGAAGGAGTGAAGAACCTATACCCTTATGAGATTTCATGTCTCCGCATAGGCCTGTGAAACACTCTCACTCAAATTAAACCCTTTCTGCTTGTAGCCTATGATGGGTGAGGATCATGGTGCCTTATTAGTTTATAATAGACAATGATATAAGGAACAAATTGAGAACCTTTTAGAAGTAATCTAAATTGTATATAGTTAACTTTAAGAGCCTAACCATAGATAAAGCCATGTCTTTCCACCCTTTATAGTTCCACCCTTTATAGTTAGCTCAAAATTTAGGGTCATGTTGTTATTTTACTTGCTTTATAGTGTTTATTCTTTATTTTATTTATTGAGGTGACTAATTGATTTTCTTGTCTTTTTTTTTCTTATGCATATTCATAAACATACATATAGATTACATATTATGCTTACTAACCCTTTTTTTATTGTGTATGCATACATTCATGTATCATTGCATTTATTTTCATGCATAATTTGATAGATCCATAAACATCATTCTAAATTTACACCATAATTATGAGAAATTGAGGTTCAAGGATAGCTCAATGCCAATACTACACTCAGGCTAGAGCTAAAAAAATGGAGCAAGACAATGTAAATCGACTTGAAAGAATAGAAAAAGCTCAAGAAACACTTGAAAGAAATTTGAACAAAATCCTAGAAGCTTTGAAAAAGGGAAATAGAGGAAAGGCAACAGAAGAAGACATCTCACATGAAGATATTGAGCCATTATATCCTTAAGGTTTTAACCCATATCAAACTCAGACTACTCCAAGCTTTCATCAACAATGGACCACATTCCTAAATTTCAATCAAGGGAATGTTCAAAGCTATGCCAATCTTGTTTTCAATAAAAAAACAGATGAGCTAATCCAAATTCCCAAAATGGATAAGACTAAAAAAAAAAAAAGCTACGATGGTTGTACCTTCAGAAGACACTAAGATTGATAAAGCTATGAGCATGATTGAAGAAAATTACGAGCTATAGAGGGCATTGATTTTTATGGATCTATGAATGTTGCCAACCTTTGTCTAATTCTAGATGTTGTGATTCTTTTGAAGTTCAAAGTACCAAAATTTAAAAAGTATGATGGTACAAAGTGCCTCATCATGCATATCATAATGTATTATCGTAAAATGGTAGCTCGCGTCAGCAATAAGAAGCTGTTCATGCATGTGTTTCAAGACAGCTTGACTGAATCTACTGTAAGATGGTATGTCCAACTGAATAGAACTTGCATTAAGTTATGGAAGAATCTAACTCAATTTTTCATTAGCCAATATCATCATATCATAAATATGGCTACTGATCGCCTTTTGTTACAAGGTATGGAGAAGAAAGTATCTAAGTTTTTCAAGAAATATGCCCAAAAATAGTGGAATGTCACTACTCAAGTGCAGCCAGCCTTAATTGAAAATGAAACAATGATTTTGTTTGTAAGTACTTTGAAGTCGCCTTATTATAAAAAGATGATAGGGAATGCAACAAAGAACTTTACTGATATAATGATCTCAAGAGAGATTATTGAAAATGCCATCAAAAGTGGTAAGCTTAAGAAAGGAAAGACCAATAGTGCTAAATAAGATGGGATGCCTAAAAGAGAAAAAGAAGAGGCCTAAACGGTGAGTTTTGAAGGACAACAATCTAAAAGTTATGCTCCATATCCACCATATATTCATCCTGCTTACTATCCAATAACCAATAATGTTGCGCAAGTTCTTTACCAGCCTTATCTCCCTACCGTGAACAATATTGCTCTAAGTCCTCTTCAATTAGCTTTTCAAGAGCTTGCATATGGGCCTAATCCTGTTACTACACCATTTTCAAGGCCTAACAATTAAGCGAGTGGTTGCGAAGATCCAAGGGCAATCAAGAGAGAGCTCGTATTGATTCAATTTTCATAACTTATACTGAGCTATTTCCAAAATTGGTCAAAAATGACCTAGTATCCCCAATCGTTTTGGAATGTTGAAGCCACCTTATCCCAAATAGTACAATGTTAATACCACATGTGACTATCATAATGAGAATGTGGGTCATTCTATAAAAATTTACCCTGTTTTCAAACATAAGGTACAAAGTTTAATTCGAACAGGCTCGATAAGCTTTAATGAATTAAAAGAGCTGAATACCACAAAGACTCTTTGCCTAATCATCTAGGGGCATGACTTTGGAAAGGCTAATTGAAACTGATTATCATCGTAGGATATCTTGAGAATATGGGTCTCTTTTATGTGCTTGAATTGCATTTTATTTTTTATCTTTTTTATAAAAATGACAGATTTGATACATTTTTTCTTTTGTGTGAATCACCATTATTAATTTTTACCTCTTTATACCTTTTTCCCATATCCATTCTTTGATTCCAAATAATGAATGTTTAGATAGTCATGACAATAACTTAAGATTCATTTTTGAAAACATCATTCGATGATAGATGAAAATTGCTAACCTATAAAGACTGTTGAATAAAGGGACACATTTGAGAAAGAATTTTAAAAGTGATGCAACACATGATCTTTGCCTATTCACAAGTCAACTCTTAGTCAATAAAGATTCTCCATTGAAAGTACTCATGTTCGAAATGAAAAATGGTCATTTTTTCTCTATCCTTCAAAAAATAAAATTATCCCTTACTACCCCATTTGAGCTTATTGAAATTTTTCTTGAAAAACCTTAACTAAGGATCACCTCACACTAGGGGGCAAAGTTTGAGAGATTTGTTCATTCTTAGGGGCAAAGCCCTTTTGTGCTCAAGCTTTTTTGAGAGATGAAAAAAAATGAAGGAGAAATTAATAGGGGCAAAATGCCAACATAGAAAAAAAAAAAAAATTAATGGGGCAAAATGACAATGTTCACTAGAAAAAAAAAAGAAAAAAGAAGAAAAAGAAAATTAATGGGGCAAAATGTTAAAGTGCTCCATATGAAGAAATAATCCTTGGGTTGATTATCCTTTAAATACAATTTGGGCCTATTTTATCCCTTTCTTTGGCATCCTTTACCCTAGCCTACGTTATGTCTCTTAGAAGTCTATTTTGATCAAATATGAATACTTGATTTGGAGAATGATGAATTGAGTTGGAGCAAGTTTACCATTAGATTGTGTGAAGCTTTGATCAAAGTGTCAATAAAAGAGAAAGAGAAAAAGAAATAAGAAAAAGGTGTACAAAAAAAAAAGAAAAAACCAAAAAGAAAAAAGAAAAAAAGTAAAAAAGGAAGAAGAAAAAAGAAAAAAGAAAAAAGAAAGAAAAAAAGACAAAGGAGGAAAAAGGAAGACTTAAACTGAAAACCCAAAAAGGCGATTTAAGCAAAGATAAAAACTTAAGAAAAATAATTTCATGTGAAGTTCATTGGAACAAGAATGATGATTAGCTTAAATATTGAAGATATTAATGAAAGATATTTTTGAATGATGATCTTAAGTTGGAGTTCAAAATTGTTTGGGCAACATTATTTTGGATGTTTCTCGGTATTTTGTCTTTATTTACCCTTGGGTCGTTCTTGATCCTACATTTTATTCTTTCAACAATAAAATTCCATTCTTCTTATCCTTCACTTAATGAATATCCCTTGAATGAACCAAAAAAATGTATCATGTCTGTCACTGATTTAAATAATGAAAAATAAATGAATGATATGTCTCATAAAAGAGTTTTCCTTTTTTTTGAAACAAAACCCAAGATGAGATGAATGAAAGAAGCATGAGAAAATGATTTACAATAGGGCAAATGAGGTGACCCAATGATAGATTCAGTGATAGATTGGTTGGCATGACCTATGAGTTATGATTAAATGAAAAGAGTGACACGGATCAACTGAAAAAATTTGCTCTGAGACTATTAATATTGAGAAGCTAAAAATGACTAGTAGCATCTTGAGAACCTTGTCACCACAATGTAAATTTCATGATATCAACATTACATACATTACATTTGCATCCTAGATAAGACATACATGGTTGTAATATCATCATCACTCATTTCAATCTTAACTCAGTTCGGATTATTTTTCTAACTTTTACGAAACTTGAAATCTTACACAATTTTTTTCTTGTGAATCTGAAAGTCTTTACGAATCTTGTACCTTTACGAAACTTGAAATCTTACAAATCTTTCTTTCTTGCGAATCTAAAAATTCTTACGAACCTTGCACCTTTGTGAAACTTGAAATCTTACGAATCTTTTTTCTTTAACAAATCTGAAAGTCCTTGTGAACCTTGCATCTTATGAATCTAGAACCTTTGTGAAACTTGAAATCTTACGAATCTAAAAATCTTTGCGAACCTTGCACCTTTGCAAAACTTGAAATCTTGTGAATCTTTCTTTTTTATGAATCTGAAAGTCTTTGCGAACCTTACATCTTTACGAATCTAGAACCTTTACGAAACTTAAAATCTTATAAATCTTTCTTTCTTGTGAATTTGAAAGTTCTTGTGAACCTTGCACTTTTACAAAACTTGAAATCTTGTGAATCTATCTTCTTACAAATCTAAAAGTTCTTACAAATTTGGAATCTTTGTGAAACTTGAAATCTTGCAAATTTGTCTTTCTTGCGAATCTGAAAGTCCCTGTGAACTTGGAATCTTTATGAATTTAGAACCTTTGCAAAACTTGGAATATTGTAAATCTATCTTTCTTGTGAATCTGAAAGTCCTTGTAAATCTAAAATCTTTATGAATCTAGAACCTCTGCGAATCTTGGAGTCTTATGAATCTTTCATTCTTGTGAATCTGGAAAACCTTTGTGAATCTTAAATCTTTGCAATTTTGTTAAACTTAGAATATTGTGATATTTCAACTTCTATTATGAAACCTCACAAATTTTTGAAAAGTCCAAATCATGAATTTTTGGATTTAGGGTGAAATTTCAAACTTTATTTTCGACTCACGATTTTATCCTAGTCACTTGATCTTGACTCAATCCAGATCATTTCATATGATTTGTGGTTTTGACCCAGTCGTTTATTTTCAACCTTGACTCAATCTTGGTCGTTTCATTTTAACTCATAGTTTTATTTTGGTCACTTGATCTTGGCTCAGTTCAGATCATTTCCTGACTCAGGATTTCATCTTGATCATTTATTTTTTATCTCGACTCGGTCTTGGTCACTTCATTTTGACTTGTGATTTTGTCTTGATCATTTTTGCTCGTTGATTTAACTTAAATAGAATGGTGTCTAGGTCTTTGCATCATCCCAGTCTAATAGAGATGTGCAAAGAAGGGCAGCTATAGACATTTATATATGTTTAGGGTCAATAGAGTTATATTATTATAGTATATTAACATAGTATATGGCAATATATTATATTACTATTATTATTATGATATTGTAGATAGTTTATTAGTATTATTATTACTATTATTATTATTATTATTATCAAAATTATTATTATTATCATTTTTTTTATTTTTTTCTTTCCTTTTTTGTTTCGAGTTTGGCATGAATTTTAGAAACTGAAATTTGATTTGAGGAATTTCACACAGTCAATGGTTTTATTGGGGTTACAGATTCAACCTAAAAAATCAATCAAGAACCTAGACTCAATTTGTGGTTTGGGCAGAATCTAATCCTAGGATTTAAGCCTAGGATTGATTCTATCCATTTCCTAAAATCAGTTCCTAAGAGGCCTATAAATTGGACAGGAAATCATAGAACAAAAGGGTGGATTTTTTAAAAGAAAAATGGTTGATTTTTTAGAAAATTGGTATTCTGAAAAGTTTATGGCATAGTAGAATTTTTTAGGATTTTGATGTTTGATTTTGGGTTCGTTTGAAAAATTTTGGGTCAGATTTGGGTTTTTAAAGCTTGGGTAAGGATTCTAGAGAGTTTCTAAAGAAATCTAGGCAGAATTTGGGGAAATCTAGAAAATTTTTGAAATTTTTGGAAAATTTTTAGGTTTTTGGGTTTTTGGGATGAACATGATGAACATATGAATTTTTCAATGGTTTTTTCGACAATCAATTGAATTTTTCGACCAGTTTTCAGTTAGATTTCTAAAAACTAGTGGGTTTTCTAGTTTTCAGTTGAATTTTTCAGTGACCTTCCTAAAAACCAAAGGAATTTCTAATTTTCGGTTGAATCTCCAGCGGTGTTCTTGGGGATTTCCTAAAGAGAAATCAGAGCTTCTCTGTCTAGAGAAAGAAAAAGGGCTGGCTTTCTGAGCAGAAAGGCTAGGAATTACATTTTATACGAGGTCAAAAAGGTAGCATTTTAGTAATTCAAGATCCGCACACTGACCCGTTGACCTGCGCACTAACCCGCGCTCTGACCCTATCCAATCGTAGGTTTCTTTTTTCCATTTTTATTTTATTTTATTTTTTGATTTTATTTTCTTTTATTTTTATTTTCTTAAGTTTTTATTTTATTTCCATTTTCTTTATTTTTCTAGTTTTCAAAAAAAAATATTTTCTAGAAAACAGAAGAAATAAAAGAATAAAAAAGAAGAGAAAGAAACAAAAAAAACCAAAAAAAAATCTTTTCAAATCAGTTTTCTAAATAATAAAAAAATATACTTTTAAATTTCAAAAAAAATATTTATTAAGAAAAGAATCCTTTAAAAAAATATTTTTCAATTAAAATAAATTTGTGAATTCTACCAAACTATTGAGAATTTTCATAGATTTAATTTTTAATGGAATCCACCAAACTATTAGGAAATTCCATAAATTGATTTTTTTTTTCAAAAAATATATATATAAAGAAATAAAAGATAATTTTATCCTTCAAACTATTGGATGATTGTTTCAAAGTAAGTTCTACCAAACTATTGGGAGACTTTACTAATTATTTTGAAATGAAATAAATTAACAAATCCGACGAAGAAGCCTCTTCTGAATGGGACACTAGTTTTTAGGAATACTCTTAAGGTGAGAAAATTATCTTAAATTGCTATTAAACTACTGGATAATTTTAAAACTAATTTTCAATATTAAATTATTTGGTAAATCATAAAAATGATTAAAGCTTGGATAATTTGAAATTGAACTGGTACCATCATTTGAATAGGCGCTATGGGGGTGCTACAACCTTCCCCATGCATAACCGACTCCCGAACCTAACATTTATTTTCGCATATCAGAATATGTTTCACGTGGCCAATCACACCTAACCAAAAATGATTGGTGGCGACTCCCTCTAATCCATGTCTAGCGGTAGGTCCACGGATCTATACATTATGATAGCCGAAATTTAGAAAAGAAAAACAAGAATTGAAATTAAAACAATAAAAGAAAAGATTTTGGAAAAATTCTTCTTTGAATGAAATAAAAGAATTTAAAGAAAAGAAAGCTTTGTTATTGGCAAATCTATCACCTAAGCTAATAACTAAACTAAAGAAAA